>NC_141877.1:338476709-339101709 GCF_056163025.1 Triticum urartu
CCTAATCTAGGGAAGATAATGTGGGTTCCGATCGTGAAGAAAGAAGGCGGAAGCTGGGGTGGAAGGAAGAAAGCTGCTGACCGGTCAGGAGAGAGGAAGACAACAACGACCAACAAATAAAGCACAGCGGCGCGCAAGATTGGATCGAGAAGAGCACAAGTTGCACGTGAAGAAAATACAAGTTGCAACTTGTATTTCCAGATGATCATGGGCCAATACACACACATACATGTGTGGTAAATATGCATGACACCCCTTATACAATGAGGATATATACTGCAAATATTTATAACTCTAACAACATGATCATGAGACAACTATGAGCAGATCTTCGTCGAGACATAAAACAGTCCCCATGACTTGAGTTTGCTCAACGGACAAATGGCTTCTTGATTACTACTAATACTTCTGCAATAAGAATCACCATGTTTTCTACATATTTTCAATATTTAAGATGAAGTGAGACATTACAAATGAACAGAAAAGAGACAGTTTAGCATAACGTAAACAATAAGCTTCCTTCATATGGAATTTGGGATGCCTGAGGGAACCTACATTATCCACAAGGGAGACTCGTAAAGCTGATGCTCTTCGGACGCGAAGTATTTGCTCCCGAGCTCAAATGCTCTCTCATGAACAGTAAAATCAGAAAATATTATAAAAAAACTAAAATCTTTTTGTGATAAAATTTGACAAATATTTTGTGTGCTGGCAAAAATTCATCATGAAATAACATTCATGAAAGTCGTGGAAAAAAATCGGTGCTTCAAAAATGCTATTTTTTACGGAAATACTAACGCCCACACGTGTGGCAGTTTTGCAACTCGCCCACACGCGTGGATCATCGTCCAATGCAGTTTGCACGAATCTTGACACATTGAGGCAGAATTTGCATGCCACGTAGGACAGGGCTGGTGTGTGGGCGTTGGAGAGTTTGCCCACACACCTCGCACCATGTTGTTCGCCAGCTGCGTTGTGTGGCGAACTAGTTTCTGCCCACATAGCCACCACCTAGTCCATGCGCGTGTGGGCGAATCGCTTTTCACCCACACGACACTCCTACGTTGTGGATGGCAACTGTAGTTACGCGAATGTGGCAACTAGGTAAACACACATGGCAACTGTGATTCTTTGCTAGACGGCAACTGTATTTGCGCGTATGTGGCAACCAGATAAACACACATGGGAACTGTGATTAACCATACATGGCAACTATGGTTGGACCACACGTGGCAACTAGGTAAACACACATGGCAAATAATGTTTGACCATATGTGACAAGTAGTTAATCACACACGGTAACTACGGTTTGATTACACGCGGCAACTACCATAAATTAGACATGGCAATTATAGTTAACCAAAACAGATAGAGTTGCCATGCTTTTACAACTACACTTGCCATCCCAAATAACTACATCTGCCATCCAAGATGGCAACTAAATCGTCATCCCGCGGGTACCTAACTTAGTTGCGCCAGGACCTGTGGGCGTTTTTGCTTCGTGCCACGCGCACGGGGTGGAGATAAGTAGTACTTGTTGGGCGTGTGGCACGAAGTAGCTGCGCCCACACGTGTGGGCAATTCTAATGTCCGCCCACACACAGCTCGTGTGGGCTGCCTCCTGCTCATGCCACACATGGTGTGTGGGCGCATGTCTAATATACCACACGTGTGGTGGATATCGACGTCCATTTTTTAAGGACGACGATAACTGCCACACGTGTGGTGTATTGGCTGGTTGTGCCACACGCCTCGTGTGGCATGGAGAAGAACCCGCCCGCATGACCGTGTCCACGCACGCACAGCCAGAGCCCGCACGTCCGGTGTGTGGCAAAACCGCCCACACGTCCGGGCAGACGACCGCGCTGCCCGCACGACCCACACGCCAGTCGTCCCCGCCCTCCTTTCGATCCCCAGTCCGACCTGCCGCCATCGTCTCCTACCTCTCAATCACCTACCTCCATCGCCTTCCTCCTCTGGTTGCCATGGCAACCAGACCAGATCCCTAGCGCCTTCCCGCCGATAATCACCCACCCCCCAACCCCTCCCCCCATCACAACCCCACCTCCCAGACGACGAGCTACAAAAGGTGAACCTCAGATTTCCTTCTGTTTCTCGTCCTTCTTCTGCCCATGAGTTTGAACTTGCAAATTTGCCCACAAAAGATGTCTACTGGATCCACCACACTCATTCTCAGTGCAAACACCTTACGGATTTGTGTGTATGCGCGTTTGCCCACCAACATACACCAGATCTGCCATGTTCTGTGCTAGAGTTGAGCTAGGCTTCTGGGTTGGCTAGGTGCGAGTACTTGGTAAGGAAGGATGTGTAGGAGTCACTAGAAATAGGGAGGGAAAGGAGAAATTTGGCAAAGGAAGAGAGGAAAAATAATTGCCACTTGTATGTAACAGCAGTTGCCATCTATCATTGTCATTAGTTGCCACCATGTTATCTTGTTGCTTGCCATCCTACTGTATTGTCTGTTTCCATCACTTCAAAGTGATAGCTGGCATCCAGAATTCAGGAAAGAGAATGAATGTGCATGTACTACTTGCCATGATGTGTTGGCTGCCTACGCATGATATGTGATAAGATTGTTGTATTATCTTCTACGTGCAAACAACAAGAATGCTTTTTGCGGATTGTTGATGCATTCTTGTTCATGCAGTGACTGACAACACAGTGGCAGAAAAAAAGCAGAAGAATGAATCAAGAAGACGGCACTGCTCATTGGTTTTCTCAAAGGCCGAAAACGCCCCCTTGGGATGCAGCAGAGTACAATCAACTCATTTCTGCGGGGCCGTTGCTGCCACTACTACAGCAGTATGCGAGCATCGGTACAATGCATGATAAACAAAAAAATAAATGGTTGCCATGTTCGTGACAATGAAGATGTCATTCTACTTATGTCCTACAATCTCATTTTTAGTAGGTTCTTATGACCAAACCACAATCAGTGGAGCACCATGGCAGGTTCAGTCGTAGGGCGCTGCCGCTGACAAATGTACGGGCAACCAACTTCAAGTAGCTCATGTGGCTGTCGGTGTCAAAACCGGCGGATCTCGGGTAGGGGGTCCCGAACTATGCGTCTAAGGAGGATGGTAACAGGAGGCAGGGGACACGGTGTTTACCCAGGTTCGGGCCCTCTTGATGGAGGTAATACCCTATGTCCTGCTTGATTGTTCTTGATGATATGAGTATTAAAAGAGTTGATCTACCACGAGATCGTAGAGCTAAACCCTAGAAGCTAGCCTATGGTATGATTGTATGTTGTCCTACGGTCTAAACCCTCCGGTTTATATAGACATCGGAGGGGTCTAGGGTTACCTAGAGTTGGTTACAAGGGAGGAGATCTACATATCCGTATTGCCTAGCTTGCCTTCCACGCCAAGGAGAGTCCCATCCGGACATGGGGCGAAGTCTTCAATCTTATATCTTCATAGTCCAACAGTCCGGCCAAAGGATATAGTCCGGCTGTCCGGATTCCCCCTAATCCAGGACTCCCTTAGTAGCCCCTGAACCAGGCTTCAATGACGATGAGTCCAGCGCGCAGTATTGTCTTCGGCATTGCAAGGCGGGTTCTTCTCCAAATCCTGAATATCTGCTAAGTAGTGTTCGGCTCCCAGAAATGTTGGACTTCTTGGCTTCTGCGCCCAATAAGGGCCATCTTCCACGCGTCGAGTGAATGCGAGGAGCCAGGGCGTTTTTACATTCGCCCCCTAGCCAGGTAAATAAATCGTCTATTAAAGGGATGGGGATTCTTAGATCCAATCCACACCATCCTCCCACGGCGAGAATCCATCGGAGCACGCTCAGAAAAATCCATTCCATCATGGCCGGCCATCGCAGCTCCTCCTCTCGCTCCCGTAGCCCTAAGCCCGGTGATTGGGAGAAGTGTTCCGTCCCGCACAGCCGATTAGTAGAGTTGCAGACCCAGGGATTTCTCCCTCCAGCGTATATGGTCCCCGTCCGAGCCGGGCTCGCCACTTATAATGGCGGGGAGCAAGCGGAGAGCTTCCCCAATCCCTCCAAGGGGGAGCGGGTATGCCTCGTCCCTTACTTACTAAGGGGACTCGGATTTCCAATTCATTCGTTCCTCTGCGGGCTCCTGGAGTTTTATGGCCTCCAGTTGCATAATTTCACCCCCGCTTCCATATTACACATCGCCGGTTATGTTGCCCTTTGTGAGCTGTTTCTGGGCTGCGAGGCTCATTTCTAGCTGTGGAAAAGGCTATTTTGCCTTGTGCCCCGCACACAGAAGGGGTCACTTTATCAAGTGGGTGGAGCCGAAATATGGCGCATCGCCGAGACCGGAACCTGTCCGGTACTCCAAAGAAGACGTCCGAAGACTGGCCTTCGGAGTGGTTTTACATGGAGGACGTCCCCCTTCTAGACCCTATTTGGCGGGGTCTTCCTGAGTTCAACAATGCTCCTCTGAAGGAACGCCGAAGTTGGCGCCCACGGAGCCCCCAGGAGGAAGACAACGGAGAAGTCCTTTACCTGATGAACCGGATTAAAGCGCTGGCTCAATCAGGATTGACAATAATCGAGGTTATGTCAATATGCATAACGCGGGGGGTGCAGCCACTTCAATATCGAGGGCACCCCCTGTGGTGTTTTAACAGGGAATATGATGCCACCCGTTGCGGGCGCAAGGGACCGGACTCCGCTACTGCTTTAGCAAAAATTATGTCCGAGTTGTTCAAGGGAGAGGAAGAGGAGTTCATCCGTATTAAGCCACGGGATGGATTCTCCATGTACAACCCTCCAAGCTGGGTGAGTTGTACCTCTTTACTCCCAACCTTCCCGCATTCTTCGTCGTAGGTACTCGCCTTGCCATTTCACGGCAGGAACTGCGAAAAGCTATAAGGGAGGTCAGCAGCCCACCTCCACAACCAGAGGACCCTGGCCGGGCCCTCAATCCCGGACTCGAAGAGGATCCGGACATATTCGTGGAGCTGATAGACAGGCAATTCTATCAATTGAGCTGCGACGACGCCATGGTGGCCATAACGGCCGACTATCTTGGACTACTCCCTGCGTCGCACGTAAGAAAAACCAAAGTCCCAACTCCCAAAAAGGATCCCCTTTTATGCACTTCACCTATCGTTCACATATGGTGTTTTACAGGGAAGGCCTTCGAGACGCCGTGCCGAACCCGCAGCAACTCGCCAACAAGAGGCACCGAAGCCGGGTAGGCCAAAAAGGAAGGCGGTCAGGACAGAGACGCCGGCACAGAGGTATGACACAAAACCTCACTCCGTGGTTGTCGTCTTTCTTAAAATATAATGATGTTCATGTTTCCTAGTAGAAAAATCGCTCGCCGGACTATATCTGGAGAGGCTGCCGATCACGCCTCCACCAGTCGGGCTCTAGGGCCGGACAAAGAGGCGAAAGCTAACGCGGGGCAGACGCTGGATGTTCCTCCTACAAAGGATGCGGGCAGACTATCCGCTACAAATTCCAAAGTAGAGAGCGCCATGAATCATAGGCGTCACCAGGCCGTACTCTGTGACGCTTGTTTCTCACCAGAGGCAATTGATGCCTTCAATTCTGGAGACGCGTACATCCGTGCTGCTCAAAATGGTCTAGCCAGAGCCACGGACCAGTATGTAAGGGATATACGGGTAAGCAAATTTGACAATTATATGTATCAGTAGCCCCTGAGACTTGAAACAGTTGACGCAACTGATTTAAGGATCATTATTTGTGCAGGTTCTTACAGGGAAGAATTCCCAATTGTCTCAAGAGCTGGAAGAGTGCAAGGCCCAGCTAGGGGCCGTTGTTGCCGCGTTGAAGGAGTCCGAGAAGGATCCCTCTGGTAACACTTGTTTCCATTGCAAAGAATACGGGTACCAGGTAGTATGCGGCATGTATGCAAATCTAACAATAGATGTTGCAGGTGGCCCCGGAGTGAATCCAGAGGCCGTGGCGGTGAAGGAGGCACGTGATGATCGACAGCGAAATGCTGGCGAGCGCGTGCTTACGCGAGTGAGGCAGGAGAAAAATAATCTCCAATACGCCAATATCCGGCTGGGCGTGGAACTGAAAGATGTCTGAGCCCAGCTTGCGGACTCCGTGAAGGAGAATAAGCGGCTTCGGTGCGGCATTTTTAGTAAGTGCTTGAACGAACTTTTAAAGGAGTTCGGCGAAGAAGCCGGCTAACAGAGTTATGTCTGCAGGTATGCTGATGGGTCATCCCACGGAAGAGATGCCCGGGTCTTCAGGTGATCTTCTACCATAGCTCTCACAACTGCACGAGCAAGTTCGGCAGGTGATGCGGGGTATTGCCCAAGCCTTGTGGCCATCCGCGTCCCTGCCAAGAGGCATGGGGGAGCTTATAGAGAACCTCAAGGGAGCAGGGCTGCGCTTCCGATTATGGAAGATATCAGCCTGCCGACAAGGTGCAAGGGAAGCCTGGGTGATGGTGAAGACGCGATATACCAAAGTGGACCCAAACCACATGGCCGAGGTCGGACCTGTGGGGCCCGATGGGAGAGAGATCCCCGTCAGTTTAGTGTATGATCAAGTAGAATTATCCGCAAAGTATTCCCAACGGGATTGTAGGCTAGACAGCCTGTTGGATGGTATAGAAGAAGAATTTAATCAGTCTTAGTGACTGTGTACTTCGAGTGACATATGTAATGTCCCTAGCCGGATTGTAAATCATTTGTCATGGCGGACCTTTTCGCTTCGACCTCTAGACCCGATAGTCCGGAGTGTATCCGAATACCCGCTCGGTTATGTAAAAACCGGGGTATGCATGGAAACCAGGCATAGGGGTCATAAGTGCTTGAACAGACAAGTACCCAACTAGCTATGTTATATTACATGGGTAGTAAGAAACATCTTCCAGGGAGAATAGTTCCGTTAAGGGTTCCTTTCCCTAGGTACGCATGCCCTAATGTGCATGTCCGGACTACGAGAAGAGATGCAGGCTATAAACCTCTGGGGGCATGTGTCAAATTTAGATAAAAGTCATCTTTTATTCACCGACCGAATATTATCTTAAGAACGATAGCTTTCGGCTTCACTCGGTCTGAGGTACACATCCGGCTGACCCGACAGTAACAATCGCAGAGGTGCTCCCCTTATGCCCTAGCCGAATTAACGGGAACATAGGGCATAAATACAAGAGCCAGGCAACCCAGCTTGTCCAAAACTTAAGTCATGTCGATGCATATAATGGCGAAAAAAGGTACATGTGGAATAATAACACATGTGCGGGGCATAAAGCCCAGAGAATAATTAGATTAAGCTTCTATATAAGAAGCCCCCAGGTATAATGAGCGCGGCTAGCGCGTCAACATTGTGTAACCAAGACACAAGTTTAGCCCTTTAGGGCCTTTAAGAGAATAAAAAAGGAGAGAAAGAGAGAAAAGACAGATAAGCAAAAAAAATGGACGGAGGTGAGGATACGAACATAGAATCCGGCGCTAGGCATAGAATCTTCGGAGTCTGGCTGCGTTCCATGGGTTTGGCTTGAGTCGATTATCCGATGCATCCCACAGACGGTACGCTCCGCCGGTCAGAACCTGGTCAATAATGAAGGGACCTTCCCATTTGGGCTTGAGCTTGTTCTTTTTCCTCTCCGGCAGGCGTAGAACTAGTTCGCCAACGTTATAGGTTTTGGCCCATACTTCTCTACTTTGATACCTTCGGGCCTGTTGTTGATAGAATGTGGAACTGGCTTTTGCCACGTCGCGCTCCTCCTCCAGGGCGTCCAAACTGTCCTGCCGATCGAGCTCGACCTCTTTTTCTTCGTACATGCGCACTCGAGGTGAGTCATGAATTATGTCACAGGGCAGAACTGCCTCAGCACCGTAAACCATAAAAACGGTGTGTATCCGGTAGTGCGATTTGGTGTGGTCCGCAGCCCCCATAGTACGGAGTCGAGCTCCTCTACTTCCTTTAAGGACCGCACTAATCTAGGTTTAATGCCACTCATGATAAGACCATTCGCTCGCTCGACTTGACCGTTAGTTTGCGGGTGATAGACAGAAGCATAATCGAGCTTGATGCCCATGTTGCTGCACCAAAGTTTCACTTTGTTGGCTGTAAAGTTCATGCCGTTGTCAGTGATGATGTTGTGGGGGACGCCATAACAGTGTACGACCCCGGATATGAAGTCTATCACTGGTCCGGATTCAACCGTTTTGACAGGTTTGGCTTCTATCCATTTGGTGAATTTATCCACCATGACCAATAAGTATTTTTTTTTCTTATGGGTTCCCCCTTTAAGGGGTCCGACCATATCAAGCCCCCAGACCACAAAGGGCCAAGTAATGGGGATTGTTTGGAGAGCGGTAGGCGGCATATGGCTTTGGTTTGCAAAGAGCTGGCAACCGACACAATGCTGGACCAGGTGTTGCGCATTTGCCCGGGCCGTCGGCCAATAGAAACCTGTACGGAAGGCCTTGCTTACAAGGGCCCGGGCTGCGGCGTGATGGCCGCCGAGTCCGGCATGGATTTCTGCCAAAAGCTTCCGCCCTTCCTCTTCAGAGGTGCACCTTTGAAGGACTCCGGTAGTGCTTTTCTTATAAAGCTCTCCCTTGTGGACCTTGTAGGCTTTAGATCGCCGCACTATGCAGCGTGCCTCATTTTGGTCCTCGGGTAGTTCCTGCCTGGTTAGGTAGGCCAGGAATGGTTCTGTCCACGGGGCGATGACGGCCATTATTACGTGGGCTGAAGGTGTTATTTTGATGGCAGAGTATCCGATTGTGTCAGAGTGTTCGGTATCTGGGGTTGTGGCCGGGTCCGGACTATTGTTGCCGGTGTCCCCTTCCCATACCATGGATGGTTTAAACAGTTTTTCCAAGAAGATGTTAGGTGGGACAGGGTCACATTTAGCGCCGATACGGGCGAGGATGTCCGCCGCCTGGTTGTTTTCCCGAGCCACATGGTGGAATTCAAGCCCCTCGAACCGAGCTGACATTTTGAGGACGGCGTTGCGATATGCCGCCATTTTCGGATCCTTGGCATCGAAGTCTCCATTTATTTGGGATATTGTGAGGTTCGAGTCCCCACACACCTCCAGGCATTGAATGCCCATGGAAACTGCCATCCGGAGACCGTGTAACCGGGCCTCGTATTCGGCTGCGTTGTTGGAGTCTGTATATAGTATTTGGAGTACGTATTACACTGTATCTCCGGTGGGGGACGTCAGGACGATGCCAGCCCCCAGACCAGCCAACATTTTAGAGCCGTCGAAGTGCATGATCCAATTGGAGTATGCGCCGTACTCTTTAGGGAGTTCGGCTTCTGTCCATTCGGCTACGAAATCGGCCAGTACTTGTGACTTAATGGCTCGCCGTGGTTTATATGTTATGTCGAACGGGAGGAGCTCGATAGCCCATTTGGCAATCCGGCCCGTGGCATCACAGTTGTTTATTATGTCGTTGAGTGGTACTTCGGAGGCCACCGTAATTGAACACTCTTGAAAGTAGTGTCGTAATTTCCGGGATACCATGAATACCGCGTATGCTATCTTTTGATAATGTGGGTACCGTGATTTGCATGGAGTGAGGATGGTGGATACATAATATACCGGCTTTTGAAGTGGGAATTTATGTCCGTCCATCTCTCGTTCGACGACGAGCAATGCGCTTACAACTTGGTGAGTTGCCTCTATATATAATAGCATTGGTTCGCCAACATTTGGCACGGCTAAGATTGGGTTGGTGTCCAGGATGGCTTTTATTTCTTCCAGTCCGGCCGTGGTTGCGTCCGTCCACTCGAAGTGTCCGGTGCGCCGAAGAAGGCGATAAAGGGGGAGTGCCTTTTCTCCTAGTCTGGAGATAAAGCGGCTTAAAGCCGACACACATCCAGTTAACTTCTGGATTTGCTTGAGGTCAGTTGGGATAGCCAGTTGCGATAGAGCCCAGATTTTGGCCAGATTTGCTTCAATTCCTCTGCTGGAGACGATAAAGCCCAGGAGCTTTCCGGCGGGTACGCTGAAAATGCATTTTTCCGGATTGAGATTAATGTCGTATGTTCGGAGATTGTTGAACGTGAGCCTCAAGTCGTATATTAAGGAGTCGACGTGTCTGGTTTTAACGACCACATCGTCGATGTATGCCTCCACTATTTTGCCGATCTGCTTTTCCAGACATGTCTGAATCATGCGCTGATACGTTGCACCGGCGTTTTTGAGCCCGAAGGGCATTGTGTTAAAACAGAAGGGGCCGTATGGAGTGATAAATGTCGTTGCGGCTTGGTCGGACTCCGCCATCTTAGTTTGGTGGTAATCGGAGTATGCGTCGAGGAAGCACAATGAGTCATGTCCTACAGTAGCGTCGATAATTTGATCGGTGCGAGGGAGGGGGAAGGGATCCTTTGGGCAAGCCTTATTAAGGTCCTTGAAGTCGACGCATAGGCGCCAGGATTTGTCCTTCTTTGGCACCATCACCAGGTTTGCTAGCCAGTCCGGATGCTTTATCTCTCTAATGAATCCGGCCTCCAGTAATTTGGCTAGCTCCTCTCCCATGGCTTGTCGCTTAGGTTCGGAGAAACGCCGGAGAGTCTGCTTGACCGGCTTGAATCCTTTTAGAATGTTAAGGCTATGCTCGGCCAGCCTGCGTGGGATTCCTGGCATATCTGAAGGATGCCAGGCGAATATGTCCCAATTCTCGCGCAGGAACTCCTGTAGTGCGGCGTCTACGGTGGGGTTTAGCTATGCCCCAATGGATGCTGTTTTTGTGGGGTCCGTTGGATGGACTTGGAATTTGACTATTTCATCCGCTGGTTTAAAGGAGGTGGACTTGGATCTTTTGTCTAGTATCACGTCGTCCCTGTCCACTGTGGAGCGCGGTGCAGTTAATTCCTCTGCCACAAGGGCTTCGGATAATGCCTCGAGGGCCAGTGCGGCTGTTTTGTTCTCGGCGCGGAGTGCTATGTCCGGATCACTAGCTAGAGTGATGATTCCATTGGGTCCGGGCATTTTGAGCTTCATGTACCCGTAATGGGGTATGGCTTGAAAAATCGTGAATGCCTCCCGCCCTAGAAGGACGTGGTATCTGCTACTAAATGGGGCCACTTGGAATGTGATATCTTCGGACCTGTAATTCTCCGGAGTGCTGAATACCACATCTAGTGTGATTTTCCCAGCGCAACGTGCCTCCCGACTGGGGATGATTCCTCGGAAGGTCATGCTACTTTGCTCAATACGGTTGCTGTCTATTTCCATTTTTTGAAGAGTCTCCTCATAAATGAGGTTTAATCCGCTGCCGCCGTCCATGAGTACTTTAGTGAGTCGAAAGCCGTCCACAATTGGACTGAGGACCAAAGCGGCTGGTGCTCGGGCTGTTCGGAATTTAGGTTCGTCACTGGCATTGAAAGTGATTGCCGTGTCGCTCCATGGATTTATTGCTGCCACATGGCAGACTTCGGCCAGGCTGCGGAGCATTCGCTTACGCCTATTATTTGAGGCGAAGGTCTAGAAGACTGTCAATATTGTATTGTTATCCACAGGAAGGTGCTCTGGGGTGTTTTGGATGAGGAGATCCTCACCGCTCTTGGCCACCTGCCGGAGTACCCAACATGCTCTAAGGTTATGTGTTGGTATGGTATCCACTGTAGTATGAATTTTGCAGGGCCCGTTAAGTCATCCCTCCAATACGGTTCCACGCCCTGTAGTGGGATTTTGCTTCTTTGTAATTGAGTCGGGCGACTTATGAGAGTGCACCCTTTTGGTTCTGACTGGGGGTTTTGTCAGGGCCGGATTGTCCCAAAATTGAGTTTGGGTTTTCCAGGCGCTTTCCATCGCACAGTATTTCCGTACTATGGCCGCCAAGTCAGCGGAGTGTGCTATGTCATGGCGACTTATGGCGTTGAGGATTCCCTTGTCCGTGCAATTGTTGCAAAAGAATGAAATTGCGTCTTCCTCGCGACAGTCCTTGACCTTCTTCATACAAGGAGGAATCTGGCCCAATAGTGATGTACTGTCTCTTGGGGCGCTTGCCTAATGTGGGAAAGATCGTTTGTATCTGGGTGGGTGGGTGGATTTAAGTCCAGACCTTGACCCAATCTGAGATCCCGGGGCAGGGGAGTTTCCGATCTTGAAAGTTTGGGCTCCGGGATGTTGCTCCGCCGGTTCAGTATGCGACCTGATTCTAGGTTCAGGATTAGGGAGATGTCCTCCCGTGAGCGGGTATCCGGCTTGGAGAGCTCGGGAATCTGGACATAGTTCGTCCTCAGGATAGAGGGAGAACCACCGCATTGCTCCTCCACCACCGCTATTTGATGGGTGACCGGCGGAGAGTTAATCTCCCTTTGGTCGGGTTTAAGCCCGATCCGATCATAGTCCGTAGCGACTCCCAGAGCGGCAATGCGATCCAAGAGCTCGTTCAAAGAGGAGAGCTCCATTGGATCCATCTGCTCGGCGAATTTTGAGACGATGTGGAGGCTATTTTTGATGACCCGAGAAGTCATCGTCGGCGCAGCGGCCGAGCGGGCGGTCATGACGAAGCCGCCTAGTCGGAGAGTTTGGCCTACAGCCAGGGCTCCCCCAGAAGTGATGTTGTCCTTGACAATGAGACGAGCCATCCCCCCTTATGATGACGACACAGTGGAACTCTCAATGAAAGCACCAATGTCGGTGTCAAAACCGTCGGATCTCGGGTAGGGGGTCCCGAACTGTGCATCTAAGGGGATGGTAACAGGAGGCAGGGGACACGATGTTTACCCAGGTTCGGGCCCTCTTGATGGAGGTAATACCCTATGTCCTGCTTGATTGTTCTTGATGATATGAGTATCACAAGAGTTGATCTACCACGAGATCGTAGAGGCTAAACCCTAGAAGCTAGCCTATGGTATGATTGTATGTTGTCCTATGGACTAAACCCTCCGGTTTATATAGACACCGGAGGGGGCTAGGGTTACCAAGAGTCGGTTACAAGGGAGGAGATCTACATATCCGTATTGCCTAACTTGCCTTCCACGCCAAGGAGAATCCCATCCGGGCACGGGACGAAGTCTTCAATCTTATATCTTCATAGTCCAACAGTCCGGCCAAAGGATATAGTCCGGCTGTCCGGATACCCCCTAATCCAGGACTCCCTCAGTGGAAAATCAAGGTAACGCATATGAAAAAGAAACTTACTGTTGTGGACATGAAGTTAAACTTGCAAGGATGGCAAAAGACTCACTTCATGTATGTCGGAAAATTGTAGGACCTTCATGCAGGACGTGGCATCAGGTGGCAACCATGTACCTACCATCAACGTCGTACACAAGTGAGTACATGAAGTGAAGTTGTGAACAGTGTAGTAGGAGAAATGAGCGTAGCTAACAGCTGCACTTGCCATGCCTGGACAGCTGTAGTTGCCATGCACGGACAGCTGCAGTTGCCATGAAATGGACAACTAGAGTTTCCATGTGTCATAAGATGTGATTGCAAATGTCTAAAACAAGTGTGGATGACACGTGTGAACAAACATGTGTGACATGGATGCATAGCTACGTGTGTCATGTTGAACAAACTGCAGTTGCCATGCAATGACCAACTGCTACCATGATCGCAGGTTGTTACGGTGGAACCACACAGGCAAACATCTCATGGCAAAGTTCACAGTTGCAGGACAGCGCTATTGCAGATAGAGCACATCAAACTGGAATGAAAGACCATATAAGATCGGCACATGTGGCACAACAAGGTAAAAAAAGTATGAAACAGAAAGCAGTACTGCAGTTGCTTTTGTGGGAATAGCTTGTAAGAAAAGGTGGATTTGTAGCGGTGGTGGTGGAAAAACAAACAAAAAATGCTACCAAGTGGTCGTGTGCAAAGAGTCATATATTGTCTTCGGGATTTGCCAATTAGTATAAGAGTGTGTGCAACATTCATGATTAATCACATTTGCCTATTGAGATGAAGACTAGAAATACAAGTTAGGATGCTAGAATATACTGGTTGCCATGTATTGACAGCAGTAGTTGCCATGTATGTTGGACGGTAGCTGCCATGGCTATAGAATCCAAGTTTTGATGTTACAACAAGCTGGTTGCCATGTATTGGCAACAGTAGTTGCCATGTTTGTTGCATTGTAGTTGCCATCAGTGGAGAAGGTTGAGGGATTTTTTCATATGTTATGCAGCAACAAAATTGAAATAATGACATGCAAAGAAAGAAGAGAAAGTTATGCAGCATCTTGGTATTTTGCAAAAACTAGCTAATGTATGTTCCTTCAATCATCAAGTTGAAGGGCATGAGAAAGAAGAGAAAGTTGCCATCTATCTGTGTTAGTTGCCATCATCTTGTGCTGGCAGTTGCCATCTTGTTATGATGGTAGTTGCCACAATGTCACCATCGTAGTTGCCATGCATACTCAAAGGTGTTAAGAGTGTTTGCAAAAGGAGTAGTAAAAATACCATTAAATGGAGTCGACAACCCTTCTGGTACATCTTGTTTGAGAATGCATCATGCAGGAAGTCCGCAATGAACTTACACCAATTCATGTTCTTCACATCTTTCAGTTTCGCCTGCACGACACAAATTTGAAGACGAGAAGCTGCCGCATCAGAAATCAAATGAAAAAACATCAAAATAACTGGCAGTGACTAGCTTACAAATGACATCGAAGTCAAAAGATTGAAGGAAATAAAGGAGTATAGATAGATCATTCACCGGGACGGGGAAGCATTTGTTGCTTGGGTGAAGAGACGTGGTCGGCGCAAAAACAGCCGATATCAGGTACATGAGTAACTTCATCTTAAAAACCTCGCCATGGGTTGTCATGGCCTCCAGCGAATTTGCCAGCACAGTTGTGTTCGGCATGGTTTTTTTTGAAAGAATTGACAGTGGGAGAGCACTCCCACTGTGATTTATATATATATATATCTATATAAATGGGGTGTTTACATAGACATATACAACGCCAAACACAACCAACCAACCACCACCCCTCCCCATGGCTTAGGGGAGAGGCAAACTACCAGTCCTCCACGTGGGGAACCAAGAGAGAAAAGAGCCAACAAGGATCAACCTAGCGTGTTACAAAGGTTTACAAATGAGCCTCTATGGGCCTCCTTGATTCTATATTGTAGCTGACCCAGGTCGTTTTTGAAGCGTGACAGCCAGGACCCAATGGTAGGGTCAACTCCTCGGAAGTGCTTGTTATTCCTCTCCTTCCATATGCTCCACGCAGCAGTGAGAAAAACTTCCATGAAGAATGGGTCAGGCCACGAGTCTCTGTTTAATCTGATGGCAGTGAGACGGTTATCAAAAGTGGGCCAATGAATGCTAAGCTTGGTCCAGCAGATCTTGCTAAAATCACAAGTTAAGATCATGTGGTCCACTGTTTCTTCAATTGGCAGCCCGCAAAGAAGGCAATTAAAATCGTCACCAATGTTGTAGTGCCTCCGTTTCAACATATTGCGTGTGTTGAGCCTGTCCACGAAAAGCAGCCATCCAAACACCTTCAACTTCATTGTACATTTTGATTTCTCCACAGGCAAACAACGTTTCCTCAATCTTATTATTGACCTCATACGGGACTTTGATTTCTCCACGGGGCACACCCAAAGTGCAGAACACGGATTCCTCGTCCAACGGCAGTCTTCCACGTCCCGGAATCACAAATTCCCTAGAGGCGGGGTCGTAAATCTCACCTAGCCAATCGCATACAGGGTTCACCAGATTCTTGCACCGAACATCCATCAGAGCATGCATCCCCATCTCAGCAGCAGCTCCCTTCTACTCATCAGTAAATCCCTCGGTCAATAAAGTCAGGCGTTCTTGTGAACCCCTATTGCGAGTATGCTTCTTCTTCTGCAAAACAGGCAAATAATCATTTGTTGCCATGTTTTCACTATCATGAAAATTTAGTTCCTAATAGACAATTGCAAACTCAATGTGACATTCAAAACATATGGGGGGAGGGGGTGGACAGTTACCTCATCGCCATCTTTTGTCCGTCTAGTTGCGCGATTCTGCTGCGGTAACTCCATGAAATCATCATCATCATCTTGATGATCGCCGCGAGCCATTCTGCTGAGGTAAGAACAAAGCAACATGTCAGGGTGAAAATGAAAGTATCAAGTAAGCAGTTGCCACCTAACAGAATGTGCTTGCCATATGGGCTCAATTGAAAGTGGCAAAAAGTTTAGGCAATATCATATGAACACCCACACCCCTTATGATTGTCCAACAATAAATGTGGCAACTAAACACATTGGCTTCATTTAAAAATGTACAGATCATAAGGCACTTGGAAACAAAATGCTGAAGTTGCCATGTTAGCACAAGATAGTACAAAGAAAGGCACAAAATCTTCCACTGCACAAACATATAATGTGGCAACTCACACTCTGTCCTCATACAAAAAATGAGTTGTCATATATTCAAAGGCAAATGTACTAGGTTGAAATTGCCATGTTAAAATGCGAGACAATTCAAAAAGTGTTAAAAAAACATCTACTGAACAACCTGTAATGTGGCAACTCACACACTAACCTCATATTGAAAATGAGTTGCCATGTAATATGGCCAAATATGTTCAGATATCACAATTCAACATGGAAAACACAAAATTGAGTCTATAGTACAGTGGTTTGCCACATTATCCTGCCTACATCATGGCAACAGCCATAGTGTGTTAACACAAATACTTGCCACATGGAAATCATATTTGTGGCAAACTGACACATTTGATCAGGAAATTAGTTGCCACCCAGTGCACATAGTTGCTAAAAACTGCCATGACTACCTATTTACTACACTTTATCATGCCTATAGCATGGCAACAGCCAGAGTGTGTTCACAAATAGTTGCCACATGGAAAACACGTTTGTGGCAACTGACATAGTTGATCAGGAAATTAGTTGCCATCTAGTGTATATAGTTACTGAAACTGTCATGACTGCCTTCATACTACACTTTGAAAAACAACTACCTAGATCTAGGGTTCATTGGCAACTATCATAACCTGAAATTCATCAAACGAAAACTTCCTGCACTGATCGCAAATAGCATATCGACATAATACATAACTAACAACTAAAAAAACATCGGCTCAATCCCAAGGCAGAACCAGGATGTGGCTGTGGACAGGCCGAGCCACACCGGCATGACTGCCACCGCGGCGGCTGATGAAGCTATGTACCTAGGGTAGGGGCATGGACCTGTCCTAAGTACCCTACCCAAGGACATCCCTAGAAGAAGTCACCTTTCAATCGACTTGGAGGTATCCCACTCGACGGATTCAAGACACTCGACCACGAAGCAATCACTCGACTGCCAGGAGATCTAAAGTCACTCTGCACGCAAACGATCGGTCATTAAGTAGCTTTTATGATCATCATAGCACTTTATTAGGGGCGTTACCAGTAACCCCCAGTCTTAATGTACTTTAAACCTTACATTACTGAGGGCTGGAGGGGCCTGGCGAACTCTATATAAGCCACCCACCCCCCCTCAGTATCAAGGGTGTTTTCGCACCTCTGTAACTCATACTCACATAATCCAGTCGACCGCCTCCAAGCTCCGAGACATAGGGCTTTTACTTCTTCCGAGAAGGGCCTGAACTCGTAAACCTTGCGTCCTTACAACCTCTCCATAGCTAAGACCTCGCCTCTCCATACTTACCCCCCTACATCACTGTCAGAGTTAGAACCACGACAGTTGGCGCCCAGCTTGGGGCTAGGAGTCTTAGCGCCTAGTTTGAGAAGTTGCGATTTTTTCCGATCTCCTTGATCATGGTTTCGGGCGGAGCTTTGGTGGAGGGCCGCGAGATCCGTCTCGGCGCGCTCACGTTCATCGCCAATGACTCCGCTTGGCTTCAGGAGGCTCCACTCGACGTCGACGCGCTCCTCGTCCGCGAGGCGACGCACTTTCGCGCATGCGTCCATGGTGTCCTCCTGCGGCAGTCGTCGACCCAGTATCGGTCGGCTCCCGTGGCATCTTCCCGCCCTGTTTCTCGCCAGTGCAAGCGCTCCGGTCGGTCGAGGCTTCAGAGATGGGTGAGGCATGCGGTGGCCCGCCAATCGGCCACCCCACAAGTCGCGGCAATTGAGCCCGACGAATCCCTCTACGGCTTGTTCGACCTGTCGACTGGCTCCGCAGAGACCGCATCCGAATGCGACAGCAGTGACCCAGCTGCAGAGGTTCTGGTGATCGATGGGCCACACAGTCCTCCCGGTTTCCCCCGCGCTGACGGAGGCGTGGATGGGGGCGACCCGTCGCGTCCTCACGAGGAGTATCTCCCCGAGCCTCTCACGTCGTTGCAGCGGGAGGAACTTCGCCGCCGGAGCATGGATGCACTCCACACTCATATCATTGGAGAAACCCCCGAGGCCCGAGCCTTGGAGGACGCGCGCTTGGCTAACTTGGCCGAGCGCACTCGACTGGAGAATCTCCAGCGAATACTCGATGGGCGAGAGCGTCAACGGGCTCCAGAATCCAGTCGACGTCAACTCTTTCCGCCCCCGCAGGTATATCATACTCCGATTTAGAATTTGGCGGCCGCGGCCCGTATAGCAGAGTCGATTCAGCCCACCCAGTCAGAGGCTGGCAGAGGCTTGTTGCAAATCAGAGCGTTGCTCCGGGCAGCGGGAGACCAGAATTCCGCTGTTTCTCAGTCGCGGAACAGGATCCACAGTCGATCCTTTGCAGCGGATACAGTCTAGTCGGCTCACAGCCCAAGATCGCCTCCGAGGCGTGAGGGACGTGGAGACCGGCATGATCAGTACAGAAGGAATGAGCAGTATGATCACCGATTCGATCGTGATGATCGACGTCGAGTGCCAACCCCTCCCCCGAGGAGTGGATCATATGTGCCTCGACAGCAGGTAGACAGACGCCCTCATAGTGTTGGGCGGAGAATTCTAGTCGACCCCAGGGAACCAGGCTTTGATGCGAGATCCATTCTTGTTCAAGGTTTGGTCGACAGGAATAGAGCTCACCGAGAAGGCCACGACAGAGATGCGCCTACCAGTAGCAGAGTACATGTTTCAGGGCCGGAGTGTTTCAGTCGAGCCATCAGAGCCGCTGTAATTCCTCCCAACTTCAGGTTGGCGACTGGAGTTAGTAAGTTCACCGGTGAGTCCAAGCCCGATACTTGGCTCGAAGATTACCGAGTGGCTGTCCAGATTGGCGGTGGGAACGATGAGGTAGCCATGAAGCACCTGCCTCTCATGTTAGAAGGCTCGACCAGAGCGTGGCTGAATCAGTTAGCACCCAGCAGCATTTACACTTGGGAGGATCTCTCCCGAGTGTTTGTCACCACATTTGAAGGAACATGCAAGCAACCTGCAGGCCTTACGGAATTATGGTCTTGCGTGCAGAAACCGAATGAAACTCTGAGGGATTACATCCAGAGGTGGATCACATTGCATCACACAGTTGAAAATGTACCAGATCATCAAGCAGTTTGTGCCTTTAAAGAAGGCGTTAAGTACAGAGAATTGAATCTGAAGTTCGGTCGAACCGGAGAGATGTCTCTGAATCGGATGATGGAGATTGCCACCAAATACGCTAATGGTGAAGATGAGGATCGACTCCGGAGTGGCAAGCATAAAGCAGTCGCCCAGGAAACCGGAGGAAATTCCAGTCGGAAACAGAAGCGGAAAGCCGAGCCAGCCGCTCCTGGGGAGGCCCTGGCCGTAACCCAGGGAAAATTTAAGGCAAAACCCAAAGGACCTTGGAACCCCAAGAAAGTTAAAGACCAAGATGGAAATGATGTTTTGGATCTACCGTGTCACATCCACACCAAGAAAGATGAAGAGGGTAAACTCATTTACCCAAAGCATACCACTCGACAGTGTCGGCTTCTGATCCAGCAGTTTCAGGGCAAGCAGTCCAAAGATAAGGAAAAGGGGTCGGACAAAGTTGAGGACAAGGAAGATAGTGACGATGGGTACCCCCAGGTCAATTCCACCCTGATGATTTTTGCTGATGTTGAGAGCAAAAGTCGACTGAAGGTTATTAACCGTGAGGTAAATATGGTTGCTCTGGCAACACCCAATTATCTGAAGTGGTCACAGACTGCCATCACATTCCACCAGTCTGATCACCCTACACACATTGCCACCCCTGGGAGGCAAGCTCTGGTGGTCGACCCAGTTGTCGAAGGCACTCGACTGACCAAAGTCCTGATGGATGGAGGCAGCGGTTTGAACATACTGTATGCAGAAACATTGAAAGGGATGGGCATTCTGATGTCCAGGCTCAGCACCAGTAACATGAGTTTCCATGGAGTCATTCCTGGGAAGAAAGCCGAGTCACTCGGCCAAATTACTCTTGATGTGGTTTTCGGTGATTCCAAGAATTACCGCAAGGAAAAGTTGACATTCGAAGTTGTGGATTTCCAAAGTGCTTATCACGCTATTTTGGGCAGGCCAGCTTATGCACGCTTCATGGCTCGACCATGTTATGTGTATCTCAAATTGAAGATGCCTGGTCCCAAAGGAGTGATCACTGTTACAGGCAATCAGAAGAAAGCAGAAGAGTGTTTTCAGAAAGGCTCAAAGATTGCTGACGCTCAGATGGCGGTGGTCGAGCTGCAAGAGTATCAGAAGACTGCAGATCTGAGTGAGTTGCTACGAGCTAAGAAGCCTGCTTCAGAATCAGCTTTTCAGTCGTCCGGTGAAACGAAGGCAGTTCACATTCACCCGACCGATCCAAACGCTGCTCTGACTCACATCTCAACGACGGTCGACTCCAAATAGGAAGAAGCGCTCATCTAGTTCCTCCGTGAGAACTGGGACATCTTCGCATGGAAGCCTGCTGACATGCCTGGAGTTCCCAGGGGGCTGGCTGAGCACCGTCTACGAGTCGACCCAAAATTTAAACCTGTGAAAGAACATCTTCGACGGTCCGCCGTCCAGAAGAGGAAGGCCATTGGCGAGGAGGTGTGTCGGTATCAAAACCGGCGGATCTCGGGTAGTGGGTCCTGAACTGTGCGTCTAGGCCAGATGGTAACAGGAGGCAGGGAACACGATGTTTTACCCAGGTTCGGGCCCTCTTGATGGAGGTAAAACCCTACGTCCTGCTTGATTAATATTGATGATATGGGTAGTACAAGAGTAGATCTACCATGAGATCAAGGAGGCTAAACCCTAGAAGCTAGCCTATGGTATGATTGTTGTGTATGGAGTTGATTGCCTACGGACTACAACCCTCCGGTTTATATAGACATCGGATAGGGTTAGGGTTACATAAAGTCAGTTACAATGCTAGGAGATCTTGAATATCCGCATCGCCAAGCTTGCCTTCCACGCCAAGGAAAGTCCCATCCGGACACGGGACGAAGTCTTCAATCTTGTATCTTCATAGTCCAGGAGTCCGGCTGAAGGTATAGTCCGGCTACCCGAACACCCCCTAATCTAGGACTCCCTCAGTAGCCCCTGAACCAGGCTTCAATGATGACGAGTCCGGCGCGCAAATTGTCTTCGGCATTGCAAGGCGGGTTCCTCCTCCAAGTCCTTCATAGAAGATTGTAAACACCAAGAGTAGTGTCCGGTTCTGCAAAATAAGCTTCCACATATTGCCATAGAGAGAATAATATTAACACAAATAAAATCTGCCGACGTATTCTGCAGTGCGTCATCACACTGCAGCCAAGTCCTTCACTCGAATCGTTTACACTTTTCCACCTCAGCGTGTTTTGCGAGGCGGTTTCCTTAGCACGTCTTGTCAAAGCAGAGATCGTGTGCCCCCCTTTTATGGGATTCTCATCAATACGGACGTGGGTAACCCAATCGTGCCCGTTAGCATGTTTTCTCGATTAAAGGCGAGTCCCAAACGGTTACGGGGAGGGCTCCTGGTATTCAACCTCTTATAAAGAGACCAGGGCCTTACTCCTTTTCTCCAATCCCAAAACAAGTTCGCCCGTCGCCTCGAGTTCCAACACCCTAGGCTTCAGATTCCGGGCGCCTCAGACCTTCGACAATGTCCGGTTCCGACCTTCAAGGCTGATGGATGCCCTCCTCCGTCACGGAGGAGGACGTGCTAAAGTTGAGAGAGGCTAATTTCTTGACCGCCAAAATTTCGCATAGGTTGCCTGCTCAAAGGCAGGCTATTCCCAGTCCCCAGCCCGGTGAGAGCGTAGTGTTCATGTCTCACTTCCTTCGGGTGTTAGGCTTCCCGATGGATCCCTTCGTGAGGGGGCTGCTGTTTTATTACGGGCTGGAATTTCATGACTTAGCTCTGGAGTCCATCCTCCACATTTCCTCATTCATCGTTGTGTGCGAAGCGTTCCTCCGTGTTACTCCTCACTTCGGATTATGGCTCAAGACTTTTGGAGTGGAGCCAAAGATGATCGAGGGACGGCACGCAGAGTGCGGAGGCGCTGTCATAAGTAAGAATGCTGATGCTCCATGGCCCGAGGGCTCCTTTCAAGAGGAGCTCGGCTTGTGGCAACGAGAATGGTTCTATATCACCGCTCCCAGGAGCGCCAAGTGGGCGGCGCCTCCTGCCTTTCGCTCGGGTCCCCCATCATGGCTAGCGTCATGGGTCAACAAAGGATTAGATTGGGGGTTATCCAAAGACGTGCCCTTGTTGCAGGGCCGCATCAGGGATCTCTTAGAAAGAGACCTCAACCTGGTCAAGGTGACGCAGGTCATGCTGATTCACCGAACACTGCCCGGCAAACGTCGCTCCCTTCGTCTGTGGGAGTTTAATCCGGAGGGACCATGAGCTCTCCATCATTTTATGGGCGCAACGCCCGTGGAGATGTATAAACTGTTCTTCGGATCACAAATGATGTGTCCGGATTTGACCGAGGACGCAGGCCTAAGCTGCAATCGCCCGGATACTGAAGTAAGTAACCTTGTGCCCGGACCTACTATCCATATAATTGTCATAAACTTGCCCCTAAAAGAGCTGTCCTTTTAAACAGGAGTGGATAGCGAAGGCAAAGCTGATCAGGTGTCCGGCTCCCCTTCCCGAAACCAGGCCGGATCCCGTGCTTGTCAGGATGTTGAAGATAATGCCTTTGGAGGGAAGTAAGGGGAAGGACAAGGGAACTATGGCCTCCTCGAAGGAGGCTACTCTGAAGGGAGGAACCGACAATTCCTCTCCCAAGGGGAAGAAGAGGGCCGCCTCTGATGACCCGGAGACCATGGCCCCGAAGCGGGGAAGAAAATCCTCGTCAGAGGGTCCGACGCTAGGGAGTTCCTCGGCCGAACTATGCCCTCAAAGGGATCAGCCCTCCAGCGAGCCGTAAGTAGAGAGAGGTTTTCCTTTTGAGGGATGAGAGAAATCCTTGATTTATATCTGAGAAGATTAACCGAAATTTTACCTTGTAGCTCGGACCTCAGCCCTTCTCAGCAGAGCTCGTCTTCGGGGGATCTCCTTCTGGAGATGATGGAGAGCGGGACGCCTCCCCCTGCCGTGCCGCCTAGCGAGGCGGGCGACCCTGAGGTGTCGTCGCGGAGGGTTTCTCCAAATTTGGCAGGGGCGGAAGGTGGCTATGCGGCCCCCCGAGGTTCTCCGCGTCCGGCCTTCGAAAGAGGTCATGGGACGAGCCCGGCACCGTCTGGTGCTCGGCCGGAGGAGCTAAAGATTCTGCTGGGGCGAGCTTCTATCTCAGAGGAGCACCGTGCATTGATGGGCACGGTGATTGAAAGGATTTCATCCGCAGAAAGCGGATTGCATGAGGCCGTCAAAAGTTTACTGACGGGTTTTGAGGTACGTTAGATAATGTACACTTTTGTCAGTTGCGCATAAGTAAGATGTGCCCTGTGTAGATAGTAGCCCCTGAGACTCTGCGCGTTGTCAAGAAATGACGGCACACAGAGGATCATAATCCCAGGTCTAAGATGTCGCCTTTGAATGTAGGTGGCGAGGTGTCCGGAATCAAGCCGAACTGATGATGTGGCCGAACTAAAGCGGCAACTGGATGTGGCAGATGCCGACATCGCGCTTGTCAACAAGCGGCTTGATGAGGCTCAAGGTATGTAATTCTTCGGGCGGCATCAGGTAAGAGGAGCTTCATGCCAGTGTCTTACAATGTGTGTGCTTGGCGCAGATGGTACGGCCGCCGTGGAGAATCTTAGGGCAGAACTTGCCCGAGCTAAGGAGCAAGCCAGAAAAAGTGATGCGGCTGCCGAGAAGGCCCTTGAAGAGCTGAGAGCCAAACAGGCTGCTCATTGCCGAAGCAAGGAGGAGATGGCCGAGATGGCCGAAAAGTTAAAAAGCGCTACCGACCATTGCAGACTTCTTGAAAAAGAAGACCAGGCAAAACAGACGGACTTAGAGAAGGCCGTTGCCAACGCCAAGGACGCGCGCTCTGCGATGAGAGCTGCGAAGGAGGAGCTGCGTCAGGCCGAACAGATTGCGGCTGGAAAGCCCTTTATGCTGCGAAGGAAATTTTGTGATCCGAAGTTTGCTCCGTTGGACCGGATGTGGAGTGTGGAGGATACCTATCTGGACTTGGCAGCGAGTGCTGCTGATGCGACCGAACACTTTTAAGATCAGAAAGATCGCGAAGTGGAAAAGCTTTTCTGGTCGCAGTTTCACAATCCAGAGCGTCCACTGGCAGTGGATGATCGTTTGGCTCAATGGGCCGAACTGAATAGGTTGTCTGGACTCGCCATGAAGTACGTCATGGGTCACCTGTGGCCGGGGAGATCGGAGCCGAAGAGTTATTTCAGCTTGGTGCAGCAATTCCTTGACGCGATGTCGCGTATAAATGCAATGAAGAGGTCAGCATGCATAGAGGGCGCTAGGATGGCTCTTGCCCGTGTTAAGACATACTAGGCAGAGATGGAGACCACCGTTGTTGCGTCCCGAGATTCGGACAAAAGCCGAGTACCCTCCGAGCACTATTTTCAGGAAGTTCTTGAAGGCGCGAGACGCAGTGCCCGAAAGATGCTATGTTATGATAGCATATGTAATTATAAAGTAATATTTTGATAAACTGTAGTGGCCTTTTTTATACTTGTGCCTCCAAGTATTGGGAACACCTCCTGTGCGGCCGTTTTAAGAGATATATATATATATATATATAGAATCTGAAAGATGGCAGTCGTTGGCTTCAGCCCCCACGCGCATAGTGCGGGGGTGCTCGTAGAAGACGCATTTTCACACTTAACCCAACGTCTTGGTCCTACAAAGGAGGTGATAGCGCAGCGGGCCAGGCAACCGGACTATAATGCTTTAACACTTTCACTTAGCCATAGGAGTTTGACAATGAGACTCTTTAGGTAGCTCCTTGGTGGCAATTGCGCTCGTCCGAATTCGGGGCGCGTATGTGCCTGACCGGGAAGCGGCCCTTCGTTAAAGCGGAGGAATCCAATAGATTCCGATAGGTCATCGAGTGGCTGACCAGTCTCACGCTACATCATGACAGTCAGTTTTCGGCTTTCTCTACTGAGGTGCTCGCCCGGCCGAACCGGGGGCACAATCGCAGTAGTTCTCTTGGTGCTACCTTAGCCGATAGAGCGGAACGTAAGGTAGCCGAACTCAGGAGCCGGGCAACCCAACATTTGACCAAAGACATGATTCGGAGTTGATGCATATAATGCCAAAACTCACGACGCCAAACACTCCCTAAGGTGTTCGGTCTTTAAGAGTGCGGGCGAAACAACACTCTTTATTTAAAAAATCCCCTAGTGTCCAGGTATGTGCAAAAATTCTGACGTGGCCACATGCCAAGACGCCAGCCTCCTCCTTGGTTATATCAGAAAGAAAAAACTAGGGGATGTGTAGCAACAAGAGACAGTAAGAAAGGTTTACGCAGGGTCTTAATCTAAAAAGAATCCTTTAGGACGGGTCCCTACTGCACGTCTGCGCATGTGTCTCCGTTGTGTCGTATCCTGGACGGGCGACGCACGACGTTTATCTGTAAAAGAGAGGAACTGAGTTGAAAATGGGTCGTGCCGAAAAAGTTTAAAATAAGCAAAGTATAAAGTAAGATATATAAGATTGAGCTTTATTGTCTCTTATCTTATATGCGTGGATCCCCTAGTGCGGGGGTATATGGCTTCTAGGCCTGCATCAATGATGATTTTGCACCGAACTCGTCTATCCGCGTTCGTGGTCTTGAATGACCTATTTCGAAGTTTTTTTGGCCGGTGAGGCCATTTTGCTGTGGGGCTGTCAAAGCTGCCGCACAGTCCTCCACTTGGGGAGGCACACTTTAGTGCTTCCCCTTCAAAGAGATGATGCCTCGTGGACCGGGCATCTTAAGCGTAAGAGATGCATAATGCGGTATTGCGTTAAAGCGAGCGAAAGCTTCGCGTCCCAGTAGTGCTTGATAGCGACTTGAGAACGGGACGATATGGAAGGTCAGCTTTTCACGACGGAGGTTATCGGCAGAGCCGAATATGACTTCGAGCCAGAGAAAACCCATACAATGGGTGTCCGGACCAGGTATTACCCCTTGAAAGGAGGTTTTGCTGCGGCGGATTCTTGCTGGGTTTATCCCCATGTGCTGGATTGTATCCTGATATATCAGGTTTAGTCCACTGCCGCCGTCCATAAGGACATTTGAAAACTGGAGTCCAGCAATTATTGGATCGAGTATCAAGGCAGTCCAGCCTACATTCTTGATATTCCTAGAATAATCTAGCTGATCGAAGATGATCGGTTTTGATAACCAGTGGCAGGACCCTTTGGGGATGGGCCGTGTGGTGCGTACCTTTACGGGCGCCGCGCGTTTTGTTATGTGAAGTGAGCTCACTGTTTTTACTTCTTGTGGGAAGTTCTTTTGTTTCCTGGTGCTCTGCTTTTGGGGTTCGTCCTCATCTTCGCTTGGTGTGTCGAGCCCCTTGTGTTCGGCATTGAGTCTGCCGGATTGTTTGAAAACCCAACAGTCTCTGTGGGTATGGTTAGCAGGCTTCCCGGGAGTACTGTGTATCTGACATATCATGTCCAGGATTTTACTTAGGTTGGATGGATCGTCCCTGTTATCCTGGGGGGCGATTTTTCCTGATTTTGTCGTGAGCCTTTGAATCTGGCATGGACTGCCGTGCTCTTCGGACTTTTGTCCTTAGTCCAGCGACGGTCCTTGTTGCATCGCGGTTTTCCGTTTCCATCCCTAGTTTCGGATGTACTTGGGTCGCTGGGGCTACATCTTGCCAACCAGCTGTCCTCCCCTGCACAAAAGCGGGTCATGAGGCTTGTTAGTGCGGCCATTGTTCTTGGCTTTTCTTGGCCGAGGTGTCTGGCGAGCCATTCGTCTCGGACTTATGCCTGAAAGCTGCTAAGGCTTCGGCGTCCGGACAGTCGACTATCTAATTCTTTTTAGTGAGGAATCTATTCCAGAACTGTCGAGCTGATTCTCCGGGTTGTTGAGTTATGTGACTAAGATCGTCTGCATCCGGAGGGCGGACATAGGTCCCTTGAAAGTTTGCTCGGAAAGCATCCTCGAGCTCTTCCCAGCTTCCAGTTGTGTTTTCGAGAAGGCTTTTAAGCCAATGCCGGGCTGGCCCTTTAAGCTTAAGGGGTAGATATTTTATGGCGTGGAGATCATCTCCTCTAGCCATGTGTATGTGGAGGATATAATCCTTGATCTAGACTCCAGGGTCTATTGTTCCATCATATGCCTCTATGTTTATGGGTTTGAATCCCTCTGGGAATTCATAGTCCAGGACCTCATCGGTGAAACATAGGGGGTGTGCGGCACCCCTGTATTTGGGTGTGCCGGATTCTGATGATGGCTTCATAGCATTGCTTACGAGAGCTTGCTTTCTTGGCCCATAAATGGACCTGACTGGGCCATGATGCGAATCCTTAAGTGGGTCGCATGCCGATTTAGGTGCGGCGCCGCTTGCCGCTTTATGGGGTCGTCTATCCGACCGTGTGGCTTTTTCATTTTTTGAATGCGAGGGCTCTAGGGCCTCTTCATCGAATTCAGGCAGTAGCTTTCTTTTCGGATAGCTTTTAGTGCGGCGACTGTTGCCGTATTTATCTGTGGTATTGATTACTTTGCTCCATCTAATCCGGAGTGCATCTTCCGCTGTTTTTAGCTTCCGCTTCTGCTTTTTTAGGCTGCGTGCAGTTGCAACGAGCCTCTCGTGGAGATTCTTCTGCTCCATAGGTTTATCCGGAGTGAGGTCGTCCGAATGCCGTTTTCGCTGGAGGAGGGATGTTCGGTTTCTCTATCCATGTTGCCCTGTTCAGACGGTTGCTCTAAGGCCTGCTTGTCGTCTACCGGCTCGTCCTACTCTATGGCTGGGTTTTTGTCGAGGCGGGGCTTGGGTCGGCGTTTACGCTGATGTTTTGATTGTTTTTCGAGGGGTCGATCTCCCGTCTCATCCCCTTTTCCTCGTTGTCGCTTCCTTTAGGGGTATCCACCATGTACACATCGTGAGATGAGGTGGCTGTCCAATGCCCTATGGGCATTGGTTCATCGGTATCTCCTGCATCGTCATCCATGCTGTCGATGTCTCCGGAGTCTAAGTTGAGCACGTTGTTTAAATAGTCGACAGTGGCTACCAAGTGGGTGGTGGGTGGGCTTTGAATTTCCTCATCGTCCGCATCCCACCCTCGCAGACCGTAGTCCGGCCAGGGCTCTCCTGATAAAGAGAGAGACTTAAGAGAATTCAGGACGTCGCCAAAAGGCGAATGTTGAAAGATGTCTGCGGCGGTGAACTCCATTATCGGCGCCCAATCGGATTCGATCGGCAGGGGCGCGGGGGGTTCGGAGTCCGGAAAGGAGTCCGGATCCTCGGAGTCACGGATCATGCAGAGTGTGGGGCTAGCGTTCGGCTCGATCGCCTTTGAGATTGCAGCCCCCGAGGTGACATCCAACCGTTCATCCTCGACTGGCGCAATAGGCTCCGAGTTAGGGGTCGGAACCGATGCGTGTGCGGCCTCCAGGACACTGTCCGGAGGCAGAGCTAGATCATGCCCCTCGAGATAGTGCGGCGCGCTTGGCCGTGGCTCGAACCCGTCGAAGATCAAGTCTCCGCGGAAGTCAGCCATGTAGTTTAAACTTCCAAACCTGACTCGATGGACAGGGGCGTAGCTTTCGATCTGCTCCAGGTGGCCGAGCGAATTGGCCCGCAGAGCGAAGCCGCCGAAGACGAAGATCTGTCCAGGGAGAAAAGTCTCACCCTGGACCGCATCGTTGTTGATGATCAAAGGAGCCATCGGGCCTAAAGGCGACGACACAGAGGAACTCTCAATGAAAGCACCAATGTCGGTGTCAAAAACGGCGGATCTCGGGTAGTGGGTCCCGAACTGTGCATCTAGGCCGGATGGTAACAGGAGGCAGGGAACATTTTACCCAGGTTCGGGCCCTCTTGATGGAGGTAAAACCCTATGTCCTGCTTGATTAATATTGATGATATGGGTAGTACAAGAGTAGATCTACCACGAGATCAAGGAGGCTAAACCCTAGAAGCTAGCCTATGGTATGATTGTTGTGTATGGAGTTGATTGCCTACGGACTACAACCCTCCGGTTTATATAGACACCGGATAGGGTTAGGGTTACATAAAGTCGGTTACAATGGTAGGGGATCTTGAATATCCGCATCGCCAAGCTTGCCTTCCATGCCAAGGAAAGTCCCATCCGGACACGGGACGAAGTCTTCAATCTTGTATCTTCATAGTCCAGGAGTCCGGCTGAAGGTATAGTCCGGCTACCCGAACAACCCCTAATCCAGGACTCCCTCAAGGTGGCTCGGCTCTTAGCAGCGGAGTTCATCCGAGAAATTTACCACTCCGAGTGGCTCGCCAATGTTGTCATGGTCCCCAAGAAGGACAAGTCACTTCGCATGTGCATTGATTTCAAGCATATCAATCGGGCCTGCCCAAAAGATCATTTTCCTCTCCCCCGCATCGACCATATAGTCGACTCGACTGCGGGATGTGAGCGTTTGTCTTTCCTAGACGCCTATTCCGGGTACCATCAGATCCGTCTATACGGGCCCGACGAGATCAAAACAGCTTTCATCACTCCATTCGGGTGCTTCTGTTATGTCACCATGCCATTCGGCCTCAAGAATGCCGGAGCCACGTTCATGAGGATGATTCAGAAGTGTTTGCTCACTCAAGTCAGTCGGAATGTGGAGGCATACATGGATGATATTGTGGTCAAGTCACGGAAGGGTTCCGACCTGCTGACTGACCTTGCTGAAACCTTTGCCAACCTCAGGAGGTATGATATCAAGCTCAATCCGTCAAAGTGCACGTTCGGAGTTCCAGGTGGGAAGTTACTCGGTTTTCTCGTTTCCGAACGGGGAATTGATGCCAATCCTGAAAAAATTGGTACTATACTCCGGATGAAACGTCCTGTGCGTGTGCATGACGTCCAGAAGCTTACAGGATGCTTGGCCGCTTTAAGTCGATTCATCTCTCGCCTCGGTGAAAAGGCATTGCCTCTTTACCGATTAATGAAGAAGTCCGACAAGTTCGAGTGGACTCTTGAAGCTGATGCAGCGTTTACAGAGCTCAAAGCTCTGCTCTCCACCCAGCCGGTGCTTGCTGCCCCAATCAGCAAGGAGCCTTTGCTGCTTTACATTGCAGCCACAGGACAAGTCGTCAGTACGGTACTTACGGTCGAGCGGGAAGAAGAAGGAAAAACCTTCAAAGTTCAGCGCCCAGTATATTATATTTCTGAAGTGTTGACCCCATCGAAGCAAAAATATCCTCATTACCAGAAGCTTGTATATGGGATTTATATGACCACGAAGAAGGTTGCACATTACTTCTCTGATCATTCCATTACAGTCGTCAGCGATGCTCCACTATCAGAGATTTTGCACAATAGAGATGCGACTGGTCGAGTGGCCAAATGGGCGATTGAACTTCTTCCCCTAGATATCAAGTTTGACGCAAAGAAAGCTATCAAGTCCCAAGCAATTGCAGATTTCGTCGCCGAGTGGATCGAACAGCAACTTCCGACTCAAGTTCACTCGGAGCACTGGACCATGTTCTTCGATGGATCTAAGATGCTGAATGGTTCCGGTGCTGGGGTAGTATTGGTTTCCCCCCGAGGAGATACGCTCAGATATGTTCTCCAGATTCTTCGATTCCTCCAATAACGAAGCATAATATGAAGCACTTTTGTATGGGTTGCGCATGGCCATTTCACTCGGCATCCGTCGCCTCATGGTCTATGGCGACTCAGATTTGGTGGTTAATCAGGTGATGAAAGAATGGGACGTTAGAAGTCCAGCTATGACTGGTTATTGCAATGCAGTGAGAAAGTTAGAGAAGAAATTCGAGGGGTTAGAGCTTCATCACATCCCCCGACTGAAAAATCAAGCGGCTGATGATTTGGCAAAGATAGGCTCCAAGAGAGAAGCCATCCCTAGCAATGTGTTTTTGGAACACATCCACTCGCCATCAGTCCAAGAAGATCCTTTTACAGATGAAGCCCCGCAGCCAAAGAGTTCCACAGATCCGACTGAAGTTGAAATTCCGGCGGTGGTCGACCTAATCATGGAAGTTTTGGCAATCACCCCTGACTGGACGATACCGTACATCACGTATACCCTGAGAAAGGAACTCCCGGAGGATGAAGAAGAGGCTCGACAGATCGTCCATCGATCCAAGGCCTTTACAGTCATAAAGGGACAGTTGTATAGAGAAAGCGCGACTGGAGTCGGTCAGAAGTGTATAACACCAGAAGAAGGTCAGATAATCCTTGATGATATCCACTCGGGGACCTGTGGTCATCATGCATCCTCTCGGACCATTGTGGCTAAAGCATACCGAGCGGGATTTTACTGGCCAAGAGCGAATGAAATGGCAAAAGAGATAGTCGACAAGTGTGAAGGGTGCCAGTTCTACTCCAACATGTCACACAAGCCTGCATCAGCCCTGAAGACCATTCCACTCGTCTGGCCCTTCGCTGTTTGGGGACTGGACATGGTTGGCCCATTGAGAACAGGCAGGAGCGGTTTCACACATGTGCTTGTGGCAGTCGACAAGTTTACCAAATGGATTGAAGCTAAGCCTATCAAGAATCTTGATGCTTGCACTGCTATCAGTTTCTTCAGAGAGTTAACATTCAGATATGGAGTCCCGCATAGCATCATCAACGACAATGGGTCAAACTTTGATTCAGACAAGTTCAGAGCTTTTTGCGCCTCTCAAGGCACACGAGTCGACTACGCATCGGTCGCCCACCCCCAGTCGAATGGACAAGCAGAAAGGGCAAATGGTCTGATTCTCAAAGGACTAAAGCCTCGGCTGATGCGTGATCTCAAGCACGCAGCAGGCGCTTGGGTCGACGAGCTTCCGTCGGTTCTGTGGGGATTGAGGACTACCCCGAATCGGTCGACTAGAAGAACTCCGTTCTTTCTGGTTTACGGAGCGGAAGCAGTCCTGCCGAGTGATCTACTTCACAATGCACCCCGAGTCGAGCTTTATACCGAAGATGAAGCAGAACAAGCCCGGCAAGACGCAGTCGACCTCCTGGAAGAAGAAAGAGAAATGGCTATGATCCGATCAACCATTTATCAGCAAGACTTGCGTCGATTCCATGCCAGAAATGTGAAGAGTCGAGCCTTCCAAGAAGGAGATTTGGTCCTCCGAGTGGATCAACAGAAACCACACAAGCTCGCTCCTACTTGGGAAGGTCCCTTCATCGTCACCAGAGTCCTCCACAATGGAGCGTATCACCTTTACAATGTCGATCGCCAGATCGATGAGCCACGAGCTTGGAATGCAGAACTGCTCCGCCCCTTTCACACTTGAATTCTCACTCGGATGAGATGTAATAAGAAAAACTTATGTAGTCTATTTATCAAAGACAAGAGTGTTACAAATTTTCCTATAATTGTTGTTGCTTTTGTTTGCATGTGAAATCCCCCAGTGGGTGGCTTAGCTGCGAATCCGTTTCGCCTAAGTTTGTAAAAAAATCCTACCGAGTGGAGAGCAGACCTCCCACTCGGGGGCTTAGCTGCAGTCCAGTACTCGCCTAAGTTTGAAAAAAATCCTACCGAGTGGAGAGCAGACCTCCCACTCGGGGGCTTAGCTGCAGCTCAGTGCTCGCCTAAGTGTTTAAAAATCCTACCGAGTGGCGAGCCAGACTCCCACTCGGAGGCTTAGCTGCAGCCCAGTGCTCGCCTAAGTGTTTAAAAATCCTACCGAGTGGTGAGCCAGACTCCCACTCGGAGGCTTAGCTGCAGCCCAGTGCTCGCCTAAGTGTTTAAAAATCCTACCGAGTGGAGAGCAAACCTCCCACTCGGAGGCTTAGCTGCAGCCCAGTGCTCGCCTAAGTGTTTAAAAATCCTACCGAGTGGAGAGCAAACCTCCCACTCGGAGGCTTAGCTGCAGCCCAGTGCTCGCCTAAGTGTTTAAAAATCCTACCGAGTGGTGAGCCAGACTCCCACTCGGAGGCTTAGCTGCAGCCCAGTGCTCGCCTAAGTGTTTAAAAATCCTACCGAGTGGAGAGAAAACCTCCCACTCGGAGGCTTAGCTGCAGCCCAGTGCTCGCCTAAGTGTTTCAAAATCCTACCGAGTGGTGATCCAGACTCCCACTCGGAGGCTTAGCTGCAGCCCAGTGCTCGCCTAAGTGTTTAAAAATCCTACCGAGTGGAGAGCAAACCTCCCACTCGGAGGCTTAGCTGCAGCCCAGTGCTCGCCTAAGTGTTTAAAAATCCTACCGAGTGGTGAGCCAGACTCCCACTCGGAGGCTTAGCTGCAGCCCAGTGCTCGCCTAACTGTTTAAAAATCCTACCGAGTGGAGAGCAAACCTCCCACTCGGAGGCTTAGCTGTAGCCCAGTGCTCGCCTAAGTGTTTAAAAATCCTACCGAGTGGAGAGCAAACCTCCCACTCGGAGGCTTAGCTGCAGCCCAGTGCTCGCCTAAGTATTTAAAAATCCTACCGAGTGGAGAGCAAACCTCCCACTCAGAGGCTTAGCTGCAGCCCAGTACTCGCCTAAGTATTTAAAAATCCTACCGAGTGGTGAGCCAGACTCCCACTCGGAGGCTTAGCTGCAGCCCAGTGCTCGCCTAAGTGTTTGAAAATCCTACCGGGTGGAGAGCAAACCTCCCACTCGGGGGCTTAGCTGCAGTCCAGTACTTGCCTAAGTTTGAAAAAATCCTACCGAGTGGAGAGCAGACCTCCCACTCGGGGGCTTAGCTGCAGTTCAGTACTCGCCTAAGTTTTTAAAATCCTACTGAGTGGAGAGCAGACCTTCCACTCGGGGGCTTAGCTGCAGCCCAGTGCTCGCCTAAGTGTTTAAAAATCCTACCGAGTGGAGAGCAAACCTCCCACTCGGAGGCTTAGCTGCAGCCCAGTGCTCGCCTAAGTGTTTAAAAATCCTACCGAGTGGAGAGCAAACCTCCCACTCGGAGGCTTAGCTGCAGCCCAGTGCTCGCCTAAGTATTTAAAAATCCTACCGAGTGGAGAGCAAACCTCCCACTCGGAGGCTTAGCTGCAGCCCAGTACTCGCCTAAGTATTTAAAAATCCTACCGAGTGGTGAGCCAGACTCCCACTCGGAGGCTTAGCTGCAGCCCAGTGCTCGCCTAAGTGTTTGAAAATCCTACCGGGTGGAGAGCAAACCTCCCACTCGGGGGCTTAGCTGCAGTCCAGTACTCGCCTAAGTTTGAAAAAATCCTACCGAGTGGAGAGCAGACCTCCCACTCGGGGGCTTAGCTGCAGTTCAGTACTCGCCTAAGTTTTTAAAATCCTACTGAGTGGAGAGCAGACCTTCCACTCGGGGGCTTAGCTGCAGCCCAGTGCTCGCCTAAGTACGGAACACATCCAAATCTGCAAGGACGACGAGGTGCAAATCGACTGCTACCTTCTCCTTCGGAGCTGCACCACAAATACAAAGTTATTTCGAGTGAAGAACAAGTTCCACTCGACAGATAATTCATGAAGATATTCAATGATAAATCAAGTTCAGATAAGATCCAAAGGTCCTAGACCGCAGATCAAAGTACTCGAGCCTCCAGCTCAACAGAGTTTAACGGTTACAAAATCCACTCGGCATTCCAAGGCAAATTTAAAGTGAAGCATAAAAGTTTTTATTCCTCAGGTGGAGGACTAGAAGGGGCGACGAACTCGTCCAAGTCGATCTTGTCTGCAATGCGAGTGGCAGCAGCAATGAAAGTCTCCATGAAGTCTTGAAAGTTGTGCTTCCTGGTATTGGCAACTTGGATGGTGGCCAACTTTTCTTCTCGCGCCTCCTTGCAGTGGACGCGGACCAGAGACAGAGTGACGTCAGCGCCACATCTAGCAGAAGATTTGTTCCATTCCGCCACTCGATCTGGGACTTCATTCAGTCGAGTCATCAGGGACTCGAGGTCATTCTGAAGCGTCGTCCTAGGCCAGAGCGACGTGTCGATCCGCGACATCGCAACCTTCAACCGAGCAAGATAGTCAACAACGCCGGCAACACGAGATTCCAGTCGGAGCACGTTCATAGCAGCCTCGTCCTTCACTGGAGAATTGATGGGGTCCAAGTCTTTCTCCACTCGACTGGTCTCCTCTTCGAAGTTCTGGCAGAATTCTGTAAACACAATTCAAGGATAAGTCAGTGGCTCTACGCAGGTTTGGTAACTGCAAATCAGTCGGGCCGGAGTAATTACCCTCGAGCATGACGAACAGCTTCTTGGCGAGTCCACCGAGATAAGCCTCCAGATCGTTCCTCTTCCCTGCCAGTTCACTTGCCTTGTCATTCAGAGCTATATTGCCATTCTTCAGGCGGCTGACCTCTTGATTAGCCACGTCGAGAGCAGTTTTCAGCCTGGAGTTTTCCTTTTCAAGAGTACCGACTGAAGCCAATTTTTCTTCAGCAAGCTTCGTTCTGTTCAGGGCCTCCTTCTGCGCTTCGGCAAGGTCTTGATCCTTCTTCTTCAGAGCCTCCTCCATTTTGTCTGTGAAATAGCAAGTGAGATCAACATCGAGGACGGCCAGAAAGAAAAGACAGTCGACAAAAGCTCACCAGCCATACCTTTTGCTTCGTCTCTCGCCTTCTGCAAGTTCTCCTGAGCAAGCTTCAAGTCAAGGTTCAGCTGGATCTGTTTGTTCTCCAACTCAGTGTAGCGAGCCACAAGTTCGCAGGATTTCTGCAAAAAATCAGTCGACAGACATCCAAGATAAGTTGCTTCCGAGTAACCAAGAGACAATGATGGCGTTTCTAAGACTACAGCTGAATCAAAAACATTCGACAGTAGTCTCGGGGACTACACCCAGTGGGTGCACTCAGCGTGCCCCCACTGGTTCGACCAAAAAAAACGACTGCCTGCAGTCGACCGTGTACAGTTCCATTCGACGTGGCCTGACCAGACTGAGTGAAGAAGTTCAACTAAAGCAACACAATATAAAGACTACAGTCGACTGCCAGTAGTCCACCGTAGTCTCGGGGACTACACCCAGTGGGTGCACTTAGCGTGCCCCCACTCGTCAAAAAGATTAATAGATACACCCAGTGGGTGTACAGATATAAAGATCTTCGGAAAAGAGATTCTTCAGATAGCATATCCTAACAAAACAAGCGGTGAATCGACTGACCTGGACGTTGCTCTGAAGAGCTGAGCTCGCGTCATAAGCTGCTTGGCTGGCTTCCCGAACCACCTTCACTTGCTCCATCATGATCCCCGCCTGGCATATAGCCTCTTTAGCGGCACCCACTTGGTCCTCAGGGACGTGGTGTGTGGCAAAAAGCGAAGGAGGATTTGCAGTCGACGTCGAAGGCCGGACACTCGTCAGAGGTTCAGCGAAGGTCACAGAAACCCGAGTGGTATCACCACCCTCCCGGACTGCGGCCTCAGGCACCGGAGTAGTTTGTGGGGTCTTGCCAGCCGACGCCCTCCTGTTCCTTCGCGCCATCAGCGGCGCTTCGTCGTCATCATCAGGGAGGTCAATGACATGAGGAGGAGCTACAAGAAAAATCCAATCGACCGGAATTATAAGAAAACGTCAGTCGACTAAAAGCAGAGCATCAGTAATCGTACCGGGGTTGGAGGTAACAGCGTCTTCCATCTCTTGATCATCGTCCTTGGCGGAGATCTCCGAGGTGGCAGCACTGCAAATTTCGAAAGTCAGTCAGCTTATTCAATGAGTCGACCAAGAGTCCGTCACGTTCGACAAAGGAAAACAAATTCTACTATTACCCAGAAATGGTGGGGACAGTCATCCTCATCTTGGGCAGAGTCTTGGGCAGCTTGGACGGCGTCGCGCGTGGGTGCTTGGGAGCTTTTTCTGTCGGCGCTGGAGATGAGGTCCGAGGGCGCTTCGACGACTGCCCAACAGGGACAGTCGCCTTATCACGTTCCCGCGCAGGGTCGTGTGTAAGCTTGGATCGCCGTTCCGAGCGGGGAGGTTCGACTTCTTCCTCCTCCTCTTCACTGGAGTCGTCGTCATCCCCCTCTCCTTCGCCGTCAGATTCCCACTCTTCTCCCCCGTCTCCACTTTCGCCTCCACTCGCCTCTCCTTCCTCGGCCTGCTCCTGTGCTCCATTGGGTGTCGAGTACATCTCAGTAGTGGCCTAGAGGACAACAAACGAGACAAAAGTCAATCGACTGATCCAAAAAGAACAAATAAAGAAAGCAAAGATCACAGTCGGAAACGCAAGGTCAGACCTTGTCCACTTCGTATGTTTGGTCGAGTGGAGGAATCCTCCTGGCTCCTCGGGGGTTGTCCTTGTTCCCTGTGATACTCGACAGCCACCCTTCCAGCATCTTGTCAGTGACCTCCTCTGGGTGAATCCGAGTGGTGTCTTCGAGACCCGAGTACAACCACATCGGGTGGTCACGAGCCTGAAGCGGTTGGATGCGCCTCCGAAGGAAGACTTCCAACAAGTCCATGCCAGTCACACCCTTGCGGACAAGCTGAACCACTCGACCGACCAGCACCTTGACTTGCGCCTTTTCCTCCGGCGTCACTTTCAGAGAGGCAGGTTTTTGTGCTCGATTCAGAGAAAAAGGGGGAAGCCCAGTCGACTGTCCTGGGGTCACCTGGTCTTTACAGTAAAACCAAGTCGACTGCCACCCACGGACTGACTCGGGAAAAGTGATAGACGGAAAGGAACTTTTTCCCCTCATTTAGATCGCCAGACCCCCGCACAGCTGGATCACCTACGTCCGTTCGTCACTCGACTTGGCCTTCTTGATCGACTGAGAGCGGCAAGTGAAGATGTGCTTGAAGAGTCCCCAATGGGGGCGGCAACCCAAGAAGTTTTCACACAAGGAAACGAAAGTAGCAAGATACACAATAGAATTGGGAGTAAAGTGATGGAGCTGCGCTCCGAAGAAGTTCAAGAAGCTCCGGAAAAAAGGATGAGGAGGCAGAGAGAATCCACGATCGATATGGGTGGCGAGGAGGACGCACTCACCATCAAGAGGCTGGGGTTCGACTTCTTTCCCCGGGAGGTGCGCAGATTCGTGGGGAATGAATCCCCCCTCGACCAGATCATCGAGATCATCCTGTCGAATCACCGACGGCGTCCAGTCGCCCTGGATCCAATCCTTGGGCAGAGCAGTCCTCGAGGAAGATCCGCCCCAAGCGGACTTCTTCCCCTTCCCCTGCACCGCCGCCTTCTTCGCACGCTCCAGAGCCGACGTCTTCTCCTTCACCATCGTCGCCGGCGAAGCTCGAACAGACCTACGGCACCAAGGTGGGAGCGGAGGTGGCGGAGGATCTTGTGAAGGAAGGGGGAAAAGTGAAGGCGCACTGTTCGGGGGTCCCGAGCCGGCAGCTTATAGGAGGTCGCTTCCGAGTGGCTGACTGGTAGGCCCAGGCAATCCCGTCAAATCCCGCAACGGGCGCGCGCGGTACGTGGCGAAAAAGGTGGCGTGGGGATCGAGGAGCTTCCGTCCTATCCCATCCGATTACTGCGGCCGCCCTGTCCCGCGCGCTTCCCGAAATTCAAATCCCGCAATATCCGCGGGCCGCAGAACAACTCGTCAAACAGAAGATCCCTTTCACACCGTCACTCGGAACTTCACAAGTAAAGAAATTCACTCGACAAGAGGCCAAGAATGGATCAAGGCGACTGAAAGAAGTTGACGACGTCATCCGTGACAATTGATCCAAAACAAGACGTTCATGTAACATGAAGAACCAGTCGGAAAGATCACCAACTCCTTCCCCACTCGAACCTCGATCCATTCGGGGGCTAATGATGAAGCTATGTACCTAGGGTAGGGGCATGGACCTGTCCTAAGTACCCTACCCAAGGACATCCCTAGAAGAAGTCACCTTTCAATCGACTTGGAGGTATCCCACTCGAAGGATTCAAGACACTCGACCACGAAGCAATCACTCGACCAAGATCCAACCACTCGACTACCAGGAGATCTAAAGTCACCCTGCACGCAAACGGTCGGTCATTAAGTAGCTTTTATGATCATCATAGCACTTTATTAGGGGCGTTACCAGTAACCCCCAGTCTTAATGTACTTTAAACCTTGCATTACTGAGGGCTGGAGGGGCCTGGTGAACTCTATATAAGCCACCCCCCCCCCTCAGTATCAAGGGTGTTTTCGCACCTCTGTAACTCATACTCACATAATCCAGTCCACCGCCTCCGGGCTCCGAGACGTAGGGCTTTTACTTCTTCCGAGAAGGGCCTGAACTCGTAAACCTTGCGTCCTTACAACCTCTCCATAGCTAAGACCTCGCCTCTCCATACTTACCCCCCTACATCACTATCAGAGTTAGAACCACGACAGCAGAGACGAAATTGCGCAATGCAACAAAAAAACGGCAAGCACGGGACTCCGCCGCCGACGGGAACGCCGGACACCGCGAATCCACCGGAAACTCGATGAATCTCGAGCGGAAAATTGGCCACGGATTGGGGGGGGGGGAGTAATGCAGTCAAGGAATGTGAGCATGTGAAGGAGCATTACCTTCAATCTGCAGGCACTCCGGCGAAAGACGCTCTGGTCCGGCAGTCCCACCGACGGCCGCGGCTGCCGTCGACTGTTTCGCCTCCGCCGTCGCCTTCTCCTCTCGCCTTCTCTTCCAATCGAATGAACTGCGGGGTGGGTTGGGTGAGTAATGAAGTGGAGAGTAACTGAAACCGTGAGAGGAGGGGGGGCGAAGTGCGCGACGTGCTTGACGGCAACCGTAGTCAGGCATGGCGTGCGGGCGCAAAGCTGTTCCACCGCACGCCACCGAGTGGCAACCGTTGACCGCGGAGAGGCAACCGGCGTGTGGGCGAACTCTCTGACACACCACACACGCGACTTGTCCTACGTGGCACCCAAAATCGGCCAAAACGTGCCAAGATTCGTGCGGATTCTGTTAAACGGTGATGAAGGCGTGTGGTTGAGTTGGCTAATGCCCACACATGTGGGCGTTAGTGTTTTTGTTTTTTAAAGCATTTTGAAGCGTTGACTTTTTTTTGCCATGACTTCCCTGAATGCCATGTCTTGCTGAAATTTGTCAAGCACACAAAAAAAATTGTCGAAGTTTGCCACGAAACGAATGCAGATTTTTCTTTTTTTTTGAATTTTACTACTCATCCTGAGCTCAATGCTAGGGGGCTGGAGAGTTGCTCGACAAACGATGGCAGACTGATTTCTTTAACTCCATCTACAACCAAGCGATTTCTCCGGTGAAGAGCTGCTATAAGCATTACTTCCCAGCTCTGAGCCGTCAAAATGGCAAATTTTTAAGGTTGAACATCAACCATTGAGTCTATAATTTTTTTTAAGAATGTTTAAACAAGTAGATTTTTTTAAAAAAAATGATCTCATTGATCGCACCTCACACAAGTTTCCCCCATATATATTATGCATTCATATCATCAAATGACGTAAGTACTAAACCTGCTAGGTAAATAAAGGATGATCTTATATTGTCTCAAAAATCAAATGGTGATGTTAGCTTCCGTATGATTATTATATCTCAGATATTAATAATTTGATTCGTAAATAATACTCCCATGTTTAAGTTGGTTCTAATATTACCTGTACATGCATTAGTATCTAGTCCCTCCGTTCTTAAATATAAGTCTTTTTAGAGATTCTAGTATGGACTACATATGGAGCATATTGTCTCAAAATCAAATGGTGATGTTAGCTTCCGTATGATTATTGTATCTCAGATATTAATAATTTGATTCATAAATAATACTCACATGTTTAACTTGGTTCTAATATTACCTGTACATGCATTAGTATCTAGTCCCTCCGTTCTTAAATATAAGTCTTTTTAGAGATTCTAATATGGACTACGTATGGAGCATAATGAGAGATTCTAGTATGGACTCTATACTATGTCTATATACATCCGTATATAGTTCATATTGGAATCTCTGCAAACTTATACTTCCTCCGTCCGAAAATACTTGTCATCAAAATAGATAAAAGAGGATGTATCTAGATGTATTTTAGTTCTAGATATATCTCTTTTTATTCATTTTGATAACAAGTACTCTCGGGCAGAGGGAGTATTTAGGAACGGAAGGAGTATGTTACAGACAAGACGAGTCTTACTGAATGTGAGGTAACTCCACAAATACGACGACGAGTGAAAAAAAACATCAAGATAAAAAAATTCAAATAATAGAAAGAGAGCTATCCACATAAACAAGGTGAGAACAGAATATGCGCATATGTGTAAACTGGCATGCCAGTTAATATGGAGTTACAATAGTGTAGCATATATATGCATGAAAAGAGAAATAATTGAGTTGGCTTGAAGAACATTATATTATCATGCGTCAAAAACATTATATTATCTCTGTTTCTCGGTCTCTCTAGGGACATGTTGAACACTCTCCAATACTTTAGTTCTAAAATTTAAGAAGCAATATACATCAAGTTTAAAATCCCTTCTCCAGGGTACAGAGATCACATCAGATCACTCCACAACAGAAATATCCATGAGCTGTAAAGCTTCCACAGCTATAGAGTATCTTTTACATACTGATGCTTTCCGAACTCTGATCCTCTAGAAAAGATCTAACTGATATACACAGAAGAGAAAAAAGGAAAAGAATAATGAAATAGTACTACCAAATGACACAACAATCATTTATACGAGATTATATTTAAGTACATGTTCGGAAGATAATCATTTGTCAGAACTTTTGACATCATAGAACTCGATGTCCTTATATTTCTGAGAAATTATTTCTGTCTGAACTTTCCGAGCCGTGTCGGTTGCACATCCAACAAGGATAAGCACTGATGTACCAGCGAATCCCCGAAATGCTGTCAAGTGAGAGATTTGTTCAACCACAGATGGTCCAGCAGCTAGTACAGCGAGAAAGGCAGATCCTAGGACAGAGATACGACTAAGAACCTGCAATTAGATAAAATTATTTTTTGTGTGAGATATTGCTGAGATACCGTGGACAAAATTAGATGTGCTTCAGTTCTGTTGATTGCGTTTCTTATTGGATGTGGTACTTCTAAGTCTATTTTGTCCAAAATTGATGTATGGCTGAAGTGCAACATGCTTTCTCACATGTATACATGACTAGTTATCTGAAATAAGGGACCTAGACATTTCAACATCAAATAGAAGTACTTGTGGCATACTAACAGGGAACATTTCAGTTTTTGAAAAAAAAAAGGGAACATTTCAGGCTTAAGGTCACCTTTGATCTCCAAACTAAAAGTGGTATGATTTCCTACTGAAAGTGAGAAATATTGTCCAGTTGTCTGAAAACGCACAACTGCGTCATACAAATTAGTATCACATATGCAGTGGAATAGTAGATTTATGAAGAATCTAATAAAAGGAAAAAATTGCCAATTGTAAAGGTGTAGCATTTATCGTCCTACGCTATGTTCTGCCATCAGTCGATTATACACAGTGACCATACCACTAGCAAGGACTAGCATTTGACCGGCCAATTATGAATAGGACATGGAACTTTTGTTGGTTAGTCTGAATTTCGTCCCTTTCTGATGGAAGAGAAAGAACTCACTGTTTTAATAAAGGCAGCTGTATTTTTTCCTGGCCGCACAAGCGGTATTGACGCACCTGTTCGCTTCAATTGCTCACTAAGATCATCAGGATCCAATTGAAGGAAAGTGTAATAGTAATTGAAAAAGGCTATAAGCAATACATTAGTTGGAAGATAAAAAGAACCTGCAGCAGAGAGTTAACAGAATGAGATCATTGTAAACAACAGGTGCTTTATGGCATCTTGGTTCTCCTGAGAATAAATAACAATCTTTGAATAAACTAGAAATATTCAGTTTACCTCCTGGAGTTAGGGCTATGGCAGCCTTTTTAAGAAAATCTAAGCCAGTGAAACGTGCCAAAGTAGCAGGTAAAGCCAATGAAGATGTAGAGAATATGATAGGCATGACACCAGAACTATTGACCTGCTCGTAATGGATTGAAAGGTAGGTTACAAAATAAGTTAAAAATAGGAACACTGTGAGGCTGAAAGACAGAACAATGTTGGCACAATTGTGAGTATTAGCAATTTGATCTTATTCATTTGCGAAAGAACAGAATACATTTTTGGCAGTTCAAGATGCTCCAAATCTTTATCGGTTCATATAAATGAATAAATGAGTGAATTCCTCACGCCATGTTTCATGCATGTGAGATCTAGAGAACTGAGCGCTAGTGATTGTCTGCTGCTCCAAGCCAGCCAAGTACGACTACCCACAGGAGTGAATATTGCAACCAAGTTTCTTGCTGCTTCTTTGGTTAAAACCCAGGGGTACCTCCTCCTCTGGTGTTCTTTTTTACTCTTATGTGTGTGACATCTAGAAAATGATTTGAGATTTTTAACTTGTTCTCTCAGATAACATAAAACTCTTGTAGAAAAAATTAACACTAAGCAGCTAAAAAATATTGAAATTCTAACCTAGACTTTAAGAGAAAGTATGTGTATGAAACTGGAACTTCCCCTTTATGGATCTGCCCCTCTTATTGCATAATTTTGACTTCTTACCCAAAAAGCGTTGATCTTACCTAGAAGACCAAAATGGTCTTACCTCTGCCTTACTATCCCTCCCCCGCCAACACACACGCACACATTGGACTATAGTGATAAAGCCTCGTTCGTCGCTGCACCTGTCGGGCCATCACGCAAACCTCGATGTACCTCAGCAGAGGCCCCCGCAGACCTTGGCAACAGCTTGACAAGAGCCGCAGTGGGGAAAGTGGAAGGGGATTGAATCAATCACGATGTTCTGATGGAAAAGAAGATTCAATCATTTAGTTCCCTCAATAGGTTCCATTACTGGGTTGATTTGTTTGATTCATGGTGAAAAGAACCAAAAAAATAGCAACCACACACACCACCATCGCTGGACTCCACGCCATGCCTACATGAGGACAAGGAAGAGATGGTGTGGTCAGGGACTGAGGGAAGTATCCCCAAGCCTGGGAGCACCTAATATGTTCTTCTCGGGAAGGAGACAAGGGCGATGTCTCACATGGTCACTGGTGATGTGTCTGAAGAGTAAAGGATCAGCTTTGTAAAAGGGAACAAGGGGAAAATAAGGAGAAAACAAAGAGGAGGGATCAAAAGGAGGGGCTAAGCAGTACGTTTCCAGCATTCAACCAGTGAAATGGCACAAAGGAGAGAAGCCCAATGTTCTGGTGGCATAAACAACATTATGCAATACAAAATGGGATGTAAATAGAGGCAAAACCACTGCTGGCAAACAAAAAAATTAACAAAGATTTGGAGGTAATGCTACACACTACAACATGATTGAGAATAATACATACTGAATCTTCCGTACCCAGGGGCAGATCCAGTGCCTAGGAAGGTCAGGAGTCTGTATGACTCCAAGGACCTCAGGGCATTGCTTTGCCAGAGTACAGTGAATTATGTTCTTTACTCTTTTTGAAGAATACACAGGACATCTGTGAGCTTTTCATTCAAAGGAAGAAATGGTGCAATTTGCACAAGGCAGTGGAGGAAGAAAACAGCACCGGTGTCACACGTTCATGTTTGGAGGGCAGTTGGGCTAACTGCACCCCACTGGCACATTCAGATTAAGCGACCACTTTGAACTGGTTTGGCTCAGGAGCAAGGCCAGTTGCCCAGACTGAAATGCTGAGACAAGTGGAATGAAAACCCTAAGTGGTCTTGTGAGTGAGAGGTGGCAAGACATCAAGGTTTTATGAGGGTGATCGAGAGCGAGCAGTAGGCAGCTGCAGTTGTGAAGAGCCAGGAGGCTAAGGGCCAGTTCTTTTCAGATTCCCCAGCTGATTATGTCGGGTTGTGCCTCTATGATGTTGTATGGGTCATGCCTTCTTTGGCGTTTGTATCTTCTGCTTTCTTATTAAAAGGGCAGCCCGGTCCACGCAGCTCCCGCTTGCGCGGCATCAGGGAAGGGTCTGACCACTTTGGCTCTTTTGTACGCAGCCTTTCCCTGCATTTCTGCAACAGCTTTACCACTGCGCCAAGGCTAGCATTTCCTATTTGGCGCCACAGGCGCCAGTTAACGTGCATTTTCGTTAACTGGCGCCGGTGGCATCCGTAAATGGGCCGGCCCATCTAGGCGCGGGTTGACATTTTCTTTTTTGTAAATTCTATGAACTTTTTTGAATATCTATGAACTTTTTTTAAAAAAATAACAGTTTTGTTTCAGATTGATGAAATTTTTTGAATATCGATGAGCTTTTTTGAAATTTGATGAACATCCTTTTGAAAATGGATGAACTTTTTATTTATTTATGAATTTTTTTTCAGTTCAATGATCTTTTTCTAAAAATACATGTACTTTTTTTGAATTTCTATGAACTTTTTTCAAATTTTAATGAACTTTTTTAAAAATTAATGAACTGTTGCTAAATTGGATGAACTTTTTTTTCAATTTGAATGAACTTTTTTTCAAATTGATGAACTTTTTTCAAAATTGATGAACCTTTTTTAAAGATATGAATCAAATGGATGAAACTTTTTCTTTAAATCTGTAAACCTTTATTGATTTCATACTTTTATTTTCGTAACAAAAGGTTAAAAAAAACTGAGGCAGCACGCTAGTGGGCCGGCCCATGCTAGCAGCGCTGCAGGCGCCAGATCATTGACGGGCGCCTGCAGCGCTGTATAGGAGCTCCCGCCAAGGCTCCCATTCTTCTCCTTTCTCAATGCATATTAAAAAAAAAGAACTGGGCTTTGGCCATCGATTCCCCAGTCAGCTGCTCCCAGTTCATGTGTATGGCAAGAAGTGAGGCAACCCCAGCTTCCTGAGATTCTGAGCCAAAAATTGAAAGAGCATATTTGATTGTCCCTATCCGCAGGTGGAATTACAGAGAAATCAGCCCTAGCCATCTCCATCTCCCCTTCCCCCTCGGTAAAAACTGCCGCTTGCGCTCCCTCCTCGCCCGGTCCCGCATGGAGCAGACGCCACCCGAGCCTCCCACCCCAGCATTCTCCTGCCAGAGCACTCCGACACCAAGTCCACCACCCTCACTGCCATCATCTTCACGTTGGTGGCGCCGGTGGTGGTCGGCGCTGCTGCTGAGTTGGGGAACATGCTTTGCCGGCCTCGCCGGGGACTCGACTAGTACCTACAGTACCGCGCGTGCTCCCGCGCATGGAGTTCTTCCTCCGCTGCTGTCCTCGACTCAAGTGTCCTTATGCTGAAAAATGTTGTTTTCTGCATATGGGTGAATGCACTGGATTTCTGAACTCTGTAATTATGGTGTTGCTTCTCCCCTTCATGAAAAGATGTGCAAACGCTTGTTTGCACTCCAAAAAACCATGCACATCTCGAGATAGTATGAAGAGATCGAGTTGTTTTCAGTTTAATCAAAATAAGTCTTGAAACAATTGGCTACTCTCTAACTATAACTACTGCCCTGGTTTATTTGTGTTCTGTATGTGTTAACGGATCTCAAAACCTAAAATCGATCCACGCCCAACATGTGGAGAGGCAGAAATTAAAATGAAACCATATGGAAACATTACGAACCTTAAAAGGTAGATATGCAGAACGTTGGGGTCCTCCAGTTCGACTGCCATATCGAGAAGCATAGTTCAGTGGTATTTTTCTCTCAGCTTCCTGAAACCATAGAAATGATCTGAATTAAGCAAATCATACTCGGACAAATTTATATTTATCTTGAAAAGCAAAGTATATTTTCTCACCTGGACATAGACAATCCCAAGAACTAAGAAAAAGAATGACAATATGATTGTGAGAAGTCCAACATAATTGCCTGCTTGAAATCCCTCTGCAACTGTCCTTCCAAATGATGCAGGCAAATACGAAATTATACTTGTAAAAATAAGGAGAGATGTTCCATTCCCGAGTTTCAACTCAGATATTGTTTCACCAAGGAAAGTTGTGAACACCGATCCAAGCGTCAATAGAGTCACAGATGTTAGCACCCATGCTGTGCTGAAGTCATTAACATAAGGACGAAGAAAAAGAACTTGCCCGATAGCCTAGCAAAAGGTACAGAAATTAAATTTGAAGCAGATGGGAAGATAAATAGAGCAATCAGAACTTACATTAAAAATAAAATAATACCTTCATAACTAATACTATGCAAACTCGTACAAGAATGAAATGTACACACAGCAGTATATCATTCTCCAAAAAATGTCTGACAACAGAAGCGTCAGAGGGACTCAACTGAATAATACTAGGATTGGTTTTCATTGTTTATGACCGCAAAGCACATGATTTGGCATCAGGAATAAGTTCGTTGTATTTTAAGTTTCTTTGCCATGTCAAAGATAAGTCATCGGTGTACATAAGTATAAGTTACAAAAACGGAAGTGTCATATTACCTTGATATTGCAAGTTATGTGGTCAAATTGTGTGGCATGTTTGACATAATTCTAACTGTTTAACATGGTATGCTGTTAAGTAGATAGTCAGTTAATATAGCATGTGATCGCTGATCGCACAACATTACAAAGCTTTTCATCTGTCCCGACAAAAGTAAGTCATACACACAAGGTATCCCCTTTGGTACCATGGAAACCCTGAGGTACCGACGCTTCAGAACCGATTATTGTCATAAAAAAATTCCAACAGCTGCTCTTGTAGTTTTAAGTAGTCAAAAAATTATCTTGACAAAAAAAATATCCAAGAGCTGCTCAAATATTTCCAAGACCCTAACCTACCTGGGCAATTGCAAAACCAACAGATGCATATCTTGTGTACTGAAGAATCTTTTTTCTACCTGCCTCCCCTTCTTTTTTCTGAAGCTCTTGCAATTTTGGGTAAAGCTGAGTAAGGAGCTGAAACACAATCTGTGCATTGATGAACGGAACAATGCCGAGGGAGCATATACCAAGCCGGCCAATACCTCCACCAGAAAAAGAATCTAAAGTGCCCAGCAAACTGTTCTGATCAAGATTACCAGCAAAAGCTGCTTGGTTCACTCCACCCAAAGGTATATACACACCAAGTCGAGACAATGCCAAAAACCCAAGGAGCTTCAGAAACTTCCCGGGCAGAGGGCCCTTGAAGAAGTCACCAAAGTCAATAGTACTGTCCTCCATTGCAGCTGCTCCAATCAGATTAAAATACATTATATAGGTATAACTGGATAAACTGAAGTGGACTCAAGCTGCAAATATATGAACAACAAAGCCACCAGTCATACCTGTTTAATACATAAATAGTAGCAGTCGACTCGGCACTATATCAACTGAATTTTGACAGTAACTACATATCATGTATACGTTTGGGCTAAAGTGGGGTTGAAATTTTAGACTGGTTGAAGAAATTTCTCATTAAGATCCCACAACCAAAATTTTGACAAAATGTGGATGAGTAATCAAGAGGCAGATTTTTTTTATGGGTAGCCCATTAGGTTTATCAGTTACAAGCATATTACTTCCTTTTCCTGAGGAACCGGCAGGACGCTGCCTTTTAATTAAGGAGAAGAATATTTACATGTTGGGACATGTTTTGAGAAGGCCGCAAAGCGAGCTGTGAGTGAAGCAAGGGGTCGGACGTATGAGGACCTCTACCAGCGGTTAGACACAAAGGAAGGCGGAAGGGACATCTATAAGATGGCCAAGATCCGAGAGAGGAAGAAGAGGGATGTTGACCAAGTCAAATGCATCGAGGACGGAGCAGACCAGCTCCTGGTGAAGGACGAGGAGATTAAGCATAGATGGCGGGAGTACTTCGACAAGCTGTTCAACAGGGAGAATGAGAGCTCTATCATTGAACTGGACGACTCCTTTGATGATACCAGCGGGCGTTTTGTGCGACGAATCCAAGAGTCTGAGGTCAAGGAGGCCTTAAAAAGGATGAAAGGAGGCAAAACAATGGGCCCTGATTGTATCCTCATTGACGTGTGGAGAGGCCTCGGAGACATAGCTATAGTATGGCTAACTAAGTTTTTTAACCTGATTTTTTGGGCAAACAAGATGCCAGAAGAATGGAGAGGGTCTATTAGTACCAATCTTCAAGAACAAGGGGGGTGTTCAGAGTTGTACTAATTACCGTGGAATTAAGCTGATGAGCCATACAATGAAGCTATGGGAGAGAGTCATTGAGCACCGCTTAAGAAGAATGACAAGCGTGACCAAAAATCAGTTTGGTTTCATGCTTGGGAGGTCGACCATGGAAGCCATTTTCTTAGTACGACAACTCATGGAGAGATCTAATGATCAAAGGAAGGGTCTGCATATGGTGTTCATTGACTTGGAGAAGGCCTACGATAAGATACTGTGGAATGTCATGTCGTGGGCCTTGGAGAAAACAAAAGGTCCCAAAGTATACCCTCATCAAGGACATGTATGATAATGTTGTGACAAGTGTTCGAACAAGTGATGGCGACAGTGATGACTTCCCGATTAAATTAGGACTGCACCTGGGGTCAACTTTGAGCCCTTATCTTTTTGTTTTGATGATGGATGAGATTACAAGGGATATACAAGGAGATATCCCGTGGTGTATGCTCTTTGCGGATGATGTGGTGCTAGTCGATGATAGTCGGACGGGGGTCAATAGGAAGTTAGAGCTATGGAGACAAACATTGGAATCGAAAGGTTTTAGACTAATAGAACTAAAACCGAGTACATGAGGTGCGGTTTCAATACTACTAGGCACGAGGAGAAGGTTAGCCCTGATGGGCAGGTGGTGCCTCAGAAGGACACCTTTCGATCTTTGGGGTCAATGCTGCAGAAGGATGGGGATATCGATGATGATGTGAACCATCGAATCGAAGCCGGATGGATGAAGTGGCGCCAAGCTTCTGGCATTCTCTGTGACAAGTGCCACAAAAGCTAAAAGGCAAGTTCTATAGGACGGCGGTTAGACCCGCAATGTTGTATGGCGCTAAGTGTTGGTCCACTAAAAGGCGACATGTTCAACAGTTAGTTGTGGCAGAGATGCGCATGTTGAGATGGATGTGTGGCCACACAAGGACCGAGTCCGGAATGATGATATACGAGATAGAGTTGGGGGTAGCACTGATTGAAGAGAAGCTTGTCCAACATCGTTTGGGATGGTTTGGGCATATTCAGTGCATGCCTCCAGAAGCGCCAGTGCATAGCGGACGGCTAAAGCGTGCTGATAATGTCAAGAGAAGTCGGGGTAGACCGAACTTGACAGGGGAGGAGTTCGTAAAGAGAGATCTGAAGGACAGGAGTATCACCAAAGAACTAGCCATGGACAGAGGTGCGTGGAAGCTTGCTATTCATGTGCCAGAACCATGAATTGGTTGTGAGATCTTATGGGTTTCACCTCTAGCCTACCCCAACTTGTTTGGGACTAAAGGCTTTGTTGTTGTTGCTGGACATGTTTTGAGAAGGAGAGAAGCACCAAAAACCCCGAACAACGAGGGATGCTCAAACCGTTGGTCGCTAAGAATATTAATGGATTTTTGCGTTAGGTACGATCGATATCAAACGTATTAAGTTTGCTATTCTAGCTTTAATCCTAAGACCCTAGGGGCAGACCATATACCCCAATTCCGACCTATCGCTCTTATCAATGTGCTCTTCAAACTGGTTGTCAAAGTATGCGATGCGATTGGGTTTGTTAGCGGCTAAAATTGTCGACCGTGCACAAATCGCTTTTATTAAAGGACATTTTATCCTTGAGGGGGTGTTATGTCTTAATGAAATTGTTCACGAGCTTAAGCGTAAGAAACTCCCTGATGTTCTTCTAAAACTTGACTTTGAAAAGGCGCATGACCGAATTAGTTGGTCTTTTCTTCGACAAGTTCTGCAACGGAAAGGGTTCCAAGCAGGTTTTATTCACAGGATTATGCAACTTGTCTTGGGAGGACATACTGCAATTTGCATCAATGGGGAGCTTGGCCCATTTTTTCGCAATAAGAGAGGCATGCGTCAAGGGGATCCCATCTCTCCCCTTCTATTTGATATAGTCACGGATTCGCTTTCTTCCATGCTAACCAAAGACAAAGAGGCTAGTCACCTCAAAGGGGTGGCATCCCACCTCATTCCAGGAGGAGTGACCCATCTCCAATATGCTTACAACACGATGCTTCTCTTTGAGCCCGATGTACGAAGTTTGGCCACCATCAAGATCCTTTTAATTTGCTTTGAAGCTATGTCAGGGGTGCAAATTAAACTTTGCCGTGAAGTATGCACGGTAGGTGTGGATGAGGCTAAGAGTGTGTGTGAATTGCCAATCTTCTTAACTGCCACAAATCGGATTTTCCCATCTCTTACCTTGGCCTCCCATGCTCGAATAGACAGGTGTGGGTGTCGGATTGGGATCCAAGGATTAGTAAAGTTATTACAAGAGTTGACCCTTGGCAATGGAAACTCATGTCTTCAGGCGCGAGAATCACTCTTACCAATGCATGTTTGTTTGCTAACCTGACCTTCGCGATTGGCCTCTTCTTGCTGGGGGTGGTGTCCATGCGCAGTTCGACAAAGGTTAGAGCCAAATTCTTCCGGGAAGCGGACGTGGCCAAGCGCAAATACCATATGGTCCGACAGGCGGACATTTGCAAACCTAAAGACCAGGGAGGCCTAGGTATTACTAATTTCAAGAAAATGAACCTTGCGTTGATTAGTAAGAGGATTTGGAAAATTGTTCAGAACGATGACAACCTGTGGGCTCGTGTCCTCAAAGCTAAGTACTTCTCGGATTCTTCGCTCTTTGCTACTAAGACCAAGGGCTCCGAATTTTGGAATTTGGATCCAAAAATGCAAAGAGATATTCAATTTGGGTGCTCACTTCGAGGTCGGGAACAAGGACACCAAATTCTGGCTTTCAAAATGAACTGATGACAAACCTCACTATGCTATTTATCCTAACCTATTTGTCATTGCGTCGGACCCCGAGATCTTAGTTAGCAATGTATTTGTCGCTGGCCAAATTAATCTGGCTTTTATGCGTAACCTCAAAGATTCTGAGCTTGCCTCATGGGAAGCTTTACAAATTCAGCGCTAATACTAATTTAACCACCGAAAAGGATTCAGTAAGTTGGGATCTTGAGGTGTCTTGCGAATTTTCAGTAAAATCTTTATACGCCAAACTTAACCAAGGTCCTAAGGTGAGATGCGCTAAGGCTCTCTGGGCAGAGAGAGTTCCGCTCAAAGTCCGTATTTCCCTTTGGCAGGCTGTGTTAAATCATCTGCCATCTGCAATTAACCTTCAGAAATAGAGAGGTCCAGGCAACGGCTGCTGCGCCCTTTGCGACAGCCCGGAAGACGCCGACCACATTCTTTTCCGCTGTGCCCCTAATATATCCTTATGGAGCTGTGTCAGGGACAGCTTTGGCGCTAACTGGGCACCGAATTTCATGGTTGAACAGCTTGCTCTGCTGTGCACCACGAGAGGCCAGCAAAATAGATTAGCCTAGCGCTTGTTTGCGGCCTTAGCTTGGGCGCTGTGGGCCACTTGCAACAAAATTGCTATTGAAGGAAAATTTCCAAGTCATCCAGCTAATTTTATTTTCAAATGGTCTCTTTTCTTTCAGCAGTGGTGCCCTCCAGGGAAGAGGAAGGTCAGTGACGCAGCCAGCCCGGTGCTTCGCACGCCATCAACAGAAACAACATCCTGTGAAGCCATCAAGCGCTGCCTAGCACCTTTATATCTGTGTATGGCTATGTCTTTTGAGTGGTTCTGTAATGCTTACTCTTAAGCTCTGATTTTGGCACTTTTATTCTCCTTTCAGTTGTAAGACTTTGTAAGACTAAGTGGCCTATGTTGGCTTTATTAATTAAGTCGGGCGCTCCTTGGGCCTTTCATCTAAAAAAACATTACTTCACCTAAAGTAATGAAGCATTTGTGCAAGGTGGCGTCCTTCTAAAGCGCTGACAAAATAATCATGGACTATACTTTCTCAAAAATAATAGAGGGAGAAGGGATTAGCTTCGAATAACAACCTGCTGCTCCTCGGCCATAGGATGACTTCTCTTTCCTGGATCCACTGGAGCTCCCGAACACTGGAGACAGGACACCGAAAAGTGTCGAGAAGGGAGACTGATAATCAGAACTGGACGGGTCCTCCCCGTAGAGCCCTAGAGGATCAAAGGCCGGGCCACCCGTTTCCAACGTGCATCTACACGAATACAACAGGGGATAACCCAGTCAAATTTAAACAGCGCATGCCCCCTGATTGTATTCTGCTCCCAGGAGAGGCGCTAATTTGCTACCTGGGGGAGAAGGCGAAGGCGGCTCTTCCTCTCCTTCTTGCCGTTGCCGTGCGGCGGCCCGGGAAGTGGAAGGAGGAGGCTGCTCTGGTGAGGTAGCGTAGGCGCAGGGAAGTGGAGGTGGGAGGAGGGCGCGCGCGGACCGGAAGGCAGCATTGCTGTGGTGTCGCCGTGGCCATGGTGCCGCGGAGACGATGGCGGAGGAAGGAGACGAGTGGATGGTGGGTTTTTTTAGGTGATAAAGCTAGACGAAATGACGATGACGCTGTAGAACAGGCTTCGTCAGCCCGTTCGTTGTTGACTTCGGCCCAGTTATGTCCAGGCCGGGGCGTATCGGCAGAGCAACTAGTTAACGAACGCTCCTTCAGTAAAATTACTAAGGCTGGTCATAGTGAAAACTAACTTATATTAGTGTCATGTATATGATACTAGTCTAAGTTATTACCTTCATGATGCAAAGTAATATAATAGTAGTATCATAGATGACCTCATTTATTAGTTCCTATACTCATCTTGTCTTGGAAAGCGCTATGTTACAGTAACATATTATATTACCACCTCTTATTAATTACTTGTCACGTAAGCAGAATTTTCTCGAAGTGTGCTATGTTATTAGCTAAGTTAGGCTGGTCATAGTGGGAGTAACTTAGCAAGTAACATAGCGCATTTCAAGACAGGTTTGCTTATGTGGCATAGAGTTAATGAGGAGAGAGATGTTTGGAGTAACATATTCAGTTTTGCTAAAGCACATTTAGATGTGCCATAAGTATTGCACATCTAAGTCCTATATCATTGATCTTACGTTGAGATTTGTATGGATATTTATTTTTCTCTTTGTGCTTGATTCACTCACTTAGATGTGCAATAACTAGAGCACATCTAGATGTGCCCTAGACACTCCCTAACATATTATAATATGTTACTGTAACATAACGCAACCTAAAGCAAAATGAGTCTATGATGTAATAAATGCTATCATCTATGATACTATTTGTATATTACTTTGCACTATGAAGGTAGTAACAAAGACTAGTGTCATATGCATGACACTAGTCTAAGTTACTCCCCACCATGACTAGCCTAATTAAGGAGTACTCATTGCAAAGAACACTTCATTTTTCCAGGTTGCGACAAGTGGCGTACATGCAGCGCGCCACTTGTCGCAACCTGAGAGTTTTCTTATTTTGGTAGATTCGTTTATTCAAAACGTTTTTCTTTTAAACCGTGCGTCCAAATCTCGAACCGTTTTCATTATTGGATTTCCTCGCGTCGAGATCTTCAAAAAAAATCCGGAGGGAGCCTCGCAACGATCAGCGCCACTTGGCGCGCTCTCAGCCATTCGCCACGTGTCACGCTCTGGACGCTCTCTTGGATTTTATTATTTTTTATTTTTCCGCACGCATTTTCGGCTTTTTAAACAGTTTTTTTTGGGGGGGTTCGACGTTTTGGTTTTCTCCCGGTTTTTCTTAGCTTTTTGATAAAAAAAATTTGAAAAAAAAATTTACGTGAAAAAAATGCATTTCCTTTTTTTTCTTTCGCGAAAGTCATGGTTTTTTTCCGCGAGAGGCACGATTGTGCTTTAGCGAGAGTCACGACCGTGCCTTTCGGAAACGGAAAAAACGCGTTTTTTTTTCTTTCGCGAGAGTCACGGTTTTGCTTCCGCGAGAGGCACGGTTGTGCTTTCGCGAGAGTCACGGCCGTGCCTCTCGGAAAAGGGAAAAACAAAACGTGTTTTCTGTTTTTTTTTGTGAGAGTCACGGTTTTGCTTCCACGAGAGGCATGGTTGTGCTTTCGCGAGAGTCACGATCGTACCTCTCAGAAAGGGAAAAATACACGTTTTCTGTTTTTTTCGCGAGAGTCACGGTTTTCCTTTCGCGAGAGGCACGGTTGTGCTTTCGCGAGAGTCACGGCCGTGCCTCTTAGAAACGGAAAAAAATGTGTTTTCTATTTTTTTCCTTCCACGAAAGTCACGGTTTTGCTTCCACAAAAGGCACGGGCGTGATTTTCGTGAGAGGCAGAGCGTGCCTCTTTCGAAAAGGGAAAAAACCGTGCTCCCGGTTTCGGTTTTTTTGCCTGGTTTTCTTCATGAAAAAAAGGTTCGTCAAAACCTATCAACATGGGATCTAGTTTTAAAGATCTCGACACGAGGAATTTAATAGTGAAAATGGTTCGAGATTTGGACACACGGTTTAAAAGATAAAACATTTTGAATAAACGGATCTACGAAAAAAGGGAAAACCACCAGATTGCGACAAGTGGTATGCTGCATGTGCGTCACTTGTTGCTACCTGGGAAAGTTGAGTATTCTTTGCAATGAATACCTCTTAATTAGTGATTTCGCAACTATTGGCAAAGCTCTTTCAACTCAAAAAAGAGTTGGCAAGCGTTCCTAATTCTCAAAGAAAAAGTTTGAAATCACTAATTAAGGAGTACTTGTTGTAAAGAACACTCCATTTTTTCAGTGCGCGACAAGTGGCGTGCATGCACCGCGCCACTTGTCGCAACCTGAGAGTTTTCCCTTTTTTCATAGATCCGTTTATTCAAAATGTTTTATCTTTTAAACCATGCGTTTAAATCTCGAACCGTTTTCATCATTGGATTCCTCGCGTCGAGATATTCAAAACTAGATCCCATGTTGATAGGTTTTGACGAACTTTTTTTTCACAAAAAAACAGACCAAAAAACCGGGCAAAAAAATCGAACCGAGAGCACGGTTTTGCTCCCTTTCCGAAAGAGGCACGCCCGTGCCTCTCGCGAAATCGCACCCGTGCCTCTCGTGGAAGCAAAACTGTGACTCTCGTGGAAGGAAAAAAACAGAAAACGCATTTTTTCGTTTCCGAGAGGCACGGCCGTGACTCTCGTGAAAACACAACCGTGCCTCTCGCGGAAGCAAAACCGTGACTCTCGCGAAAGAAAAAAAAACAGAAAACGCGTATTTTTTTCCTTTTCCGAGAGGCATGGCCGTGACTCTCGCAAAAGCACAACCGTGCCTCTCGCGGAAGCAAAACCGCGACTCTCGCAAAAGAAAAAGAAAAAAAACAGAAAACGTGTTTTGTTTTTCCCTTTCCGAGAGGCACGTCGGTGACTCTCGCGAAAGCACAACCGTGACTCTCGCAAAAGAAAAAAATAGAAAACGCGTTTTTTTTTGTTTTCCAAAAGGCACGGCCGTGCCTCTCGCGAAAAATAACCGTGACTTTCGCGAAAGAAAAAAAAAGAAAAGACGTTTTTTTCATGGGAAAAAAATTTCCAAATTTTTTTATCGAAAAGCTAAGGAAGCCCGGGGGAAAACCAAAACATCAAAAAAACCTCGGAAAAAACCGTTTAAAAAGCCGAAAATGCGCGCGGAAAAAATAAAAAAAATCCGGAGGGAGCGTCCAGAGCGCGACACGTGACGAATGGCTGAGAGCGCGCCAAGTGGCGCTGATCATTGCGATGCTCCCGAAGGAGCGCTCGTTAACTAGTTGCTCCCGAAAAAGTTGGCAAGCGCTCCTTCGGGAGCCTCCCAACTATCATTTGGGGTGGACTGAGAGCAATTCGACGCGCTTTCAGCCGCCGTCACTGTCGCACTTTGGGCACTTCCTTCAAATTTTATTTTTTATTTTTCGCACGCGTGTTCGGCTTTTTAAACGATTTTGTTTCAGGGATTTTTTGAATTTTTGGTTTTTATTGCTATGGACAGGGGTGCGTGGAAGCTTACTATTCATGTGCCAGAGTCATGAGTTGGTTGCGAGATCCTATGGGTTTCACCTCTAGCTTATTCCAACTTGTTTGGGACTAAAGGCTTTGTTGTTGTTATTGTTGTATCTATCTTCCTTAACTTTTGAAAAAAAAAACGAAAAAACACATTTTTTTTCTTTCGTGAGATGCACAGTTTTCCTTTCGCGAGAGGCACGGCCATGCCTCCTGGAAACGAAAAAAAGAACATGTTTTCAGTTTTTTTTCCTTTCGCCAGAGGCACGATTTTGCTTCCCCGAGAAGCATGGCAGTGTTTTTTGTTTTTTTTCGCGAGAGGCATGATTTTGCTTTCGCGAGAGGCACGGTTTTGCTTCAGCGAGAGATACGGTTGTGCTTTCGTGAGAAGCACGGCCGTGCCTCTCGGAAATGAGAAAAAACATGTTTTCTATTTTTTTCCTTCCGCAAGAAGCATGATTTTGATTTCGCGAGAGACATGGTTGTGCTTTCGTGAGAGGCACGGACGTGCCTATTTCAGAAAGGGAAAAAAACATGCTGCCTGTTCGGTTTTCCCATCCGGTTTTTTTGGTTTTTCGTGAAACTTATTTTGTTAAAACATATCAACATGGTAATTAGTTTTGAAGATCTCGACGTAAAGAATTCAATGGTGAAAACGGTTCAAAATTTGGACACACGGTTTAAGAGATACAATGTTTTGAATAAACAAATGTAAAAATAAGAAAAACTCCCTGGTTATGACAAGTGACGCGCATCGCAGTATGAGAAGGTAGGAGTGGTCTTTGAAAGGAGTATTTAATTAGTGATTTCGGCATCTCGCTTATACAAAAAATGGTGAAACCACTAAGCGGGTGCAAATATTACTTCCATCTTCTTAACGACGATAAGTAGCACGTTGTATATACTTCCTTCTTTTCTAAATATAAGTCTTTCATGATTTCAGTATGGACTATATACATATGTATATATATGTACTTTCTCCGTTTCTAAATATCTTTTTTAGAGATTTCAAATGGACTATCATGTACGAATGTATATAGACATATTTTAGAGTGTACACTGGTACATATCAGTGCTATACAAACGGTATTTAACCCCTTTCCGTAATATCATTTGGAACCATCGCCAAGTGAGTGTGGACGATAAGGGTCCTTCCCACTGTTGGAAATATGTCCTAGAGGCAATAATAAAAGCATTATTATTATATTTCCTTATTCATGATAATTGTCTTTATTCATGCTATAATTGTATTATCCGGAAATCGTAATACATGTGTGAGTAATAGACACCAACATGTCCCTAGTAAGCCTCTAGTCGACTAGCTCGTTGATCAACAGATAGTCATGGTTTCCTGACTATGGACATTGGATGTCATTGATAACGAGATCACATCATTAGGAGAATGATGTGATGGACAAGACCCAATCCTAAACATAGCACAAGATCGTATAGTTCGTTTGCTAGAGTTTTTCCAATGTCAAGTATCTTTTCCTTAGACCATGAGATCGTGTAACTCCCGGGTACCGTAGGAGTGCTTTGGGTATACCAAACGTCACAACGTAACTGGGTGACTATAAAGGTATACTACGGGTATCTCCGAAAGTGTCTGTTGGGTTGACATGGATCAAGACTGGGATTTGTCACTCCGTATGACGGAGAGGTATCACTGGGCCCACTCGGTAATGCATCATCATAATGAGCTCAGAGTGACCAAGTGTCTGGTCACGGGATCATGCATTACGGTACGAGTAAAGTGACTTGCCGGTAACGAGATTGAACGAGGTATTGGGATATCGACGATCGAATCTCGGGCAAGTAACATATCGATTGACAAAGGGAATTGCATACGGGGTTGATTGAATCCTCGACATCGTGGTTCATCCGATGAGATCATCGTGGAGCATGTGGGAGCCAACATGGGTATCCAGATCCCGCTGTTGGTTGTTGACCGGAGAGTCATCTCGGTCATGTCTGCTTGTCTCCCGAACCCGTAGGGTCTACACACTTAAGGTTCGGTGACGCTAGGGTTATGAAGATATGTATATGCAGTAACCCGAATGTTGTTCGGAGTCCCGGATGAGATCCCGGACGTCACGAGGAGTTCCGGAATGGTCCGGAGGTAAAGAATTATATATAGGAAGTGCTGTTTCGGCCATCGGGACAAGTTTCGGGGTCACCGGTATTGTACCGGGACCACCGGAAGGGTCCCGGGGGTCCACCGGGTGGGGCCACCTATCCCAGAGGGCCCCATGGGATGAAGTGGGAGGGAACCCAGCCCATAGTGGGCTGGGGCGCCACCCACCTAGGGCCCATGCGGCTAGGGTTGAGGGGAAACCCTAAAGGGGGCGCCCCCTTGCTTGGGGGGCAAGCCCCCCCACCCTAGGCCGCCGCCCCCCCCTAGTAGATTCCATCTACTAGGGCCGGCGCCCCCCCTAGCACCCCTATATATAGTGGGGGAGAGGAGGGACTTGACACACCAGCCCCTGGCGCCTCCCTCTCTCCCCGTTACGTCTCTCTCTCGTAGTATAGGCGAAGCCCTGCTACTGTGACGCTCTGCATCCACCACCACGCCGTCGTGCTGCTGGATCTTCATCAACCTCTCCTTCCCCTTGCTGGATCAAGAAGGAGGAGACATCTCCCGTCCCGTACGTGTGTTGAACGCGGAGGTGCCGTCCGTTCGGCGCTTGGTCATCGGTGATTTGGATCACGTCGTGTACGACTACCTCATCCCCGTTCTTTGAACGCTTCCACACGCGATCTACAAATGTATGTAGATGCATCCGATGACTCGTTGCTAGATGAACTCCTAGATGGATCTTGGTGAAACGAGTAGGAAAATTTTTGTTTTCTGCAACGTTCCCCAACACCCACACGACTCAGAAACTGTCGGGGATATGAAGCATACAGTACTCCTACTCGTTTGTGCTCGCATTGCCATCACAGTCGGTGTTCTGTGGTGCTACGTTTACAATGCACGGCCCATCATAAATGGTTCACTATTATAGAACATGTATGATAAGCATACAATCACACACATTCGCTTTTCTCAAACCGTATGCGATAACTAATTAAGAAGATTAGCTAATCGTCGTACGAGTGTCGGACAGGATTACAAAACGTCGGACCGTCGTAACATCATCGTACACGACAACTATCACACACGCTATTCTGTGGTGCAACGTTTACGATGCATACTTCATCAGAAACAGTTCATGATTGCGAATGATGTACAATAAGGCAACTAACACAAACCTTTAGTTTGCCCGCATCGTTTGTGATAATGTCTGACATCGCACACGCTTTGCAAACGACAACTATGTGCATGCTTGCACGCATTTCCTCTCTGTGAACCGTGTTGGATTATTGTATATTTCGCAAACGTTTGTGTTTTACCAACCGTGTGTGCCGTAACGACCTGGAGGGCATAATTTCATCGTAATTTAATTGCTGCTATTTCAAATTGTACCGTATTTGAATTTGAATTTGAATGTATGATGTAGCTTTATTCATATCTATCAGGTTCAAATAGTCAATGCATTATTTGATTCATAGGTACATATGTTCAAGAATTACATAAGAACCAACTAAAGAATGATGAACCACAATTGTATATTTGTACTATTAAAGACGGTAAAGAAAGAGCCAAAATACATTCTGGTTGCTGAACAAGGTGAAGCGGAATGCCCATATTGTGCCCTCCTCCATGCAGAAGGCACGCACGACTCTAGTCCAACCCCTTGTGATGGTCGACCGCCCATCCTTCACGGTCTTCATGAAAACATCTAGATAATCATCATGTTCCGGTAGAAATCTTTAATCTTTGCATGCCCACCAATCATGTAGTTTAAGGTAATCTTGAGTAAACTGTTTTGGCAACCACTCTAAAGGAAAAAGATTCAGACATTGTCATCTAACACAACTCATTATGAGCAGTAAAAAGAAGGCTGCAGAGTTCTTACTTACCATCCTGCAGTTCGTTGTTGTCTTGGATAAAGTGTAAATAAATAGTTTAATTGTCATCTTTTGACCCATTTTACTAACAATCTTTATCAGCTTCCTCACTTGATGCTGGTTCATCGATATCTCATTGCCCCATACGTAGAAAGGGCTGAAGCGTGGATCTTTACCAATGACATATGTACCTAAAAACACAAAGTTAATATTAGAAGCTAAACAACAATTGCACAAATGATGTAGTACAACCCTCACACCCAATATACTCACATATTAGATGAATTAACATCTTATATTATGGGCCGAAATAAGTTTATTGCATTCTTACAAATTATCAATTGATTAACTGCTGGTGTATCCATGGGTTAGAGTTAGTTTGAGCTAGTTCAGGCTCAAATAGCCCTAAAGTATATCCAAACACGAGGGCTAGTTTGTGCTAGTTGCATCTAGCACACCCAAAAAAATATCCAACCCAAGAGGTGCTAATTGGAGCTAGTTCCCCTAGTGCATTTATTGTCAATCTAATCCTGTCGTCCAAACACCTCTTTGGATGGAGTTAGTTCAGGATTAGTCATGAGCTAGAAACTAACTCTAACCTCTAGCTAAATTGAGTATCCAAACAGGGTTGTGTTGTTGTTGTTGTTGTTGTTGTTGCTGCTGCTGCTGCTCTTCTACGTATATCTAGACATCATCAGAACATTAAGGTAACACTCTTCCTTGTTGCTATGTAGCCTAGGATTGCATGTTTATACATTAAGTACAGTCCATGTTGCTATGTAGCCTCAGATATATTACATATGGCCCTAGTTAACCTAACGATAAATGTGTTACAGATATATTCAGTTAAAAGTTTGATTCACCGATTAGTCCCTTATCAGCCCCCCGCTGAAAGCACAAGTTCTCCCTGGGTGATTTTGGTAATTAATGTCAACATATCTCTTGTTGGACTAATAGTTTCAACTAGTATACTTCAAAAAGTTCAACTAAGGCATGTCATGGACAAGCGGATGTGGAACCCCTTCAAGATACCAAGGACAGAAGATTGGCAAAAGCTCAAGACTCTTTATTTTCTATTTTAGTGATCCAAGATCACATTGAGTCCATAGGAAAAGTCTATACTATTAAAAGGGTATGAGATGTTGCTTAATGGTCTACTTGCTCAAAGTGCTTAGTGATATGCTCCAAATCCCTCAACCAATTTCCAAATTCCAAATATGTCCTAAACCTGAAGTTAAACTCGGCCCCACCGATTTGATTCATCCCGCGCCACCGAGTTCACTTGACATAGCCATAGCCAGAAACCCTAATCAGTCCGGTATCACCGATGGGATCTCGGTCTCAACGAGATGGGCTTGCAAACTCTCTGTTGCCCGTTGCAATTATTTCGGTCTCACCGAGTTTGCCTGACCAACTCTATGTTTGCTTATTACTGAAATCGGTCTCACCGAGTTGAAGTAATCGGTCAAACCGAGATCAAGTTTCACCCTAACCCTAGCACATCGGTCCCACCGAGTTGTGTAGGGGAACGCAGTATTTCAAAAAGATCCTATGATCATGCAAGATCTATCTAGAAGATGCATAGCAACGAGAGAGGAGAGTGTGTCCATGTATCCTCATAGACCGAAAGCGGAAGCGTTTAGTAACGCGGTTGATGTAGTCGATCGTCTTCACGATCCAACCGATCCAAGTACCGAACGTATGGCACCTCCGTGTTTAGCACACGTTCAACATGATGACGTCCCTCGAGCTCTTGATCCAGTTGAGGACGAGGGAGAGTTCCGTTAGCACGACGGTGTGGCGATAGTGATGATGAAGTTACCGGCACAGGGCTTCGTCTAAGCACTACGACGATATGACCGAGGTGGTAAACTATGGAGGGGGCACCGCACACGGCTAAGAGATTGTCTGTTGTGCTTTAGGGTGCCCCCCTGCCCACATATATAAAGGGGGAAGGAGGCCAGCCAGGGGGGGCGTGCCATAGGGGAGTCCAAGTAGGATTCCCGAATCCTAGTTGGAGTCCCCTTCCTTTTCAAAGAGGGGGAGAGAGGAAAGGAGGAAGAGAGGGAGAAGGAACAGGAGACAGGGGGTCCCGAACTGTGCGTCTGAGGATCGAAGGTAACAGGAGACAGGGCACACGACGTTTACCCAGGTCCGGGCCCTCTTGATGGAGGTAATACACTACTTACTGCTTGATTGACATTGATGAGTATAGGGGTTACAAGAGTTGATCTACCTCAAGATCGTATTGGCTAAACCCTAAATGTTTAGCCTGTATGGTTATGATTGCCTCTATGGACTAAACCCTCCGGTTTATATAGACACCAGAGGGGACTAGGGGTGCACAAAGTCGGGTTACAGAGAAAGGAGTTCATATCCGAACGCCAGGCTTGCCATCCACATAAAGGAGAGTCCCATCTGGACACGGGGGAAGGCCTTCAGTCTTGTATCTTCACGGCCCATTAGTCCGGCCCATGTCACATAGCCCGGACACCCGAGGACCCCCTAATCCAGGACTCCCTCAGTAGCCCCTGAACCAGGCTTCAATGACGATGTGCCCGGCGCATAGATTGTCTTCGGCATTGCAAGGTGGGTTCCTCCTCCGAATACTCCAAACTAGTTAAACAAAAAGAACTATATTCGGCTCTGTATAATAGTTATAATCCTGAACCATAAGGACAAAATACTTAAATAATAATAAGTCATGTCTACTGACAGCTTTTTCGGCGAGACGTTATGTTCTGGCCTTATTATTATTTCAAACCGTTTTTAGCCTCCTGCTTCACGTTTCGAGGCGTGGTCTTCATTGACACGTCTTGTCAAAGCAGAGATCGTGTCCCCTTATTGCGGGATTCTCATCAATACGAGTTTGGGTAATCCAACCGTGCCATTGATACGTCTCCGTTGTATCTATATTTTTTGATTGTTCCATGCCAATATTCTACAACTTTCATATACTTTTGGCAACTTTTTATACTATTTTTGGGACTAACATATATTGATCCAGTGCCCAGTGCCAGTTCCTGTTTGTTGTATGTTTTTTGTTTTGCAGAAAATCCATATCAAACGGAGTCCAAACGGGATAAAAACTGATGGAGATTTTTTTGGAATATATGTGAATTTTGGGAAGTGAAATCAACGTGAGACGATGCTCGAGGGGCCCACGAGGCAGGGGGGCGCCCCTGACCCTCATGGACACCCCGTAAGGCGGTTGGTGTCCTTCTTTCGTCGCAAGAAAGCCAATATCCGGATAAAAATCGTGTCCAAAATTCAGCCCAATCGGAGTTACGGATCTCCGGAAATATAAGAAACGATGAAAGGGCAGAATCTGGGAACGCAAAAACAGAGAGAGACAGAGAGACAGATCCAATATCGGAGGGGCTCTCGCCCCTCCCATGCCATGGAGGCCATGGACTAGAGGGGAAACCCTTCTCCCATCTAGGGAGAAGGTAAAGGAAGAAGAAGAAGGGGCTCTCCCCCCTCTCTCCCGGTGGCGCCGGAACGCCGCCGGGGCCATCATCATCACCGCAATCTACACCAACAAATTCACCGCCATCATCACCAACTCTTCCCCCCTCTATGCAGCGGTGTAACCCCTCTTTTACCCGTTGTAATCTCTAGTTAAACATGGTGCTCAACGCTATATATTATTTCCCAATGATGTATGGCTATCCTATGATGTTTGAGTAGATCCGTTTTTTCCTATGGGTTAATTGATGATCGTGATTGGTTTGAGTTGCATGTTTTATTATTGGTGCTGTCCTATGGTGCTCTCCGTGTCGCACAAGCGTGAGGGATCCCCGCTGTAGGGTTTGCAATATGTTCATGATTTGCTTATGGTGGGTGGCGTGAGTGATAGAAACACAGACCCGAGTAAGCATGTTGTTTGCGTATGGGAATAAAGAGGACTTGATGCCCTATAATGCTATGGTTGGGTTTTGCCTTAATGATATTTAGTAGTTGCGGATGCTTGCTAGAGTTCCAATCATAAGTGCATATGATCCAAGAAGAGAAAGTATGTTAGCTTATGCCTTGCCCTCAAATAAAATTGCAATAATGATTACCGGTCTAGTTATCGATTGCCTAGGGACAAATAACTTTCTTGTGTGACAACAAGCTCTCTACTAAAACTAACTTAGTTGTGTCTTGATCTAAACAACCCCTACTTTTTATTTACGCGCTCTTTATTATCTTGCGAACCTATCCAACAACACCTACAAAGTACTTCTAGTTTCATACTTGTTCTAGGTAAAGCAAACGTTAAGCGTGTGTAAAGTTGTATCGGTGGTCGATAGAATTTGAGGGAATATTTGTTCTACCTTTAGCTCCTCGTTGGGTTCGACATTCTTACTTATCGAAAGAGGCTACAATTGATCCCCTATACTTGTGGGTTATCAAGACCTTTTTCTGGCGCCGTTGCCGGGGAGCAATAGCGTGGGGTGAATATTCTCGTGTGTGCTTGTTTGCTTTATCACTAAGTAGTTTTTATTTGTTGTTCTAAGTTGTTCTCTATCTTTAGTTATGGATATGGAACAAGAAATACCAAAAAAAATAGGTTTACTTACTACTCATGGAGATGGGGAACCTCCTAAACCCCTCGATGCTCATTATGTGAAAGATATTATGTACTACTTTGATAATCTTGAGAAAACCCCATTCAACTTTATAATGGGAGTAACGTTGGATCAACGTGAATAATTTAGGGATTATCGCTTGACTCAAAAAGGAAAACTATCATGGTATCAAATTTATATGTTGCATTGGTATGCTCGGCAACTATGCTTGAGATATGAATATACTTGTTGCCCTAGGATCAAGGCTCCACATCTTCCCTTTTCATGTGAATTTAATGATGATGAAACCTTGGCTTCTTATGCTAATGGTATATATGATTATTATGATGTGGAACAAATAGAAGAATTCGTTGCTTTTATGGGTGCTTATGAAATTGAATCTTTGTTTAAAGAGTTTGAAGATTTTTGATGATTCAGTTTATAGACCTGAAAATTTAGCTATCCTTAAATATTGCTATGAGAATTATAAATACAATTATGATATTGATGAATTTATTGAGAAAGTCTCCGCTGTCCGAGAAGAGATTAATATTTTGCAGGAGTCTATGGAAGAAGAAATTGATGAAATTGTGAGCTCATTGGATGAAAAAGATGATGAGGAGAGCGAAGAACAAAAGGAGGAAGAGCGGATTAGCTACCCGTGCCCACCTTCTAATGAGAGTAACTCTTAAACTCATACATTGTTTAATTTCCCTTCATGCTTACTGATATGTCTCCAACGTATCTATAATTTTTGATTCTTCCATGCTATTATATTATCTATTTTGGATGTTAATGGGCTTTATTTTACACTTTTATATTATTTTTGGGACTAACCTACTACCCAAGGCCCTGTGCAAATTGTTGTTTTTTTGCCTATTTTAGTGTTTCACACAAAAGGAATATCAAACGGAATGAAACCTTCGGGAGAGTTATTTTTGGAACAAACATGATCCAGAGGACTTGGAGTAGACGTCAATCAACCAACGAGGTGGCCACGAGGCAGGGGGTGCGCCCTTCCCCTCGCGGGCCCCTCGTGGCTCCACCGACCTACTTCTTCCTCCTATATATATTCATATACCACGAAAACATCCGGGAGCACCACGAAACCCTATTTCCACCGCTGCAACCTTCTGTACCCAAGAGATCCCATCTTGGGGCCTTTTACGGAGCTCCGCCGGAGGGGGCATAGATCACGGAGGGCCTCTACATCAACTCCATGTCCCCTCCGATGATGTGTGGGTAGTTTAGTTCAGACCTTCGGGTCCATAACTATTAGCTAGATGGCTTCTTCTCTCTCTTTGCATCTCAATACAAAGTTCTCCTCGATCTTCTTGGAGATCTATTCGATGTAACTCTTTTTGCGGTGTGTTTGTCGAGATCCGATGAATTGTGGGTTTATGATCAAGTCTATCTATGAACAATATTTGATTCTTCTCTGAAATCTTTTATGTATGATTGGTTATCTTTGCAAGTCTCTTCGAATTATCAGTTTGGTTTGGCCTACTAGATTGATCTTTCTTGCAATGGGAGAAGTGCTTAGCTTTGGGTTCAATCTTGCGGTGCTCGATCCCAGTGACAGAAAGGGAAACGACACGTATTGTATTGTTGCCATCGAGGATAAAAAGATGGGGTTTATATCATATTGCTTGAGTTTATCCCTCTACATCATGTCATCTTACCTAATGCGTTACTCTATTCTTATGAACTTAATACTCTAGATGCATGCTGGATAGCGGTCGATGTGTGGAGTAATAGTAGTAGATGTAGGCAGGACTCGGTCTACTTGTCACGGACGTGATGCCTATATACATGATCATGCCTAGATATTCTCATAATTATTCGCTTTTCTATCAATTGCTCGACAGTAATTTGTTCACCCACCATAATACTTTGCTATATTGAGAGAAGCCACTAGTGAAATCTATGGCCCCCGGGTCTATTCTCCATTATATTAATCTCCCGTCAACAAGTTATTTTCTGGCACCGTTTATTTTGCAATCTTTAATTTCAATCTATATCATAAAAATACCAAAAATATTTATCTTATCATTATTATCTCTATCAGATCTCACTCTCGTAAGTGACCGTGAAGGGATTGACAACCCCTTTTATCGCGTTGGTTGCGAGGTTCTTATTTGTTTGTGTAGGTACGAGGGACTTGCGTGTAATCTCCTACTGGATTGATACCTTGGTTCTCAAAAACTGAGGGAAATACTTACGCTACTTTGTTGCATCACCCTTTCCTCTTCAAGAGAAAATCAACGCAATGCTCAAGAGGTAGCAAGAAGGATTTCTGGCACCGTTGCCGGGGAGATCTACGCACAAGTCAAGACATACCAAGTACCCATCACAAACTCTTATCCCTCGCATTAGATTATTTGCCATTTACCTCTCGTTTTCCTCTCCCCCACTCCACCCTTGCCGTTTTATTTGCCCTCTTTTTCCGTCCCCATTCTCTTTTCCAGTTCGTCTCTTTTCGCTTGCCTCTTGTGTGCTTGTGTGTTGGATTTTTTGTCACGATGGCTCAAGATAATGCTAAATTGTGTGACTTTTCTAATACCAACAATAATGATTTTATTAGCACTCCAATTGCTCCTCTTACCGATGCTGAATCTTGTGAAATTAATACTGCTTTGCTGAATCTTGTCATGAAAGACCCGTTTTCCGGCCTTCCTAGTGAAGATGCCGCTACCCATCTAAACAACTTTGTTGATTTGCGTGATATGCAAAAGAAGAAAGATGTGGATAATGATATTGTTAAATTGAAGCTATTTCCGTCTTCGCTTAGAGATCGTGCTAAATCTTGGTTTTCGTCTTTGCCTAAAAATAGTATTGATTCATGGAATAAGTGCAAAGATGCTTTTATCTCTAAGTATTTTCCTCCCTCTAAGATCATAACTCTTAGAAACGATATTATGAATTTGAAGCAACTTGATAATGAACATGTTGCACAAGCTTGGGAGAGGATGAAATTAATGATACGCAATTGCCCTACACATGGTTTGAATCTTTGGATGATTATACAAAAAATTATGCCGGATTGAATTTTGCTTCTAGAAATCTTTTAGATTTGGCCGCGGGAGGCACTTTTATGGAAATCACTTTAGGAGAAGCTACTAAACTCCTAGATAATATTATGGTTAATTATTCTCAATGGCACACTGAAAGATCTACTAGTAAAAAGGTTCATGCAATAGAAGAAATTAATATTTTGAGTGGAAAGCTGGATGAACTTATGAAATTGTTTGCTAATAAGAGTGTTTCTTCTGATCCTAATGATATGCCTTTGTCTACTTTGATTGAGAATAATAATGAATCTATGGATGTGAATTTTGTTGGTAGGATCAATTTTGGTAATAACGCATATAGAGGTAATTTTAATCCTAGGCCGTTTCCTAGTAATTCCTCTAATAATTATGGTAATTCCTACAAAAATTCTTATGGAAATTATAATAAGATGCCCTCTGATTTTGATTCTAATATTAAAGAATTTATTAGTTCGCAAAAGAGTTTCAATGCTTTGATTGAAGAAAAATTGTCTAAGATTGATGAGTTGGCTAGGAACGTGATAGAATTTCTCTTGATGTTGATTCTTTGAAACATAGATCTATTCCACCTAAGCATGATATCAATGAGTCTCTCAAATCTATGAGAATTTCCATTGATGAGTGCAACGAAAGAACCGCTAGGATGCGTGCTAAAAAAGATTGCTTTGTGAAAGTGTGTTCTTCTAGTTTCCATGATAATAATGATGAAGATCTAAAAGTTATTGATGTGTATCCTATTAAATCTTTGTTTTGCAATGTGAATATTGATAATTATGGTACTGGAGATGAGTCAACTTTAGTTAGAAGGCGTCCCAATGATTCGGAGTTTTTAGATCTTGATGCAAAAATTGATAAAAGTGGGATGGGAGAGGTCAAAACTTTACATAGCAATGAACCCACTACCTTGGATTTCAAGGAATTTAATTATGATAATTGTTCTTTAATAGATTGTATTTCCTTGTTGCAATCCATGCTAAATTCTCCGCATGCTTATAGTCAAAATAAAGCTTTTACTAAACATATCGTTGATGCTTTAATGCAATCTTATGAAGAAAAGCTTGAATTGGAAGTCTCTTTCCCTAGAAAACTTTATGATGAGTGGGAACCTACTACTAAGATTAAAATTAAAGATCATGAATGCTATGCATTGTGTGATTTGGGTGCTAGTGTTTCCACGATTCCTAAAACCTTGTGTGATTTGCTAGGTTTCCGTGAATTTGATGATTGTTCTTTAAACTTGCATCTTGCGGACTCCACTATTAAGAAACCTATGGGAATAATTAATGATGTTATTATTGTTGCAAATAGGAATTATGTTCCCATGGATTTCATTGTTCTTGATATTGATTGCAATCCTACATGTCCTATTATTCTTGGTAGACCTTTCCTTGGAACGATTGGTGTAATTATTGATATGAAGGAAGGGAATATTAGATTACAATTTCCGTTAAGGAAGGGCATGGAACACTTTCCTAGAAAGAAAATTAAATTACCTTATGAATCTATTATGAGAGCCACTTATGGATTGCATACCAAAGATGATAATGCATAGATCTATCCTTGCTTTTATGCCTAGCTAGGGGCGTTAAACGATAGTGCTTGTTGGGAGGCAACCCAATTTTATTTTTGTTCCTTGATTTTTGATGTTAGTAATAAGTAATTCATCCATCCTCTGTTTAGATGTGGTTTTATGATTTTAATTAGTGTTTGTGCCAAGTAGAACCTTTGGGAAGACTTGGGGAAGGTCTTTGCGATCTTGCTGTAAAAAACAGAAACTTTAGCGCTCACAAGATTAGCTGCCATTTTTTACTGGAGAGTGCTATTTAGTTAATTCTTTTTGAAGATGATTAATAGATAAATTACTCACGTCCAAGAATTTATTGTAGAATTTTTGGGGTTCCAGAAGTATTCGAAACCTACAGATTACTACAGACTGTTTTGTTTTGATAGATTCTGTTTTTCATGTGTTGTTTGCTTATTTTAATGAATCTATGGCTAGTATTTGAGTGTATGAACCATAGAGAAGTTGTAATACAGTATGTTTAACACCAATATAAATAAAGAATGAGTTCATTGCAGTACCTTAAGTGGTGGTTTGTTTTCTTTTACTAACGGAGCTCATGAGATTTTCTGTTTAAGTTTTGTGTTGTGAAGTTTTCAAGTTTTGGGTAAAGATTTGATGGATTATGGAACAAGGAGTGGCAAGAGCCTAAGCTTGGGGATGCCCAAGGCTCCCCAAGGTAAAATTCAAGGACAACCAAAAGCCTAAGATTCGGGATGCCCTGGAAGGCATCCCCTCTTTCGTCTTCTTCTATCGGTAACTTTACTTGAGGCTATATTTTTATTCACCACATGATATGTGTTTTGCTTGGAGCGTCTTGTATGATTTGAGTCTTTGCCTTTTATTTTACCACAATCATCCTTGCTGTACACACCTTTTGGGAGAGACACACATGAATCGAAATTTATTAGAATACTCTATGTGCTTCACTTATATCTTTTGAGCTAAATAATTTTGCTCTAGTGCTTCGCTTATATCTTTTAGAGCACGGCGGTGGTTCTATTTTATAGAAATTATTGATCTCTCATGCTTCACTTATATTATTTCGAGAGTCCTTTAGAACAACATGGTAATTTGCTTTGGTTATAAATTTAGTCCTAACTAGTAGAATGCCCGTGGGTTGCTACGGGCTTTTGAAATATTTTCCTTGAGTTATGTGAACATCATTGAACTTACTCATCGGAATACCAGTTGGAAATAAATGTTGCCATAAACATTTATCGTAATTCCACCTGTTTTGCTTTATTTTGAGTGCATCGTTGTTGTGGGATATCATCACTTGCACATCTTTTTGTTGTATAAAACATGGTGAATTTTTGTACCCTTCCAATGACGTCGCCCCAAAAACCCTCTGAATGGGTTTCTTTTTGAACCCCGACATAATCCATCTCCATCTCTCTCATATTCTATAAAATTATATATATATATATATAGAAATATACCTTTTGAGTATTATATCATGTGCAACATGCATACAAAGAATAACAATTATTTGCATGCACCTCTTTTGGTTGTGTAAAACTCGTTGAATTCTTAGCCCCTCCATCATCGTTACATCAGGGTCTTTGTTAGTTGACATCTCCGAAGCACAATCAAATCTATCATTTTTTATGACCTACAGAGGTATTCTAATATAAACAAAGATTAGAATATATTTTTTATGATGGTGGTATGGAAAATATATATTCATTGGACAAATCCAAGAAATGAGCCGTTTCTAGTAGATTGAGTGGCACCCCAATTTTAATAATTTTAGGCTCACCTATAAATCACATGTTGATGGTTATTCTCAGGAATATCTACTATTTAGGCTATGTGGTATATTGCCCATAAAAAACTATGTTACATTTCTCCACGAGCAAAGAACGGATCCCCCCTTTATGTAATGATAGTCGGTCATCCGTAATTTTTTGGATATGTTTAAGTAATTTATTGAGAAAATATCTTATGTTATTCTAAATATATATAGTGTACAGGTATAAATAAAGCTTTATTTTTATGATATTCCCATTATACCCCTCCTATACGACTTGCTGTCCTCTCTCGAACGACCGCACTCTATCCACTCCCTCTCCACACCACTCACTCTGTTGTTCCCCTCCCTCTCTAGATCCATAGACTTCACCGGTGTCACTCACTCTCCTCTCTCCGCCCTCGCCCCCACAACCAACAGAATCGGCGACCTCATCTCCCATCCCTCCACCCTTTCATCCCTCCCCTCTTCTCATCAAAATTAGTGAAGGGGGGGATCGAGAGACCAGACGATTGCCTGATCCGCCCACAAACCAGCGAACAACATCACGCCAAGGTCACCAACGCCATCATGAAATGACTTGCTTCTTCCACCTCGACAAACTTGCTCGCGCACCAAGATATGAGAGGGGGCCTTCTACTTCTCCCTCGCTCATCACCCCTTTGGCCAAACCATGGATCAACCTTCCTCTACTCTGACCCATGCCATGGACCGAGCTCACTTCCCTCCTCAAGGTCATCTCTTCGCCCCTTTCCTCGTGTGGCATGTTGCACCGCTAACCCTCACCTTATCTCCCTCCCTTTCCTCCCATATCGAGACATGCATGTGTTTCTGCTCGGCCGCTTCACCTCACCGCCGCCTTCATCTCCTTATACAATGTCATATCCGCCGCCTTCTGCCAGCTGTAGAAGAGCGTGTTCGATTCTTGAACCTACAAAATATAAAGTGCTAAGGTCAATAAGTATGAATTTCTCTTGTCCCTAGTACTATATTTTTATACATGCTTATTGCATAACCAACCTGTGTGTCATAGTGTACTGTGGACTTGCTGAGTTGCTCAACCTTGAGCTTGTCAGTTTGGCAGAGCACGTTCTTCGTCTTAACCTCCATCTACAGCTCGGCATCGCGGATGGCGACAACCTTAGCAGCCTCAACCTCGGCAACCTTGGCCTGCCAGTCCCAGCCTTCCACTTCATGCCGAGGTCGGTCATTGAGGCGGCGTTGTCAGCCTTCCTAGTGTTCTCAAACACCCGCACCTCCGCCTTGAACTTGGCCTTCTCCTTGAGCACCTCGCCCTGCTGCCGCACAGAGAGCACCTTGTTCTCGGTGTCCACCTTGGCGGCGTTCTGGCACGTGAGGCCATCCCGCTCCACAAACATCCACCTTGGCCCTGCTCGCTGCCTCCTGCTGTGTCTTCTCGCCGAGGTAGGAGAAGTACTCATGCCCCGGCACGTCCACCAGCTGCTTCACGGTGGCATTGTAGATGAAGAGGTCGAATTGGTCCAGCTCCTTCTGCACGCTGCTGAACACCTCCTGCTTGAACTTTTTGGTGCAGGTGAAGATCTCGTCCATGGTCAGCTGCGCCACCAGCATCCGGGTCTCACCCTCGATCAACCCTTTAACCCTTCACCATGTCGTGCCCGTGGCTCCTACCATACGAGTGCAACAGCGCGATCAACTTCACGTGGAGTAGGAGCTTCGCTTCGACGGTGGGCAGGGCTGGATGTACCGCTCGTGGCTCAATCGGTGTTTGACACGCTCGGTCCTGGCTTGTTAGAGAAAATGGACGATCTGGTCTGCTAAAATCGGCCTAGAAAATTGTCTGTCCGATCCGGTCTGGTCTTCAACCGGTCCGACCAAGAGGACTGAGAAAAAATGTCACTGTCGCCGCCATTCGTTCTCAGCATGCCGACCGGCAGCCCCCGGGTAAACTACCATGTCCCCAAGCTTCCCCTCTCCTCCTTTTCTCTCCTCCCCATGCAACATAGCCTCTCGCCGTCGCTGTCGTGCATGCACCACTGGTGATCTCGAGTTCTCAACTTGGCGCTGGCAGCGTTCTAGCTGCAGGTTTCACTGTCATGGCAACGACCGTTTTAGCACAGCACACATGCAGGCCATCAACTGGGGAAAACCGTTGATTGGGTGTGAACTTCAGATCGTGCAAGAATCGCTCAGCTGTGATTTCCGCGTGAGATTTAATAGCCTCCGCCTATAATCATGCACCATGATCCTACGCTGTCGTTTTCTTTGTTGAAGCATATGTTCAGGTCCACCTACCGCCACGTGATTCTCTCTCTCCCATTGCTCTCTCTGTAACAACCTTTCCTTATCGTCCGTGTCTTTATCGCGAGTAAAGGATTAGCATGGTCAGCTCAGGAGTTAGTTCGGTTACTGGCCGCACCTACCTGCGTATATCTTGTATAAATGTATACCTTTATAACTGAATATGACTGCTTTCAGTTATGTTGGTGTGTTCACTTTCTGCACTTCTATTCAGTCGAACAGAAAATAGGAAGTACATGAGAAACATGGCTTGATCTGAAAATCACGGCACCGTTTGACAACAAACTGAACGTCATGTTTTTTCATGGTTAATCCGCTAAATATGGCAAGGCCCGAACACAAAAAAACATGGGTCATGAAAAAACTGCTACGGAAGGTTCATGGCTAACAGCCGCGCACTTGCCGCGGCACATCACCGACCTCACCGCTGGCGCTCCCGCATGTCCACCACCTCACCACAGCACCCGCACACGCAGCTCACCTCGCCCCTGCCCCAACGCGTTGACGCCGGTGGTGGTTGGCTGGTCCAAATGGTGGCTCGATGAGGGACCGAACCAACCCGGTCCGTGTCGCCTTTGTAGCGTCGCCGAGTTCCAGGGTGGTCACCTGGAGACCGATGGTGAAGACGGCGGGCAGGACGAAGGGCAGCTTCTTGGAGCTCTACCAATACACACGCCTTCTTCACCAGCATTAAGTCCTCGATGCCCCAGCCAGTGATGGCCAGGTACTACGACGCGTACGCGGTGATGAAGCTCGCCGTTGACTGTTTTGCCGATTGTATTGTTAGGTTTTCTTTCCTTCTTACCTACATAGGACATAGGAGTGTTGACCGATCAAAGGAAATAAATAGAACCTGTTAGTACATATAGCAAAAATCCCCGTGCGATGCAACGAACCTATCAAACTTGTTTTACGTGATCTCGGTTTATGTAATCAATTAATTACGTGATCCCTGTTGTATGTTCTTTCTCTATTCCAAAATTCCGCTCACGCGAGTAAGAAGTATTTCACTGTCTTATGCAAGTATTTTAGTGCATACATATGCTACTCGTTCGTAATTGCAACCTGAACAAAGTAAAAAAATCGGTTCGGTGCATGGATGGATTGATGGGAACACACTATCTAATGAAAAGGATAAGAATCACATTGGCATGCATAGGTGATTTGAAATTTTAAAAATATAGCATCTACATCTGCGCATCATGAGGAACAATTCCAGAGAAAAAATTGATCCAGTCAAGTGTATCTTTGGATAATTCATTATCCACTTAGGCCATATTAGTATTACTTCCCACGTGGTGCACATCATCCTGATGCATGGGTGTGCCTCGGCCCTTACATTGTAAATGTTATTATTGCAGGAAGAGCACACATTCATAAGCTAATGGTTTCACAATGCGTTCTTGCTGATAGTAATTGAACCAAATGAAAGGATGGACAAGCAGATTGATTAAGGAACTCTAGGTAATACTTCATGCCATAAGCATTGGATCAAAAAGTTAATTTGTAAGTAACAAAGAAAAGGCCTAGAAGAATAGCTCTACCTAAATAAAGTTTACTGCTGCACATGAGCAGATCCACATGAAGTAGAGGGGAGGTGGAGCAGGCCGGTAACCAGGGGAAGGAGCAGAGTGGGAGAAGATTTACACCGCCGTCTCCACTCGATATGGTGTCTTCGCCGCATCTGTGGAGGCGCTGCGGCTCCGCCTCGGATGGTGCTCATGGCTATGGTGAAGAGGAGGGGCGACGCATGGGCGAAAAGGCAGGCGGTGCTCGTGGCCAAAAAAGTGGGTCGTTCGAGCTGCGGGAGGGAGGAGGGTATCGCCGGGAGGCGGCGAGATCGGTGGGCGGCGGTGACGGCGTCCAAGTAGGGAAGTTGAGGTAGGGCACTGTGTTTTTTTAGGGGAGTTGCTTGTGAAAATAACGTGCGGCAACGACGTAGCGAGCGGATCCCCTTAAAAAAGACGTAGCGAGCGGATTCGTAGGAATGGATACGATTGGTGATGTTGATAAATAGTGGTGAATGTTGGCCTAATTTACTATCATCATGCATGGAAACGAATCATCAAGAAAAACAATACTTCCTATTACTACGCTCATAGGAAGCTTCCTAATCTCTGCTACGAAACAGTTTCTGCCCAAACAAGGAAGGAAAGTTATGGACGTGATTTAGAAGGAAACAAATGTTATAAAGATTAATTAATTTAGATGTGATCTTTAGAAATTGATTGTGATTGATTATTTTACATAAAGACATTACTGAATAATTTGCGTCAGTATGGAAAGTTCTGATCCGTTCAATTTTTTCGTTGTGTGAGAGGGTGATGCGAAAATAAACCGATGGAGTGAGGGGAAGGGACGAAAAAACTCTACGGAAAAAAACCAGCGAAGGTGGGAGGAGGTACCAAAAAAACCATGGTAGGTGGGATGAAAATAAACCCAGAACGGAGACTACCAACTGAGACATTAGGAGTGGAGATATGATAGGCATCCAAGATCGGTATAATAAAAACTTTCATAAAAAGTGCATTGAGTACTAGGAGAAGTTTGATACTTGATAATTGTTTTGAGATATAAAGGTGGTAATATTAGAGTGTGCTAGTTGAGTAGTTGTGAATTAGAGAAATACTTGTGTTGAAGTTTGCAAGTCCCGTAGCATGCACGTATGGTGACCGTTGTGTAACAAATTTTAAACATGAGGTGTTATTTGATTGTCTTCCTTATGAGTGGCGGTCGGGGACGAGCGATGGTCTTTTCCTACCAATCTATCCCCCTAGGAGCATGCGCGTAATGCTTGGTTTTTGATGACTTGTAGATTTTTGCAATAAGTATGTGAGTTCTTTATGACTAATGTTGAGTGCATGGATTATATGCACTCTCACCCTTCCATCATTGCTAGCCTCTTCGGTACCGTGCATTGCCCTTTCTCACCTTGAGAGTTGGTGCAAACTTTGCCGGTGATCCAAACCCCGTGATATGATACGCTCTGTCACACATAAACCTCCTTATATCTTCCTCAAAACAGCCACCATACCTACCTATTATGGCATTTCCATAGCCATTCTGAGATATATTGCCATGCAACTTTCCACCGTTCCGTTTATCATGACACACATCATCATTGTCATATTGCCTTGCATGATCATGTAGTTGACATCGTATTTGTGGCAAAGCCACCGTTCATAATTCTTCATAAATGTCACTCTTGATTCATTGCCCTTCCTGGTACACCGCCGGAGGCATTCATATAGAGTCATACTTTGTTCTAGTATCGAGTTGTAATCATTGAGTTGCAAATAAATAGAAGTATGATGATCATCATTAATAGAGCATTCTCCCAAACCAAAAAGAAATAAAAATAAATAAAAAGGGGCAATGCTACTATCCTTTTTTCCACACTTGTGCTTCAAAGTAGCACCATGATCTTTATGATAGAGAGTCTCTTATTTTGTCACTTTCATATACTAGTGGGAATTTTTCATTATAGAACTTGGCTTGTATATTCCAACAATGAGCTTCCTCAAATGCCCTAGGTCTTCATGAGCAAGCAAGTTGGATGCACACTCACTTAGTTTCTTTTGTTGAGCTTTCATACATTTATAGCTCTAGTGCATCCGTTGCATGGCAATCCCTACTCCTTGCATTGACATCAATTGATGGGCATCTCCCTAGCCCGTTGATTAGCCGCGACAATGTGAGACTTTCTCCTTTTTTGTCTTCTCCACATAACCCCCATCATTATATTCTATTCCACCCATAGTGCTATATCCATGGCTCACGCTCATGTATTGCGTGGAAGTTGAAAAAAGTTTGAGATTACTAAAGTATGAAACAATTGCTTGGCTTGTCATCGGCGTTGTGCAAGATGAGAGCATTCTTGTGTGATGAAAATGGAGCATGACCAAACTATATGATTTTGTAGGGATGAAATTTCTTTTCCCATGTTATTTTTGAGAAGACATGATTGCTTAGTGATACGTCCATTTTTCATCATGCTTTTATATTGATATTTATTGCATTATGGGCTATTATTACACATTATGTCACAATACTTATGCCTATTCTCTCTTATTTTACAAGGTTTACATAAAGAGGGAGAATGCCGGCAGCTGGGTCGATGTGAGACTTTCTCCTTTTTTGTCTTATGCACATAACCCCCATCATCATATTCTATTCCACCCATAGTGTTATATCCATGGCCCACGCTCATGTATTGCGTGAAAGTTGAAAAAAGTTTGAGATTACTAAAGTGTGAAACAATTGCTTGGCTTGTCATCGGGGTTGTGCATGATGAGAGCATTCTTGTGTGATGAAAATGGAGCATGACCAAACTATATGATTTTGTAGGGATGAACATTCTTTTGCCATGTTATTTTAAGAAGACATAATTGCTTAGTTAGTATGCTTGAAGTATTATTATTTTTATGTCAATATTAGACTTTTGTCTTGAATCTTTCAGATCGGAATATTCATGCCAAAATAAAGAGAATTACATTGAGAATTATGCCAGGTAGCATTCCACATCAAAAATTCTGTTTTTATCATTTACCTACTCGAGGACGAGCAAGAATTAAGCTTGGGGATGCTTGATACGTCTCCAATGTATCTATAACTTTTTATTGTTCCATGCTAGTATATTATCTGTTTTAGATGTTAATGGGCTTTATTTTACACTTTTATATTATTTTTGGGACTAACCTACTAACCCAAGGCCCAGTGCAAATTGCTGTTTTTTTGCCTATTTCAGTGTTTCGCAGAAAAGGAATATCAAATGGAATGAAACCTTCGGGAGAGTTATTTTTGGAACAAACATGATCCAGAGGACTTAGAGTAGACGTCAAGCAACCAACGAGGTGGCCACAAGGCAGGGGCACGCCTACCCCCCTGGACGTGCCCCCCCCCCTCGTGGGCCCCTCGTGGCTCCACCGACCTACTTCTTCCTCCTATATATATATATATATATCCAGGAGCACCACGAAACCCTATTTCCACCGCCGAAACCTTATGTACCCAAGAGATCCATCTTGGGGCCTTTTCCGGAGCTACGTCGGAGGGTGCATCGATCACGGAGGGCCTCTACATCAACTCCATGGCCCCTTCGATGATGTGTGAGTAGTTTACTTCAGACCTTCGGGTCCATAGCTATTAGCTAGATGGCTTCTTCTCTCTCTTTGAATCTCAATACAAAGTTCTCCTCGATCTTCTTAGAGATCTATTTGATGTAACTCTTTTTGCGGTGTGTTTTTCGAGATCCGATGAATTGTGGGTTTATGATCAAGTCTATCTATGAACAATATTTGATTCTTCTCTAAAATCTTTTATGTATGATTGGTTATCTTTGCAAGTCTCTTCGAATTATCAGTTTGGTTTAGCCTACTAGATTGATCTTTCTTGCAATGGGAGAAGTGCTTAGCTTTGGGTTCAATCTTGCGGTGCTCGGTCCCAGTGACAGAAAGGGAAACGGCATGTATTGTATTGTTGACATCGAGGATAAAAAGATGGGGTTTATATCATATTGCTTGAGTTTATCCCTCTACATCATGTCATCTTACCTAATGCGTTACTCTGTTCTTATGAACTTAATACTCTAGATGCATGCTGGATAGCGGTCGATGTGTGGAGTAATAGTAGTAGATGTATGCAGGAGTCGGTCTACTTGTCACGGACGTGATGCCTATATACATGATCATGCCTAGATATTCTCATAATTATTCGCTTTTATATCAATTGCTCGATAGTAATTTGTTCACCCACCGTAATACTTATGCTATCTTGAGAGAAGCCACTTGTGAAACCTATGGCCCTCGGGTCTATTCTCCATTATATTAATCTCCCGTCAACAAGTTATGTTCTGGCAGCGTTTATTTTGCAATCTTTAATTTCAATCTATATCATAAAAATACCAAAAATATTTTTCTTATCATTATTATCTCTATCAGATCTCACTCTCCTAAGTGACCGTGAAGGGATTGACAACCCCTTTATTGTGTTGGTTGCAAGGTTCTTATTTGTTTGTGTAGGTACGAGGGACTTGCGTGTAGTCTCCTACTGGATTGATAACTTGGTTCTCAGAAACTGAGGGTAATACTTACGCTACTTTGCTGCATCACCCTTTCCTCTTCAAGGGAAAACCAACGCAGTGCTCAAGAGGTAGCACTTACCAAAGGATGATTGCTATGATGATTGTTATGATCCCGTTGATTCTTTCGAAATATCCCTTTTTGATGATGCTTGCTATGCTTGTGGCCAAGATGCCAATATGAATTATGCTTATGGAGATGAACTTGCTATAGTTATTTATGTTAAACCTGAAATTGTTGCTATTGCACCCACGCATGATAGTCCTATTATCTATTTGAATTCTCCTGACTACACTATATCGGAGAAGTTTGCCCTTGTTAAGGATTATATTGATGGGTTGCGTTTCACAACTACACATGATGATTTTGATAGATATAATATGCATGTGCTTGCTGCTCCTACTTGCAATTATTATGAGAGAGGAACTACATCTCCGCCTCTCCATATTTCCAATATGATAAAATTGCAAGAAACTTCTTATGCTATGCATTGGCCTTTACTTGATGTGCATGAATTGTTCTTGTATGACATGCCGATGCAGGAAGAGAGTTAGACTTCGTCATTGCTTGATATATGTTGCTTTGTGCTCACTACTAAATGCCAAATCATTGCTAATTCAAATTGGCTTTGATATACCTTGAGATCCGGGTGGATTCATTACTTGAGCACCTTATGCCTAGCTTAATGGCTTTAAAGAAAGCGCTGCTAGGGAGACAACCCAGAAGTTTTAGAGAGTCATTTATTTCTGTTGAGTGCTTTTATATAGTTTAAAAACAAAAAAATAAAGAGGGGAACCCAAAACTTTTCAAAAAGGAAAGTGAAAGTGAGAGAGACAAGCATTGTTGAAGTGGGAGAGCTCCTTGAACTTTGTTCATGCTCACAGAAACTTTGTGAATCTTGATTACAGAAACTTTTCAACAAAAATAATTATCCCCTTGTACAATTCCATTGTATTATAAAAATAATGTGCCAAGGTTTGCCTTTAGGATGTTTACATTGCTTGTTGGTTTGTGCGGTGCAGAACAGAAACTTTGGCTGTAGTGCACGATTTTACATTTTTTTACTGGAACGTCAAACGGTTCTGAAACTTTTTGCACTGTCTTTCTATAATTTTTTTATTTTTCCTAATCATTTCAGGATTTTTGGAGTACTAGAGGTATGGTGAATGTTCAGATTACTATAGACTGTCCTGTTTAAGACATATTCTGTTTTTGATGTATAGTTTGCTTGTTTTGATGAAACTTGTTGGGGAACGTAGTAATTTCAAAAAAAATTCCTACGCACACGCAAGATCATGGTGATGCATAGCAACGAGAGGGGAGAGTGTTGTCTACGTACCCTCGTAGACCGGAAGCGGAAGCGTTAGCACAACGCGTTTGATGTAGTCGTACGTCTTCACGGCCCGACCGATCAAGCACTGAAACTACGGCACCTCCGAGTTCTAGCACACATTCATCTCGATGATGATCCCCGGACTCCGATCTAGCAAAGTGTCGGGGAAGAGTTCCGTCAGCACGACGGCGTGGTGACGATCTTGATGTTCTACCATCGCAGGGCTTCGCCTAAGCACCGCTACAATATTATCGAGGATTATGGTGGAGGGGGGCACGCACATGGCTAAGAGATCAATGATCAATTGTTGTGTCTATGGGGTGCCCCCTGCCCCCGTATATAAAGAAGTGGAGGAGGGGGCCGGCCAAGGAGGGTGGCGCGCCCTAAGGGGGGAGTCCAACTCCCACAGGGAGTAGGACTCCCCTTTTTCCTATTAGGAGTAGGAGAGGGAAGGAAGAGGAAGGAGGGAGGAAGGAAAGGGGGAGCCGGCCCCCCTCCCAATTCGGATTGGGCTTGGGGGGGGCGCCCCCTCCCTTGCTCCTTTCCCCTCCTTTCCACTAAGGCCCAATAAGGCCCATATACCTCACGGGGGGTTCCGATAACCTCCCAGTGATCCGGTATTGTCCCAATCTCACCCGGAACCTTTCCGGTGTCCAAATATAGTCGTCCAATATATCGATCTTTATGTCTCAACTATTTCGAGACTCCTCGTCAAGTCAGTGATCACATTCGGGACTCCGAACAACCATCGGTACATCAAAATATATAAACTCATAATGAAACTGTCATCGTAACATTAAGCGTGCGGACCCTACGGGTTCGAGAACAATGTAGACATGACCGAGACATGTCTCCGGTCAATAACCAATAGCGGAACCTGGATGCTCATATTGGCTCCTACATATTCTACGAAGATCTTTATCGGTCAAACCGCATAACAACATACGTTGTTCCCTTTGTCATCGGTATGTTACTTGCCCGAGATTCGATCGTTGGTATCTCAATACCTAGTTCAATCTCGTTACCGGCAAGTCTCTTTACTCGTTCCGTAACACATCATCCCGCAACTAACTCATTAGTTGCAATGCTTGCAAGGCTTATAGTGATGTGCATTACCGAGTGGGCCCAGAGATACCTCTCCGACAATCGGAGTGACAAATCCTAATCTCTAAATACGCCAACCCAACAAGTACCTTCGGAGACACCTGTAGAGCACCTTTATAATCACCCAGTTACGTTGTGATGTTTGGTAGCACACAAAGTGTTCCTCCGGTAAACGGGAGTTGCATAATCTCATAGTCATAGGAACATGTATAAGTCATGAAGAAAGCAATAGCAACAAACTAAATGATCAAGTGCTATGCTAACGGAATGGGTCAAGTCAATCACATCATTCTGTAATGATGTGATCCCGTTAATCAAATGACAACTCATGTCTATGGCTAGGAAACATAACCATCTTTGATCAACGAGCTAGTCAAGTAGAGGCATACTAGTGACACTCTGTTTATCTATGTATTCACACATGTATTATGTTTCCGGTTAATACAATTCTAGCATGAATAATAAACATTTATCATGATATAAGGAAATAAATAATAACTTTATCATTGCCTCTAGGGCATATTTCCTTCAGTCTCCCACTTGCACTAGAGTCAATAATCTAGTTCACATCACCATGTGATTTAATACCAATAGTTCACATCACCATGTGATTAACACCCATAGTTCACATCGACATGTGACCAACACCCAAAGGGTTTACTAGAGTCAATAATCTAGTTCACATCGCTATGTGATTAACACCCAAAGAGTAGTAAGGTGTGATCATGTTTTGCTTGTGAGAGAAGTTTAGTCAACGGGTCTGCCATAATTAGATCCGTACGTATTTTGCAAATTTCTATGTCAATAATGCTCTGCACGGAGCTACTCTAGCTAATTGCTCCCACTTTCAATATGTATCCAGATTGAGACTTAGAGTCATCTGGATTAGTTTCAAAACTTGCATCGACGTAACCCTTTACGATGAACCTTTTGTCACCTCCATAATCGAGAAACATATCCTTATTCCACTAAGGATAATTTTGACCAATGTCCAGTGATCTACTCCTAGATCACTATTGTACTCCCTTGCCAAACTCAAGGCAGGGTATACAATAGGTCTGGTACACAGTATGGCATACTTTATAGAATCTATGGCTGAGGCATAGGGAATGACTTTCATTCTCTCTCTATCTTCTGCCGTGGTCGGGCTTTGAGTCTTACTCAATTTCACACCTTGTAACACAGGCAAGAACTCTTTCTTTGACTGTTCCATTTTGAACTACTTCAAAAACTTGTCAAGGTATGTACTCATTGAAAACTTATCAAGCGTCTTGATCTATCTCTATAGGTCTTGATGCTCAATATGTAAGCAGCTTCACCGAGGTCTTTTTTTGAAAATTCCTTTCAAACACTCCTTTATGCTTTGCAGAATAATTCTACATTATCTCCGATCAACAATATGTTATTCACATATACATATCAGAAATGTTGTAGTGCTCCCACTCACTTTCTTATAAATACAGGCTTCACCGCAAGTCTGTATAAAACTATATGCTTTGATCAACTTATCAAAGCGTATATTCCAACTCTGAGATGCTTGCACCAGTCCATAGATGGATCGCTGGAGCTTGCATATTTTGTTAGTACCTTTAGGATTGACAAAACCTTCTGTTTGCATCATATACAACTCTTCTTTAATAAATTCTATTAAGGAATGCAGTTTTGTTTATCCATTTGCCAGATTTCATAAAATGCGGCAATAGCTAACATGATTCGGACAGACTTAAGCATAGATACGAGTGAGAATTTCTCATCGTGGTCAACACCTTGAACTTGTCGAAAACCTTTTTGTGACAATTCTAGCTTTGTAGATAGTAACACTACTATCAGCTTCCGTCTTCCTCTTGAAGATCCATTTAATCTCAATGGCTCGCCGATCTTTGGGCAAGTCAATCAAAGTCCATACTTTGTTCTTATACATGGATCTCATCTCAGATTTCATGGCCTCAAGCCATTTCACGGAATCTGGGCTCATCATCGCTTCCTCATAGTTCGTAGGTTCGTCATGGTCAAGTAACATGACCTCCAGAACAGGATTACCGTACCACTCTGGTGCAGATCTCACTCTGATTTACCTACGAGGTTCGGTAGTAACTTGATCTGAAGTTACATGATCATCATCATTAGCTTCCTCACTAATTGGTGTAGTAGTCACAGGAACATATTTCTGTGATGAACTACTTTCAAATAAGGGAGCAGGTACAGTTACCTCATCAAGTTTTACTTTCCTCCCACTCACTTCTTTCGAGAGAAACTCCTTCTCTAGAAAGGATCCATTCTCAACAACGAATATCTTGCCTTCGGATCTGTGATAGAAGGTGTACCCAACATTTTCTTTTGGGTATCCTATGAAGATGCACTTCTCCGATTTGGGTTTGAGCTTATCAGGTTGAAACTTTTTCACATAAGCATTGCAACCTCAAACTTTAAGAAACGATAGCTTAGGTTTCTTGCCAAACCATAGTTCATACGGTGTTGTCTCAACGGATTTAGATGGTGCCCTATTTAACGTGAATGTAGCTGTCTCTAATGCATAACCCCAAAACGATAGCGGTAAATCAGTAAGAGACATCATAGATCGCACCATATCTAATAAAGCACGGTTACGACGTTCGGACACACCATTACACTATGGTGTTCCAGGTGGCGTGAGTAGTGAAACTATTTCACATTGTTTTAACTGAAGGCCAAACTCGTAACTCAAATATTTTACTTCTGCGATCATATCGTAGAAACTTTTATTTTGTTACGATGATTCTCCACTTCACTCTGAAATTCTTTGAACTTTTCAAATGTTTCAGACTTGTGTTTCATCAAGTAGATATACTCATATCTGCTCAAATCATCTGTGAAGATCAAAAAATAATGATACCTGCCGCGAGCCTTAACACTCATCGGACCGCATACATCAGTATGTATTATTTCCAATAAGTCAGTTGCTCGCTCCATTGTTCCGGAGAACGGAGTCTTAGTCATCTTGCCCATGAGGCATGGTTCGCAAGCATCAACTAATTCATAATCAAGTGATTCCAAAAGCCCATCAGCATGGATTTTCTTCATGCACTTTACACCAATATGACCTAAACGGCACTGCCACAAATAAATTGCACCATCATTATTAACTTTGCATCTTTTGGTTTCAATATTATGAATATGTGTATCACTACGATCGAGATCCAACAAACCATTTTCATTGGGTGTGTAACCATATAGGTTTTATTCATGTAAACAGAACAACAATTTATTCTCTTACTTAAATGAATAACCGTATTGCAATAAAAATGATCAAATCATATTCGTGCTCAACGCAAACACCAAATAACACTTATTTAGGTTCAACACTAATCCCGAAAGTATAGGGAGTGTGCGATGATGATCATATCAATCTTGGAACCACTTCCAACATACATCGTCACTTCACCCTTAACTAGTCTCTGTTCATTCTACAAGTCCCGTTTCGAGTTACTACTCTTAGCAACTGAACCAGTATCAAATACCGAGGGGTTGCTACGAACACTAGTAAAATACACATCAATAATCTGTATATCAAATATACCTTTGTTCACTTTGCCATCCTTCTTATCCGCCAAATACTTGGGGCAGTTCCGTTTCCAGTGACCAGTCCCTTTGCAGTAGAAGCACTTAGTCTCAGGCTTAGGATCAGACTTGGGCTTCTTCACTTGAGCAGCAACTTGCTTGCAGTTCTTCTTGAAGTTCCCCTTCTTCCCTTTGCCCTTTTCTTGAAACTAGTGGTCTTGTCTACCATCAACACTTGATATTTTTCTTGATTTCTACCTTCATTGATTTCAGCATTACGAAGAGCTTGGGAATCGTTTCTGTTATCCCTTGCATATCATAGTTCATCACGAAGTTCCACTAACTTGGTGATGGTGATTAGAGAATTCTGTCAATCACTATCTTATCTGGAAGATTAACTCCCACTTGATTCAAGCGATTGTAGTACCCAGACAATCTGAGCACATGCTCACTGCTTGAGCTATTCTCCTCCATCTTTTAGCTATAGAACTTGTTGGAGACTTCATATCTCTCAACTCGGGTATTTGCTTGAAATATTAACTTCAACTCCTGGAACATCCATATGATCCATGACATTCTTAACGTCTTTGAAGTCCTGATTCTAAGCCGTTAAGCATGGTGCACTAAACTATCAAGTAGTCATTATATGGAGCTAGCCAAACGTTCATAATGTCTGCATCTACTCCTGCAATAGGTCTGTCACCTAGCGGTGCATCAAAGACATAATTCTTCTGTGCAGCAATGAGGATAATCCTCAGATCACGGATCCAATCCGCATCATTGCTACTAACATTTTTCAACATAATTTTTCTCTAGGAACACAATAAACTAGGAGAAACATCGCGAGCTATTGATCTACAACATAGATATGCTAATACTACCAGGACTAAGTTCATGATAAATTAAAGTTCAATTAATCATATTACTTAAGAACTCCCACTTAGATAGACATCCCTCTAATCCTCTAAGTGATCACGTGATCCAAATCAACTAAACCATGTCCGATCATCACGTGAGATGGAGTAGTTTCAATGGTGAACATCACTATGTTGATCATATCTACTATATGATTCATGCTCGACCTTTCGGTCTCCGTGTTCCGAGGCCATATCTGTTATATGCTAGGCTCGTCAAGTTTAACCTGAGTATTCCACGTGTGCAACTGTTTTGCACCTGTTGTATTTGAACATAGAGCCTATCACACCCGATCATCACGTGGTTTCTCAGCACGAAGAAATTTCGCAACGGTGCATACTCAGGGAGAACACTTATACTTTGATAATTTAGTGAGGGATCATCTTATAATGCTACCGTCAATCAAAGCAAGATAAGATGCATAAAAGATAAACATCACATGCAATCAATATAAGTGATATGATATGGCCATCATCATCTTGTACTTGTGATCTCCATCTCCGAAGTACCGTCACGATCACCATCGTCACCGGTGTGACACCTTGATCTCCATCATAGCATCGTTGTCGTCTCGCCAATCTTATGCTTCCACGACTATCGCTACCGCTTAGTGATAAAGTAAAGCATTACAGCGCGATTGCATTGCATACAATAAAGCGACAACCATATGGCTCCTGCTAGTTGCCGATAACTCGGTTACAAAACATGATCATCTCATACAATAAAATTTAGCATCATGTCTTGACCATATCACATCACAACATGCCCTGCAAAAACAAGTTAGACGTCCTCTACTTTGTTGTTGCAAGTTTTATGTGGCTGCTACGGGCTTAGCAAGAACCATTCTTACCTACGCATCAAAACCACAATGATAGTTTGTCAAGTTGGTGCTGTTTTAACCTTCGCAAGGACCGGGCGTAGCCACACTCGATTCAACTAAAGTTGGAGAAACTGACACCCGCCAGCCACCTGTGTGCAAAGCACGTTGGTAGAACCAGTCTCGCGTAAGCGTACGCGTAATGTCGGTCCGGGCCGCTTCATCCAACAATACCGCCGAACCAAAGTATGACATGCTGGTAAGCAGTATGACTTATATCACCCACAACTCACTTGTGTTCTACTCGTGCATAACATCAACGCATAAAACCTAGGCTCGGATGCCACTGTTGGGGCACGTAGTAATTTCAAAAAAATTCCTACGCTCACGCAAGATCATGGTGATACATAGCAACGAGAGGGGAGAGTGTTGTCTACGTACCCTCGTAGACCGGAAGCGGAAGCGTTAGCACAACGCGTTTGATGTAGTCGTACGTCTTCACGGCCCGACCGATCAAGCACCGAAACTACGGCACCTCCGAGTTCTAGCACACGTTCAGCTTGATGACGATCCCCGGACTCCGATCCAACAAAGTGTCGGGGAAGAGTTTCGTCAGCACAACGACATGGTGACGATCTTGATGTTCTACCGTCGCAGGGCTTCGCCTAAGCACCGCTACAATATTATCGAGGATTATGGTGGAGGGGGCACCGCACACGGCTAAGAGATCAATGATCAATTGTTGTGTCTATGGGGTGCCCCCTGCCCCCGTATATAAAGGAGTGGAGGAGGGGCCGGCCAAGGAGGGTGGCGTGCCCTAAGGGGGGAGTCCAACTCCCACAGGGAGTAGGACTCCCCTTTTTCCTATTAGGAGTAGGAGAGGGAAGGAAGAGGAAGGAGGGAGGAAGGAAAGGGGGGGGGGGGGGCGGCCCCCCTCCCAATTCGGATTGGGCTTGGGGGGGGGGATCCCCCTCCCTTGCTCCTTTCCCCTCCTTTCCACTAAGGCCCAATAAGGCCCATATACCTCCCGGGGGGTTTCGATAACCTCCCGGTGATCCGGTATTGTCCCAATCTCACCCGGAACCTTTCCGGTGTCCAAATATAGTCGTCCAATATATTGATCTTTATGTCTCGACTATTTCGAGACTCTTCGTCAAGTCCGTGATCACATCCGGGACTCCAAACAACCTTCGGTACATCAAAATATATAAACTCATAATGAAACTGTCATCGTAACGTTAAGCGTGCAGACCCTACGGGTTCGAGAACAATGTAGACATGATCGAGACACGTCTCCGGTCAATAACCAATAGCGGAACCTGGATGCTCATATTGGCTCCTACATATTCTACGAAGATCTTTATCGGTCAAACCGCATAACAACATACGTTGTTCCCTTTGTCATCGGTATGTTACTTGCCCGAGATTCGATCGTTGGTATCTCAATACCTAGTTCAATCTCATTACCGGCAAGTCTCTTTACTCGTTCCGTAACACATCATCCCGTAACTAACTCATTAGTTGCAATGCTTGCAAGGCTTATAGTGATGTGCATTACCGAGTGGGCCCAGAGATACCTCTCCGACAATGGGAGTGACAAATCCTAATCTCGAAATACGCCAACCCAACAAGTACCTTTGGAGACACCTATAGAGCACCTTTATAATCACCCAGTTACGTTGTGACGTTTGGTAGCACACAAAGTGTTCCTCCGGTAAACGGGAGTTGCATAATCTCATAGGCATAGGAACATGTATAAGTCATGAAGAAAGCAATAGCAACAAACTAAACGATCAAGTGCTATGCTAACGGAATGGGTCAAGTCAATCACATCATTCTGTAATGATGTGATCCCGTTAATCAAATGACAACTCATGTCTATGGCTAGGAAACATAACCATCTTTGATCAACGAGCTAGTCAAGTAGAGGCATACTAGTGACACTCTGTTTGTCTATGTATTCACACATGTATTATGTTTCCGGTTAATACAATTCTAGCATGAATAAGAAACATTTATCATGATATAAGGAAATAAATAATAACTTTATCATTGCCTCTAGGGCATATTTTCTTCAAAACTATCAATTTCTATCAGTGGATTAAGCCATGGAAAAGTTATATTACAGTAGCTACAATGCAAAAACAAAATATGAATTGGTTTGCAACAATACTTAGAGTAGTGATTTGCTTTATTATACTAACGGATCTTACCGAACTTTCTGTTAAATTTTGTGTGATTGAAGTTTTCAAGTTTTGGGAGAGATCACGATGGATGAAGGAATAAGGAGTGGCAAGAGCCTAAGCTTGGGGATGCCCGAGGCACCCCAAGGAAATATTCGAGGACTCCCAAGTAACCAAGCTTGGGGATGCCCCGGAAGGCATCCGCTCTTTCTTCTAACGATCATCGGTAATTTCACTTGGAGCTATATTTTATTCATCACATGATATGCGTAAATCTTGGAGCGTCTTTTGCATTTAGTTTTCACTTTTCTTTGATGCACCATGCTAGTATGAGATAGTCCTTGGTTGATTTATAGAATGCTCATTGCACTTCACTTATATCTTTTGAGTATGGCTTTATAGAATGCTTCATGTGCTTCACTTATATCTTTTGAGGTTTGGATTGCCTGTTTCTCTTCACATAGAAAACCGCCATTTGTAGAATGCTCTTTTGCTTCACTTATATTTGTTAGAGAGTGGGCATATCTTTTGTAGAAAGGATTAAACTCTTTTGCTTCACTTATATCTATTTAGAGAGATGACAGGAACTGGTCATTCACATGGTTAGTCATAAAATCCTACATAAAATTTGTAGATCACTGAATATGATATGTTTGATTCCTTGCAATAGTTTTGCGATATAAAGATGGTGATATTAGAGTCATGCTAGTGGGTAGTTGTGGATTGTAGAAATACTTGTGTTAAAGTTTGTGATTCCCGTAGCATGCACGTATGGTGAACCGTTATGTAACGAAGTTGGAGCATGAGGTATTTATTGATTGTCTTCCTTATGAGTGGCGGTCGGGGACGAGCGATGGTCTTTTCCTACCAATCTATCCCCCTAGGAGCATGCGCATAGTACTTTGTTTCGATGACTAATAGATTTTTGCAATAAGTATGTGAGTTCTTTATGACTAATGTTGAGTCCATGGATTATACGCACTCTCACCCTTCCATCATTGCTAGCCTCTTCGGTACGGTGCATTTCCCTTTCTCACCTCGAGAGTTGGTGCAAACTTCGCCGGTGCATGCAAACCCCGTGATACGATACGCTCTATCACACGTAAGCCTCCTTATATCTTCCTCAAAACAGGCACCATACCTACCTATTATGGCATTTCCATAGCCATTCCGAGATATATTGCCATGCAACTTCCATCATCATCATATACATAACTTGAGCATTTATTGTCATATTGCTTTGCATGATCGTAAGATAGCTAGCATGATGTTTTCATGGCTTGTCTGTTTTTTGATGTCATTGCTACACTAGATCGTTGCACATCCCGGTACACCGCCGGAGGCATTCATATAGAGTCATATCTTTGTTCTAGTATCGAGTTGTAATATTGAGTTGTAACTAAATAAAAGTGTGATGATCATCATTATTAGAACATTGTCCCATGGTCAAAATAAAAGTGGCCAAAGAAGCCCCCCCCCAAAAGATAGAGGCCAAAGAAGCCTACAAAAAAAGAAAAAAAAGAGAAGGGACAATGTTACTATCCTTTTACCACACTTGTGCTTCAGAGTAGCACCATGTTCTTCATATAGAGAGTCTCTTGAGTTATCACTTTCATATACTAGTGGGAATTTTCATTATAGAACTTGGCTTGTATATTCCAATGATGGGCTTCCTCAAATGCCCTAGGTCTTCATGATCAAGCAAGTTAGATGCACACCCACTTAGTTTCAGTTTGAGCTTTCATACACTTATAGCTCTTAGTGCATCCGTTGCATGGCAATCCCTACTCCTCACATTGATATCAATTGATGGGCATCTCCATAGCCCATTGATTACCCGCGTCGATGTGAGACTTTCTCCCTTTTTGTCTTCTCCACACAACCTCCACCATCATATTCTATTCCACCTATAGTGCTATGTCCATAGCTCACGCTCATGTATTGCGTGAAAGTTGAAAAAGTTTGAGAATGTCAAAAGTATGAAAAAATTGCTTGGCTTGTCATCGGGGTTGTGCATGATTTGAATGCTTTGTGTGGTGAAGATGGAGCATAGCCAGACCATATGATTTTGTAGGGATAACTTTCTTTGGCCATGTTATTTTGAAAAGATATGATTGCTTTATTTGTATGCTTGAAGTATTATTATCGTAATGTCAAATGATACACTATTGCTTTGAATCACTCGTGTCTTAATATCCAGGCCATGATTAGATTACATGATCAAGATTATGCTAGGTAGCATTCCACATCGAAAATTATTTTTTTATCATTTACCTACTCGAGGATGAGCAAGAATTGAGCTTGGGGATGCTGATACGTCTCCGTCGTATCTATAATTTTTGATTGTTCCATGCCAATATTCTACAACTTTCATATAGTTTTGGCAACTTTTTATACTATTTTTGGGACTAACATATTGATCCAGTGCCTAGTGCCAGTTCCTGTTAGTTGCATGTTTTTTTGTTTCACAGAAAATCCATATCAAACGGAGTCCAAACTGGATAAAAACTGACGGAGATTTTTTTGGAATATATGTGAATTTTGGGAAGTGAAATCAACGCGAGACGATGCTCAAGGGGCCCACGAGGCAGGGGGCACGTCCCAGGGGGAAGGCGCGCCCCTGGCCCTCGTGGACACCCCGTAAGGCGGTTGGTGCCCTTTTTTCGCCGCAAGAAAGCTAATATCCGGATAAAAATTATGTCCAAAATTCAGCCCAATCGGAGTTACGGATCTCCGGGAATATAAGAAATGGTGAAAGGGCAGAATCTGGGAACACAGAAACAGAGAGAGACAGAGAGACATATCCAATCTCGGAGGGGCTCTGAAAGTGCGTTATATCGACTAGAGGGGGGGTGAATAGGCGATTTTTATGAAAGTCTTCAAAACTTGGGAGTTATGAAGACAAACAGTGAAGATTATGCCTATTACTATACAGCGGAAGTTAGATTACACTAGGCCAGCCATGGTCATGTATTCATTAGAGTGAAAGCACAGTGACAAACAGCTTCAGTGTAATAAGGATCAAGTAGGAAGAAGTTATGAAGCCAAACAGATCATGCATTCACGTTGTGAAGACAAATGATAAAGCAAGCATGCAGTGACTTCACAATGAGTAACAGCAAGAGAAGAAAGTGAAGATGTAACCAGTGACTCGTTGAAGACAATGATATGTTGGACCAGTTCCAGTTGCTGTGACGGCTGTACGTCTGGTTGGAGCGGCTAGGTATTTAAACCTTAGGACACACAGTCCCGGACACCCAGTCCTGAACACACAGTTCAGGACACCAAGTCCTCACCGTATTCTCCTTGAGCTAAGGTCACTTAGTCCTCGCCCAATCACTCTGGTAAGTCTTCAAGGTAGACTCCCAAACCTTCACAGACTTCGTTCACTGGCAATCCACAATGTCTCTTGGATGCTCTGAACGCGACGCCTAACCGTCTGGAGAATTCACAGTCCTCAAGTGTAATAAGTCTTCAGATCACACAGACAAGAAGACTCAAGTGATGCCCAATTTACTCTGGCTCTGGGTGGTTAGGGCTTTTCTCCTCACTAGGAATTTTCTCTCAAAGGCTTCGAGGTGGGTTGCTCTCCAACGACAAAAGCCGTGCACTGAAATCTGAGCAGCCAACCGTTTATGGTTGTGGGGGGTGGGCTATTTATAGCCACTTGGCAACCCGACCTGATTTGTCCGAAATGACCTTGGGTCACTAAGGAACTGACACGTGTCTCAACGGTCAGATTTCGAACTCTCGTGGCAACTTTACTTGGGCTACAAGTAAAGCTGACTTGTCCGACTCTGGACAAGATTCGCTCTGATTGTCTTCACTCGAAGACATAGGTTTTTGATTTAGGCATCACTTCAGTCATTCTGACTGGTTCTCCTGGACCCCACTTAACAGTACGGTGGTTCCTATGACTCAACACAAAATAAAAAGAACCATGAAAGATCTAAGTCTTCGAGCTCCATAGGCTTCATAACGTGTCTTCTGTTGTCATAGTCTTCAATGTGAATATCTTCATATACCACCTTTGTCTTCAATGTCTTCATACATTTTTAGGGGTCATCTTTGGTAGTAAACCCGAATCAATGAGGGACTTCTACCTGTGTTTTCCTGCAATTCTCACAAACACATTAGTCCCTCAACTAGGTTTGTCGTCAATACTCCAAAACCAACTAGGGGTGGCACTAGATGCACTTACAATCTCCCCCTTTTTGGTGATTGATGACAAACTAGTTGAAGTTTTCAACGGGGAATATAAAGTGTGAAGTTTGTAAAGGAATTGTCTTCATAAGTTGCAAGAGCTCCCCCTGAAGATGTGCATATAAGTTAATTTGCTTTTGGAATGCAAATGCACATGGCAGGTTGTACTTGTGGAGATCAGCTTCAGCTTATGATGACAATCCACTATGCATGTGAAAGTATATGAAGATAATGACATGCATAATGGAAAATGGACGTCTGTAGAATGAGATGAGTGCGGAATTTATCGTCGCACATGCGGAATTTATCTTCGCAAACAGAGTGGTAAACAAGTAGCAGACGACCATCGAGTTTTAGTGTTTACAACTCAAAAGAACCAAATGAAGCAAAAACAAGAGTTGTAAACACGAAGCAAAGTATAACAAAACAAGGCACCCGCCCATGTTGACCCGCTTGAAGACTTTAAACATCATATGCTTCTCCCCCTTTTGTCAGGAATGACCAAAAAGGTTTGAAGACATAGAGTTTTCTACGCGTTCCCAGGCGCAGCAGGGTCGGTGGAGTTGTTTGGCGGTGCTGAGCTTTGAGGTGCTGAAGCAGGTGGTGGTGAAGTAGCATCATCATCTTCATCAATGATCCTCGCAGTGACGGTGGCAGCAGATGAGGAATACTCAGAGTCTTCAAGTGACGGTGTGTTGCGCATCACAGCCCTCCTAGGAGGTGTGGTGTCAAATTTGAAGCGCTCTGTGAAGCCATCCTCTTCAAGTTCAGCTTCAGTGCAGATCATTGAGAGTCCTTTCCACGTACGACGGCAAGTCTCATGTGTAACGAAGGCATTCTTGGTGGCCAGGTTTCGAAGACGATTGACATCCACCAAGAGGCTCTTCATCTGACGTTTCAGCCAGTCGTGATGCCTATCTTGCTTTTGATGAAGGGCCACAAGAAGCTCTCGGTCAGTGAGGACACGAGCACGCTTCTTGGGTCTTGGAGCGTTTGTGCTATCTGTGGCTTCAGTTGATGCTGGTGCACGTGTAGTGCCAGCCATCGGATAGACCCTGGACATGGCTTCAACACCTTCAACATTCTGCGTGAAGCTCTGGTGTTCGGCATTCTGAAGACTTATTGGTTGCTTGGCAGGCTCAGGGTATATTGCTTCAGCAGAGATATCCACATCGGGTAGGAAGATGCGATGGTTTCGGGCTGAGGGCTGATACGAAATTGTAGAGTGCAGTTTGATCAGCCTCATCACCCAAGGGGCATAGATTTTTAGACCAAATAAGTCCGAGCCTGACGCAGCAAGTTGTGTATGAAAAGATCCTGTGCGTTGAAGCATTTGCCATGCATGATATAGAATATGAGAGTCTTCATTGCACCCTCAATCTTGGCATATGGAGAGTGTCCCTTAATGGGCCAGAGAGTCCGCCGGATAATATGATATATGGTCCTGGGCAGGTACTCTAGGTCTTCAATGAAGAACTCAGTTGGATAGGGTGCATCCTGAGGCAATGGCTTCATCATGGAGAGCATCTGACTCATATTTGGTTCAGGTCTCTGGAAAATACTCTCAGTAGCTTCAGAATGTGGTTGGCAACCTTCCTCGAAGGATTCGCCTGGAGTGGGCAGGCCGGTGAGCTCAATGATATCAAATGCATTGGCTTCATGATGGACATTTCCGGTCATCCACTCCAGGATCCAAGTCTTCGGATCTCTGTTGTATCCTTTGATATGGAGAGTGGCATAAAACTGAAGCAGAAGCTCTTCGTTCCAGTGCTCTTCATCAGTCACAAATGGCAGCAAACCCACTTGCCTGAAGCAGTCCAAAGCTTCCTCAAGACACGACAGACCAGCAATGGCTTCAACCTCAAGGCACTTGTGAGGGAAGATGCGACCTTGGTTGTATAAGATGCAAGAATAATAGCTGCGCTGTGAATAGCTCCAGAACCTGTCTGATACAATCCTTTCCCTTGAATAGGGGTTCTTGGAGCTATTGAAAAATGTGTTGTCTGCCTTGAAGCTGTTTACATCAAAGGAGCCAGGTGCTGATGCAGGACCTGGGAACCTTGGAAGCCTTGGGACTGGCTTCTGGACATGAGGCCTGTGCTCTATGTGATAATCAAATTGTGGACCTGCAGCAGACTCAGGAACTGAAGTGTCTGGCTCAGTGGCTTCGCTGTCCGCTGAAGCATTTAGTGGGGCAGGCTCCACATTGGCTTCAGTGTTTGTAGTTTGAGGGACAACCTCAGGCACGTTCTCCTGGGAAACTGCATCTTGATGGAGCGAGGGAGTGGGTTCTGGAGGTGCTTCTTCATTGTCTTCGGCTGATGCAGCCGGAATTTCTGCATACTGGACTTGAGGCCGTGGACCTTTGCGAAGCCTACGGAACGCAGACGACGCTTGTGGTGTCGGAGTGGGCTGGGCCTCAATGTCTTCGTCTTCCTCCTGAGGGCGATCCGCCCATGACTCATCTTGTGCCATTGGCGTCAGAGGACGTCCAATGCTGATGAGTTCGCTTGTTTCAAGCTGAGGAAGGGCTGCATCACCTTGCACATTGTCCTGATGACCAATGTCTTCAGCAGCTATTGGATCGGCTGCTGGAATATCTTCAGCGTCAGGTGCCTCTGTGGGAGCAGGCTCATGAACTGTCAGTCTTCTTTCTGCATTGGGGTGAATGACAGAAAGGGGTTCAACCATCAAGGGCTCTGTGGGAGCAGCCCTAGATTTCTTGGTCTTGCGCTTCTTTTTGCTGGGGGCAGTAGGAGAGGCTTCAGAGCTCTTCCTTTTTCTGGCTTCAGCCTCTGCAACTCTTGTCTTCTTTAGCTCTGAAGCTGTTGACCGGCTCTTTGGCTTCGAGCCGGTCGTGGCGGTTGGGAAGACAATCGGAGTAGCTGCTTGTTTTGATGCCTCTGATTCACTCACACCAAGCTGCTTCTTCTTCTTTGCAGCCATCTTGGGGTCGATGCCAGGACGCCCAAGTGCCTTGTGCTTTTCAGCCTCGTTGTAGGCTTGAACACATTTTTCTGCCAAAGACTTCATCCTTTCACGCGAGCCTTGAGCTTCAACACGCTTCTTCAGAAAGTTTTCTTTGAGATCATGCAGCATGATTTTGAAGTTCCTCACTTCTTGCACGCTGAGGCTGGCCATGTGCTGCTTGAACTGAGCTTTTTCGTGATCAATTTTCTGCTTCAGCTCAACAATGCGCTGAGCAATGGCCAGTTCTGAAGCAATTGCGCCTTGGAAGGCGACACCGAGTCCAACAGGAAGCTGCAGATCATTGAAGCTAATATCTGGTGTGTCAAACCATTCATCGATGAAGCTGTGGATGATGGCGACATCAAAGAGAGGCAGATTGTTGAAGATTTCCGCTTCCTCCTTGCTTTTGATGAGCTGTTCTAGTGCGTCATCGCCCAGATCTTCATCGCTTGATAGATCAATGGCTTCACTGCGCAGAATGGCAGCAGCAGTGAGTTCTTTGCCTGTTTGTTGCTGGGGCTCCTTTTCCTTCAGGGGCTTGGAGACGCGGGATACGTCTTCAGACTGCACACTGACTTCAGGAGGTGCAGTTTTCAATGGCTTCGCCCTTGAGATTTTTGAGGCAGGGGCCGGCTTCGAAGCTTTTGGTTTCTTTGTCTGCTTTGGCTTCAGCACAGCAGGAGCTTCATCAGACTCAGAATCAGCTGGAGGGTCATTCACAGCAGTCCCTTGGACTAAGATGTGGGTGATCAGGCCCTCAAGATTGGCAAATGGACCGATGATATTTGGTTCCGCGTCGCGTGTGCCATCTGCCCTTGGTGAGGAGGGACCAGGGTTGAAGTCAAGCCCAAATTTCTTCTTGTTTAGCTTCGCTGACTGTTGAGCAAACTGAAAGTTGCGTTTGAAGAGATTGTCGTCACGACACCAGAGAAGTGACGATGGATGTGCATCATCAGGCTGTGGTCCTCGGACCATGCATGGGTAGAAGCCTTGAGCAATGGCTTCATCTCTGGTCCTGGGTACAAGGTTCTTGTATAATATATCACCCCATGGACTCTTGATAGCATTCTTTTCGGCATACTCCTGGGTGACGAAGCGGTATTTGAACCACTGTTCTGCCCAATAGCGTCGAATCCATTGGATTCGAGTCTTGCGCTGCCCATAGCTCTCTTCTGGATCTGTTTTGTACATTTCTGCCAAGTCTTCAGGCAGATCCTTGGAAGTTCCCTCACGTCTCTGTCTGCCCCCCTTTCTTGCTGCTGCAACTGAAGCCATAAACTTTAACTTGAAAGGCTTCAAAACTTTCAAAGGCTTCAAAGGCTTTCTTTTTCTTGACAAACAGGAACTGGCTTCAGGAGAGTTTATGTGATGCTGTAGGAATTCTGCAAATGAATGCAGACTATGAGAACCGAAGGATTCTCCCACGGACATGTACCTGTGACAGCATTAAGGTGCGAGGGAAGGGGAAGAGGTCATATGCATTCTCAGAAGGTTTTGAAGATTAATCAGTTTAGAAGACATTGACCTCATTGTGCGAAGACATTCACTTATAGATAAGAAGTTGGTTCCAGATTTGTACGAACCCATAGATCAGTACAAGTGAGGAATCTAACTACTTTATGAAGCACAAGTGAATATACTAGGCATGTTATGAGATGCAGCGAGAGATCTAACTGGTGTGAAGAGAAACTTCTTATGGTAGAACATGACAGAACCATGAGATCAAAAGAGGCTGTAAAAAGAAGTTTTATTTACCACACTGGAACTGCTAGACGGAAGGAAGTTGATGCCGAGCAGTTCAGTCCTCCGTGCCCTAACTTGGCGATGGAAAACACCTACGGCGACGGCGGAGAGGACAATGTCCGCGGTCGGCGTGAGGACGGCGTTGGAGAGGTTGCGGCAGCGAAGCGCTTCGTCTCCGGCGTCGTCGAGTGCTAGCGGTGGCGCTAGGGTTCGTGCGAGGGTGGAAGAAGGAGATAATGACCGCGGTAAGTGTGAATTTATAGACTCAGAGGCGGCACTGTGCTATTACGCAGGTGCCCCTGGCGGTTCGCATTTGAGGCACGCGTGGCCAGTTAGCGGAAGTTTGGGGTTTGTTCCACGTCCCACGCACGCCTAAATTGTCGGGTGGTCGTTCCTGCTTCTCCGGATCTTATGTGGAGGAATGAGCATTAAAAACGGACGTTTATGGTTGTCTCTATGTCTTCAGCTGACAAGGACACAGTGAAGACATTCGACAGTTTCAACAGAATGCATATGACTTGGAGAGATAGAGTTTGAGATAGAAAGCATAGAGAGATTAGGGTCCGATCACATTCACTTAGTTCAAAAGATTCAATCAAGAAGACATAGCTATAAGTGAATGCTGTAGAGGACAGAACACTAGAGCATATATATCTATATAATCAACGTAATGAAGATAATCATGAAGACATATTGAGTTTGAAGCCAAGCTAAATGTGAAGATATTGCAAGGTAACGCCAAGAGTTAAACACTTCAAAATGGAACGTTTGGTGGTGGCGTTACCCACCGTATAGGAAGTATTAGACCCAGACACGGCGCACAATTATCGTGGCGCTCCGAAGTCAAATTCCACATTAATGTATTCACACTTAGAATGTATGTCTTCATTGATTGAAGATATACTTTACTTTGTGTGTTGCACATCTAAGTCATCAATACGCATAAGTGTTAGGATGTGTGCCTGATCACAGGACATTTGAGGATTCCAGGATATTTAGCTCATACCGTAACTTGCAAAACCTCTTCTCATCCAAGGGCTTGGTGAAGATATCTGCCAATTGCTCTTCAGTGTTGACGTGTATGATATCAATGTCTTCCTTCACAACATGATCTCTGAGAAAGTGATGACGAATTTCAATGTGCTTTGTCTTCGAGTGCTGAACTGGGTTGTTGGCAATCTTGATGGCGCTTTCATTGTCGCAGTAAAGTGGCACTTGCTTCAGATGAATGCCATAATCCTTGAGTGTTTGCTTCATCCACAGAAGCTGAGCGCAGCAAGATCCAGCAGCAATGTATTCAGATTCAGCAGTGGAGAGAGATACACAGTTCTGCTTCTTTGAAGACCAACAAACAAGTGATCGTCCCAGAAAGTGACATGTGCCTGATGTAGACTTGCGATCAAATTTGTCACCAGCATAATCAGCATCCGAAAATCCAACCAAATCAAACTCTGAGCCCTTTGGATACCATAATCCTAGAGTTGGGGTGTGAGCCAAATATCGAAGAATTCGCTTGACAGCTAAGTGATGCGACTCCTTTGGTGCCGCTTGAAATCGAGCACACATGCAAACACTAAGCATGATATCTGGCCTAGATGCACATAAATAAAGCAAAGACCCAATCATGGAGCGGTATACCTTTTGATCAAACTCTTTACCATTGTCGTCAGGACCTAGATGATGTTTGGCTGGCATTGGTGTTGTGAAGCCTTTGCAGTCTTGCATACCGAACTTCTTCAGGCAATCTTTGAGATATTTCTCTTGAGATATGAAGATGCCATTGCGCTGTTGTCGGATTTGAAGACCAAGGAAGAACTTCAGCTCCCCCATCATGGACATCTGATATTGCTCTTGCATCATATATCCAAACTCTTCACTGTACTTCTGATTGGTGCAGCCGAAGATAATGTCATCCACATATATTTGGCACACAAATAGTTCACCATCGTATGTCTTCGTGAAAAGAGTGGGATCCAGGGAACCAGGTATGAAGCCTTTGCTCTTCAGAAAGTACTTGAGTGTATCATACCAGGCCCTAGGGGCTTGTTTGAGGCCATACAGTGCCTTGTTGAGCTTGTATACCATCTCAGGATGTTTTGGATTTTCAAAGCCAGGCGGTTGTGCAACATACACTTCTTCTTCAATCTTGCCATTGAGAAAGGCACTTTTCACATCCATTTGATATAGAAGTATGTTATGATGATTTGCATAGGCCAGCAGTATGCGTATGGCTTCAAGCCTAGCCACAGGAGCAAATGTTTCATCGAAGTCAATGCCCTCCACTTGAGTATATCCTTGAGCAACGAGACGAGCTTTGTTTCTGACAACTTGACCATCCTCATCTTGCTTGTTGCGGTATATCCATTTGGTGCCTATTATGTTGTGCTTCCGTGGATCAGGACGCTTAACCAGTTCCCATACATTATTCAGCTCAAACTGTTGAAGTTCTTCTTGCATAGCTTGAATCCATTCAGGTTCCATGAAGGCTTCTTCAACTTTCTTGGGTTCTGATATTGAGACGAATGCGAAATGCCCACAGAAGTTTGCTAGCTGAGTTGCCCTTGAACGAGTGAGTGGACCAGGTGCATTGATGCTGTCAAGTATTCTGTCAATCTGCACTTCATTTTCAACACGAGGATGTACAGGGCGAAGACTTTGCTCTTGCTGATCTGCGTTGTTGTTTGGAGGAATGTCTTCATGCTGAGCATTGTCTTCATGTTGATCAGGTGCTGAGATAATGAGTTCTTCTTCAGGATGAGCTTCAGAAGGCATAATCTCTCCAGTTCCCATAAGCTTGATTGATTCACTAGCTGGAACTTCATCTAGCACATTTGGCAGTTGCTCTCTTTGTGAACCATTAGTTTCATCAAACCGCACATCCACTGTTTCGACCACTTTGTAATGGAAGAGATTGAAGACTCTGTAGGAGTGTGAATCCTTTCCATATCCAAGCATGAAGCCCTCATGTGCTTTTGGTGCAAACTTTGAGGTGTGGTGTGGGTCCTTGATCCAGCATTTTGCGCCAAATACTCTGAAGTAACTGACATTTGGCTTCTTGCCAGTTAGGAGTTCATAAGATGTCTTGTTCAGAAGCTTGTGAAGAGAAACACGATTGATTGTATGGCATGCAGTATCAATGGCTTCAGTCCAGAATTTTCTTGGAGTCTTGTATTCATCTAGCATTGTTCTGGCCATTTCAATGAGTGTTCTGTTCTTGCGTTCGACGACGCCATTCTGCTGTGGCGTGTACGGAGCTGAGAATTCATGTGTGATGCCCAAGGTATCAAGATATGTATCAAGGCCAGTGTTCTTGAATTCAGTGCCATTGTCACTTCTAATGTGCTTTATCTTGGCGCCAAAATTGTTCATGGCTCGATTGGCGAAGCGTCTGAAGACATCCTGCACTTCAGTCTTGTAAAGGATTATGTGTACCCAAGTATATCTAGAGTAATCATCAACAATGACGAAGCCATAGAGGCAAGCAGTAGTAGTAAAAGTTGAGTAGTGAGTGGGACCGAAAAGATCCATGTGGAGCAGTTCGAAGGGTTGTGTAGTAGTCATGATTGTCTTCGAAGGATGTTTTGCCCTTGTCATCTTCCCTGCTTCACAGGCACCGCATAAATGATCTTTCTTGAACTTGACGCCCTCGATGCCTATGACATGCTTCTTCTTCGCAAGGGTGTGGAGGTTCCTCATGCCAGCATGCCCAAGCCTCCGATGCCAAAGCCAGCATTCTGAAGCTTTTGCAAGAAGGCATACCGCAAGTTGTGGTCCTGCTGAGAAATCTACCACGTACAAATCACCTTTCCGATACCCTTCAAACACTAGAGATTTGTCAGATTCCATTAGCACCAGGCAACGATATTTTCCAAACATTACAATCATATTCAAATCGCAAAGCATTGAGACAGACATTAAGTTGAAGCCAAGGGATTCAACAAGCATGACTTTATCCATGTGTTGATCCTTTGATATTGCAACTCTACCTAGACCCAATACCTTACTTTTACCAGTGTCAGCAAATGTGATGTGGCTCTTGTCGGATGGACATAATGTTGAGTCCTTAAGAAGGCTTCTTCTGCCAGTCATGTGATTTGTACACCCACTGTCAATAATCCATTCTGAAGACTTTGAAGTCGCTGGTGTCGTACCCTACAGTACAGTTAGGGGGATAGGCTTCACGAAGAGAATTGTGAAGCATAAACATTTGACAAACCAGTGGGTTATGAAAACTTAGATCCAGATTAGGACTAATAGGGAGAGTAGCATGCGATTCAGGAACGAAGTACATAATGATGCCATTCGGGCATTTTATCTTGCACCCTACAAGATTTTTAAGGTCCCCAGCAATAGCATCAGAAGATTTTGTTTTTCTGCTGGAGACCTTTTCCTGCAAAAGAGAGTTAAGCTTTCTTAACCACCCACATCTTCAAGGGTGGCTTAGAAGCAATAAGTCTAAGTGCAGCATCTGAGAATTTTGGCTTTAAAGCCTTAGCAAACAGTCTAGCAGGTGGATAATAATACTCATAGGAATGAGCAGAATAATTTTTGGTCACATGAACACGGTTTGATGAACCGCTCTTATATTCATATGCCTGAGTATAGTTTCCCTGCAAAATATTTGCGTTACTGTGACTCATGTGAGTCCTCTGTTTGTATGAAGCCTTTGGACCATATGAAGCCTTTGGTCTGAGGTTTGTCTTCTTTAAGTGAGGTGTCATGAAGACATTCACAGGAAGATTTTCCAGACACTTTTTCGGAACCCAGATCTTCTTCATAGGCGGTCCATTCCTGCAGTTAGTACCAATGTACCTGGCAAACACTTCACCATTCTGATTCTTAAACAGTTTATAGTTTCCATCAAAGGATTCATCAATGACAATGGGGTTAGCACAAGTGAAGCCAGATAAGTTGGATGGATCTGCTGAAAGTTCCTTTGCAGCAACCCATGTGGTTTTGGGGTACTGCTCAGGTTTCCAGTAAGAGCCATCTGCATTTATTTTCCTCACAAATCCAACACCCTCTTTCCTAGGGTTTCGGTTCAGAATCTGCTTCTTGAGGACATCACATAATGTCTGATGTCCTTTAAGACTTTTGTACATCCCTGTTTCAAGCAATGTCTTCAACCTAGCATTCTCATCAGCAATAGCAGTGGTATCCTCAGCAGAGGGGTTAGTTACCACATCAACAGTTCAAGATATTGCAACAGCAGTAGCAGTGGAACATTCAGCAACAGAATTAGCATTATCACGCTCAATGCATTTAAGACATGGTGGTTCAAATCCTTCCTGAGCAGGACTGATCTGTTCAGAGCGAAGTGACTCGTTTTCCTTTTGAAGATCTTCATGAGCCGCTCTCAATTTCTCAAGTTCTTGCTTCCTTTGAAGATAATCATAGGAAAGCTTTTCATGAGTTGTTGAGAGAGTATCATGACGATCTTCAAGTTCCTGATACTTAACGTGAAGGTTTTTTATGTCTTCAATTAAGGATTCAGATCGAGTCATTTCAGCACCCAACAGATCATCGCTTCTGTCTAACAGTTTTTGAATATGTTCCATAGCTTTCTGTTGTTCAGTTGCAATTTTAGCAAGTGTTTTGTAGCTAGGTTTTGAATCACATTCAGAGTCATCGTCACTAGATGTTTGATAGCGAGTAGTGCGTGTGTTTACCTTGGCACCGCGTGCCATGAAGCAGTAGGTAGGAGTGGAGTCGTTCTTGTCATTTGCGTCGGTGTCGGTGATGCAGTTATTGTCTTCAGTGTTGAAGATAGACTTGGCGATGTATGCTGTAGCCAGACTCGCAATGCCAGAATCAGACTCCTCCTCAGACTCCACCTCTGCCTCCTCAGATGCGGACTCCTCCTCTGAATCCATCTCCTTTCCTACAAACGCACGTGCCTTTCCAGATGAGCTCTTCTTGTGTGATGAAGACTTTGATGAAGACTTGGAAGAAGACTTTGAGTATTTCTTCTTCTTCTTGTCGTCAGAATCATATTCCTTGCTCTTCTTCTTCCTTCTGTTCTCATTGTCCCACTGAGGACACTCAGAGATGAAGTGTCCAGTTTTCTTGCACTTGTGACATGTTTTCTTCTTGTAGTCATGAGCAGAAGCTTCATCATTCCTTGAGCTTGATCGTGAAGATTTTCTGAAGCCTTTCTTCTTGGTGAATTTTTGGAACTTCTTCACTAGCATTGCAAGTTCTCTTCCAGTGTCTTCAGGATCATCAGAACTGCAGTCAGATTCTTCTTCAGATGAGGAGACAGCTTTTGCCTTCAAGGCGCGTGTTCGCCCATAGTTTGGACCGTAGATATCTCTTTTCTCAGAAAGCTGAAACTCATGTGTGTTGAGCCTCTCAAGTATGTCAGACGGATCGAGTGTCTTGAAATCAGGACGTTCTTGAATCATCAGGGCCAGGAGGTCAAACGAACTATCAAGTGATCTCAGCAGCGTGTTGACGATTTCATGTTTGGTGATTTCAGTGGCGCCGAGGGCTTGAAGCTCATTTGTGATGTCAGTGAGTCGGTCAAATGTGTGCTGGACATTCTCATTGTCATTTCGCTTGAAGCGGTTGAAGAGGTTGCGAAGAACACTGATTCTTTGATCTCTCTGGGTTGAGACGCCTTCTTTGACCTTGGAGAGCCAGTCCCAGACCAGCTTGGATGTCTTCAAGGCACTCACACGCCCATACTGTCCTTTTGTTAGATGACCACAGATGATATTTTTGGCAGTAGAGTCCAGTTGAGTGAACTTCTTGACATCAGCAGCAGTGACACCTTCTCCAGCCTTGGGAACGCCGTTCTCGACGACATACCATAGGTCGACGTCAATGGCTTCAAGATGCATTCGCATCTTATTCTTCCAGTAGGGATATTCAGTTCCATCAAAGACGGGGCATGCAGCGGAGACTTTGATTATCCCTGCAGTCGACATAGCTAAAACTCCAGGTGGTTAAACCGAATCACACAGAATAAGGGAGCACCTGGCTCTGATACCAATTGAAAGTGCGTTATATCGACTAGAGGGGGGGTGAATAGGCGATTTTTATGAAAGTCTTCAAAACTTGGGAGTTATGAAGACAAACAGTGAAGATTATGCCTATTACTATACAACAGAAGTTAGATTACACTAGGCCAGCCATGGTCATGTATTCATTAGAGTGAAAGCACAGTGACAAACAGCTTCAGTGTAATAAGGATCAAGTAGGAAGAAGTTATGAAGCCAAACAGATCATGCATTGACGTTGTGAAGACAAATGATAAAGCAAGCATGCAGTGACTTCACAATGAGTAACAGCAAGAGAAGAAAGTGAAGATGTAACCAGTGACTCGTTGAAGACAATGATATGTTGGACCAGTTCCAGTTGCTGTGACAGCTGTACGTCTGGTTGGAGCGGCTAGGTATTTAAACCTTAGGACACACAGTCCCGGACACCCAGTCCTGAACACACAGTTCAGGACACCAAGTCCTCACCGTATTCTCCTTGAGCTAAGGTAACTTAGTCCTCGCCCAATCACTCTGGTAAGTCTTCAAGGTAGACTCCCAAACCTTCACAGACTTCGTTCACTGGCAATCCACAATGTCTCTTGGATGCTCTGAACGCGATGCCTAACCGTCTGGAGAATTCACAGTCCTCAAGTGTAATAAGTCTTCAGATCACACAGACAAGAAGACTCAAGTGATGCCCAATTTACTCTGGCTCTGGGTGGTTAGGGCTTTTCTCCTCACTAGGAATTTTCTCTCAAAGGCTTCGAGGTGGGTTGCTCTCAAACGACAAAAGCCGTGCACTGAAATCTGAGCAGCCAACCGTTTATGGTTGTGGGGGGTGGGCTATTTATAGCCACTTGGCAACCCGACCTGATTTGTCCGAAATGACCCTGGGTCACTAAGGAACTGACACGTGTCTCAATGGTCAGATTTCGAACTCTCGTGGCAACTTTACTTGGGCTACAAGTAAAGCTGACTTGTCCGGCTCTGGACAAGATTCGCTCTCATTGTCTTCACTCGAAGACATAGGTTTTTGATTTAGGCATCACTTCAGTCATTCTGACTGGTTCTCCTGGACCCCACTTAACAGTACGGTGGTTCCTATGACTCAACACAAAATAAAAAGAACCATGAAAGATCTAAGTCTTCGAGCTCCATAGGCTTCATAACGTGTCTTCTGTTGTCATAGTCTTCAATGTGAATATCTTCATATACCACCTTTGTCTTCAATGTCTTCATACATTTTTAGGGGTCATCTCTGGTAGTAAAACCGAATCAATGAGGGACTTCTACCTATGTTTTCCTGCAATTCTCACAAACACATTAGTCCCTCAACTAGGTTTGTCGTCAATACTCCAAAACCAACTAGGGGTGGCACTAGATGCACTTACAGGCTCTCGCCCCTCCCATGCCATGGAGGCCATGGACCAGAGGGGAAACCCTTCTCCCATCTAGGGAGAAGGTAAAGGAAGAAGAAGAAGAAGGGGGGCTCTCTTCCCCTCTCTCCCGGTGGCGCTGGAACGCCGCCAGGGCCATCATCATCACCGCAATCTACACCAACAAATTCACCGCCATCATCACCAACTCTTCCCCCCTCTATGCAGTGGTGTAACCCCTCTTTTACCCGCTGTAATCTCTACTTAAACATGGTGCTCAACTCTATATATTATTTCCCAATGATGTATGGCTATCCCGTGATGTTTGAGTAGATCTGTTTTGTCCTATGGGTTAATTGATGATCGTGATTGGTTTGAGTTGCATGTTTTATTATTTGTGCTGTCCTATGGTGCTTTTCGTGTCACGCAAGCGTGAGGGATCCCCAACGTAGGGTTTGCAATATGTTCATGATTTGCTTATGGTGGGTGGCGTGAGTGATAGAAACATAGACCTGAGTAAGTAGGTTGTTTGAGTATGGGAATAAAGAGGACTTGATGCCCTATAATGCTATGGTTGAGTTTTACCTTAATGATCTTTAGTAGTTGCGGATGCTTGCTAGAGTTCCAATCATAAGTGCATATGATCCAAGAAGAGAAAGTATGTTAGCTTATGCCTCTCCCTCAAATAAAATTGCAATAATGATCACCGGTCTAGTTATCGATTGCCTAAGGACAAATAACTTTCTTGTGTGACAACAAGCTCTCTGCTAAAACTAACTTAGTTGTGTCTTCATATAAACAACCCCTACTTTTTATTTACGCACTCTTTATTATCTTGCAAAACTATCCAACTACACCTACAAAGTACTTCTAGTTTCATACTTGTTCTAGGTAAAGCGAACGTTAAGCGTGCGTAGAGTTGTATTGGTGGTCGATAGAACTTGAGGAAATATTTGTTCTACCTTTAGCTCCTCGTTGGGTTCGACACTCTTACTTATCAAAAGAGGCTACAATTGATCCCTTATACTTGTGGGTTATCAGCCATTTGCACGACCCCTTGGGAATATGCGAGTTTTAAGGCTCGTGAGGAGGCGCCCGATATTCACTGCCTTTATAAGAGGATAATAACCCATCCTTCTACCCCACGCCTTCTTCTTCCTCAGCCCATCCCAATCTTGAGCTCCAGCGCCCAAGTTCCAATCTTTCCTGCCGCCCCCAACCCCCCCCCCCCCCCCCAGCCATGGCTGGAACTGGCTCTCAAGGCAAGTGGATGGCCTCCTCTATCATGGAGAAGGACATCATGGAGCTTCGGGAGGCAAGGTACTTGACTGTGGAGATCCCGCACAGGTCATCCCCACCCCGGAGCCCGGCGAAAGGGTGGTATTTCTTCCCCACTTCCTCCATGGAATGGGGTTTGCTCTCCACCCCTTCGTTCGAGGTATAATGTACTATTACGGGCTAGATTTTCATGATCTGACCCCAAATTCCTTCCTCCACATCTCGGCGTTCATCATTGTGTGCGAAGCATTCCTCCACATCCTCCACACTTCGGTTTATGGCTCAAGACCTTCAACGTAAAGCCGAAGGTGGTTGACGGGCAGCATGCGGAGTGCGGCGGTGCCATGGTGAGCAAGCTCCCCAACGTCACCTGGCCCAAAGGGGTATTTGTGGAGACTGTCAAGATATGGCAGCAAGAGTGGTTCTACATCACAGAATCCCGCAGTTCCAAGTGGGCGGCTACACCCTCTTTCAGATCCGGACCCCCGCTGCGGCTCGCGTCGTGGACCAACAAGGGGCTAGACTGGGGGTCATCTGGTGAGGTGCTGATGCTGCAGAGGCGCATCAAGAGTATGATAGCAAAGGACATCAGCCTTACTGATGTGATCCAGGTAATGCTCCGCCTATCCCTACCCTGCCATCGAAGCTCCCTCAAGATGTGGGAGTTCAATCTGGAAGGGCCGCGAACCCTGCAGCAATTCTTTGGCACGACACACAAAGAGATCTGGAAGCTGATCTTCAAGGCTCGGAAGTCATGGCCGAAGAAGTCCGACGACACCGGCCTTGACTGCAAGAACCCGGCCTCTCCGGTAGGCACTAAATTTCCGAACATAGCTTAATTCATCAATCCAAGGGAGGATACTAAGAGCTCCATCCTCTAAACAGGGCTGGACGAAGAAGGCAGAGCGGGTCAGGTGTCCGGCTCCACTTCCCGAAAACCTAGTTGATCCTCTGCTAATGAGGATGCTGGTCCCGACGCCATACCAAGCGCCAATGAAGAAAGAAAAGAAAATGAAGAAGAACAAGGAGGCCGACAGCGGCCTCTATCATGAAGGCACTTCAGACGCTGTGTTCAGAGGGGCCGAGGCTCCCTCCTCCCACGAGGGGGATGAAGACGATGAGGAGGAGGAAGAAGATGATCCTCCTTGCAAGGGAAAGAAAAGGGTGGCCTCCGAAGACGTGGAGGCGGAGGCATCCAAGAGGGGGAAGATATCCTTCTCAGATGGCTCAGATCCGTACACCGAAGCCATCCGCAAGCATCGCCCCCGGGCTAAGCCCCTGGCCGAGTCGTGAGTAGCTAAGGATGCTTTACATACATCCATTCTTTTATAAACTGCAGGAATAGTATTGGGTCTTGTGTTTCAGTCTAGCCAGCGATCTCCCTCGACATTCCTCATCTTTGGGGAATTCTTTGGGTCCGGCAATGATGGAGAGCGAGACACCTCCGCAAGCTTCCCCACCACCTAGGGTGGATGACACCGAGGTGTCATCCCATAGGATCTCTCCAAACCTCGGGGAAGTGCGGGAGAACACCGAGGTGACGCTAGAGGGTAACACCTCGGCTGCCGTGGACATGGGGGGTGCCACCTCCTGGAGACTAGCGATGGGGGCCCTGAACCATCTGCCCCCCGCCGGATACAGTTCTGGAGACCCAAGTGGCTCCGGTGTCAAATGAGTGGTCCCCTTTGAAGGAGGGGGAGCACCTACTCCTACGGTGACCTCCGCCAATCCGGAGGCACCGAACACTCTGATGGACGCACTGAAAAGTGCGGCCGTCTTGGGGGAGCACCGTACTTTGATGGGTACGGTATTTGAGAAAGTTTAGTCTGCCAAAAGCGGGCTGAACAAAGCCTTCACAAGCCTACTAACATGATTTTAGGTATGCAATGCAATATTTTTAGCCGCCTTTCATATGAAAATATGCATGTGTATAGATAGTATCCCCTGAGACTCTGTTCGGCCACCGAAGAAGGGCGAACAGAGGATCAACTTATATCCACAGGGAATAACATACTTATCTATTTGGAAGAAACATGCTTCACTGTTAGTGGCAACCGCCCAGACCGCTAAGGTTTCCGAACTGAAGTGGAAACTGAAGCTGGCCGATGAGGACATTGTCCTAGTTAATAAGCGGCTTGACGAGGTGCAAGGTATGTTTCGAATGTCTCGTTTATGCCTATATTAATGTGCAAACTCTGAGTTGAAGCCCAAACGTTGTTATGTGCATAATTGCAGACGGCGTTGCTGAGGTTGAGACCCTCAGAGGTGATCTTTCCCGGGCCAAAGAGTAGGCAAGGGTGAGCAATGCAGCTACTAATAAAGCGACTACAGATTTGAAGGCCGAACAGCCACCCGGTGCCAATTCGAGGAGCATGTATCCAAAATAGAGCAAGAGCTCAAGGACGCGGCCCGCAAGTGCGAGTCCCTCGAGGAGGAGAATAAAGCCAAAGTGGCCGAACTTGCCAAGTCCTTTCAAGAGGCTAAGGAGGCGCGGTCCGAATCCCGGGCGGCTCGCGAGGAGATCCGGCAGGCCGGACAGATAGCGGCTGGTAAGCCCTTCCTTTTACGGACTAAAATTTGGCGGTCAGAGATATGCCTTGCTTAATCTACTATGGAGTTCTCCAGACGCCTTTAAGGATCTTCCGAAGAGTGCCGCCGACGCCGCACAATTCTTCTGGCCCTAGGAGGGACACGCAATAGAGGAGCTATTCTGGTCACAGTTCACGCTGCAGGAGCACCCAAGGTTGTTGAATGACCAGATGACGCAGTGGGCCGAACTGCATAGGATGTCCAGATCGGCCATAAAGGACGTCATAGTCCGGCTATGGCCAACTGAACCCATTCCGAGCAGCTATTTTGGCCTGGTGCAGCGACTCATCGATGCGCTGCCCCGAATTGATGCCATCAAGCGGTCAACGTGCATAGAAGGTGCGCGGATGGCCTTCGCGCATGTCAAAAGGCACTAGGCGAAGATGAAAGCCGCCGTCGTGGCAGTCGAGGGCCCTCCCAGAGGCAAGGACCATTGCACGCCAGAGCGCTACTTTGGAGATGTCCTAGAGGGTGCCCACTTGATAGAGGGTCAATGCTCAAAGGACATTATGTTCAAGTGAATGTATGTGTTCAGACGTTTTTTTATTATGCACCAAGGCTTTGTAATATATTTGTGTCTTTGTCTGAAAGTTTTTCCCCTCCTGTGTGGCCGTTTTTATTTCTGAGAGTTGACCAGTCGTCGACTTCAGCCCCCACGTAGATACTGCGGGGGTGTTCGGTAAGGCACATAGACACACTTGATCCAATGTCTTGGTCCGTGAAGGAGGTGTTTGTGCAGCGAACCACGCAATCGGACTATGCGGTTTTACCACTCTCACTTAGCCATAGGAGTTTGTCAATGGGGTTATAAGCTAGCCCCTGGTGCGTATGCGGCCGTCCGGACTAGGATGCCTTAAGCACGTGACTCGAAACAAGACCAGTCCTTCGTATAATACGGAAGAAATTGCAAGAGATTTAATAAGTCACTGAATTGCCGATCAGCTCTCGCCTCATCATGACAGTCAGTTTTCGGCTTTCTCTACTAAGGTGCTTCACCAGACGAACCGGAAACACAATTGCAGTAGTTCTCCCTGTTGGGGAACGTTGTAGAAAACAAAAATTTTCCTATGGTTTCACCAAGATCCATCTATGAGTTCATCTAGCAACGAGTGATCGGATTGCATCTACATACCTTTGTAGATCACGCGCGGAAGCGTTCAAAGAACGGGGATGAGGAAGTCGTACTCGACGTGATCCAAATCACCGGAGATCCTAGCGCCGAATGGACGGCACCTCCGTGTTCAACACACGTACGGTCAGCGTGACGTCTCCTCCTTCTTGATCCAGCAAGGGGGGGGGGAGGTTGATGAAGATCCAGTAGCACGATGGCGTGGTGGTGGATGCAGCAGTCACCACAGCAGGGCTTTGCCGTTCTTCTGCGAGAGGGAGAGATGTAGCAGGGGAGAGGGAGGCGCCAAGAGTCAAGGGTGCGGCTGCCCCTCCCTCCCCCCTTCATATAGGCTCCCCAAGGGGGGGCGCCGGCCCTAGGAGATGGGATCTCCTAGGGGGGGGGGGGCGTCCAAGGGTGGAGTGGCCCCCAAGGCAAGTGGGGCGCTCCCCCCCACCCTAGGGTTTCCAACCCTAGGCGCAGGGGGTGCGCCAAGGGGGCGCACCAGCCCACTATGGGATGGTTCCCCTCCCCACTTCAGCCCATGGGGCCCTCCAGGATGGGTGGTCCCACCCGGTGGACCCCTGGGACCCATCCGGTGGTCCCGGTACAATACCGGTGACCCCCAAAACTCTCCCGATGGCCGAAACTGCACTTCCTATATATAATTCTTCACCTCCGGACCATTTAGGAACTCCTCGTGATGTCCGGGATCTCATCCGGGACTCCGAACAATTTTCGGGTTACTGCATATTCATATCTCTACAACCCTAGCGTCACCGAACCTTAAGTGTGTAGACCCTACGGGTTCGGGAGACATGTAGACATGACCGAGATGGCTCTCCGGTCAATAACCAACAGCGGGATCTGGATACCCATGTTGGCTCCCACATGCTCCTCAATGATCTCATCGGATGAACCACGATGTCGAGGATTCAAGCAACCTCGTATACAATTCCCTTTGTCAATCGGTACATTACTTGCCCGAGATTCGATCGTCGGTATCCCAATACCTCGTTCAATCTCGTTACCAGCAAGTCACTTTACTTGTACCGTAATGCATGATCCCGTGACCAGACACTTGGTCACTTTGAGCTCATTATGATGATGCATTACCGAGTGGGCCCAGAGATACCTCTCCGTCATACGGAGTGACAAATCCCAGTCTTGATCCGTGTCAACCCAACAGACACTTTCGGAGATACCCGTAGTATACCTTTATAATCACCCAGTTACGTTGTGACGTTTGGTACACCCAAAGAACTCCTACGGTATCCGGGAGTTACACGATCTCATGGTCTAAGGAAAAGATACTTGACATTGGAAAAACTCTAGCAAACGAACTATACGATCTTGTGCTATGTTTAGGATTGGGTCTTGTCCATCACATCATTCTCCTAATGATGTGATCTCGTTATCAATGACATCCAATGTCCATAGTCAGGAAACCATGACTATCTGTTGATCAACGAGCTAGTCAACTAGAGGCTTACTAGGGACATGTTGGTGTCTATGTATTCACACATGTATTACGATTTCCGGATAACACAATTATAGCATGAATAAAAGACAATTATCATGAACAAGGAAATATAATAATAATCCTTTTATTATTGCCTCTAGGGCATATTTCCAACACTCCCTTGACTACTTTAGCCGAAAAAAGGAACGTAAGGTAGCAAGCACAAGAGTAGGCTAAATGAACTATTGACCAAAGACATGATTCAGAGCCGATGCATATAGTGCAATATTCGGGACGCCGAAGCATACTCTGAGAGTGTTCGGACTTTGCTTTTGGAAGGAATGTACATGTATGGCTGAATAGAGCCCCTGGCGTTTTCAAATTAAGCCGAGGAGTGAATCCGACATGAAAAAAGGGAAATGCAGATTATGAGATAAATTTATACCAAACGAGATTGGGCAAACCTATTTCCCTAATGTCTTGATTGATACGTCAAAATGTGTTCTTACAGATAACGCCATAGATTTCGAGGCTATTTTACATGCCAAGAATTTGTAAACAAGGGTAAGCTCTATACAGGTCTTTTTTTTTAAAAAGAAAAAGGTGGTCTTGAAGATCTGAATCCTTTGGATGCCCTGTCGCACGTCTGCGTCGCTTTCACCTTTGCGAGAGAGGTTCCTTAAGGGGAACGGCCCCCGGTCATCTGTATAAGACCAGGTTCGGGAATATCCTTGTACCGTTGTGGAGCAGCCAGGTTCTAGCACGCTTGTAGTAAGAAAATATCTAAATGAAAAAGGTTAAGGTCTCGTAGGGTCAAGCCGTGCTGTAGACCTGTCCGTATGTTGCCTCCATCATAGCCCAAGGTATTTTGAGTGCATAATTATAGACGGAGGCAAGAACTGCTAGTCTAGCTCTGGGATAGCCGAGTTGTCGCTATGCGGAATGGACCGGACTCGTTTAACATTGTCTGAAGGCTTGACAACCAATGAAGTGTGCGGCTTGATAGGTCCGCTCTGTGCCTCGGCCGTGAGGACCGCGGTGGTTTCTTCGGTACGGAGGGAACGCTCTGTGTTTCCATTAACTATAATGATGCCACGGGGTCTGGGCATTTTGAGCTTTAAGTAAGCGTAATGCGGGATTGCGTTGAAACGTGCAAAAGCGGTTCATCCGAGCAGTGCGTGATAGCCACTACGGAAGGGGACAAACTTATCGTATGATTTACCTTTCCAGTGTCCGAATATAACCTTCCAATATATCGATCTTTACCTCTCGACCATTTCGAGACTCCTCGTCATGTCCGTGATCTCATCCGGGACTCCGAACAAACTTCGGTCATCAAAATCACATAACTCATAATAGAAATCATCATCAAACGTTAAGCGTGCGGACCCTACGGGTTCGAGAACTATGTAGACATGACCGAGACACATCTCCGGTCAATAACCAATAGCGGAACCTGATGCTCATATTGGCTCCTACATATTCTACGAAGATCTTTATCAGTGAAACCGCATAACAACATACATTATTCCCTTTGTCATCGGTATGTTACTTGCCCGAGATTCAATCATCGGTATCATCATACCTAGTTCAATCTCGTTACCGGAAAGTCTCTTTACTTGTTCTATAATGCATCATCCTGTAACTAACTTGTTACTCACATTGCTTGCAAGGCTTATACTGATGTGCATCACCGAGAGGGCCCAAAGATACCTCTCCGATACATGGAGTGACAAATCCTAATCTTGATCTATGCCAACTTAACAAACACCTTCGAAGACACCTATAGAGCATATTTATAATCACCTAGTTACGTTGTGACATTTGATAGCACACAAAGTGTTCCTCCGGTATTTGGGAGTTGCATAATCTCATAGTCAGCGGAATATGTATAAGTCATGAAGAAAGCAATAGCAATAAAACTAAAACAATCATAATGCTAAGCTAATGGATGGGTCTTGTCCATCGCATCATTCTGTAATGATGTGATCCCGTTCATCAAATGACAACACATGTCCATGGTCAGGAAACTTAACCATCTTTGATTAACGAGCTAGTCAAGTAGAGGCATACTAGGGACATTCTGTTTGCCTATGTATTCACACATGTACTAAGTTTCTGGTTAATACAATTCTAGCATGAATAATAAACATTTATCATGATAGAAGGAAATATAAATAACAACTTTATTATTGCCTCAAGGGCACAATTCCTTTAGTCTCCCACTTGCACTAGAGTCAATAATCTAGTTCACATCGTCATGTGATTTAACACCAATAGTTCACATCTTTATGTGATTAGTTCACATCGCCATTTGACTAATACCCAAAGGGTTTTACTAGAGTCAATAATCTAGTTCACATCGCTATGTGATTAACACCCAAAGCGTACTAAGGTGTGATCATTTTTGCTTATGAGAGAAGCTTAGTCAATGGGCCTGTCACATTCAGAGCCATATGTATTTTGCAAATTTCCTATGTCTATGATGCTCTGCATGGAGATACTCTAGCTAATTTCTCCCACTTTCAATACATATCCAGATTGAGACTCAGAGTCATCCGGATCGGTGTAAAATCTTGCATCGATGTAACTCTTTACGACGAACTCTTTATCACCTCCACAAACGAGAAATATCTCCTTAGTCTTCTAAGGATAATTTTGACCGCTGTTTAGTGATCCACTCCTGGATCAATATCGCACCCCCTTGCCAAACTCATGGCAAGGTACACAATAGGTTTGGTACACATCATATCATACTTTATAGAACCTATGGCTAAGGCATAGGGAATGAATTTCATTCTCTTTCTATTTTCTGCCGTGGTTGTGTTTTGAGTCTTACTCAACTTTACACCTTGAAATACAGGCAAGAACTCCTTCTTTGACTGTTCCATTTTGAACTACTTCAAAATATTGTCAAGGTATGTACTCATTGAAAAATCTTATCAAGCGTCTTGATCTATCTCTATAGATCTTGATGACCAATATGTAAGCAGCTTCACCGAGGTCTTTCTTTGAAAAAATCTTTCCAAACACTCCTTTATGCTTTCCAACAAATTCTACATCATTTCCGATCAACAATATGTTGTTCACATATACTTATCAGAAAGGTTGTTGTGCTCCCACTCACTTTCTTGTAATCAACTCATCAAAGTGTATATTCCAACTCCGAGATGCTTGCACCAGTCCATAGATGGATCGCTAGAGCTTGCACATTTTGTTAGCACCTTTAGGATTGACAAAACCTTCTGGTTGTATGATATACAACTCTTCTTTAATAAATCCATTAAGGAATGCAATTTTGACATCCATTTGTCAGATTTCATAAAATGTGGCAATTGCTAACATGATTCAGGCAGACTTTAAGCATCGATACGAGTGAGAAAATCTCATTGTAGTCAACACCTTGAACTTGTCAAAACCCCTTTTCGACAAGTCGAGCTTTGTAGATAGTAACACTACTATTAGCGTCCGTCTTCCTCTTGAAGATCCATTTATTCTCAATGGCTTGCCGATCATCGGACAAGTCCACCAAAGTCCACACTTTGTCCTCATACATGGATTCTATCTCAAATTTCATGGCCTCAAGCCATCTGTTGGAATCTGGGCTCATCATCGCTTCCTCATAGTTCATAGGTTCATCATGGTCTAGTAACATGACTTCCAGAACAGGATTACCGTACCACTCTGGTGCAGATCGTACTCTGGTTGACCTACGAGGTTCGGTAGTAACTTGATCTGAAGTCTCATGATCATCATCATTAACTTCCTCACTAATTGGTGTAGGCATCACTGGAACTGATTTCTATGATGAACCATTTTCCAATTCGAGAGAAGGTACAACTACCTCATCAATTTCTACTTTCCTCCCACTCACTTCATTCGAGAGAAACTCCTTCTCTAGAAAGGATCCATTCTTAGCAACGAATATCTTGCCTTAGGATCTGTGATAGAAGGTGTATCCAACAATCTCCTTTGGGTATCCTATGAAGACACATTTCTCCGATTTGGGTTTGATCTTATCAGGTTGAAGCTTTTTCACATAAGCATCGCAACCCCAAACTTTAAGAAACGACAGCTTAGGTTTCTTGCCAACCCACAGTTCATATGGCGTCGTCTCAACGTACTTAGATGGTGCCTTATTTAACGTGAATGTAGCTGTCTGATACGTCTCCAACGTATCTATAATTTTTTATTGCTCCATGCTATATTATCTACTGTTTTGGACATTATTGGGCTTTATTATCCACTTCTATATTATTTTTGGGACTAACCTATTAACCGAAGGCCCAGCCCAGAATTGCTGTTTTTTGCCTGTTTTAGGGTTTCAAAGAAAAGGAATATCAAACGGAGTCCAAACGGAATGAAACCTTCGGGAACGTGATTTTCTCAATGAATAAGTCCCAGGAGACTTGGACCCTATGTCAAGACACAAAAGAGGAGGCCACGAGGTAGGGGCGCGCCTGCCCCCCCGGGCGCGCCCTCCACCCTTGTGGGCCCCCTGTTGCTCCACCGACGTACTCCTTCCTCCTATATATACCTACATACCCCCAAACGATCAGATACGGAGCCAAAACCCTAATTCCACCGCCGCAACTTTCTGTATCCACAAGATCCCATCTTGGGGCCTGTTCCGGAGCTCCACCGGAGGGGGCATCGATCACGGAGGGCTTCTACATCAACACCATAGCCCCTCCGATGAAGTGTGAGTAGTTCACCTCAGACCTACGGGTCCATAGTTAGTAGCTAGATGGCTTCTTCTCTCTTTTTGGATCTCAATACAATGTTCTCCCCCTCTCTTGTGGAGATCTATTCGATGTAATCTTCTTTTTGCAGTGTGTTTGCTGAGACCGATGAATTGTGGGTTTATGATCAAGTCTATCTATGAACAATATTTGAATCTTCTCTGAATTCTTTTATGTATGATTGGTTATCTTTGCAAGTCTCTTCGAATTATCAGTTTGGTTTGGCCTACTAGATTGATCTTTCTTGCAATGGGAGAAGTGCTTAGCTTTGGGTTCAGTCTTGCGGTGTCCTTTCCCAGTGACAGTAGGGGCAGCAAGGCACGTATTGTATTGTTTCCATCGAGGATAACAAGATGGGGTTTTCATCATATTGCATGAGTTTATCCCTCTACATCATGTCATCTTGCTTAAGGCGTTACTCTATTTTCATTAACTTAATACTCTAGATGCATGCTGGATAGCAGCCAATGAGTGGAGTAATAGTAGTAGATGCAGGCAGGAGTCAGTCTACTTGTCTCGGACGCGATGCCTATATACATGATCATACCTAGATATTCTCATAACTATGCTCAATTCTGTCAATTGCTCAACAGTAATTTGTTCACCCATCGTAGAATACTTATGCTCTCGAGAGAAGCCACTAGTGAAACCTATGGCCCCCGGGTCTATCTTCATCATATTAATCTCCTAATACTTAGTTATTTCCTTTGCTTTTATTTTACTTTGCATCTTTATCACAAAAATACCAAAAATATTATCTTATCATATCTATCAGATCTCACTCTCGTAAGTGGCCGTGTAGGGATTGACAACCCCTTGTCGCGTTGGTTGCGAGGATTTGTTTGTTTTGTGCAGGTGCGAGGGACTCGCGCGTAGCCTCCTACTAGATTGATACCTTGGTTCTCAAAAACTGAGGGAAATACTTACGCTACTTTGTTGCATCATCCCTTCCTCTTCGGGGAAAACCAACGCAGTGCTCAAGAGGTAGCAAGAAGGATTTCTGGCGCCGTTGTCGGGGAGGTCTATGCAAAAGTCAATATACCAATTACCCATCACATACCCTTATCTCCCGCATTACATTATTTGCCATTTGCCTCTCATTTTCCTCTCCCCCACTTCACCCTTTCCATTTTATATGCCCTCTCTCTCTATCCTCCCTCTCTTTCTCTATCTGCCTCTTTTTGCCCGCTTGCTTTTTGTTTGCTTGTGTGTTAGTTTGCTTGCTTGTCACAATGGCTCAAGATAACACTAAATTGTGTGACTTTACCAATACCAACAACAATGATTTTATTAGCACTCTGATTGCTCCTCTTACCGATGCTGAATCTTGTGAAATTAATACTGCTTTGCTGAATCTTGTCATGAAAGATCCATTTTCCGGCCTTCCTAGTGAAGATGCCGCTACCCATCTAAATAGCTTCGTTGATTTGTGTGATATGCAAAAGAAGAAATATGTGGATAATGATATTGTTAAATTGAAGCTATTTCCTTTTTCGCTTAGAGATCGTGCTAAAGCTTGGTTTTCGTCTTTGCCTAAAAATAGTATTGATTCATGGAACAAGTGCAAAGATGCTTTTATCTCTAAGTATTTTCCTCCCGCTAAGATCATCTCTCTTAGAAACGATATTATGAATTTTAAGCAACTTGATCATGAACATGTTGCACAAGCTTGGGAGAGAATGAAATTAATGATACGTAATTGCCCTACTCATGGTTTAAATTTATGGATGATTATACAAAAATTTTATGCCAGATTGAATTTTGCTTCTAGAAATCTTTTAGATTCGGCCGCGGGAGGCACTTTTATGGAAATCACTTTAGAAGAAGCTACTAAAATCCTAGATAATATTATGGTTAATTATTCTCAATGGCATACTGAAAGATCTACTAATAAAAAGGTGCATGCGATAGAAGAAATTAATGTTTTGAGTGGAAAGATGGATGAACTTATGAAATTATTTGCTAGTAAGAGTGTTTCTTCTGATCCTAATGATATGCCCTTGTCTACTTTGATTGAGAATAATAATGAATCTATGGATGTGAATTTTGTTGGTAGGAACAATTTTGGTAACAACGCATATAGAGGAAATTTCAATCCTAGGCCTTATCCTAATAATCCCTCTAATAATTATGGTAATTCCTACAACAATTCTTACGGAAATTATAATAATATGCCCTCTGATTTTGAATCTAATATTAAAGAATTTATTACTTTGCAAAAGTGTTTCAATGCTATGATTGAAGAAAAATTGCTTAAGATTGATGAGTTGGCTAGGAACGTTGATAGGATTTCTCTTGATGTCGATTCTTTGAAACTTAGATCTATTCCACCTAAGCATGATATCAATGAGTCTCTCAAAGCCATGAGAATTTCCATTGATGAGTGCAAAGAAAGAACCGCTAGGATGCGTGCTAGAAAGATGCCTTTATAAGAGCGTGTTCTTCTAGTTCCTATGAAAATAAAGATGAAGATCTAAAAGTTATTGATGTGTCCCCTATTAAATCTTTGTTTTGCAATATGAATCTTGATAATGATGGGACTGAATATGATCCACCTTTACCTAGAAGGCATTCCAAGAATTCGGAATATTTTGATCTTGATGCTAAAATTGATAAAATGGGATTGAAGAAATTAAAACCCTAGATGTTGCTAAACCCACTATTATGGATTTCAAGGAATTTAACTATGAAAATTTCTCTTTGATTGATTGTATTTCCTTGTTGCAATCCATGCTAAATTCTCCTCACGCTTATAGTCAAAATAAAGCGTTTACTAAACATATCGTTGATGCCTTGATGCAATCTTATGAAGAAAAACTTGAATTGGAAGTTTCTATCCCTAGAAAACTTTATGATGAGTGGGAACCAACTATTAAAATTAAAATTAAAGATCATGAATGCTATGCTTTATGTGATTTGGGTGCTAGTGTTTCCACGATTCCAAAGACTTTGTGTGATTTGTTAGGTTTCCGTGATTTTGATGATTGCTCTCTAAACTTGCACCTTGCGGAATCCACTATTAAGAAACCTATGGGAATAATTAATGATGTTCTTATGGTTTCAAATAGGAATTATGTGCCCGTAGATTTTATTGTTCTTGACATAGATTGCAATCCTTCATGTCCTATTATTCTTGGTAGACCTTTCCTTAGAACGATTGGTGGAATTATTGATATGAAGGAAGGAAATATTAGATTCCAATTTCCATTAAGGAAAGGCATGGAACACTTTACTAGAAAGAAAATTAAATTACCTTATGAATCTATTATGAGATCCACTTATGGATTGCCTACCAAAGATGGCAATACCTAGATCTATCCTTGCTTGTTATGCCTAGCTAGGGGCGTTAAACGACAGCGCTTGTTAGGAGGCAACCCAATTTTATTTTTATTCCTTGCTTTTTTCTCCTGTTTATTAATAAATAATTTATCTAGCCTCTGTTTAGGTTGTGTTTTTTGTGTTTAATTAGTGTTTGTGCCAAGTAGAACCGCTGGGAAGAGTTGGGGACAGTCTTGTTACACTTGCTGTAAAAAACAGAAACTTTAGCGCTCACAAGAATTGCTGCCATTTTTATTTTGAAAGTGATATTTAGTTAATTCCTTTTTCAGATAATTAATAGATAAATTTCTCACGTCCAGAAATTTATTTTAGAATTTTTGGGGTTCCAGATCTTGCGCTAGCTACTGATTACTACAGACTGTTCTGTTTTTGACAGATTCTGTTTTTCGTGCGTTGTTTGCTTATTTTGATGAATCTATGGCTAGTAAAATAGTTTATAAACCATAGAGAAGTTGTAATACAGTAGGTTTAACACCAATATAAATAAATAATGAGTTAATTACAGTACCTTGAAGTGGTATTTTGTTTTCTTTCGCTAACGGAGCTCACGAGATTTTCTACTTTGAGTTTTGTGTTGTGAAGTTTTCAAGTATTGGGTAAAGATTTGATGGATTATGGAACAAGGAGTGGCAAGAGCCTAAGCTTGGGGATGCCCATGGCACCCCCAAGATAATCTAAGGACACCTAAAAGCCAAAGCTTGGGGATTCCCCGGAAGGCATCTCCTCTTTTCGTCTACTTCTATCGGTAACTTTACTTGGAGCTATATTTTTATTCACCACAGGATATGTGTTCTGCTTGGAGCGTCTTGTATTATTTGAGTATTTAATTTTTAGTTTACTACAATCATCCTTTCTGTACACACCTTTTGAGAGAGCCATACATGATTTGGAATTTGTTAGAATACTCTATGTGCTTCGCTTATATCTTTTGAGTTATATAGTTTTGCTCTAGTACTTCACTTATATCTTTTAGAGCACGGTGGTGGATTTGTTTTATAGAAACTATTGTTCTCTCATGCTTCACTTAGATTATTTTGAGAGTCTTAAATAGCATGGTAATTTGCTTAAAATCCTAATATGCTAGGTATTCAAGATTAGTAAAATTTTCTTATGAGTGTTTTGAATACTAAGAGAAGTTTGATGCTTGATGATTGTTTTGAGATATGGAGGTAATAATATCAAAGTCGTGCAAGTTGAGTAGTTTTGAAATTGAGAAATGCTTGTGTTGAAGTTTGCAAGTCCCGTAGCATGCACGTATGGTAAACGTTATGTAACAAATTTGAAACATGAGGTGTTATTTGATTGTCCTCCTTATGAGTGGCGGTCGGGGACGAGCGATGGTCTTTTCCTACCAATCTATCCCCCTAGGAGCATGCGCGTAGTGCCGAGGTTTTTGATGACTTGTAGATTTTTGCAATAAGTATGTGAGTTCTTTATGACTAATGTTGAGTCCATGGATTATACGCACTCTCACCCTTCCATCCTTGCTAGCCTCTTCGGTACCGTGCATTGCCCTTTCTCACATTGAGAGTTGGCGCAAACTTCGCCGGTGCATCCAAACCCCGTGATATGATACACTCTTTCACACATAAACCTCCTTATATCTTCCTGAAAACAGCCACCATACCTACCTATTATGGCATTTCCATAGCCATTCCGAGATATATTGCCATGCAACTTTCCACCATTCCGTTTATCATGACACATTCATTATTGTCATATTGCTTAGCATGATCATGTAGTTGACATTGTATTTGTGGCAAAGCCACCATTCATAATTCTTTCATACATGTCACTCTTGGTCCATTGCATATCCCGGTACACCGCCGGAGGCATTCATATAGAGTCATCTTTTGTTCTAGTATCGAGTTGTAATCATTGAGTTGTAAATAAGTAGAAGTGTGATGATCATCATTTTCTAGAGCATTGTCCCAAGTGAGTAATTATAAAAAAAGGAGAGAAAGGTCAAAAAAAGAGAGAAAAAGAGAGAAGGGACAATGTTACTATCCTTTGCCACACTTTTGCTTCAAAGTGGCACCGTAATCTTCATGATAGAGAGTCTCTTGTTTTGTCACTTTCATATACTAGTGGGAATTTTCATTATAGAACTTGGCTTGTATATTCCAACAATGGGCATCCTCAAGTGCCCTAGGTCTTCGTGAGCAAGCAAGTTGGATGCACACCCACTTAGTTTCTTTTGTTGAGCTTTCATACATTTATAGCTCTAGTGCATCCGTTGCATGGCAATCCCTACTCCTTGCATTAACATCAATCGGTGGGCATCTCCATAGCCCATTGATTAGCCTCGTTGATGTGATACTTTCTCCTTTTTGTCTTCTCCACATAACCCCCATCATTATATTCTATTCCACCCATAGTGCTATGTCCATGGCTCACGCTCATATATTGCGTGAAAGTTTATAGGTTTGAGATTACTAAAGTATGAAACAATTGCTTGGCTTGTCATCGGGGTTGTGCATGATGAGAGCATTATTGTGTGACGAAAATGGAGTATGACTAAACTATATGATTTTGTAGGGATGAACTTTCTTTGGCCGTGTTATTTTGAGAAGACATAATTGCTTTGTTAGTATGCTTGAAGTGTTAGTATTTTTATGTCAACATGAACTTTTGTCTTGAATCTTTTTCGGATCTGAATATTCATACCACAATTAAGAAGAATTACATTAAAATTATTCCAAGTAGCACTCCGCATCAAAAATTCTGTTTTTATCATTTACCTACTCGAGGACGAGCAGGAATTAAGCTTGGGGATGCTTGATACGTCTCCAGCGTATCTATAATTTTTGATTGCTCCATGCTATATTATCTACTGTTTTGGACATTATTGGGCTTTATTATCCACTTTTATATTATTTTTGGGACTAACCTATTAACCGGAGGCCCAGCCCAGAATTGTTGTTTTTTTTGCCTGTTTTAGGGTTTCGAAGAAAAGGAACATCAAACGGAATGAAACCTTCGGAAACGTGATTTTTTCAACGAACAAGACCCATGAGACTTGTGTAAGGACATATTTATCCCTAAGTGTTTTGGTGATTGATGACAACGCATTTGCGGACTAATCGTGTGCCATGAGTATTCCAGGCACTCCTTTGCTAGGCACAAGACGATTGGGTGCCCCTCAAAGACTGACGAAGACGGTGTCTTTTCTACGTTTCTTTTTGGTGGATTTGAGTCGTAGGAAAGCCGTACTATTAAGAGGGGGTCCGCATTGGAAAGGTTTGGGTGGAATCATCACGTACACGTCTCCTTTTTATCCCCTCCTTCTTCCTTGGAGCTTCCTCCGTTTTCCTGCCTCTTGTGACTGGCTGCTGTTGTGGTTGCGGTAGTACTGCTCCTGGATCAACGGTAGTACCGTAGGCATCCACGGTAGTACCGCGCGGTGGCGCGGTAGTACCGCTGGTGCCCACGGTAGTACCGCTCCCCTGGAGCCGCACTACCGCTGCCCACCATGCTAGTGCCGCCCCTTCACAGTAGTAGGAGCGGATGTAATTTTTACATCCGCACCTGCCGTGGTAGTACCGCTTTCGCTGTGCGGTAGTACCGCGCTATGCGGTCAGGCAGTAGTACCGCCCCTCGGCAGTACTACTGTGTCGGGTTTTTGCTACTTCCGTTTTTTTGCGGAAGTAGGCACGGAAGTTCCCCTTCCCCCTGGCTGGGACTTTTGCCTTGCGGTAGTACCGCATGGGGGACGCGGTAGTACCGCGCGTGTGGAAGTACCGCCCCCAGCTTTGCGTCTGTTTCTGTGCTGGGGTCGCGGCAGTACCGTGGGTCGGTATGGTAGTACCGCTTGGTTGCAAGCAGTAGTACCGCGCGGCCTTGCGGTAGTACCGCTGGCCAGGCGCTGTAGTACCGCTAGCCGCGGGCTGGTTGGTGCGTAATGGTTGGATCTTTTCCACACACTATATAAGGGGTCTCCTTCTTCCCCGTTGACTCACCTCTTCCACCATTAAAGCTCCATTATTGCTCCAAGCTCCATTTTCACCCGATCTCACTCCCTAGCCAACCAAACTCGTTGATTTGCTCGGGAGTGGTTGAGAAGACCCCGATCTACACTTCCACCAAGAGATATTTGATTCCCCCTTACTAATCCCTTGCGGATCTTGTTACTCTTGGGTGTTTGAGCATCCTAGATGGTTGAGGTCACCGCGAAGCCATAGTCCATTGTGGTGAAGCTTCGTGGTGTCGTTGGGAGCCTCTAATTGAGTTGTGGAGATTGCCCCAACCTCATTTGTAAAGGTTCGGTCGCCGCCTCCAAGGGCACCAATAGTGGAATCACGGCATCTCGCATTGTGTGAGGGCGTGAGGAGATTACGGTGGCCCTAGTGGCTTCTTGGGGAGCATTGTGCCTCCACACCGCTCCAACGGAGACGTACTTCCTCTCAAAGGGAAGGAACTTCGGCAACACATCCTCGTCTCCACCATCTCCACTCTTGGTTATCTCGTGCCTTTACTTGTGTAGCTTATTTGTTTCATATATATTGCTTGCTTGTGTTCCTATTCGTGTTGCATCATATAGGTTGCTCATCTAGTTGCATATCTAGACAACCTACTTTGATGCAAAGTTTAAATTGCTAAAGAAAAGCTAAAAATTGTTAGTTGCCTATTCACCCCCCTCTAGTCAACCATATCGATGCTTTCAATTGGTATCAGAGCCTCGTCTCTTTATTAAGGACTTTACCGTCCAAAGAGTATGGTTGATACCGTAGACGGTGCGGAGGAACACTCCGGTGTGAATCCTATCTCGTCTACGGGCGATGGGGGAACTTCGGTCTCTCGTGAGGAGTTCAATGTGGCCTTGGAGACATTGAAAACCTCCATGACGACCAAAGTTGAAAGCATGTTTACTAAATTTCTTGAGGGGCTTAAACTATCCACCGCACCGTTGAAAGTGGGTGATCCCGTCATCAAGGTGTCGGATGCTATCCCCGACAAGGGGGAAGCTAGTAGTGAAAAGGCTCCTTCTTCTAGTGGCAAGAATGGCACCGGCATCTTTGCCCATGTGGAACCACCACTTGTTTATGGTGGACTGGTTCCTTCCACTCATTTGAATCATGCCGGTCCTCCCCCTAAGATTGTGAAAAATGAGGATTTTGATTCTTGGGTTTACCGCTTTAAACGTCATTTAAATCATGTGAACACTAACCTTTGGAGAATCATTGAAGAAGGTTTCTATCCACATGATCCAAGCAACTTCACTCCTCGAGAAGCCGCGGACAATCAATTCAATGAGAATGCTCTCTTCATCATTCAAGATGCAATTCCACCCGAAGACCTACCTCATCTTCATCCCTTCGCCTTGGCCAAAGATGCATGGCATTGTGTCGTGTCTCTCTACTGGGGAAGCACAAGCATTCAACGCTCCAACTATGAAGTGGTACAAGATGAGGCCGATGAGTTTGCAATGAAGGAAGATGAAGAACCTCATGAGCTTTATCGGAGAGTAACCAAACTCGCGGTCTCACTACGAGATCACGGGAGCAAGGACACAGATGACAATTGGATCAAGCGCAAATTCCTCAAGGCAATGATGCCCTACCACAAGGCCATGTCCTCCGTCATTCGTCAAAGACCGGACTTCCACACTGTGACCTCAAGCGAAGTGTTGGATGAGTTTGTGGCCATGAACATTTTGGACAAGACCGCCGACAATGCGGTGCTTCGTTCTCAATAGGCAAAGAAGCCTAACCTTGCATTGAAGGCCAAGCTCACCATGGAAGAAGAAGAAGAGGAAGAAGAGGAGAGCAACCCCGAAGATACGAAGTATGCATATCATGAACACATGGCACTTGCTTCAAGGCAATTTTGGAGCAAGAAAAACTCGAGGCCCAATTTTAGCAAAAACAACTCGAGTGGCACAAGGGGCAAGCAACGTGTAAGGACTTGCTACAATTGCGGCAACGTGAGTCATTTCGTTGCGGAATGCCCGTATGAGAAGAGGGAAGACAATGGTGGCAAACTCATCCAAAAGGACAAGGACAAGTCGTTCCCCAACAAGAACAACTTCACCAAGAAGACTCCTCCCAAGGCTTTGGTTGTGCAAGAAGAGTACAATGAGGATGATGATGATGATGAAGATGATGAGTCGGTTGCCATGGCCTCCGTTGCCATTGCAACAACGTCACGGGTGTCTCTCTTCGACTCACCCAACCAGAGCATCACCGCCAAGTGCCTCATGGCTAAAGCCACCAACAAGGTAACCTCCAACATCAAAACTACCATCATTAATCATCCTTCCCCAACGGATAGCATTAATGAACTTGAGGGAGCTAATGTGGAGGCTAACGAGTTTGAGGCCTTTATGGGCAAACTCAAGGGAAAATCCAAGAAGCACTTTGTTGCTCTCTTGGAACAACTGGGTGAGGCCAATGACATGATCGAGGCTCACGAAGACACCATCTCTAAGATGGAAGGGCATAGTCGTGACTATGCCGATGAGATTTCGGATCTTTCCAATGCTCTTGAGGAAGAGCGTGGTCTTCGTTTGGCTCTTGAGGAGTCACACAATGTTGATCATGCTAAGTTAAAGAAAGATTATGATCATGCCCTCATTGTTTCTCGTGTGCTAAATTCCAAGAAGGCCAAACTCGGGGTTGATCTTGCTAGACTCAAAGAGGAGTTTGATATACTTGACAAGGCCCACAAGGCCTTGAAGGGTATTCACGCTAGTCTCAAGGAGTCTCATGATCAACTCCAAGTGAAGCTAACTAAGGAGAAAGCAACTTTTCCTCATATGGTTTTAATTGATAATGCAAATGCTACTAACCCGTGTTGTGAGCATATACATCTTGTTGAGGAAAATGCGAAGTTGAAGGAGCAACTTGAGAGAGGTCTTGCGACTTGCATACAAGGCAAGAAGAACCTCAACGATCTCTTGATCAACCAAAAGGGAGGAGTGGCCAAGGAAGGGGTTGGGTACGTGCCTGACTCCAAGAACAAGAGGAAGAATGACAAGACCAAACGACCTCCTCCCCTCATGCAAACCTTTGTGAGGGAGGGAGAGAGTGCCCCCGAGGAGAAGAAGAAGAACAATGTCAAGAAGGGCAATGCCACCCCTCTCAACAAAGCCGGCGATTTTAACCCTTCTTATGTGTTATGCCGTGCTAGTGATGGGCATGTTTATGCCAAATTTGTTGGTTCTCTTCATGAATACATTGAATGGTCTATTTGGGTTCCAAAAACCCTTGTTACTAACATCAAAGGACCCATTACAAAATGGGTACCTAAAACCAAGCATTGATCTCTTGTAGGTGTTTGCTTCCGGTGGGGGATCATGGTTGCTCGATAGCGGAGCTACAAATCATATGACCGGAGGCAAGGACTTGGTGGTGGATGTGCACAAGGTTCCATCTATGCCCACCAATGTCGAGTGGGGCGATGCCTCATCTTCTAAGGTATTGGGACTTGGCAAGGTGGTCATCTCTCATGATCTCACGATCGAGAAGGTCATGCTTGTTGAGTCCCTTACATACAATTTACTTTCCGTTTGTCAACTTGCTATCATGGGCTTTGCCACTTTCTTTGATATCGATACCGTGGCCCTCTTGTGGAGCAAGACTCTTAAAGTAGCCTTTGTTGGGCATGTCGAGAACGGTCTATATGTGATTAACTTTTCGGAGCGACCCACTAAGACCGCGACATGCCTAATGGCTAAAGTTGATGTGGGATGGCTTTGGCATCGCCGTTTAGCCCATGTCAATATGAGATCTTTGCAAAGTCTCCTCAAGGGGGACCATGTCCGTGGACTAACGAATGTTAGTTTTGCTAAAGATCGTGCTTGCAGTGCTTGTATCGAAGGAAAGCTACATGAGAAGGTTCACCCTCCCACGACTATCATTTATTCAAAGAGGCCTTTGGAGCTCCTTCACATGGATCTCTTTGGGCCTCCATCCTTTGATAGTCTTGGAGGTAGGAATTATTGCTTGGTGATTGTGGATGACTACTCAAGGTACACGTGGGTGTATTTCTTCAAGAGGAAGAGCGAGACCCAACAAACCGTCATTGACTTTGCAAATGAAGCACAACGTCAACACAATGCAAAGATCTTGACAATAAGAAGTGACAACGGCACCGAGTTCAAGAACTACACCTTGGATGAGTTTCTTAGTGACGAGGGAATCAAGCATCAATATTCCGCACCCTACACCCCTCAACAAAACGGTGTTGCGGAGAGGAAGAACCGGACGTTGATGGATGCGGCAAGGACCATGATGGCGGAGTTCAAGTCTCTGTACAACTTTTGGGCCGAAGCCATCAACACCACGTGTCATGCATCAAATCGGCTCTACCTCCGCAAGGGCTTGAACAAGACTCCATATGAGATACTCACCGGTAACAAGCCCAACCCCAAGTACTTCCGGGTATTCGGGTGTAAGTGTTTCATTCTCAAGAAAGGTGTTCGGTTGTCTAAATTTGAGGCTAGAGCTTATGTGGGCATATTTGTTGGTTATGCTACAAACTCTCATGCTTACCGTGTCCTCAATAAATCCACGGGACTTATTGAGGAGACGTGTAATGTGGAGTTTGATGAGAATAACGGCTCCCAAGTGGAGCAAAGTGGCACTTGTAATGTAGGTGATGAAATTCCTCCTCAGGCCATAAGAAGAATGGGTGTTGGTTTCATCCTACCCATTGAGGAACCCCTTGTGGCTGAAGGAGAAGGACAATGCTCCACTCAAGTGGAGCCATCACCAACCCAAGGCTCACACGCTTCCGAAGAACAAAGTGAAGGCCCTCAACCTCATGAACAAGACCAAGGGCAAGATCATACTCAAGACGGTGTTGACACACCAAGTGATGCCCAAGGTCAAGTTCTCTCCCCTGAGCAAGTTCAAGATCAAGAACAAGTTCATGACGGCGCTCAAGATGATCAAGTAACCGCTCCTCAACTCACCACCGAGGAGTAATTAGAGCGTCGTGCCGCCAAGGTTGCTTCCAAGCTCTCCACCAAGGATCATCTCATGACGAATGTGCTTGGAAGCTTAAGAAAGGGGGTAAGCACTCGTAGACAATTAGCAAATTATTGTGAGCATCACGCGTTTGTCTCTTGTGTGGAACCCCACAAGGTCTATGAGGCACTAGAAGATCCGGATTGGCTCAATGCCATGCACGAAGAACTCAACAACTTCAAGCACAACAAAGTGTGGAGATTGGTGCCAAGGCCAACGGGGAACCACAATGTCATTGGAACCAAGTGGATATTCAAGAACAAGCAAGATGCCCATGGGATTACCATTCGCAACAAGGCTCGTTTGGTAGCACAAGGCTACTCCCAAGTCGAGGGTATCGACTACGGTGAAACCTTTGCTCCCGTTGCTCGTCTTGAATCCATTCGCATGTTGATTGCATATGTTTGTCATCATAACTTTAAGTTACAACAAATGGATGTGAAGAGTGCTTTTCTTAATGGTCCCATTAATGAATTGTTTTATGTCAAGCAACCCCCCGGGTTCGAGGATCCCTACTTTCCCGATCATGTGTATCAACTCGATAAGGCACTCTATGGCCTTAAACAAGCCCCACGTGCGTGGTATGACCACCTTACCGAGTTGTTACAAGACCGTGGTTTTGAAGTTGGGCTAATCGACCCCACTATTTTTACTAAGAAGGTCAAAGGGGAGTTGTTTGTGTGCCAATTATATGTTGATGATATTATCTTTGGTTCTCCTAACAAAGCTTTCAATGAGGAATTTGCCGCTCTCATGACCTCAAAGTTCGAGATGTCCTCCATGGGAGAGTTGAAGTTCTTTCTAGGGTTCGAAGTGAAGCAAAGAAGAGAAGGAACCTTCATCAATCAATCCAAATACACTCAAGACATGCTCAAGAGATTCAAGCTTAGCGACGTCAAGCCAGCCTCCACTCCAATGCCCACCAAGTGCCAACTTGACTTAGATCCCAATGGTAAAGTGGTGGATCAAAAGGTATATCCTTGCTTTATCTTTGTGCATCTAGACCGGACATCATGTTGAGTGTGGGAATTTGTGCACGGTTTCAAGCCGCACCTAAGGAAAGTCACTATGTGGCGGTCAAACGAATCTTTCTATATTTGGCTCATACCCCAAACTTTGGCTTATGGTACCCAAGAGGATCAAACTTCAAGCTTGTAGGGTACTCGGATTCCGATTGGGTGGGAGACAAAGTGGATAGGAAGTCCACTTCCGGAGGGTGCCAATTCCTTGGTTGCTCTTTGGTAAGTTGGTCTTCCAAAAAGCAAAGTTGTGTGTCTCTCTCGTCCACCGAAGCGGAGTATGTGGCGGCCGGTAGTTGTTGTGCACAACTCTTATGGATGAGGCAAACTTTAAAGGATTACGGTTCCACTTGTGACAAAGTGCCTCTTTTGTGTGACAATGAAAGTGCCATCAAGATCTCTCTCAACCCGGTGCAACACTTCAAGACGAAGCATATTGAGATCCGGTATCACTTCATCCGGGATCACATTAGGCGAGGAGAGACCAATCTCAACTACGTCAACACTCATGATAACCTTGAAGATATCTTCACGAAGCCCTTGGATGAAGCAAGATTTCGCGAGTTAAGGCATGAGCTAAATATCATCGATTCGAGCAATGTTGCTTGAACCCTTGCACACCCCACCTTACTCAATGTGTTGTCCTATTTAGATGTTGGCATGGACATAGGGGGAGTGATGTTCTCTCAATGAACTCTCCCTCCCCCCATTATGCATAAATCAATCAAGTCTTTCACATTAGCCATGTTTGATGGTACTTGTGCTTCAAAGACGAGTTTTGGTCATGGACCCAAGGATAATTCTTCGCGGTGCCATACCAATTGACTCAAACATAGGTGGCTACGGCCACCGCCCTCTCTTTTGGAGAGGTGGTGTCTCATGGTTGGTTCGTTTGTCGTGTGCCTTTCTGGTTTTGTGTGTTGCGTGGTCTTGTGGTGTCGTGTTGGCTCGGAGTGGTTTGTGCAAAGATCCAATTTTTCGCACTCGAAACGTGCATCTTCTTGAGCCCACGGTACTACTGCGTTTGGGCGCGGTACTACCGCTTTGGGAGGCACGGTACTACCGCGCCACAGCACGGTACTACCGCTCTGGTGCGGTACTTCGGAAGTACCACGCCGTGCGGTACTACCGTGTCTGGGCACGGTACTACCGCGCCGTCAAGGGCACGTGGGGGTTATGACTCGGGCAGGGGAGTTCCAACTCCCCATACCCATTCATTGTCTCTCTCTCCACATCTCTCCCACTCAAGAACGGCGCCGGAGGCCCTCGCTGGATCTCCGTCTCCGGCCACTCTCCTCGGATTCCGACCAGTGGGATCGTTCCCCACCACTTCCTCTTGCCATGGACCAAGGTTTTTCCCCAAATCCCTCTTTTTCTTGGCTGTTCTCTTGCTTCTAGGTTTTTGGGGAGAAACTTGTTGTTCTTGAGATTTTAGGCCAAATCTATGCAAGAGTAGGATGTAGGAGAGTCGTGATGCGTAGGAAACATACTTGATATGCTGTCTTGTGGTAGCTTTGTCCAACCGTAGTACCGCTGTGGTTTCGCAGGCTTTTTCAGATTTGTACCAGTTCAGATCTGACGCGGTGCGGTACTACCGTGCCCAATGTGCGGTACTACCGCCCGTCAGGGATCAAATCCCTCTTTTTCTTGGCAGTACTACCGTAGGGATCAAATCTCTCTCTAGGCATTTATCATGTGTGCTTTCTACTTGTTTCACTTGCTTTGTTGTGGTCTTTGCATTAATCTCTCTTGGCTGTTGTGGGTGTTTTTGCGTTCTGTATCTCAGGTGGTGGCTCTCGCCGTTCCAATCCCAGTCGTGACACTGGCTCCAAGCGTCTGCGCAACCCCCAAGATGAAGCCCCAGAGGGCTCCAATGCCCCCAAGCGCAATGTCAAGACCACTGCCAGCAAGCAAAAGGAACCGGCTAAGGGCATGGACGAGATTTCAACCACCGAGTATGTCGAGCGCCGGAAGATCAATCCCTATGTGAATCCTCGGGCTATCCTCAGAGGCACCGAGTTGTTCTGGACCAAGCAACAGGCTCTCATCTATCTGGATGTGATCAAGAACAAGCAGAATACCTTCGTGGATGTCAAGTGGATAGACATGCATCACCTGCGGAAGGACAAGTTTTGTGACTATTTTGGAGAGGCTCTGGACTTGGTGGAGCAGTTTTCTATTGAGCCGGTGATCTCCTTTCACCTTGACTATGACCCTGAGCTTATCTGTCAGTTCTTTGCCTCAGTGTACTTTCATCCCGGGGAGGAGCGGAGGATGACCTGGATGACCAATGGCCGTCAGCTGTGTGCTACATGGAAAGAGTTCATGGATCTGCTGCACATTCCTGATGACAGGCTTCACACCCCCGTTGGCGTTCGCCCCCATGCCAACTCTGAGTCTGCCAACAAGAACTAGCTTCAGCCCTTCCTCGTTGAGAAGGTACTCCCCAATGGCAAGTCATCTTGGGTGTTGAACTCCTTTCTGGACATCATGCATCGCATCTTCCGCAACACTCTGTTCCCACGCATTGGCGACAAGGACAAGGTACATGCATATCTAGTGGACATGTTGCTATTGTGTGCAGAGGCACGTTCTTCTCAGACTCAGCCACTTGATGTCTCACACATCATGTGGTGTGAGCTTCGGTTTGCGGTGTTCACTCGCAAGGTACCTATCTATGGACCGTACCTATTTCTACTGCTCTCCACCACTTGGGAGAAGACGTATCCAGGTGATGAGTTCCTTGCTCCAGACTGGATTCGCCATGAGTCCATCAGCCTCCGCGTCAAGCCCAACTGGGCCAACACCACTACCCGTGCTGAGGCATCTTCTGCTAGGAGGGCTGCTGGTGAGGGGGAGGCTGCTGCTGCTGAGACTGCTGCTGAGGACCGTGCTGCTAGGTCCACCACTTCTTCCTCTGAGCCGTCATGGGCCAAGAAGCTGAAGGACAAGATGAAGACTCTCTTCTGCATGCAGGCGAAGGGATAGTACAGGGCTCACGTGACTGACAAGGAGAGTCGCCGCCGTGACAAGAAGGTGATGAGGCTCTTTGGAGAGGATGTGTCTGGCGGGTCTGAGGACGTCATCACACCTGAGGCTGCCTGGATGTCAAAGAAGGGCTACAAGTGGACCAGTTCATAGGATGACATCGAGGAGACTATCCCCGCCGCTGAGTCTGACGAGGAGCACGAGGAGCAGTGGGACGACTTCTCTGCCTGAGCCACCCCGTGTGTGTAGGTGTCCTCTCTGCCTTTTTGGCGTCTCGATGCCAAAGGGGGAGGGAGTGTAGGGATTTGCGTTGTGTCATGCTTGGTGTGTGTGTTTGCTTTGTCGTTTGGTCCTCGTTTTCCTCGTTTGCTTTTGTTTGGTTTGTGCCTTCGAGACCTTTCCTCCATATGGTGTAAGACATATGCACTCTATCTATCTTAGTTATCTTATGTTTGTACTATCTTGTCTAGTGATAGATATGCCTTGTCTCTATAATATAGGGGGGAGCTCTGTTCCTATTCGTGCACATCTAGGTGGCACACATTTAGGGGGAGCCCGTCTATATTATAGAGAGGAGGGGTTTGCATTTACTTAATAGTATTCTCCTTGTGCAAATCCCGTTTTGTCATCAATCCACCAAAAGGGGGAGATTGTAAGGACATATTTATCCCTAAGTGTTTTGGTGATTGATGACAACACATTTGCAGACTAATCATGTGCCATGAGTATTCCAGGCACTCCTTTGCTAGGCACAAGTGTAGGATCGAAAGTATGTCTAGAGGGGGGGGGTGATTAGACTACTTGACCAAATAAAAACTTAACCTTGGCAGATTTTAGCTATTTTAGGACAAGTCAAGCAATCATCACACAATTCAAGCAAGCATGCAAAGAGTATATTGGCAGCGGAAAGTAAAGCATGCAACTTGCAAGAATATAAAGGGAAGGGTTTGGAGAATTCAAACGCTATTGGAGACACGGATGTTTTTCCCATGGTTCGGATAGGTGGTGCTATCCTACATCCACGTTGATGGAGACTTCAACCCACGAAGGGTAACGGTTGCACGAGTCCACACAGGGCTCCACCCAAGGGCAACGGTTGCGCGAGTCCACGAAGGGCTCCACCCACGAAGGGTCCACGAAGAAGCAACCACCCACAAAGGGTCCATGAAGAAGCAACCTTGTCTATCCCACCATGGCCATCGCCCACGAAGGACTTGCCTCACTAGCGGTAGATCTTCACGAAGTAGGCGATCTCCTTGCCCTTACAAACTCCTTGGTTCAACTCCACAATCTTGACAGAGGCTCCCAAGTGACACCTAGCCAATCTAGGAGACACCACTCTCCAAGAAGTAACAAATGGTGTGTAGGTAATGAACTCCTTGCTCTTGTGCTTCAAATGATAGTCTCCCCAACACTCAACTCTCTCTCATAGGATTTGGATTTGGTGGAAAGAAGATTTGAGTGGAAAGCAACTTGGGAAGGCTAGAGATCAAGATTCATATGGTAGGAATGGAATGTCTTGGTCTCAACATATGAGTAGGTGGTTCTCTCTCAGAACATATGAGTTGGAATGACGTGTGTGTTTTGATGGCTCTCTCACTGAATGAGAAAGAGGTGGAGGGGTATATATAGCCTCCACACAAAATCCAACCATTACATAGTTTTCCAATCTTGGTGGGACCGAATCAATAAACTCGGTCTGACCGAAATAGTAAACCTAGTGACCGTTAGGAATTTCGGTGGGACTGACATGCAACTCGGTAGGACCGATTCGGTTAGGGTTTGGGCATAACGTAATCTCGGTGAGACCGATTACACAAACTCGGTGAGACCGAATTTGGTAATTAGCTAACTAGAGAGTTGGTCAGGCAAACTCGGTGGGACCGATTTGCTCTTTCGGTGAGACCGAGTGGAACTCGGTGAGACCGAAAAGTTACAAAGGGGAAACACTGAGTTTACATTGCAATCTCGGTGGGACCGATTCGCTCTTTCGGTGGGACCGAAAAGTTACGAAAGGGAAACAGAGAGTTTGCAACCCCATCTCGGTGGGACCGAGATCCTTATCGGTAGAACCGAATTGCTAGGGTTTGGCAGTGGCTAATGACAAGTGAAACTCGGTGGCGCCGGATAGGAAGAATCGGTAGGACCGAGTTTGGCTTAGAGTTTAGGTCATATGTGGATATGGGAAAGTAGTTGAGGGTTTTGGAGCATATCACTAAGCACATGAAGCAAGAGGCTCATTAAGCAACACCTCATCCCTCCTTAATAGTATTGGCTTTCCTATGGACTCAATGTGATCTTGGATCACTAAAATATAAAATGAAGAGTCTTGAGCTTTTGAGCTTGAGCCAATCCATTGTCCTTAGCATTTTGAGGGTTCCACTTTCACATCCATGCCATGCCAATCATTGAGCTTTCCTGAAATAATTATCTTGGAATAGTATTAGCTCAATGAGCTATATGTTGTTATGAATTACCAAAACCACCTAGAGATAGTTGCACTTTCAATCTCCCCCTTTTTGGTAATTGATGACAACATATAGATCAAAGCTTCAACAAATGATAATAAGCATGAAATATATCGTCGCTTTGAGAGGTATGTGATAAGTAAGAGCTCCCCCTAAATTTGTGCATATTTAAAATTTTCTTTGGACTGCAAATGCACAAAGAGTTAGAATCATGGGTTACTCTTCCATGTCACATACATCTTGGTGGAGCACTCAAAATGATAAGATTGAAATGCATGCACTCATCACCAAGAATAGTGAATGATCACAAACGATAGATAGAATGATAATATTTAAGCAAGCATAAGGACGTAGTATCTCACACACAAGCAAACAAAGTTCGAAAAACCACCAAATAAAGCAAGAGATAAAAGCAACACTCTCTCTCTCGAAGCCTATGATCTATACATCTTTTCCCCCTTTGGCAACAAGTTACCAAAAAGTTCCTAGAAAATGCATAGCACTAGATCGACGCTCAGGCTTGATCTTCAGGTGGTGGTGGAGTCCGGATCACTCCAAGGACGAAGCCTTCGGTAGACGTGGTCGGAGTGGAAGCTGAAGTGGATGCTGGAGCTGGTGGAACTGAGGTTGTGGCTGGTGCAGACGTTGTAGCTCTGGTGTCAGCAACTGGCAGTGCAGACGACCTCGGACCTCGTGGCACCCTCGCAAACGCATGAGTCGTGGTCCTGCCTCTCCTCTCATTCATGTCCTCCTGGAGCTACTCCACTGCAGACTGAACTTTTGTTACCTTGATGTCCAAGTCATAGAACCTCTGTTCCATGATCCTCTCTAAACTCGCCTGGTTCCGAGTCAGGATGGCTATACTCTGCTCAGTCCGCAGGGTGGACGCAATCAAGTAACTGAGCTGCTCTTGTTTGGTCTTCAAGAAATAATCAGATGCCTCCACTTGAGTAGGCATCCTGGCAGCTTTCTCCTTCTTCGCCTTCTCCTTCAGTGCTTGTGAATGGGCAGATGATGGTTCATTCTCAGTCATAACAACTTCATTGTTCTCAAAATCTGGACGGATGGGCAGGTGTTCCTTATCCAACAAATATACGCTCGTGCCCATCTTGGAGTTGATGAGCTCCTGAATCTGAGGGGCATATCCACAGCTCCTCTTCTGATCTGCCGCAGTCCTTTTGATCGTTTCCACTATGAGGCTCATAACTTTGAATTTTTGAGGCACGTCAAAAACATGAAGCAAATTGATCACGTGACCTCTGATCATCTTGTGATCTCCAGACTTGGGCAGAAGGGTGTGCCTAAGGATCCAGTTGATCGTAGGCAATCCTGATAGCAGATAATGCACTGAGCCAAACTTGAACATGTCAAGTGCTTCATTCGGAATCTCCTTGTACATGTTGGACATGGAGTTGTGGTCCATCTTTTTCTTGCCATAAATGTCCAGGTCATCTGCTTGCTCCTCTGGGGCATTGATCATCTTCGCCCATTCCTCAACAGTAGAGTGGTACCTCGTACCCTCAGACATCCATGTAATCCTCCCATCTGGATAAAAGTGAGCTGTGGAGTAGAACTGCATGATGAGTTCCTCGTTCCACTTTGTGAGCTTTTGCCCAACAAAGTCCTCTACTCCACACGCCTTAAAGCTATCCTGAACTCCTGGGTAGTACTCTTCATTATCCTTGATATAGGTCCAGTCGACCCATCTCATGTCACATACAATTGGCTTCTTGTCAAGTAGCACTGTCTCATAGAAATCTTGTTGCTCCTTTGTATGAAACCTGTAGTCCACTGCAGTCCTTCTCCTAGAAGCATATGGATCTGCTTCTCTCCACTTCCTGAGCCCTGAGTCTCTCCTGAGCTTCATATCCTCAGCCACAGGATGAGCATCGTTGTGGTCTGGGATCTTGGGCTTGAGCTTCCGAAGGACACTCTCTTCCTCTTCCTCTGCAACAGTCTCAGGCACTGGGGCCTTGTTCTTCTCAGTGGCTGGGATGCTTCTTGTGTTTCTCTTTGGTGCACTCTTAGGCTTAGATGCAGCCTTAGGTGCTTCCTTGGGCTTGGATGCAGCTCCCCCTGACCTTATGGCATCTCCCATAAGTTTGGCTGCCTTGGGCGCTGGTGCAGCTGCCTCTTCTTCCTCCTCCTCTTCTACCATGATGGAGGCCTTCCCAAGCACTCTAGCCACAGTCTTCTTCACTCTCTCTTTCCTTTTCTTGCCCTCAGCTGTAGTGGGCTCAATGGGAGCAGGATTCTCAGTTGAGGCTCTAGCCTTTGACATGGGCTGCCTGCCTGCTGGCCTTTTGATTTTCAGGCCTGGCTTTGAGCCTTGAGCTGGCTCAACTCTCTTGGAAGTGGCCTCTTCCTCTGCCACATAGTCCTCATCTTCAGAATCTGAGGTTTTCTTCTTCCTTTGTCTCGTGGCAGCTTTAGGCAGGTTGCTGGGTGTGCTCCTGCTGCCATCATCTGAGGAACTTGAGGGGCTAGTGCCCTCACTCAACTGCACTTGCTGCTCTGACAAGTTTTGGCTGTCACTCTGGTCTGACATGTTGCAAACTGACTGCTGACCCTGTGAATAGATTATAGAGGAGATAGAGTGGATGAGCATCACAAAATGCAGAGATTAAGAATGATTCAAAAACTTAGTTTTAGTTTCCCACTGAAATCATCTCGGATCTACCGATTTTCAAACTCGGTGATACCGAAGCAGTTTTGGAACCTAAACTAGTGAACTCGGTAGGACCGAGTCACAGTTCGGTGGCACCGAGACTGCTAGGGTTTCACTGAGTTCAAAAATCGGTCACACCGATAAGTAATTCTCGGTCAGACCGAGTCTCACTTGTGCAATGGCATAAGCCAAATCGGTGGGACCAAGTTTTTCAACTCGGTGGGTCCGATATGGTTTCGGCGGAAACCTAAACCTAGAATTTTCAAATCAAACCTAATCTATGAGCGTTTTGACTGGATAGAAGTTTATCAAACATGGCTAGAAACAATATGATCACAATGTGCTAGGAATCAGATTGAGGAATAGCACAAAGATCAAGTCCATACCCTAGTTCGGCGGGGACTTGCTACGGCGGCAACGGCGGGGCAGAAATCCCGTTGACGGCGACGGAGACCAGCGACTGGAGGCTGCTGGCGGCGAGAAGACGATCCGGAGACCTCGGGGGCAGAGCAGGCTATCGCGCGGGCGAAGGGGTTCGGAGAAATTTCCAAATTTTGCCCGTGACTATATATAGCCCGACCCTGTCGGTGTGACCGAGTTGAACAACTCAGTGGCACCGAGATTCATAACTGCGTGCAGTTACTGAAACTCGGTGAGACCAAAAGGTTCAAATCGGTTGCACCGAGATTGAAAACTTAGATCAACTTAATGATCTCGGTAGGACCGAAAGTGGAGTATCGGTCAGACCGAGAATCATAAAGAGGTTTTGGAAGTTTAAGTCTATGACGAATTGGGGACTCCGTGCGCTCCTCACACAGAGTGGTTCGAATCTGACTTGATCAAATTTTGTGATGCAGCATGAATAGAGTTTGAGACGAGAAAAGCATAGATAGCTAGAGGAGGTTCTTATGCATTCTTGTCCATCCACTTGGCAAAAAGAAATAAAACCGAACAATCAAAGCAACAAGTGGATTTCCTCGAATGAGTAAAATATGCAATCAGCATGCTCACACAATAAGATGGCAAATGAAATATGTGGCAAGGCATGCACAACCAATTCTAGCATCTATCAAGCAATTTGCGATGACTAGGTCATCTATATATGAGTATATTGACTTAGGAGTCAAGTGAGAACACTTGATCATAGGTCATACTCATCGTTTAAGCTCAAGTGGGGTTACCACTTTTACATAAAGCATTGTTTTGTTCACATCTTTAGAGTTGCTTTAGCTCAGTCTTAGAGTAAAGCTCCCCCTAGATGTGATATCCCCCTTAAGAGGGATGAACTAACCTTGGGTTTTGTCGATGATGACTTCATGTAGATATTGAAGATGTGGATGCTCAATGTTGATGTAGATCTCTTGGAGCTATCCATTTGAGTGAATTGCACTTTCAATACCTACATGGGTTAGTCCCACAAGGAACAAACAAGGATATCCATAGACATAGAGTGATGCACACAAAAGATGATGTCCATGAAAACTTTTAGGTTACCTTGTCCCTTGTGTTACCAACAAGAGGGTTTGTGACTCCTTGAACTAGTGCAAGATGTGGAAGTTGATTGCACTTGTTCTTGCCAAAATGATAAGAGTGAAGTATGTTGGCGGAGTCACCCTCAAGAACTCTCTAGTTCTTCTTCTTTTGGATCCACATCATCTTGATGGGAATCCTTGGAGTTGTAGTCGTACTTGATGAAGTGGAACTTGAAGAAGTCTTGGGAATCCACTTGACTAAGGTCTTAGGAGCTTCTTCAAATGCATCAATTTCCTCTTGAAGCTTGTCCTTGCCTTTTTGCTCGTAGTCTTGTGGTGGAAGATCATCTTGAGCTTGTGTCCCCTTGAAAGAAGTATACTTCTCTTGTTGAGGGACAAACTTTGTCTTGGGGTATTGATCTTCTTCCCATTCAACTCCATTGGCATTGAACTTTCGTTCAAAACCAACACCTTGATTCTTCCGGTGCATTCCTTGCTTGCGCACAATTTCCTCGAATTGCTTACTCCCGGCAAGGCTTTTGTACACTCCTTTCTCTATAATTCCCTTCAATAAGCTATTTTCTTGCTCAAGTGTAACTTGGCTAAGAGAATCATTAGTGGAATCAAGAGAACTACTAGAAGCAACAATATTGAATTTAGCATGATCATTGTTACAACTAGAGGAAGAATCTTTCTTGTTAGACTTGACTTGAGGCATGTAAGTGGATAAGAGTAAACGCTTGGCAATGTAAGAAGAACTTTTCTTGCGGAGATCATCATTGATTGCCTTTAAGAACTCATGCTCTTGCTCAAGATTGAGCTTTTCAAAGCGTAGTTTCTCATGAGCTCTTAAAAGTTCTCGATGATCTTCGAAGATAGTGTCATGAGCTAACTTAAGAGTTTTTAGTTCTTTAGTTAGAGCCTCAATCTTCTCCTTATCATTGTCACTCGTTTTATCTTGATTAGCATGATTAATTGGTCTTTCATCATAGTATTCATCACTAGAGTTGTCACCAAGCAAATCATCACCTTACAAGTCATCTTCATCACTATTGAAATCAACATACTTGGGGTGTGTTACCTTAGGACCTTTGGCCATGAAGCATCTCCCAACTCTTTCATTTGGTGAGTCAAATATGTCGTAGGAGTTGGTTGACACAAGTGCTAGACCGGCAACACCTTCATCTTGAGTATCTTCGGAGTCGGAGTGATAACTTCTCTCGGAGTGGCTGTCGGAGTCAGAGCCGGATACCCATTCACCAACATGAGCTTGATGTCTTCGTCTTGTGTAGCTCCTTGATGATTTTTCCTTCCTTTCCGAATCCTTGATTCTCCGTGAGTATCTTCGTTCATAACGATCATCTCTACTCCTTCTCTCTCTTGGTGGTGATCCTTTGCTTCTTCTTTTTGGAGAATCTTCTCTTCTCTTGTAGGGAGCCGTACACTCGTTGGAATAGTGTCCGGGTCTTCCACAATTGTAACAGTTTCGCTCTCGACTAAAAGATCTTTTGTCATTGTAGGACCTTGACTTGGAGCTTCTATCTTTGCTTCTACTCTTGTAGAACTTGTTGAAGTTCTTCACCATTAAGCTCAATTCTTCATTGAAGTCTTGTTTCTCACTTGATGATGTAGGGGCTTCACATGAGGCTTTATAGGCACCACTTGATTTGTTGTGAAGTTCCTCTTTATCCTTAAGTGACATCTCATGAGCAACAATTCTTCCAATCACCTCCGTTGGCTTGAGATCTTTGTAATTGGGCATCATTTGGATCAATGTGCACACGGTATCATATTTTCCATCCAAGGCTCTTAGGATCTTCTTGATGATGAATTTATCGGTCATCTCTTCACTTCCTAAGCCGGCAATCTCATTTGTGATGAGAGCAAGCCTAGAGTACATTTCAGCGACACCTTCACCATCCTTCATCTTGAACTTGTCAAGTTGGCTTTGAAGCACATCCAACTTGGATTCCTTGACGGAGTCGGTACCTTCGTGCATATCAATCAAAGTGTCCCAAATTTCCTTTGCATTCTCAAGGCGGCTGATTTTGTTGAATTCTTCGGGGCACAATCCGTTGAAGAGAATATCACAAGCTTGAGCATTGTATTGCAACATCTTCAACTCATCCGCGGTAGCTTCACGGTTTGGTTCTCTCCCATCAAAGAAGTCACCTTGCAAACCAACACACACAATAGCCCAAACAGCGGGGTTATGTCCAAGAATATGCATTTTCATTTTATGCTTCCAACTAGCAAAATTAGTACCATCAAAGTAAGGACCTCTACGGTGATAATTTCCCTCGCTAGACGCCATACTCTCCTAGGTTGTGAAACCAAGGCTATGACCACCAAAAGATATGGAGATCAAGCAAATGGAGACCAAAGCTCTGATACCACTTGTAGGATCGAAAGTATGTCTAGAGGGGGGGGGGTGATTAGACTACGTGACCAAATAAAAACTTAACCTTTTCCCAATTTTAGTTCTTGGCAGATTTTAGCTATTTTAGGACAAGTCAAGCAATCATCACACAATTCAAGCAAGCATGCAAAGAGTATATTGGCAGCGGAAAGTAAAGCATGCAACTTGCAAGAATATAAAGGGAAGGGTTTGGAGAATTCAAACGCTATTGGAGACACGGATGTTTTTCCCGTGGTTCGGATAGGTGGTGCTATCCTACATCCACGTTGATGGAGACTTCAACCCACGAAGGGTAACAGTTGCGCGAGTCCACACAGGGCTCCACCCAAGGGCAACGGTTGCGCGAGTCCATGAAGGGCTCCACCCACGAAGGGTCCACGAAGAAGCAACCACCCACAAAGGGTCCACGAAGAAGCAACCTTGTCTATCCCACCATGGCCATCGCCCACGAAGGACTTGCCTCACTAGCGGTAGATCTTCACGAAGTAGGCGATCTCCTTGCCCTTACAAACTCCTTGGTTCAACTCCACAATCTTGACGGAGGCTCCCAAGTGACACCTAGCCAATCTAGGAGACACCACTCTCCAAGAAGTAACAAATGGTGTGTAGGTAATGAACTCCTTGCTCTTGTGCTTCAAATGATAGTCTCCCCAACACTCAACTCTCTCTCATAGGATTTGGATTTGGTGGAAAGAAGATTTGAGTAGAAAGCAACTTGGGAAGGCTAGAGATCAAGATTCATATGGTAGGAATGGAATGTCTTGGTCTCAACACATGAGTAGGTGCTTCTCTCTCAGAACATATGAGTTGGAATGACGTGTGTGTTTTGATGGCTCTCTCACTGAATGAGAAAGAGGTGGAGGGGTATATATAGCCTCCACACAAAATCCAACCGTTACATAGTTTTCCAATCTCGGTGGGACCGAATCAATAAACTCGGTCTGACCGAAATAGTAAACCTAGTGACCGTTAGGAATTTCGGTGGGACTGACATGCAACTCGGTAGGACCAATTCGGTTAGGGTTTGGGCATAACGTAATCTCGGTGAGACCGATTACACAAACTCGATGAGACCGAATTTGGTAATTAGCTAACCAGAGAGTTGGTCAGGCAAACTCGGTGGGACCGATTTGCTCTTTCAGTGAGACCGAGTGGAACTCGGTGAGACCGAAAAGTTACAAAGGGGAAACACTGAGTTTACATTGCAATCTCGGTGGGACCGATTCGCTCTTTCGGTGGGACCGAAAAGTTACGAAAGGGAAACAGAGAGTTTGCAACCCCATCTCGGTGGGACCGAGATCCTTATCGGTAGAACCGAATTGCTAGGGTTTGGCAGTGGCTAATGACAAGTGAAACTCGGTGGCGCCGGATAGGAAGAATCGTTAGGACCGAGTTTGGCTTAGAGTTTAGGTCATATGTGGATATGGGAAAGTAGTTGAGGGTTTTGGAGCATATCACTAAGCACATGAAGCAAGAGGCTCATTAAGCAACACCTCATCCCTCCTTAATAGTATTGGCTTTCCTATGGACTCAATGTGATCTTGGATCACTAAAATATAAAATGAAGAGTCTTGAGCTTTTGAGCTTGAGCCAATCCATTATCCTTAGCATTTTGAGGGTTCCACTTTCACATCCATGCCATGCCAATCATTGAGCTTTCCTGAAATAATTATCTTGGAATAGTATTAGCTCAATGAGCTATATGTTGTTATGAATTACCAAAACCACCTAGGGATAGTTGCACTTTCAACAAGACGATTGGGTGCCCGTCGAAGACTGACGAAGACGGCGTCTTTTCTATGTTTCTTTTTGGTGGATTTGAGTCGTAGGAAAGCCGTACTATTAAGAGGGGGTCCGCGTTGGAAAGGTTTGGGTGGAATCATCGCGTACACGTCTCCTTTTTATCCCCTCCTTCTTCCTTGGAGCTTCCTCCGTTTTCCTACCTCCTGTGACTGGCTGCTGTTGTGGTTGCGGTAGTACTGCTCCTGGATCAATGGTAGTACCGTAGGCATCCACGGTAGTACTGCGCGGTGGTTCGGTAGTACCGCTGGTGCCCACGGTAGTACCGCTCCCCTGGAGCCGCACTACCGCTGCCCACCAGGCTAGTGCCACCCCTTCGCGGTAGTAGGAGCGGATGTAATTTTTTACATCCGCACCTGCCACGGTAGTACCGCTTTCGCCGTGCGGTAGTACCGCGCTATGCGGTCAGGCAGTAGTACCGCCCCTCGGCAGTACTACTGTGTCGGGTTTTTGCTACTTCCGGTTTTTTGCGGAAGTAGGCACGGAAGTTCCCCTTCCCCCTGGCTGGGACTTTTGCCTTGCGGTAGTACCGCATGGGGGACGCGGTAGTACCACGCGTGCGGAAGTACCGCCCCCAGCTTTGCGTCTGTTTCTGTGCTGGGGTCGCAGCAGTACCGTGGGTCAGTACGGTAGTACCGCACTGCCGTGCGGTAGTACCGCTTGGTTGCAAGCAGTAGTACCGTGTGGCCTTGCGGTAGTACCGCTGGCCAGGCGCGGTAGTACCGCTGGCCGTGGGCTGGTTGGTGGGTAACGGTTGGATCTTTTCCACACACTATATAAGGGGTCTCCTTCTTCCCCGTTGACTCACCTCTTCCACCATTAAAGCTCCATTATTGCTCCAAGCTCCATTTTCGCCCGATCTCACTCCCTAGCCAACCAAACTCGTTGATTTGCTCGGGAGTGGTTGAGAAGGCCCCGATCTACACTTCCACCAAGAGATATTTGATTCCCCCTTACTAATCCCTTGCGGATCTTGTTACTCTTGGGTGTTTGAGCATCCTAGACGGTTGAGGTCACCGCGAAGCCATAGTCCATTGTGGTGAAGCTTCGTGGTGTCGTTGGGAGCCTCTAATTGAGCTGTGGAGATTGCCCCAACCTCGTTTGTAAAGGTTCAGTCGCCGCCTCCAAGGGCACCAATAGTGGAATCACGGCATCTCGCATTGTGTGAGGGCGTGAGGAGATTACGGTGGCCCTAGTGGCTTCTTGGAGAGCATTGGGCCTCCACACCACTCCAACGGAGACGTACTTCCTCTCAAAGGGAAGGAACTTCGGCAACACATCCTCGTCTCCACCGTCTCCACTCTTGGTTATCTCGTGCCTTTACTTGTGTAGCTTATTTGTTTCATATATCTTGCTTGCTTGTGTTCCTATTTGTGTTGCATCATATAGGTTGCTCATCTAGTTGCATATCTAGACAACCTACTTTGATGCAAAGTTTAAATTGCTAAAGAAAAGCTAAAAATTGTTAGTTGCCTATTCACCCCCCCTCTAGTCAACCATATCGATCCTTTCAACTTGGACCGTACATCAAGACACAAAAGAGGAGGCCATGAGGTAGGGGGGCACGCCTACCCCCCAGGCGCGTCCTCCACCCTCGTGGGCCCCCTGTTGCTCCACCGACGTACTCCTTCCTCCTATATATACCTACGTACCCCAAACCATCAGATACGGATCCAAAACCCTAATTCCAGCGCCGCAACTTTCTGTATCCACGAGATCCCATCTTGGGGCCTATTCCAGAGCTCCGCTGTAGGGGGCATCGATCACGGAGGGCTTCTACATCAACACCATAGCCCCTCCGATGAAGTGTGAGTAGTTCATCTCAGACCTACGGGTCCATAGTTAGTAGCTAGATGGCTTCTTCTCTCTTTTTGGATCTCAATACAATGTTCTCCCCCTCTCTTGTGGAGATCTATTCGATGTAATCTTCTTTTTGCGGTGTGTTTGCTGAGACCGATGAATTGTGGGTTTATGATCAAGTCTATCTATGAACAATATTTGAATCTTCTCTGAATTCTTTTATGTATGATTGCTTATCTTTGCAAGTCTCTTCAAATTATCAGTTTGGTTTGGCCTACTAGATTGATCTTTCTTGCAATGGGAGAAGTGCTTAGCTTTGGGTTCAATCTTGCGGTGTCCTTTCCCAGTGACAGTAGGGGCAGCAAGGCACGTATTGTATTGTTGCCATCGAGGATAACAAGATGGGGTTTTCATCATATTGCATGAGTTTATCCCTCTACATCATGTCATCTTGCTTAAGGCATTACTCTGTTTTCATTAACTTAATACTCTAGATGCATGCTGGATAGCGGTCGATGAGTGGAGTAATAGTAGTAGATGCAGGCAGGAGTCGGTCTACTTGTCTCGGACGTGATGCCTATATACATGATCATACCTAGATATTCTCATAACTATGCTCAATTCTATCAATTGCTCAACGGTAATTTGTTCACCCACCGTAGAATACTTATGCTCTCGAGAGAAGCCACTAGTGAAACCTATGGCCCCCGGGTCTATCTTCATCTTATTAATCTCCTAATACTTAGTTATTTCCTTTTCTTTTTTACTTTGCTTTTATTTTACTTTGCATCTTTATCACAAAAATACCAAAAAAATTATCTTATCATATCTATCATATCTCACTCTCGTAAGTGGCCGTGTAGGGATGGACAACCCCTTATCACGTTGGTTGCGAGGATTTATTTGTTTTGTGAAGGTGCGAGGGACTCACGCGTAGCCTCCTACTGGATTGATACCTTGGTTCTCAAAAACTGAGGGAAATACTTACGCTACTTTGCTGCATCATCCCTTCCTCTTCGGGGAAAACCAATGTAGTGCTCAAGAGGTAGCACTGTCTCTAATGCATAACCCCAAAATGATAGTGGTATATCGGTAAGAGACATCATAGATCGCACCATATCCAATATAGTATGGTTACGATGTTCGGACACACCATTATGCTGTGGTGTTCTAGGTGACGTGAGTTGCGAAACTATTCCACATTGTTTGAAATGAAGACCAAACTCGTAACTCTAATATTCGCCTCCACGATCAGATCGTAGAAACTTTATTTTCTTGTTACGATGATTTTCCACTTCACTCTGAAAATTCTTTGTACTTCTCAAATGTTTCAAACTTATGTTTCATTAAGTAGATATACCCATATCTGCTGAAGTCATCTCTGAAGGTCAAAAAATAACGATACCCGCCGTGAGCTCAACACTCATCAGACCGCATACATCAATATGTATTGTTTCCAATAAGTTAGTGGCTTGCTCCACTGTACCGGAGATCGGAGTCTTAGTCATCTTGCCCATGAGGCATGGTTCGCGAGCATCAAGTGATTCATAATCAAGTGATTCCAAAAGTCCATCCGCATGGAGTTTCTTCATGCGCTTTACACCAATATGACCTAAACGGCAGTGCCACAAGTATGTTGCACTATCATTATCAACTTTGCATCTTTTGGCATCAATATTATGAATATGTGTATCACTATGATCGAGATTCAATAAACCATTTATTTTAAGTGTATGACCATAGAAGGTTTTATTCATGTAAACAGAACAACAATTATTCTTTGACTTAAATGAATAACTGTATTGCAATAAACATGATCCAATCATATTCATGCTCAACGCAAAACACCAAATAACATTTAGTTTAGGTTCAACACTAATCCCGAAGGTAAAAGGAGTGTGCGATGGTGATCTTATCAACCTTGGAATCATTTCCAACACACATCATCACCTTGCCCTTAACTAGTCTATGTTCATTTTGCAACTCCTGTTACTAATCATAGCAACTGAATCGGTATCAAATACACTAGGGTTACTATAAACACTAGTAAAGTACACATTAATAACATGTATATCAAATATACTTTTGTTCACTTTGCCATCCTTCTTATCCGCCAAGTATTTGGGGTAGTTCCTCTTCTAGTGACTATTCCCTTTGCAATAGAAGCACTCAGTTTTAGGCTTAGGTCTAGCTTTGAGTTTCTTCATGGGAGTGGCAACTTGCTTGCCATTCTTTCTTGAAGTCCCCTTTGTTTTCCTTTGCCCCTTTTTGTGAAACTAGTGGTATTGTTAACCATCAACACTTGATGCTTTTCTTGATTTCTACCTTCGCTGATTTTAGCATTGTGAAGATCTCGGGAATCATTTTCATCATCCCTTGCATATTATAGTTCATCACGAAGTTCTAGTAACTTGGTGATAGTGACTAGAGAACTCTATCAATCACTATCTTATCTGGAAGATTAACTCCCACTTGATTCAAGCGATTGTATTACTCAAACATTCTGAGCACATGCTCACTGGTTGAGCTATTCTCCTCCATCTTGTAGGCAAAGTACTTATCACGGGTCTCATACCTCTCGACTCGGGCATGAGTCTGAAATACCAATTTCAGCTCTTGGAACATCTTACGTGCTCCATGGCGTTCAAAACATTTTTGAAGTCCCATTTCTAAGCCGTCAAGCATGGCGCACTAAACTATCAAGTAGTCATCATACCGAGCTTGCCAAACGTTCATAACATCTGCATCTGCTCCTGCAATAGGTCCGTCACCTAGCGGTGCATCAAGGACATAATTCTTCTGTGCAACAATGTGGATAATCCTCAGATCACGGATCCAGTCCGCATTATTGCTACTATCATCTTTCAACTTATTTTTCTCTAGGAACATATCAAAAATAAACGGGGAGCTATAACATGAGCTATTGATCTACAACATAATTTGCAAATACTATCATGACAAAGTTCATGATAAATTAAAGTTCAATTAATCATATTACTTAAGAACTCCCACTTAGATAGACATCCCTCTAGTCATCTAAATGATCACGTGATCCATATCAACTAAACCATGTCCGATCATCATGTGATATGGAGTAGTTTTCAATGGTGAACATGTCTATGTTGATCATATCTACTATATGATTCACGTTCGACCTTTCAGTCTCAATGTTCCGAGGCCATACCTGCATACGGTAGGCTCATCAAGTTTAACCCGAGTATTCCGCATGTGCAAAACTGGCTTGCACCTGTTGTATGTGAACGTAGAGCTTATCATACCCAGTCATCAAGTGGTGTCTCAGCACGACGAACTGTAGCAACGGTGCATACCGAGGGTGAACACTTATACCTTGAAATTTAGTGAGAGACCATCTTATAATGCTACTGCCGTACTAAGCAAAATAAGATGCATAAAGGATAAACATCACATGCAATCAAAATATGTGACATGATATGGCCATCATCATCTTGTGCCTTTGATCTCCATGTCCAAAGCACCGTCATTATCTCCATAGTCACCGGCATGACACCATGATCTCCATCATCTTGATCTCTATCAACGTGTCGTCACATGGTCGTCTTGCCAACTATTGCTTTTGTAACTATTGCTATCGCATAGTGATAAAGTAAAGCAATTATATGGCGCTTGCATCTTATGTAATAAAGAGACAACCATAAGGCTCCTGCTAGTTGCGATAACTTCAACAAAACATGATTATCTCATATAACAATTTATATCTCATCACATCTTTATCATATCACATCACAACATGCCCTGCCAACACAAGTTAGACGTCCCCTACTTTGTTGTTGCAAGTTTTACGTGGCTGCTACGAGCTTCTAGCAAGAACCATTCTTACCTACGCATCAAAACCACAAAGATTTTTTGTCAAGTGCGCTGTTTAACCTTCACCAAGGATCGGCCGTAGTCAAACTTGATTCAACTAAAGTTGGAGAAACAGACACCCGCCAGCCACTTGTGTGCGAAGCACGTCGGTAGAACCAGTCTCATGAACACGGTCATGTAATGTCGGTCCGGGACACTTCATCCAACAATACCGCCGAATCAAAGTAAGATGTTGGTGGTAAGCAGTATGACTATTATCGCCCGCAACTCATTGTGTTCTACTCATGCATATATCATCTATGCATAGACCTGGCTCAGATGCCACTGTTGGGGAACGCAATATTTCAAAAAAATTCCTACGATCACGCAAGATCTATCTAGGAGATGCATAGCAACGAGAGGGGAGAGTGTGTCCACGTACCCCCGTAGAACGAAAGCAGAAGCGTTTAGTAACGCGGTTGATGTAGTCGATCGTCTTCATGATCCAACCAATCCAAGTACCGAACATACGGCACCTCCGTGTTCAATAGACGTTCAACATGATGACGTCCCTCGAGCTCTTGATCCAGTTGAGGACGAGGGAGAGTTCCGTCAGCACGATGGCGCGGCGATGGTGATGATGAAGTTACCGGCGCAGGGCTTCGCCTAAGCACTACGACGATATGACCGAGGTGGTAAACTGTGGAGGGGGGCACCGCACATGGCTAAGAGATTGTTTGTTATGCTTTGGGGTGCCCCCTGCCCACGTATATAATGGAGGGGGAGGCGGAGGCCGGCCAAGGGAGGGCGCCGCCCCCTCCCTAGTCCAACTCGGACTTGCCATGGGGGCGCGCACAGCCACCCCTTGTGGCCCTTCTCTCCTTTCCACTAAAGCCCATTAAGGCCCAATACTTCCCCGGGGGGTTCCGGTAACCTCCCGGTACTCCGAAAAATACCCGAACCACTTCGGAACCATTCCTGTGTCCGAAAAATATAACCTTCCAATATATCGATCTTTACCTCTCGACCATTTCGAGACTCCTCGCCATGTCCGTGTTCTCATCCAGGACTCCGAACAAACTTTGGTCATCAAATCACATAACTCATAATACAAATCATTATCGAACGTTAAGCATGCGAACCCTACGGGTTCGAGAACTATGTAGACATGACCGAGACACATCTCCGGTCAATAACCAATAGAGGATCCTGATGCTCATATTGGCTCCTACATATTCTATGAAGATCTTTATCGGTCAAACCGCATAACAACATACGTTATTCCCTTTGTGATCAGTATGTTACTTGCCCGGGATTCGATCATCGGTATCATCATACCTAGTTAAATCTCGTTACCGGCAAGTCTCTTAACTCATTCCGTAATGCATCATCCCATAACTAACTTATTAGTCAAATTTCTTGCAAGGCCTATAGTGATGTGTGATGTCTACTATACAACCTTCTTCTTGTAGACGTTGTTGGGCCTCCAAGTGCAGAAGTTTGTAGGACAGTAGCAAATTTCCCTCAAGTGGATGACCTAAGGTTTATCAATCTGTGGGAGGCGTAGGATGAAGATGGTCTCTCTCAAGCAACCCTGCAACCAAATAATAAAGAGTCTCTTGTGTCCCCAACACGCCCAATACAATGGTAAATTGTATAGGTGCACTAGTTCGGCAAAGAGATGGTGATACAAGTGCAATATGGATGGTAGATGTAGGTTTTTGTAATCTGAAAATATAAAAATAGAAAGGTAACTAATGATAAAAGTGAGCACAAACGGTATTGCAATGCGTTGAAACAAGGCCTAGGGTTCATACTTTCACTAGTGCAAGTCCTCTCAACAATAATAACATAATTGGATCATATAACTATCCCTCAATATGCAACAAAGAGTCACTCCAAAGTCACTAATAGCGGAGAACAAACAAAGAGATTATGGTAGGGTACAAAACCAGCTCAAAGTTATCCTTTCTGATCGATCTATTCAAGAGTCCGTAGTAAAATAACATGAAGCTATTCTTTCCGTTCAATCTATCATAGAGTTCGTACTAGAATAACACCTTAAGACAAAAATCAACCAAAACCCTAATGTCACCTAGATACTCCAATGTCACCTCAAGTATCCCTGGGTATGATTATACGATATGCATCACACAATCTCATATTCATCTATTCAAACCAACACAAAGTACTTCAAAGAGTGCCCCAAAGATTCTACTGGAGAGTCAAGACGAAAACGTGTGCCAACCCCTATGCATAGGTTCATGGGCGGAACCTGCAAGTTGATCACCAAAACATACATCAAGTGGATCAATAGAATACCCCATTGTCACCACGGGTATCCCACGCAAGACATACATCAAATGTTCTCAAATCCTTAAAGACTCAATCCGATAAGATAACTTCAAAGGGAAAACTCAATCCATTACAAGAGAGTAGAGGGGGAGAAATATCATATGATCCAACTATAATAGCAAGGCTCGCGATACATCAAGATCGTACCACCTCAAGAACACGAGAAAGAGAGAGATCAAGCACATAGCTATTGGTACATACCCTCAGCCCCGAGGGAGAACTACTCCCTCCTTGTCATGGAGAGCGCCGGGATGATGAAGATGGCCACCGGTGAGGGTTCCCCCCTCCGGCAGGGTGCCGGTATGGGTCTAGATTGGTTTTCAGTGGCTACGGAGGCTTCTGGCGGCGGAACTCACGATCTATTCTGCTCCCTGAAGTTTTTAGGGTATATGGGTATATATAGGAGGAAGGACTACGTCGGTGGATCTCCGGGCTGTCCACGAGGCAGGGCGCGCGCCCAGGGGGGTGGGTGCGCCCCCACCCTCGTGGGCAGCCCGGGACTCTCCTGGTCCATCTCCAATACTCCGTGGGCTTCTTCTGGTCCAAAAATAAGTTCCGTGAAGTTTCAGGTCAATTGGACTCCGTTTGATTTTCCTTTTCTGCGATACTCTAAAACAAGGGAAAAACAGAAAGTGGCACTGGGCTCTAGGTTAATAGGTTAGTCCCAAAAATCATATAAAATAGCATATAAATGCATATAAAACATCCAAGGTTGATAATATAATAGCATGGAACAATCAAAAATTATAGATACGTTGGAGACGTATCAGCATCCCCAAGCTTAATTCATGCTCGTCCTCGAGTAGGTAAATGATAAAAACGGAATTTTTGATGTGGAATGCTACCTAACATATTTATCCATGTAATTCTCTTTATTGTGGCAAGAATATTCAGATCCATAAGATTCAAGACAAAAGTTTAATATTGACATAAAAATAATAATACTTCAAGCATACTAACAAAGCAATTATGTCTTCTCAAACATGGCCAAAGAAAGCTATCCCTACAAAATCATATAGTCTGGCTATGCTCCATCTTCACCACACAAAATATTTAAATCATGCACAACCCCGATGACAAGCCAAGCAATTGTTTCATACTTTTGATGTTCTCAAACTTTTTCAATCTTCACGCAATACATGAGCGTGAGCCATGGATATAACACTATAGGTGGGATAGAATGGTGGTTGTGGAGAAGACAAAAAGGAGAAGATAGTCTCACATCAACTAGGTGTATCAACGGGCTATGGAGATGCCCATTAATAGATATCAATGTGAGTAAGTAGGGATTGCCATGCAATAGATGCACTAGAGCTATAAGTATATGAAAGCTCAACAGAAGGAACTAAGTGGGTGTGCATCCAACTCGCTTGCTCACGAAGACCTAGGGCTTTTTGAGGAAGCCCATCATTGGAATATACAAGCCAAGTTCTATAATGAAAAATTCCCACTATTATATGAAAGTGATATCATAGGAGACTCTCTATCATGAAGATCTTGGTGCTACTTTGAAGCACAAGTGTGGTAAAAGGATAGTAACATTGTACCTTCTCTCTTTTTCTCTCCTTTTTTGTTTTTTTATTTGGGCCTTTTCTCTTTTTTATGGCCTCTTTTTTTCTTTTTTTTCATCTAGAGTCTCATCCTGACTTGTGGGGGGATCATAGTCTCCATCATCCTTTCCTCACTGGGACAATGCTCTAATAATGATGATCATCACACTTTTATTTACTTACAACTCATGAATTACAACTCGATACTTAGAACAAGATATGACTCTATATGAATGCCTCTGGCGGTGTACCAGGATGTGCAATGAATCAAGATTGACATGTATGAAATAATTATAAAGGTGGCTTTGCCACAAAATACAATCTCAACTACATGATCATGCAAAGCAATATGACAATGATGAAGCGTGTCATAATAAACGGAACGGTGGAAAGTTGCATGGCAATATATCTCGGAATGGCTATGGAAATGCCATGATAGGCAGGTATGGTGGCTGTTTTGAGGAAGGCATATGGTGGGTGTATCATACCGGCGAAAGGTGCGCGATATTAGAGAGGCTAGCAATGGTGGAAGGGTGAGAGTGCGTATAATCCATGGACTCAACATTAGTCATAAAGAACTCACATACTTATTGCAAAAATTTATTAGTTATCGAAACAAAGTACTAAGCGCATGCTCCTAGGGGGATAGATTGGTAGGGAAAGACCATCGCTCGTCCCCGACCGCCACTCATAAGGAAGACAATCAATAAATAAATCATGCTCCGACTTCATCACATAACGGTTCACCATACGTGCATGCTACGGGAATTACAAACTTCAACACAAGTATTTACCAAATTCACAACTACTCAACTAGCATGACTCTAATATCACCATCTCCATATCTCAAAACAATCATCAAGTATCAAACTTCTCATAGTATTCAATGCACTTTATATGAAAGTTTTTATTATATCCCTCTTGGATGCCCATCATATTAGGACTAAATTCATAACCAAAGCAAAATACCATGCTGTTCTAAAGACTCTCAAAATGATATAAGTGACGTATGAGAGTTCATCTATTTCTATAAAATAAAACCACCACCGTGCTCTAAAAAGATGTAAGTGAAGCACTAGAGCAACAACAAACTACTCCGAAAGATATAAGTGAAGATCAATGAGTAGTCGAATAATTATGCAACAATATGAAGAATCTCTAACATTTAAGAATTTCAGATCTTGGTATTTTATTCAAACATCAAGCAAAACAAAATAAAATGAAATGACGCTCCAAGCAAAACACATATCATGTGGTGAATAAAAATATAGCTCCAAGTAAAGTTACCGATGAACGAAGACGAAATAGGGGATGCCTTCCGGGGCATCCCCAAGCTTAGGCTTTTGGTTGTCCTTGAATATTAACTTGGGGTGCCTTAGGCATCCCCAAGCTTAGGCTCTTGGCGCTCCTTATTCCATAGTCCATCGAATCTTTACCCAAAACTTGAAAACTTCACAACACAAAACTTAACAGAAAACTCGTAAGCTCCGTTAGCGAAAGAAAACAAAACACAACTTCAAGGTACTGTAAGGAACTCATTATTTATTTATATTGGTGTTAAATCTACTGTATTCCAACTTCTCTATGGTTTATAAACTCTTTTACTAGCCATAGATTCATCAAAATAAGCAAACAACACATGAAAAACAGAATCTGTCAAAAACAGAACAGTCTGTAGTAATCTGTAGCTAACGCAAACTTCTAGAACCCCAAAAATTCAAAAATAAATTTCTGGACGTGAGGAATTTATCTATTAATCATCTGAAAAAAGAATTAACTAAATATCACTTTCCAAATAAAAATGGCAGCAATTCTCGTGAGCGCTAAAGTTTCTGTTTTTTACAGCAAGATCAAAAAGACTTTCCCCAGGTCTTCCCAACGGTTCTACTTGGCACGAACACTAATTAAACACAAAAAACACAACCAAAACAGAGGCTAGATAAATTATTTATTACTAAGCAGGAGCAAAAAGCAAGGAACAAAAATAAAATTGGGTTGCCTCCCAATAAGCGCTATCATTTAACGCCCCTAGGTAGGCATGATGATTTCAATGATGCTCACATAAAGGATAAGAATTGAAACATAAAGAGAGCATCATTAAGAATATGACTAGCACATCTAAGTCTAACCCACTTCCTATGCATAGGGATTTTGTGAGCAAACAACTTGTGGGAACAAGAATCAACTTGCATAGGAAGGTAAAACAAGCATAACTTGAAAATTTTAAGCACATAGAGAGGAAACTTGATATTATTGCAATTCCTACAAGCATATATTACTCCCTCATAATAATCTTCAGTAGCATAATGAATGAATTCAAAAATATAAATATCACATAAATCATTCTTATCCTGATCTACAAGCATAGAAAATTTACTACTCTCCACATAAGCAAAATTCTTCTCATTCGGAATGGTGGGAGTATCATAAGAAACTCGAATACTATAAATTGTTTCCATATTAAAAGAGTAATGTTCAGAAAAGGGGTGATCATAATCATGACAAGTTTTATAAATATAATCATCACTACTTTTTATAGCATAAGTATCATCACAATAATCATCATAAGTAGCAACTTTGTTCTCATCATAATCAATTGAAACCTCTTCCAAGATAGTGGAATCATTACTAAATAAAGTCATGACCTCTCCAAATCCACTTTCATAATTATCACAATAAGATTCAACATCCTCCAAAATAGAGGGATCATTACTTCCTAAAGTTGACACTCTTCCAAACCCACTTTCATCAATATAATCATCATAAGTAGGAGGCATGCTATCATCATAATAAATTTGCATATCAAAACTTGGGAGACTACAAATATCATCTTCATTAAACATAGCTTCCCCAAGCTTGGGACTAACATTAATTGCAGCAAATATATTCTCAAAACATCATCTTCATCAAACATAGCATCCCCAAGCTTGGGCCTTTTCATATCATAAGCATAATCACTTTCATCATTAATAGTATGGATAGCACCAATAGTATAGCAATTATCATCATCATAAGGAGTAATAGGAGCAACATCATTTGGGAGAGATACCTTTTTACCTTTTCTTCTCCGTCTTTTCTTTTTCTTCTTCACCTCATGTGTGGTTTCAATCTTCCTTTTGGAGCTCCTTATTAATGAGATTAGTTGAATAGAAGGCTCCTCCTCGTTACCTGATTCATCATAAGAAATAATAGGAGGATATTGGGAAGTATCTTCCCTTTCATTAGTATCCTCTTCATCTTCTATTTGTTTTCTTTTCTTTATGTAATTGGCAATATAAGGATTTTCAATACAATTCACCGCACAATACATATAAATTTCCTCTAGATCAAAACCAAGAAGTTTATCATGGGCAAATACTGGAAGATAGTTAGTTATACATTTCATTTCTTCATAACCCATAAGCAAAGTAAGTTCATTATGATGTGCAAAAGAAATCAAGTCATCATAATTTTTGGAAACGATTAGATCATGAAACAATTTGCATCAGATGGTTAAATGACCACGTTCATTGCAAAGTTCACAAGTACGGCCAAGAAAATTTAAATTTTCAGCACAAACATCTAGCCTTTCTTGCAACCATTTAGTTTCTAAGTACTTATGCCTCTTGCAAAATCTATCTTCCCTAATTGGTGTGTACTTCCAAACTCTATGCACTCCACAAAAATCGACATGCTTATAAGATACATTCTCATCATGACTAGTGCAGTCATCATTAGTACTATGGATATTCAAAGAGTTCATACTAATAACGTTGCAATCATGCTCATCATTCAAATATTTAGTGCCAAACATTCTAATGCATTCTTCTTCTAGCACTTGAGCACAATGACCGGAATCCTTATTTTCATGATAGATATAAAAAAGATGAAGCATATGAGGCACCCTTAATTCCATATTTTTTTGTAGTTTTCTTTTATAAACTAAACTAGTGGTAAAACAAGAAACAAAAAGATTCGATTCCAAGATCTAAAGATATACCTTCAAGCGCTAACCTCCCCGGCAACGACGCCAGAAAAGAGCTTGATGTCTACTACACAACCTTCTTCTTGTAGACGTTGTTCGGCCTCCAAGTGCAGAGGTTTGTAGGACCGTAGCAAATTTCCCTCAAGTGGATGACCTAAGGTTTATCAATCCATGGGAGGCGTAGGATGAAGATGGTCTCTCTCAAGCAACCCTGCAACCAAATAATAAAGAGTCTCTTGTGTCCCCAACACACCCAATACAATGGTAAATTGTATAGGTGCACTAGTTCGGCGAAGAGATGGTGATACAAGTGCAATATGGATGGTAGATGTAGGTTTTTGTAATCTGAAAATATAAAAACAGAAAGGTAACTAATGATAAAAGTGAGCACAAACGGTATTGCAATGCGTTGAAACAAGGCCTAGGGTTCATACTTTCACTAGTGCAAGTCCTCTCAACAATAATAACATAATTGGATCATATAAATATCCCTCAACATGCAACAAAGAGTCACTCCAAAGTCACTAATAGCGGAGAACAAACGAAGAGATTATGGTAGGGTACGAAACCACCTCAAAGTTATCCTTTCTGACCGATCTATTCCAGAGTCTGTAGTAAAATAACATGAAGCTATTCTTTCCGTTCAATCTATCATAGAGTTCGTACTAGACTAACACCTTAAGACACAAATCAACCAAAACCCTAATGTCACCTAGATACTCCTATGTCACCTCAAGTATCCGTGGGTATGATTATATATGCATCACACAATCTCAAATTCATCTATTCAAACCAACACAAAGTACTTCAAAGAGTGCCCCAAAGATTCTACCAGAGAGTCAAGATGAAAACGTGTGCCAACCCCTATGCATAGGTTCATGGGAGGAACCCGCAAGTTGATCACCAAAACATACATCAAGTGGATCAACAGAATACCCCATTGTCACCATGGGTATCCCACGCAAGACATACATCAAGTGTTCTCAAATCCTTAAAGACTCAATCCGATAAGATAACTTCAAAGGGAAAACTCAATCCATTACAAGAGAGTAGAGGGGGAGAAACATCATAAGATCCAACTATAATAGCAAAGCTCGCGATACATCAAGATCGTACCACCTCAAGAACACGAGAGAGAGAGAGATCAAACATATAGCTACTGGTACATACCCTCAGCCCCGAGGGAGAACTACTCCCTCCTCGTCATGGAGAGCGCCGGGATGATGAATATGGCCACCGGTGAGGGTTCCCCCCTCCGGCAGGGTGCCGGAACGGGTCTAGATTGGTTTTCGGTGGTACGGAGGCTTCTGGCGGCGGAACTCCCGATCTATTCTGCTCCCCAAAGTTTTAGGGTATATGGGTATATATAGGAGGAAGAAGTACGTCGGTGGATCTCCAGGCTGTCCACGAGGCAGGGGGGCGCGCCCCCCACCTTCATGGGCAACCCGGGACTCTCCTGGTCCATCTCCGATACTCCGTGGGCTTCTTCTGGTCCAAAAATAAGTTCTATGAAGTTTCAGGTCAATTGGACTCCGTTTGATTTTCCTTTTCTGCGTTACTCTAAAACAAGGAAAAAAACAGAAACTAGCACTAGGCTCTAGGTTAATAGGTTAGTCCCAAAAATCATATAAAATAGCATATAAATGCATATAAACATCCAAGGTTGATAATATAATAGCATGGAACAATCAAAAATTATAGATACGTTGGAGACGTATTAATGTGCATTACCGAGAGGGCCCAGAGATACCTCTTCGATACATGGAGTGACAAATCCTAATCTTGATCTATGCCAACTCAACAAACACCTTCGGAGACACCTGTAGAGCATCTTTACAATCACCTAGTTACGTTGTGACGTTTGATAGCACACAAAGTGTTCCTCTGGTATTCGGGAGTTGCATAATCTCATAGTTAGAGGAATATGTATAAGTCGTCAAGAAATCAATAGCAATAAAACTAAAATGATCATAATGCTAAGCTAACAGATGGGTCTTGTCCATCACATCATTCTCTAATGATGTGATCCTGTTCATCAAATGACAACACATGTCCATGGTCAAGAAACTTAACCATCTTTGATTAATGAGCTAGTCAAGTAGATGCATACTAGGTACATTTTGTTTGTCTATGTATTCACACATGTACTAAGTTTTCGGTTAATACAATTCTAGTATGAATAATGAACATTTATCATGATATAAGGAAATATAAATAAAAACTTTATTATTGCCTCTAGGGCATAATTCCTCCAAGTTGATCATGTCGGTCCCACTGAAAACCCTAACATTCACATTTTGAACTAAATCGGTCTCACCGAGTTCACATATTCGGTCTGACCGAGTTGGCTCTTTTGTGTGTAACGGTTAGATTTTGTGTGGAGGCTATATATACCCCTCCACCCTCCTCTCCATGTGTGAGAGAACCATCAGAACGTGCCTACACTTCCACCATTCATTTTCTCAGAGAGAACCACCTACTCATGTGTTGAGACCAAGACATTCCAATCCAACCACAAGAATCTTGATCTCTAGCCTTCCCCAAGTTGCTTTCCACTCAAATCATCTTTCCACCATAGCCAAATTTGCGTGAGAGAGTTGAGTGTTGGGGAGACTATCATTTGAAGCACAAGAGCAAGGAGTTCATCATCAACACACCATCTATTACCTTTTGGAGAGTGGTGTCTCCTAGATTGGTTACACTACAAAAAATACACTTCCATGATGATACGTGTTTGTCACAGTAGGTCACGTTTTCTGTCATGCATGTACATCCATGATGATTTTATGACAGAATCAAGATAGTCATACCTGTGTTGTTGTAGAAGTGTTCCATGACATTACCAAAATTATCATCACGGAAGTGTCCACTTCCATGACGATAAATCCCACGTCATAGAAGTGCTTTCGTCAAGGGTGACCGACACGTGGCATCGACCGCAACGGGTCGCCGTTAAGCTACCAGGTCCGGTTTTGGATCCGATAACCCGTTAACAGCTGGGACCAATGGGGATTTTCCACGTGTAAAATTCTCATTGACTGGAGGAAACACGGTTTGCTCACCGATGGGACAAATTTCGTCCACTCATTGGATAGGAGGCGTCTATGATACGTCGACACGTGGCACGGCCCAACAGAGGCCCATTCCGGTGAAAAGGCCAGCCCAGCTAAAGGCCCACCATGTTTTTTCAGACACTAGTGGGCTGGCCCATTAACAACCTGCCATGTATTGGGCCAAATTGAGGCCCATAGCAGATCAGGCCCGTTCACAGCCTGTCGTGTTTTGGGCCAAATTATGACCCATATCGGATCAGGTCGGGCCCATTCTAAGACAGGTTTGTATTTCAGCCTGTTAAATACCCGTTAACCAGTTCGGCCCGATAATAGTTTCGGCCTGTTAGCGACCCGTGGTGCATCTGGGACATTGTCGGCCTGGTTTAACTTCAGTCCCTTTAACGGCCAATGCAGAAACTGGGCTATTTCTTGTCTGAAGTAACTTTAGGCCTCTTAACGGCCCGTGGTCTTCGTGGATAAATTTGAATAGTTGGGCCTAATTACAGCCCGCATTGAATCAGGCCTGCTTACAGCCCATCTGATAATGGCCCGTGACACTTTTGGGCCTACGGCCACGTGGATATCGGCCTGCTTAAAGCCCATAATTTTATTGGGCCAAATTGGCCCGAGATATATTTTGGCCTATTAACTGCTCGTCCTATTTGGGCCAAACATGGGCCTTAGGTAGTTTCGGCCTGTATTGGCCCATGAATTTTTTGGCCCAACGCTGGCCCAATCTAGGTTTTAGCCTGTTTAAAGCCCATGGTATTCTCTGGCCCAGCTGGCTAGAACTTTACTCGGCCTATTAAAGGCGGGAAACTACTATAGGTTTAGACCTGCTAATGGCCCAAGATGATTATAGGCCCACATTTTGGCCCATATGAGTAATGGGTCGGCCTGAAGACCGACAACACTGAGATCCACTAAACCTTCCAGCCTAAATTATAGCATACCGACGAAAGAATAAACCTAGACTATACAATATAGAAATTATGACATATTACATCCACTTGGAATCAAAGTTCGCTACCGGTGATAATAAAGCGCAACATGACAGAGGATTACATACACTGGGCATCAAAGGTCGCCACTAGTGCATATAAATGTGCTGACAAAAGAATATACAAAACTAAGAGCACTTCAGAAGGCACGAGGCCTGGCCAGGGCTGGCCCTGCAAGCAGCCAAACAAGCTAATGAGACCTCAGTTGTGTCAACGATAGATGCTCCAGCCCTAGCTATATGGCACCATAGTGCGCAAGGCAGTCCTCTGACATCTTCCTTGCATCTTTGACTTCAAGTCGGAGCTGAGCTGAAGTAAGCCTTTCCGCTTAAAGTTGAGACTGAAGAAGTCGAACTGATTGAGGCAGCGACTGCACAGAGGTTGTCTCACACCTGCTGGTGAGTAGCTTCAACTCACTGTCTTCATCAAGACATGACCTTGGGGTCATCTCGTTGTCCTCTATATGATTTGGCTCACTGTCTTCCCTAAAGTTCCGCCTGGCATAAGAGATACGACTCTGAAAGAGAAACAAGGAGACACGTAACAGGTTTCACAATTATATAAGCAAATAAATGGATTTGTTCCGCATAAGGAACATGTTTTTACAACTACAATTTAAAACTGGTAGTTGTTGCAAACATCCAATCAGATGTAAACAGCAAAGTAAACAACAGTGGAGGAAATGATGCCTATCCAACTCTATACTAGAACAAAGTTTGAAGGCTTGAGAAGGATGAACTTACATTACATGTTAACACGGGCTGGACAAAGCCCATCTCCATGTTGATGGAAGGATAATTCAATAAATTCCCCAAAGAAAATTCTTTATAAGCGTTGCCATTTTTCTACATTTTGCAAAGAGTAAATATAGATCAAATAATATTGGAAGAAATAGAGGATAATGAAGCTATAAGGTGCAGACTGATGATACATAAGCAAATAGCAATTAATTAAGTATAGGGTTACAAGGCAAAAGGTACTGACAAGAGGAATGCAAACATCAACGTGTGCGGTGGCATTGGCTTTATTCAATACTTTGGTAAGAGTAAAGGTAGATATGATAATTTGGAGAAAGCGGAGGGCAGGGCAGATAAGATGCAGAGTAATGCTAGACAATCAACTATCTCGCGATGCAAGTACAGTACACCATCGTCCGTTATTACTTGTCGCTCAAATGGATGTATCTAGCACTATTAAGTTCTAAATACATCCAATTGATCAACAATTAATTCGATACAGAGGGAGTACATGACAACATGTACTTACATGAGCAATCCAAAACTTCATAACCATTGTGTTAATTCTACATTTATCTAAGAGTAAATATAGGTCTTATAATTTCAAGCAAAGGGAGGATAAAGAAGCGAACATTTACAGTGATTCTACATAATCAAACAGCAATGAGTGTAAGTATGCTGACAAAGGGCAAGAGGTACTGACAAGAGCAATGCAGAGCCCAGTATTGTTGTGAGATCATATGATCCTTTGAGTAAGGAGCTTCATCTGAAATTAGTTTTCATACAAGAGAGAAGGTAGGGCACATGCAGAAATTTAGGAGTTCAAATTTTGAATTGATATCATAGACAGTACCTGACGCTGGGCTCTCAGCAGTTCTAATAGGGGTTTGGCCAGTGGAGTAGGGGTAGAGTTTGGTACAGTTGGGCCTGTGTTTTATGTGGCTGCTGATCTATCTGATTTATCAGGTATCACTACCTTTTACAAATACCTAGTTTGTACTCCTTTAGGATCTGTACTCACCCTCTTCCTTTTGGACATCTATTACGAAAGAACAACATTTGATTGGAAAAACATAGTATGACGACACATGGAATAGGTACAAAAAATGGATAGGTATGGCATATACTCACATGTCATGCTTAAACTAAGCAGATGGTGTAACAAAGTAGAAGTAATGCAAGAGGTCAGATGCAAAATATGTGCGACCAATACAACCTTGCCAAGTTAGAGCAAGCACCTTGATGGCTGAATAAGATAGGCCATCCTCCACCATGCCAAGTTTGTTAGCCAGTGGATTGTTCCGCAATATTCCTCTCATGCGCCCATTCTCATATTCATTTTGATAATGTTCAGTACATGTCATGCATGAAAACATAAAAACAAGTTAGATTATCTTTGTAATGCAGAAGTGATTCTAATCCAATACTACCTCCCTGTAAACCCCTTTGTGCTATCTCTGCAATTCTTCTGAGAGATGCCATGCATGATGTAACTTGGTGTGTGCATTAATATAATGTGGCCTAGTACTCAAAATATGAGAGCTCCAGAAGTGATGATACTTCGCAGATGACAGCTTCAACATATAGTAAAGAAGAACAAGTCGACCTGACCTAACAGTTCAAAATATACTAAGGGAGAACAACTCGACCTGACCAGTCGACCGCAAATGTGTCTGCTACTCTTCCCAACAAGGAACATACTTATTAAAGAAGAGAATAGGATCATCTTAAAGAAGAGCAGTAGAGCAAGCAGATTGAAGATATTACAAATCTTTCTATACAATGTCGGTTGCCCACCCATGATGAACCAGAGCGCACAGAGAAATACTGTTCCTTCTGGTCTCTTCATATGTGGCTCACGTGCATTTCGAAACTAAAGTAGGAACATTTAGCTGACCAATTAAACATCTCTCAGTTTTACTAATATCAGCATAATATCATATTTGAATTTGTACAACTAAGCTTGTTTAGCTCGATGGGTGGAGAAGTGCTATTAAGACACAAACCACGTAGGCTGATCGTGGTCATCATAAAATGGGGAAACCGTAAGCATGATGAGTATAGTGTTGACCGTGGCAGTGGGATGGTAGATTTGAAGCTGTAAACCGCGCAAAGGGTAGTTATCAACCGATGTTTTCTTTGAAATAACAAATAAGATTTGGTATCGAAAAGAAAGTACAGTCAACAAGTGACAAAGAAATGCAATTCTGCTGTCTCTCTATATGTCACGACATGCATTTGGAAACTCAAGTGGGACCTTTAGCTAACCAACTAAATGTGTCTGTTAACTAATATCAGTATCATATCACAATCATATTTGAACAACTAAGCTTTGGAATTTTGAGGGTTGTGTTGTTTAGCTTGAAGGGTGGAATAATGCTAGTACGACACAAAGCACCTACGCAGATCATAGTAGAGTAGATAAAAGGGGAAAACCCTAAGCATCAAGAGTAAAATCAGGAAAGTGGAACTAGCTGGACCAGTGGGTGGCGCACATGCTTTTCGAAACGAATATAGGAACATTAGGTGACCAATTAAACGTTCTCTATTTTAGTAATATGAGCATCATATCATATTCGTATTTCAACACCTAAGCTTTGGAATTATGAGTGGCATGTTGTTTCGCTTGATGGGTTGAGGTCTTGAGGAGTAGTGCTAGCACGACATGAAGCACCTACGATGATGGTAGTGAATATAAAGGGGGAAAACCATAAGCTTTACGAGTATAGTGACCGTGCCATGGCGGATCTGAAGGTGCAAACCGGACAAACTACTTCGCAACCAATGTTTGCTTTCAACTAGCCACTATGATTTGGTACGGACAAGAAAAGTACAGTAAACAATTTACGATCTATTTTCTGGGTGAGATCAATTACTTAAGCACATATGGAAGAGTACAACCTCTCTTGCGATGCTGTGTAGGCCCCTGCTGATACGTTGAGGGTGTTGCGGGTGCGATGGTTGTCGGCGGCGGGGAAGAAGACTTTAGACGGCCGGGTCGGGGGATAAATCCTGTTGTCGTGGACGATGCGGTAGTAGGAGCGGCAATGACAAGGTGGACGAGGGCACCGATGAAGCGAGAGGACGCGATGAAAGGATCTTGGTCTGGCGTCGTGGATGAGAGACGTCCATCTCTTGCAGTGGACGACGGGGTAGCGGCTCCGGCAAGGTGGAGGATGGGGTGGCGGATGGAGGAGGCTGGCCGCAGTGGGGAGGTTGTTGTGGCGCCGATGGTGTATGAATGGGGAAATGGAGGGGGGGTCTCAAAATTTGGGACACGCTTGTCTGAAATGTGGGAAAGTTATGAACTTATCCCCCGTTTAAAATTTCGGACATCACGTCGGTTGGGGATAGGATGGTAATCTCGCATCTCCCAAATATTTGCCGGTAGCGATTTCGGGTGAGGAGAGGGTGTTTTGCCGCCCACGGTTGGCGCCCACGGTGTATGAACATGGCTGACAGGTAGGGCGGTTGTGTCACGTCTAAGGGAAGTTATACATCTGCCCCTATTTAAAATATTTGCCTACATCGATTTCGGGCGAGGAGAGTTTGTTTTTCCACCCACCGTGTATGAATGGGGAAACGGAGGGAGAGACACATGTCTTTCGGACGAGCTTGAATCAAATGTGTTTTGCCGCCCATGTTTGGCGCCCACCGTGTCTGAATGGGCTCAAAGGCGGTCGTGTCACATCTGATTGAAGTTACTAGTCTACCCCTATCGACAATAGTGTAAATCCGGTCGATAAGGATGTCAAAGTGTCAGGGGTAGACATTAATTTCCATCTCGCAAACACTTGCTTCGGGCAGCGCACAAATGATAGTGGGTGTTTAGCCGCTTCATTCAAAACTTGGGAGAATTAGCATTCACGTTTGCCTTGGGCCCTGGCAACTAAATTCAAATCCAATTTGTATTCGATTACGAATATCCACCGATAATTCTACGTTTTGTTATTTATTTCTTCAAAACCAAAACAAAGATTTATTCCACTTTATATATGATTATGATTTAGAAATGCCGTGATCTTCGAATTCAGTAGGTTGGATACACTTTGAGTCAAACAATTATTTCATCCAATACAATATGCTCACACGAAAAACAGTTCACCTTATGTCAATCATACAAGTACTGAGGATTACCTCACCTAAAAAATTTGGATCATTACAACACATGGACAATATAGGGGGTCTTACAACATAATCCATTCAGAGACATGACACAACATGCAAGATAATAATCTATTGACAATTTCAACTGGTATCTAAAGAAGAATTGGGATTACCCTGGGCTTCAGATAGCAGAAACAACATGACCTCCTCCGTCTTCAAATGCAGCATTCTTACTTCCTCCAATTCTTGGGTTGCTTGCATAATGTGTGCAGCTAATTGCATAATTTCCAGCCTCAAGATCAAGATTACCTCATTCATGGCAGCCACACCATCTCTTTCTGCCTCTAGTAGAGCCTCAAGAACTATAATATCTGTGCTCAGACTGCTCTCCGACGGTGTTGCCTCTGAACTGCTACCATCTGGTAACATGGATGGCACACTGCTCCCACAAATAGATTCTGGGGTTGTACATTGTGTCCTAATGTGAACGGCATCCTGAAAGGTTTCCGCTGGACATAAGTAAGAGATAGTTATCGCATGATCCAGGCAGTAAGCTTACATGGTAAATGACATATGAATTATTGCCGAGCATGGCAAGCTATATTTAAATGGTTCAAAGCAGCATCAGCCAAAAAGAAATTAAAGTGGTATGATGAAACTAGGGATGTAAGTGGCAAATAAACAACATCCATCAGTCCATCTAGTTAGTTTTTGCTAGCTCCCTAGTTCATTTTCCTCAAAAAACAAAAACTCTTTTGAACTATCATACCACTAGTGGACTTTAATCGGGATTAAATGGGACCCAGTTGACATCCCTAGTTGAAAGGGAGTGTACCACCGCTATATTTAAGTTGACAAGGCATCTAAGCAGTTCAAATAATCTGAGAAAGCACTTAATAGTGTGGCCTCATATTAACTACGAAGACAGTCTTGTGATGAAGTGTAGAGGAAAAGTTAAGGACTCAAATGAACCAGGCATGCATTTCTTTACAATAGTATAGCAGGCACTGCTGACATGTTGGCCAACTCAGGTATAGCCTAACAAGTAACAAACAAGCATTCGAATCAAACAATACAGCAAAGCAGACAACTGAACTATTTGTAATTCTGTAGGATTACATGTTGAGCCCACAAGCCAAGAAAGCAGCCCACACACATTAAATTTCACATGTACTAAAACACACTGGCTTACCATATGTTGCTGTGAAGCCTCGCTGCTGTTGCAATGTTCTTTGAAGATATCGTCAGCATCCCGTGGTTGCAAATCTAGTTCTTGTAGTTTATTCTGCACGCTCTATTTAGGTAAAATTAATTTTAATCACATGCATTGGTTCGAATTGATCATCAATGGTTCATCTAAACTAATGAAAGAAGGGTGTGTGCTTACATGCCAATATATCTGTTTCACTCTATTTTTATGCTTGTTCGAGGTGCCAGCCCCAAAAGAACAAATATTTTGCTTGATGGGGTTGGCAGCTCCATAATTAATAGAAGCATCAAATTAGTCATGCAACTTAGGAAGATCAAGAACACACAAAAAAGTAATGAACGGAGGCTCAGATCAGTGATGTAATAGCTAGCATTAGAAAATGTAGGGTAAAACGAACAAAAAGCAGCGGAACCACATGCTAGTTTGCTGATGTGTAATTAAGCATAGAGAACATGAAGCAATCTGATGGAACCAACTTGTGGCATTAGAACAACACCATTATCATAAATATATCATGCAAGAAGTAAAATAGTAGGCAGTGATATCTAGGAAGTACAGTAATACTTAGGACAAAACTGAAGCATATTAACTATATGTGCACTAGTATGTAATTTAGCACATGTAACATGTTCACTGCCAGAAGTATGGCCCTACAGGTGCAAGTAGAATAACGCGTCTCATGAAAAATTGAATGATGCCCTGAAGAAATTCAAAGGTGTGGTGCTTATGCTAAGAAAGTGAACATAGGCGTCGGCCATTGGATAATAGTACCTGATTCTTGACGGCGCATGGGTATCGTTGTCATACTTGATAGCTAAGGATTGTCGATGGTGCTTGTGTTGCTGTTGAGTTTGGGTCGGCTGTCGCCATCGCTGAAGCGGCTCTGGTGCTTCGGTTGCGGCGCCTCTCGACATACAAGAAAGCTCATCTGTGGTAAGTGAACAGTTGCACGATAAAGAAGAGAAAAACCGAAGGAGCACAAATTGAAATAACCTGATGAGGCTGCGGCGTCAGTAAAGCAAGGCCGGTGGAGTTGAATATGGCGTCCGTGGAGCGGGTCCAGTGCAATGGACGAAGGCTTCGGCGGGCGCGGTGTACACTGCTTTCGGTGAGGCGGATCTGTTGCGGCGGACGAGGGCTTGTATGAAGGGTCAGCGATGGGGCAGACGAGGGAGTCAGTGAAGGGCCTACACTATTGTGGACGAGGGCGCGGTTAAGCAGATCCGGTGCGGTGGACCATGATGGTGGTCAAGTAGATCTGGAGCGGTGGACAAGCCAGTCGGTGAAGCAGCTCCGGTGAAGTGGTGAGTTGGAAATTGGGGGTTCCAAGGTGCGGAAGGTAGATCCGGCGGGGTGTGAGGTCCACCGCTGCAGCGGAGGACTAGATTCGGCGGCTTGCCGTGGTTGGGGGCGGTAGGGGAGGGGATCTGGGGAAGAATGTTGGGGGCAAAGAGGGGAAAACAATGGAGTTACCAAAGCAGCCCTTTTTCTGTTCATGTGGCAGGGGTAAAACAGGAATATCGCATGGCTAAACTTTCGGGCGCAAGATATTTCGATGTGAGCGGGAAGTTTGAAAGCTTTTGGCGCCTGAAATTATAAGTGTTCTGCTCTTATACGACCGACTATGATATCATGGTCGAGAATTTATTTGTTTTGCACGCAAAAAAAGTGCAAGTTTTGAAAATCAATGTCTCCAACTCGAAACTTAGATTGTCCATTCAATTCAAATATGGATCATTGAGCTAGTACAAGAAAATACCATCATACGGTCCAATTCAAATGAAATTCCAAATGTGTTTATCCTAAATATGATGACAAAAGCAAAAATGTATGTGTATGAATAAAGTGGATGATTATAAAGTTTGAACATGCCCGTATGTGTATATCTCTAGGTTTGATATATGAATTTGTAATCACGAAATCCCAGCTTAAAAAATGTACCTCCGTTTAAATGAATTACAAAAGCTAATGATTGAGTCGAATTCCAAAATTCCAATCTTAGGTTTGTAATTCTGGTACATCAAGGTATATCACGCATGTTCAAAAGTATCGTTATCTCATAGTCCAAACTATGAAACAAATTGATCAACCATGAGTGCACACACTATTGACCATATATATCTCAATTACGCTAAAGTCCCTCAAATATAGACACCTAACTCATTATCTGAAGCCAACCCCCCACCCCCTCCATCGCCCCCACCCCCCCACACACGCCGTTCTGTCCCCCAGACACGAACACACGAGCACATTAACACCCCCTCTCTTCTAAAGTCCAGACCCCAATATAGGTCTCTTATCACTTTGCCTCTCGGGCATGCACACACCTCTTCCCCCACTCTCCAGGTCTTCCGGCATCTCTCTTTCCCAAGCACACGCACTATGTAGAGTGTATCTTTCCCATACACACAAAACATCGCCCCCAAATGTCTGTCTCCCTAGTTATGTGGTTCTCGCACACTCACCTCGCACACCACCCCCACTGCAAACAAGCACAGTTGTCTCCTTGTGCACCACTCTCCTCTTTCTATCTCTCCCACATGCAGACCCGCCCCAGCTCCTTTCGTGTATACATATATGTCGTGACTCTTTCCATAGCTCCCTAACGTATCATCGTTCTCAATCTCGCACACTATTCTCTACACCATCTATTCTAGATCTCTCATGATGTCCATATCCCACACACGATGAATCGCTTCCCTTGCGTCTCCGTACATAGGCCAATTTCGAACAACATCAACATTGTCTCCCTATCTATACGCCACTTCTGGACACAAACGACCCCTCTCTCTCCCCCTCTTTTCCTCTCTCTCTCTCTCCATCGCTAGCTCTCTCTCTCTCTCTCGCTCTCACACCCCTCTCCCACACACACTCGATGTCTCTTCCAAATAGTCTGCTCCCCGCCCGCACCCATGCTATCCCGCTACTACACATGCCTTTGTCTCTCTTTGACACACATGTCACACCATTCCCCCTTCCCTTATACTAGGTTTACATCATTAGTGGTCTCTCTACTCCACATACACACACTCCCTCTCACACACAAACGCGTGCACAAACACACACAGACACGCACAAACACCCATCTAGCTATCTGGATCCTTCTTTTAAGACACATACCCTCGCATATTCTCTATAGCTCTAGATATGTATATATCCCTCCCCCCTCTCTAGCTCATATGCACACCAAAATTCTCCATCTCTCTAACTCACACATCTCTCCCCATGTCCGCATGTGTATCTCACACACTCACTCTCTGATTATGTCTATGTGTCTCCATGTTACACAACACAAAGCCCCATGTACATGTCTCTCTCTATCCTCCACACACATAGACACAAAGAATCTCTTATCATTGCCTCAGTCTCTAGACATATCACACACGCTCTCTCTCTCTCTCTCTCCCAAACACGCTCAACAAGGGTTTCCCCGTGAATAATTTACCGTCTATTCATCAACAGTCATGGTAGTACAGCGAACATGAGACGCGAAAAAGAATAAATCTACACGTGTGTAGACTACCTAGTATGACTACGAGGACTAGAGCAAGCCGAAAGCGCGTCGCCGTCATCCCCTCCTTATCGGCGACGGGAAAACCTTTGTTTTACACAGTTGAGAAGTCATTGTGCTAAGGTCCCACATGTTGAGCCGTTGAATAGAATGTATATCCTAGTTTATGGAAACAAGTGTCGATAATACGTTTCTATCTCCATACTTATATTTCTTCTCTTATAAAAAAACCGAGTTGGTGATGATGGTATGCGTGCCATCTTGCAATAGACCATCCGATCTATATCTGATAGATGGAAATTAAACTAAAAGATACCCGCACCTCTCTCCACATTTACAGACAAGGCCTTACCTCATTCATCCTTATCTCCAACAACCTCATTGTTGAGCAATTAAAAAAAGGAAGCCTCTGGAAAAAATTGGCCTGGTGGCCGCTGCCGGCGTCGTCCATCCCCTTGCCTCCGCTTAGTACGGCCACCAATCACCACCACGCCCCACTCCTCTTCACCTCATCTCCTCTTTCTCGAGATATCATTAGTTTTTACACATGGGATTAGTCCTGCATGGGTCAATCACAACAAGTGTTATATAAAAATATGCATCTTGATGTTCCGTGCAATGCACGGACATCTTGCTAGTACTCCTATAGAAGACTAAGTTGGTGATGATGGTGTGTGTGCCATTCGTCATTTCTGACCATTAGATCTACATCTAACAACTGTGAGGTAAGTTGTTGAGTTTTCTCACCAACATCCCACTTCTCTACCAATTTGTGGAAAAACCCATAATTAGTATCTTAAAACCAACCACACCCCTCCCTCACCTCACCAAAACAGCCCAAGGAATATTTTCTGATTGAAACATAATATATCTCTAGTGATATATGTATATCATAATTAGAGTGTTTTGTATCAAGTTTGTGAATAATTATTATTCTAATTATGATTCGTTGCAACGTACGTGAACATTGCTAGTATTTCCAACCATTCCAAAAAATTCTAGTATTTCCATAGTTTTGAGTTTTCCATCAAGATATTAGTCACTCATGGTTGATATTTACTTTCAATCACGCACACATAGGCACTATGTAACTAGCCTTGCTTATTGGCTTCCAAAGCTTAACTTTCACTCCTACTTACAATATGTACAGTATTTAACAAAAAAACAACCACTTTCAACCAGCCCTAGGAAGAAAGTATTGTACAAAAAATAGCAAAAACATACCCAAAATTTCTTAATCCATGCCAAAAGCTACTACCTAGTGTCGATTAGGCTTGTTTAAACCCGTTTATGACAGGGTTGGCCCACACGTCCGTGCTAACAAGGCAGCTTAAACCAACACATTTTGTTTGACCGTTGACACGAGGGATCCACATCTGACCTTCTATCCTGTTATATTCCCCTCAAATCATTATTTTTCCTGAACATTATTTCAAACGGTATTGATGCGTGTTCGTCGGTGGCGTCGGTGATGAGGGAGTTGGCCGCCGCTCCGCCGGACGGGCCGGACGCCGCACTGGCCTCCGCACAGGTTAGCAGGCTGGCCCAAGCGTGACTCACGCGTGAGCAAGCCACCACGCTGGCCTTCGCTCGAGCCAGATGGTTGACCTTAGCGTGGCGCGCCGCGCGCGAGCAATCCACCGTGCCAATCTACCTAGCAAACCTTGCAGACAAGCAGTTGGACAGAGCTATCTTGGCTAGCTAGCGGTCGCGAGCGCCGGACGGAGCTGTCATCTGGGCTGCCGCAAGATGGGCTCCGCACTGCCGGCGGTTTTAACCTCGCGTTCTGCTGGCGGCGGTAGCTGCGTCCCATGGCCGAGGATGACTAGGTGGACGGGCCGGAGGTAGGAGGTCGCTCGAGGTTTTTTGTGCAGACTGACATGTAGGTCCCACAAGTCATAACACCTAACTTGCCGATCGAATAGAAGGCATTGACTTAAGGGGCGACATGGGTTGAAACGTGCCTATAACGGCACTTTGTAGAGTAGTCGTTTCTTGGTAGGGCTGGTTGGTAAGGGCATGTACAATGGTTGATAAGGTAGTCTTTTCTTAAGTCTGCCACGTATGCAAGTGGTAGTAGTTTCTTGGCATTATTAGGTCATGTAAAATGGTTGATAAGATAGTCTAATCTTAAGTCTTCCATGTAATTTAGATATGATAAGAAAAACATGTCTACAATGGGTCATCTCTTAGCCTTATCTTCAATGACTAGTTATTCCTAAAAATGTGGTGAGACATATTGTGCTAAGAGATCATCTCTTGTCTTCTCTTCAATGCCTTTTCTTATGATTTCTCTCTCCTCCACCTCATCATTTATCCTATGTGGCATTGCTAAGATAGAACCATCGTACATGCCCTTAGTGGTTTCTTGGCATTATTAGTGGTTTCTTGTAAAGAACAATGTACTACTAGCGACAAAAGGCGATTCTAGGTTGCGTTGTACGCCAATGAGTACTACTAGTGGTCGCGGGAGTGTATACCTCGTTTTGTGGGTTCGATCCCGGCCGAATGCATGACAACCTTTTTTTAAATAGTAACTTCGCTACGAGCCAATATTGTACACAGGTAGTTTGAGTTTTGAAGTCAAACGGACATGTCGCACCACAATCTGGGTGCACTGGATAGCCCAGCCACGTGAACGGGTTTTCCTTCCCATCATCCCGTGGCTCGTGTGCTCACCCTAGCTGCACCTCGCTTGCAGTTTCCTCATCAGCTAGTAGCATATTTAAACTAGCGCCTCCCAATTAAGCCCGAGGAGCTGGAAAAGCCTGGCGCGACATTGGGAACTGTGCAATATGGCTATGTACGTAAAGTGCTAGTACTCTACTACTCTGTAGCTTGTGGCATTGCACGGATGGACTTCACTCCATTATCGGCTCTATAAAAGAAATTCCTCTTGACGTGATTTTTTTGTTTTGAAACGGAGGCAAAAGCTTTGCCTCATCTCATTCATGAAGAAGGAACTACTAACAAAGTTTGATGAGATCCATTACAACTCCACAAATGGAAGCGAAAAGCCTAGTCTCGCTGTATCAAATAACTCAAATGTTCTGCCCCCGCAGTAACCGTCGCTGATAAACAGGCTGCTAGTGTGTACATGAGAGGAGCGGCTGAGTGGGCCAGCTACGCACTTGAATAGAGTGCCGAGAGTACCTGAAAGATTGTGGATGTCACCTAGAGGGGGGTGAATAGGCGCTTTAAAATAATTACGGCTTAGGCTTGAACAAATGCGAAATAAACCTAGCGGTTAATTCGTCAAGCACAAAACCTACAACAACTAGGCTCACCTATGTGCACCAACAACTTATGCTAAGCAAGATAAACTACTAGGTGATAGCAAGATATATGACAATAAACAATATGGCTATCACAAAGTAAAGTGCATAAGTAAAGAGCTCGGGTAAGAGATAACCGAGGCACACGGAGGCGATGATGTATCCCAAAGTTGACACCCTTGCGGATGCTAATCTCCGTTTGGAGCGGTGTGGAGGCACAATGCTCCCCAACAATCCACTAGGGCCACCATAATCTCCTCACGCCCTCGCACAATGCAAGATGTCATGATTCCACTAAGGGACCCTTGAGGGCGGTCACCGAACCCGTACAAATGGCAACCCTTGGGGGCGGTCACCGAACCCGTACACTTTGGCAACCCTTGGGGGCGGTCACCGGTACCCATCAAATTTCTCGGGGCGATCTCCACAACCTAATTGGAGACCCCGATGCTTGCCCGGAGCTTTACACCACAATGATTGAGCTCCGAACACCACCAACTGTCTAGGGCACCCAAGCACCCAAGAGGAACAAGCTCAAGGGTACCAAACACCCAAGAGTAATAAGCTTCTCAACTTGTAACTTCCACGTATCACCGTGGAGAACTCAAACCGATGCACCAAATGAAATGACAAGGGCACACGGAGTGCCCAAGTCCTTCTCTCTCAAATCCCACCGAAGCAACTAATGCTAGGGAGGAAAATGAGAGGAAGAACAATAAGGAGAATACCAAGAACTCCAAGATCTAGATCCAAGGGGTTCCCCTCACATAGAGGAGAAAGTGATTGGTGGAAATGTGGATCTAGATCTCCTCTCTCATTTCCCTCAAAAACTAGCAAGAATTCATGAAGGGATTGAGAGTTAGCAAGCTCGAAGAAGGTCAATAATGGGGGAAGAACACGAGCTCAAAGGATAAGGTTCAATGGGGAAGAAGACCCCCTTTTATAGGTCCCCATGAACCTGCCCGTTATGTGCAGAAAACTATAGGACCGGTACAACAGGTGCACGAACCGGTACAACCGGTCAAAGCAGAGGAAAAACCAACCCGTAGGAAAAAGGCCTAAGCGGTACAACAGCCCAGAGAACCGGTTAAAGTGAACTAACCGGTACAACCGGTCAACAACCGCCCAAGAACCGCTCCAAAACAGAAACTAGTCCGGTGGTAGAGCGGTACATGGCCGGTACAACCTTCGGACCAATTCTGGAGCGGTAAAACCACTCCAAACACCGGTTGTACCGGTCAACTAGTACAACCGCTCTAAGGGGCGGTACAACCTCTCTATGTAAAACATGTAAGATCAAAACAGCCACAACTTTCGCATACAAGCTCCGAATTTGATGAAATCAAGTTTGTTGGAAAGCTAGCGACAAGTGATGAAGATATGTACCTAGGGTAGGGTCATAGGCCTGACCTAGACACCCTCCCCTAGGACGTCACCCTCAAACCAGAAGCATTCGAAGAGGAGTCATCATCCACTCGACCATGAGGACTCTCACTGGGGGGTCTTAGCAGTTTATTGGAGAAGTTGCGATTCTTCCGATTCCCATCATCATGGTTTCTGGCGGAGGATTGGCCGAAGGCCACGAGATCCATCTCAGCGCGCTTGTCTTCATCACCGACGACTCCACTTGGCTCCATGAGGCTCCACTCGACGTCGAGGCGCTCCCCGTCCGCGGGGCGACGCACTTCCGCGCATGTGTTCGCGGCGTCCTTCTTCGGCAACCGTCGACTCCGTATCAGTCGGCTCCTACGACAACCTCCCTTTCCGTTGTTCGCCGGCGCTAGCGATCCGGTCGGTCGCGGCTTCAGCGGTGGGTGAGGCACGCGGTGGCCCGCCAATCGGCCACCCCACAAATCGCGGCGATTGAGCCCGATGAAGCTCTCTATGGCCTGTTCGATCTGTCGACTGGCTCCGTCGGGACTGCGTTCGAATGCGACAACAGTGACCCTGCAGCGGAAGTCTTGATGGTCAATGGACCACGTAGTCCTCCTGGCTTCACCCGTGAAGGCGGTGGCGATGGCGATAGTGATCCGTTGTGTGTTCACGAGGAGTACCGCCCTGAACCCCTCTCTTCGCTGCGGAGGGAAGATCTTCTCCGCCGTAATATGGATGCACTTCACACTCCTACCGTTGGAGAAACCTCTGAGGCCCAGGCCTTGGAGGAGGTGCACCTGGCCAACTTGGCTGAGCGCACTCGACGAGCGTGCTCGGCAGCGGATCCCCGAGTCCAGTCGACGTCAACTTTTTCCGCCTCTGACTCAGGTATACCGAACTACGATCCAGAATCTCACAGCTACAGCTCGAATAGCAGAGTCAATTCAACCTTCCCAGTCAGAACCTGGCCGAGGTTTGATGTAGATCTGGGCTTTACTTCGGGCAGCGGGGGAGCAGAATACATCAGTATGTCAGTCGCGGAATAGGATTCATAGCAGGTATGTGGTGGCGGATACTGTCCAATCTGCCCATAGCCCGAGATCGCCTCCACGGCGTGAGGGACGTGGGTACCAGTAAGATCAGTACAGGAACCGTGAGCAGTATGATCATCGACTCGACCACGACGACCGTCGTCGAGTGCCCACGCCTCCTCCGAGGAGTGGGTCATACGTGCCTTGGCGGCAAGATGACAGGCGCCCCCACAGCGACGAACGAAGAATTCCAGTTGACCCCAGAGAACCAGGCTTTGCTGCAAGGTCTATACTCATTCAAGGTCTGGTTGACAGAAACAGAGCTCACAGAGAAGGCCACGATAGAGATCATCCGACTGGAAGCAGGGGTGTGTCAGATTTCGGGTTCCGGCAGACCCCTGAGGTTCGAACACTCGGGTGCGTGCGGAGATTTCCCCTCCTACCTACCTGCACCCCTCCGCCTTGCTAGGATCTGAACTAAGGAAAGAACAACGCGAGAGACACAGGGTTTATACTGGTTCGGACCACCGTTGTGGTGTAATACCCTACTCCAGTGTGTGGTGTGGTGGATTGCCTCTTGGTCTGATGATGATGAACAATACAAGGAAGAACAGCCTCGCGAGGGTCTGTTCTTGGCTAGGGTGATGAACTGCTGGGAGGAGCTCAGTCACCTTTCTCTCTCTCTCTCTCTTTCTGATCTTCTCTCTCTCTCTCTTTCCCTGCCTCTCCTTGCTCTGTCTCTCTGTGTCTCCGTGTTTTTCTTGCTCTGTGGGTGGCTGGTCCTATTTATAGAGGCCCTGGTCCTCTTCCCAAATATCAAGCGGGAAGGGAGCCAACAATGGCGGGCTAATTTGAAGGGGGACAACTAGTATGAACTATCCTGACAAAAGTAGTCTTCGCCTGCGCAAAGCTCTGGTGATGACGCCGCCTTGGGCTCCATGGTGACCTCCCTCTCGTAGTCCTCCTGGTCTTGGTCTCGTTGCATCGAAATGGCAACCTTTGCCTGATGCCTCGGTACTCCGCGGCTGCGCTGCCCCCTTTGCACCAAAGAGGAGGGGAGGACACTGCGTGGGCTGGCACCCGCCTGGCGCCCCCGGTCGTCATGGCTTGCGTCACGGGCACCTCGTGAGGTACCCCGCCTTGATCTCTCTGCCTCCTCGTGAGCCAGCCTGACGAGGCCGCGCCTAAGGAAGCTCCGCGTCGTCCACCCCGCGAGGCTTGGCCCCTCACGAGGGTCTTGGGTTTGTGTTGGTGAAGATGGGCCGCGCTGGGCCCCCCTTTTAGCCACGCCGCAGGCTGCAGGCAGGAAAGTCTAGGGACCCCCATTTCCAGAACGTTGACAGTAGCCCCCGGGCCCAAGGCGCGCCCGTACTTGGCCGTGCAGGGAGGCGGAAGGGCAAGAGCGAAGCACCGCTGGCCCTAACAGCCTGCGGCCTTGGGCGCCACGTGGCGGTTGATTGGACGTGGGCGTCTCCACTTCCCCATGGCGCCTCGGCAACTGCACGGATTGGACAAGTCCCTGCATGCAAAGCGGGTCATAATTACCTGCGATCGTGGGGGCCGTTGGTTGGCCATCGCCAGTTATAAGTACAGACTGGCGCGCGCCCTTCCAGTTCATCCCTCCTTGCTCCGACCTTTCTTCATGGCCCCGTCAAGGAGGTTCTCGGCCACAAAGAAGGGGAAGGCTCACCAAGTTGAGCCCGCCTCTACCCCACCCAAGCGCGGCCGAGGGCGCCCTCGTAAACATCCTGTGGCAACCACGGTGGCTCCCCGCAGCCGTGGAGGCGATCTTCAGCACAGCGACGGGCGGATTGCTGTGGCCGGGGGGCGTGGTCCGGTTGCGCGTCCCCCTAGGCCGTGCTTTCGCGCTGCTGAAGTGCTGTCGGAGTTCGTCGTGTGGTCGGCAGGGCCGACCAGCACTCGGCTTCCGCTTCCTCGCTTCCTCCTTGGCGAGCTCCCGGCCGGCGCCCCGGGCGGCCTCTGGCTTCGGGCCGACGGCTGCTGCAGCCGGGCCTCATGGGTCTCACTGGAGGTCTCCGCGGCCGGGAGCCTGTTCCTGGCCCGCGGTTGGCAGACGTTTGCCCGCGCGTGTGGCCTGAGCCGTCGGTGCACCCCTACACTTCAAGTTCGACGGTGATGCAACCCTCTACGTGAGGGTGTTTGGGGAAGATGGTCGCTGCGCAGGATGTTGCCCCGAGGGTGACGACCGCGGCTGGGAACCCAGCTCCAGCGATGATGGAGAGGGCAGCGCTCGCGCGGCCGGCGGCGCTCAGGGTTCCTCAAGCTTCTCTGGTTCTTCTTCAGGCGGGACTCCTCTAGCGGTGGCCGTGGTCAGCCCCCGCACCGCCGTATGTGCTTGGGAGGTGGCAACGTGTCCGCCCGCTGTCGCACCCTGGTGAAGCGCAAGAGGGAGTCCGCCTGAGCTCCGGAGGCAGCTCGGGCCTTCCCTGTGGGCCGGTGTGAGGCGAGCTGCACCAGATTTGTTCTTTCTTTTTCCTTTTTCCTACGTAACAAAGACAATAGTGTGGAGCCCCGCGGGGGCGTGTTTGGGTTATTGCTGTTAATCATCGTTTTGCTTTCGTTACCGTACCTTCCAGCTACGTGCCCGAGCGTGGATAGTTTCCGGCCCCGGCCGTGGGGGACGACCGACCCAGGCCCTTTGTTTGTGTCGCGGTGCCCATGGGGCATGGACTGGAGGGGTGCTCCTGTAAGGGGCCCAGGTCGCGAACTCTTTTAATGACTAGGATAGGAACACTCGCGAGGGCGCTCAGCTGCCCCCCTCGCGAGGCCTTGCACAAGAGAAATCGATGCAGGAGAGTGAAAATTCGGAGAACCACAAGCCAAAGGCGGCAACAACTTCAATAAAACTTCGAATGGGAAGGAACAAGCCAACTGCGGAAAGCAAATGAAAAGCCGCGTCCGGCACCTAATCTAGTCTTCGACGTCTTCTCACCAGCGCGGAGCTAAGTGCTGCCACTGGGCGTGGGAGGGAGCCCCAGGGCCTGAGGCCGGCGCTCCTGAGACTCCGGGACGTGTACAACCCCAACTCATTATTACGTGAGAGTGTCACGGGCGACGAGCTTCACAGGCGTTGGCCTTCTTCACAGGCTCCGGGCCTTTTCCCAAACGCGATGGCTTCACAGGCATTCGCCTTCTTCACAGGCTCTGGGCCTTTTCCAAAACGCGATAGCTTCGCAGGCATTCGCCTTCTTCACAGGCTCTGGGCCTTTTCCAAAACGCGATAGCTTCCCAGGCATTCGCCTTCTTCACAGGCTCTGGGCCTTTTCCAAAACGCGATAGCTTCACAGGCATTCGCCTTCTTCACAGGCTTTGGGCCTTTTCCAAAACGCGATAGCTTCACAGGCATTCGCCTTCTTCACAGGCTCCGGGCCTTTTTTAGGGGTAGAACCTCCGGAGGTGCTGGATGTTCCATGCATTCTGGACTGGCACCCCCTCCTGAGTCTCCAAGTGCGCGGAGCCGGGCCTGGAAACATGAACAACTTTGAACGGGCCCTCCCCACATGGGAGAGAGCTTGTGCAGCCCCTCCCTGGAGAGGACCCTCCTGAGCACGAGGTCTCCTACCTCGAGAGTTCTGGGGCGGATGTTGCGGCAGTGATATCGCCGCAGTGCTTGTTGGTATCTCGCTGCTCGTAGCGCGGCTTCTCGGCGACGTTCCTCCCACAGCACGAGGTCCATCCCCCGCATGGCGTCCTGCTGCGCCTCGTCAAACGCCAGGACCCGCGAGGAGCGACGTCTGACCTCGTGAGGGAGGACCGCTTCGGCTCCGTAGACCAGGAAGAACGGGGTCTCTCCAGTCGGCTTGGTCGCGGTTGTGCGGATGGACCACAACACTGACTGAAGCTCGTCGTACCAACCTCTGCCACAGGCCTCCAGCTTCTTCTTGAACGTCCTGGTCTTGAGGCCCCTCAGGACCTCCGTGTTGGCCCGCTCAGCCTGGCCGTTGCTTCGGGGGTGTGCCACCTAAGCGTAGCATATCTGCGTTCCAAGGTTAGCATAGTATGTTTTGAAGAGGTTACTGGTGAACTGCGAACCGTTGTCCGTGATGATGCGATTCGGCACCCCGAACCGGCTCATGATGCCCTTGATGAACTTGACCGCGGAACCCGCGAGAATGGTGCGGACAGCCTCTACTTCAGCCCACTTAGTGAACTTGTCCACGGCGACGTAGAGGTAGCGATAGCCCCCAGGCGCCCGAGGAAACGGGCCCAAGATATCCAGCCCCCAGACTGCGAATGGCCATGAAAGGGGTATAGTCTGCAAGCCTCCTGCTGGCTGATGGATCTGCTTGGCGTGGAACTGGCAGGCCTCACAAGCTTTTACTAGTTCGACAGCGTCATTGAGCGCGGTGGGCCAATAAAACCCACTGCGGAACGCCTTGCCGACGAGGGTCTGCGATGATGAATGATGTCCACAATCTCCGCCGTGTATATCTTCCAGCAGTTCCTTCCCTTGCTCCCTGGAGATGCAGCGCAGGGATACATCGTTTGGCCGCTTCCAGTAGAGCTCTCCATCCTTGATGCAGTATGCCGTGGCCTGGCGTGCCACTCGCTCCGCTTCCTCCTCCTTCTCCGGGAGGGTCCCTTGCGTTAGGTAACTCCGGAGCAACGCGATACAACATCCCTCCTGAGGTTCCATCGTCAGGAGCAGACGTGCTCCTGAGGCCGAGCCACAGGTTGGGGCCCGTGAGGCAGGTGGCTGAGGGAGCTCCTCCCGGGGCTGAGCCATGTTCGATAATGACGGCAGGGCTGATGGCTTGAAGAGCCGCTCCTCGAAAACACCAGGCTCCTGGGGTAACCGCCTGGACGCCCGTTTAGCGATGTCGTCGGCCTCCTGATTGGTGCCACGGGGCACATGCTGCAACTCCAACCCCCAGAACTGCTTCTCCATCTTGCGGACCTCCGCTAGGTAGGCTTCCATGTGCTCATCCTTCGGCTCGTACACTTTGTTGGAGAAATTGACAAGGAGCTACGAATCGCCCTTGATGGTGAGCGTTTCACCCCCAGGGCAGCCGCGGCCTTCAAGACCGCTATTAAACCTTCATACTCTGCTATGTTGTTGGAGACCTTTTCACCTTGCTGGAAACAGAGCTGCACGGCGTAATAGAGCTTGTCCTGAGCGGGCGATATAAGCACCGCCCCAGCCCCAGCGCCATGCCTGGAGAACGCCCCATCGAAGTACATGACCCAGCCTTCTGGCGCCTCACTTCCCGGGGACAGGGACCGATCCTCGTCGGCCTTGAGGCCTGGCGCCTCCGTCCATTCTGCCACAAAATCCGCCAACGCTACTCCCTTGATGACTCTGGTCGTGCTGAATTCGAGCTGAAACGCTTGCAGTTCTATGTTCCACTCAGCGACCCTTCCAGCTGAATTAGGGCTCTTGAGTACTCTCTCCAGGGGGTACGACGAGACGACCTTGATGGGGTGACCCTGGAAATAGTGCCGCAGCTTGCGCGAGGCCATCAGTAGCGCGAGGAGGAGTTTCTGAGGCATGGGGTACCATGCCCTGGCATCCCGCAGCACCGTGCTGACGAAGTACACCGGGTGCTCAACGAGGTGGAGGGCGTCAGTGCTGGTGGCTCCCTTCGGAGACCGTGGTGCCTCTTGAGGCAATGAGGCCTCCTGAGGCTGGCCATCTGGAAGAGGGGCCTCTTCCGCCTCTAGTGCGCCCCTCTGCGGCGGCTGATCCTCCTCAGCCGCGGTGGCGGTTTCTGTAGGCCTTCCTTATCCCTGTTCTGCCTTGTCCCGGGCTGCTGCCGCGGTTTTGATTCGGCGCTCCTCTCTGACTGCCACTAAGGTTGCGCTGGCGGAGTAAGGAGTGGCGGTGAGGTAAAGCACCAGGGGCTCTTGAGGGCGCGGAGCCACCATGACCAGTGGGCTGGTCAGGTACCTCTTGAGATCCTGGAACGCGTTGTCGGCCTCTTCCGTCCACTCAAAGGGCCCCTTTTTCTTCATTAGCTGGAAGAAGGGCAGTGCTCGTTCCCCCAACTTGGAGATGAAGCGCCCTAGTGCGGTCACGCACCCCGTGAGCTTCTGCATTTCTCTGAGGGTCTTTGGCGGGCTCATGTCTTCCACCGCCTTGACCTTCTCCGGGTTAGCCTCGATGCCTCGGTGGGACACGAGGAAACCCAAGAGCTTGCCCGAGGGGACTCCGAACACACAGTTCTTTGGGTTGAGCCGTAGGTTCACTGCGTTGAGGCTCGCGAAGGTTTCCTCCAAGTCTTGTATCAAGGTCTTGGCCTCCCGAGACTTTACCACAATGTCATCGACGTAAGCTTCAACATTCTTCCCGAGCTGCGGGCCCAAGGTGATGTGCATCAGCCGCTGGAAGGTCGCCCCTGCGTTACGCAGCCCGAATGGCATGCATGTGTAGCAGTACACCCCACACGGGGTCAGGAAGGCTGTCTTCTCGACGTCTTCTACCGCCATCTTGATCTGGTGATACCCAGAGAAGGCATCCAAGAAGCACAACAGGTCGCATTCCACAGTGGAATCGACGATCTGGTCGATGTGGGGGAGCGGGAACGGATCTTGCGGGCATGCTTTGTTGAGGTTGGTGAAGTCGACACACATGCGCTCCTTCCCTCCCTTCTTTGGCACAACGACAGGGTTGGCCAACCAGTCTGGGTATCGGACCTCACGAATGACCCCAGCGGCTTCTAATTTGCGGGTCTCTTGGACGATGAAGGCCTGCTTTTCTGTGGACTGCTGCCTAGCCTTCTGCTTCACAGGGCGCATGTTGGGGCACACGTTGAGGTGATGCTCGATTACACTCCTAGGGATCCCTACCAACTGGTCAGGCTCCCAAGCGAATACCTTCTTGTTTGCACGCAGGAACCCGACCAGGGCCTTCTCCTGCTCGGGTTTGAGGTGGGCGCCTATGGTGAAAGTGGCGTTGGTGGATCCGTCCTCATCGACGGGTATCTGCTTGGTTTCTGCCTTGTCTTGGGTGAACAACTATTTCTTCTTGGTGGGTGCAGCCCCCTTGGGCCCGGGGGTCTCCAAGTTGGCGGGCTGTGCCGACGCCGCCGTCTTGAAGGCGAGCTTGAGCACCCGCAGCGCGTCCCCGGTGTCCCCGTGCACAGTGAGGACACCACTACTCCCGGGCATCTTCATGAGGTTGTACGCCGGCCATGAACTAGGCCAGCGCTGGGTAGCCGAGGATGGCGTTGTAGGGGAGGCCGATGGGGGCGATGTCGAAGTCGACCAGCTCCGTGCGGAAGTTGTCGTAGGTGTCGAAGGTTACTGGGAGCCGGATCTGTCCCAAGGAGCTGGACGACTTGCCCCCTACGCCTGAGAAGGGTCGGTTGGGTTGCAGCCGTTCCAGGGGTATGCAGAGGAGGTTGAAGGCCTTGACCGAGAGCATGCTGAGGCCCGCGCCGCCATCAATGAGGGTTCTGGTGATGGCCACCTGGCAGATGGTGGGGGTGCACAACATGGGGAGCACACCCGAGCAGGCCGAGTTGGAGGGGTGGTCCTCCGAGCTGAATGTCAGGCCGGTCTCAGGCGCCGCCCGGTCCAGGGGAGCCCCCTGCCGCGTGGAAGCGGCGCCGACCCGGCGGATGAACGGCTGGACATGGTGACTTGTAGGCGGTGCCTGCGAGCCGCCCAAGAGGGTCGCGACGACCGGGGGTGTTGGTGCAGCGCGATGGGCGGGGGAGAGGTTGCGGGGCTCCATGGGCGCGCGGGATGTAGAACCAGCTGGGGTGAGCGAGGGAGTTGCGGTGCGGCCGTCTTGCCGCACGGACGGATGCTGGGACGATGCTCGCTGCTCGTCCCCCGCCGGGCCGGTGGCGGCATTGACGGCAGGCGACGGGGAACGGCGAGGACGCCTGCCGACAGGGGCCGTCTGGGCGACGCGGGAAGCGAGCGCGGCCCAGCGCTCGGCGCGGGCCCGACGAGCGTCAGACATGAGCGTGATGGTCGGAGGAGAACGGGGTGGTGGAAGACGAATCCAGGTGCACCCCTACCTGGCGCGCCAAATGTCGGATTTCGGGTTCCGGCAGACCCCTGAGGTTCGAACACTGGGGTGCGCACGGAGATTTCGCCTCCTACCTACCTGCACCCCTCCGCCTTGCTAGGATCTGAACTAAGGAAAGAACAACGCGAGAGACACAGGGTTTATACTGGTTCGGGCCACCGTTATGGTGTAATACCCTACTCCAGTGTGTGGTGTGGTGGATTGCCTCTTGGGCTGATGATGATGAACAATACAAGGAAGAATAGCCTCGCGAGGGTCTGTTCTTGGCTGGGGTGATGAACTGCTGGGAGGAGCTCAGTCACCTTTCTCTCTCTCTCTCTTTCTGATCTTCTCTCTCTCTTTCCCTGCCTCTCCTTGCTCCGTCTCTCTGTGTCTCCGTGTTTTTCTTGCTCTGTGGGTGGCTGGTCCTATTTATAGAGGCCCTGGTCCTCTTCCCAAATATCGAGCGGGAAGGGAGCCAACAATGGCGGGCTAATTTGAAGGGGGACATCTAGTATCAACTATCCTGACAAAAGTAGTCTTCGCCTGCGCAAAGCTCTGGTGATGACGCCGCCTTGGGCTCCACGGTGACCTCCGTCTCGTAGTCCTCCTGGTCTTGGTCTCGTTGCACCGAAATGGCAACCTTTGCCTAATGCCTCGGTACTCCACGGCTGCGCTTGCCCCCTTTGCACCAAAGAGGAGGGGAGGACGCTGCGCGAGCTGGCACCCGCCTGGCGCCCCCGGTTGTCATGGCTTGCGTCACGGGCACCTCGTGAGGTACCCCGCCTTGATCTCTCCGCCTCCTCGTGAGCCAGCCTGACGAGGCCGCGCCTGAGGAAGCTCGTCCGCCCCGCGAGGCTTGGCCCCTCGCGAGGGTCTTGGGTTTGTGTTGGTGTAGATGGGCCGCGCTGGGCCCCCCTTTTAGCCACGCCGCAGGCCGCAGGCAGGCAAGTCTGGGGACCCCCGTTCCCAGAACGCTGACATACATGTTTCAGGACCCGAGTGTTTCAGCAGAGCCATCAGAGTGGCAGTGATTCCTCCCAACTTCAGGTTGGCGACTGGAGTCAGCAAGTTCACCGGCGAGTCCAAGCCAGACACTTGGCTTGAGGATTACCGAGTGGCTATGCAGATTGGTGGCGGCAATGATGATGTGGCCATGAAGCACCTCCCCTTGATGTTGGAGGGCTCTGCCAGAGCGTGGCTGAATCAGTTGGCTCCTGGCAGCATATATAGTTGGGAGGAACTTGCTCGAGTGTTTGTTAGGACCTTTGAAGGGACTTGCAAAAGGCCGGCAGGGTTGACAGAATTGCAGTGTTGTGTCCAGAAACTGAATGAAACTTTGAGGGATTATATCCAGAGATGGATCATGTTGCACCATACAGTGGAGAATGTGTCAGATGACCAAGCAATTTGTGCCTTCAAGGAAGGCGTTAAGTATTGGGAGTTTAATCTGAAATTCGGTCGGACAGGAGATATGACTCTGACTCGGATGATGGAGATTGCCACCAAATATGCTAACGGTGAAGAGGAATACCGACTCCTAAGTGGCAAACACAAAATAGTCGCCCAAGAAACCGGAGGAGGGAATTCCAGTCGGAAACAGAAGTGAAAGGCCGAACCAGCTGCTCCTAGTGAAGCTTTAGCTATTGCCCAAGGAAAGTTCAAAGGAAAGCCCAAAGGGCCCTGGACTCCCAAAAAAGTTAAGGATAAAGACGGGAATGATGTGTTGGATTTACCATGCCATATTCATACCAAAAAAGATGAAGAGGGGAACATCATTTACCCTAAACAAACCACTCGACAATGTCGTTTCCTGATCCAGCAGTTCCGAGAGAAACAACCCAAGGAAAAGGAAAATGAGTCGGACGGAGGTGAGGATAGGGAAGAAGATGATGATGGTTTTCCCAATGTCAATTCCACACTAATGATTTTTGTTGATGTTGAAAGCAAAAGTCGGTTGAAGGTTATTAACAAGGAAGTAAACATGGTTGCTCCTACAACACCCAGTTATCTGAAGTGGTCCCAGACTGCCATCACATTCGACCAGTCGGACCACCCAGCGCATATAGCCACCCCTGGGAGGCAAGCACTGGTGGTCGACCCAGTAGTCGAAGGCACTCGACTGACTAAAGTGCTAATGGATGGTGGCAGTGGCCTAAATATCCTTTATGCTGAAACCTTGAAGGGAATGGGCATTCCGATGTCCAAGCTTAGTGAAAGCAACATGAGTTTCCACGGTGTTATACCCGACAAGAAGGCTCAGTCACTCGGCCAGATCGCACTTGATGTGGTTTTTGGTCATTCCAATAATTACCGCAAGGAAAAGTTGATGTTTGAGGTAGTGGATTTCAAGATTGCTTACCATGCTATTCTGGGGAGACCCGCTTATGCACGTTTTATGGCTCAGCCATGTTACGTGTATCTCAAATTGAAGATGCCTGGCCCCAAAGGAGTAATCACTGTCACTGGCAATCGGCAGAAGGCAGAAGAGTGCTTCCAGAAGGGCTCAAAAATTGCCGATGCACAAATGGCATTAGTGGAACTGCAAGAGTACCAGAAAAATGCAGATCCGAGTGATTTGCTGCGAGCCAAGAAGCCTGCCACAGAGTCCGCATTTCAGACGTCAGGGGAAACAAAGCCGATTCATATCCACCCAACCGATACCAATGCTGATCCGACCCATATCTCGTCAACACTCGACAACAAATAGGAAGAAGTGCTCATCCAGTTCCTCCATGAGAACTGGGACATCTTTGTATGAAAACCTTCTAACATGCCACGTGTACCCAGGGGACTGGCTGAGCCTCGTTTGCGAATCGACCCGAAAGTAAAACCAGTCAAGGAACATCTCCGACGGTCCACCATCCAGAAGAGAAAAGCAATTGGCGAGGAAGTGGCTCGGCTCCTGGCATCTGAGTTCATCCGAGAGATTTACCACTCCGAGTGGCTCGCCAATGTTGTCATGGTCCCCCAGAAGGATGATTCACTTCGCATGTGCATTGACTTCAAGCTTATCAATCGGGCCCGCCTGAAAGATCATTTTCCTCTTCCCCGCATCGACCAAATTGTCGACTCAACTGCGGGGTGTGAGCGTTTGTCCTTCTTGGACGCCTATTTCGGGTACCATCAGATCCGACTGTATGGACCCGATGAGATAAAAACGGCTTTCATCACTCCATTCAGATGTTTCTGTTATATCACTATGCCATTCGGCCTGAAGAACGCCGGAGCCACATTCATGAGGATGATCCAGAAGTGTTTGCTCACTCAAATCAGTCGTAATGTGGAAGCATACATGGATGAAATTGTAGTCAAGTCACGTAAAGGTTCCGACCTGCTGGCTGACCTTGCCGAAACCTTTGCCAACCTCAGAAGGTATGATATCAAGCTTAATCCATCGAAGTGCACATTCGGAGTTCCTGGTGGAAAGTTACTCGGTTTCCTCGTTTCCGAACGAGGGATCGACGCTAACCCAGAGAAAGTTGGGGCCATTCTTTGGATGAAACGCCCTGTGCATGTGCACGATGTCCAAAAGCTTACTGGTTGTTTGGCCGCCTTGAGTCGATTCATTTCTCATCTCGGTGAAAAGGCACTGCCTCTTTACCGACTGATGAAGAAGTCTGATAAGTTCGAGTGGACTCCCGAAGCTGATGCAGCGTTTGTAGAGCTCAAAGCCCTGCTTTCCACCCAGCCGGTGCTTGCTGCACCAATCAGCAAAGAGCCCTTACTGCTTTACATTGCAGCCACTGGACAAGTTGTCAGTACGGTACTCACGGTCGAGCGGGAAGAAGGAAAAACTTATAAAGTTCAGTGCCCAGTATATTACGTTTCTGAAGTTCTGACTCCGTCAAAGCAAAGATATCCCCATTATCAGAAGCTTGTTTATGGAATTTACATGACCCCAAAGATGGTTGCACACTATTTCTCTGATCATTCTGTTACAGTCGTCAGCGACGCTCCATTATTGGAGATTTTGAACAACAGAGATGCAACTGGTCGAGTGGCAAAGTGGGCGATTGAACTCCTTCCCCTGGATATCAAGTTTGAAGCAAAGAAGGCTATTAAGTCCCAAGCAATAGCTGATTTCCTCGCCGAGTGGATCGAATAGCAACTTTCGGCCCAAATTCACTCGGAGCATTGGACCATGTTCTTTGATGGGTCCAAGATGCTGAATGGTTCTGGTGCTAGAGTGGTGTTGGTCTCCCCCCGTGGTGACAAACTCAGTTATGTTCTCCAGATACACTTTGACTCCTCCAACAATGAGGCTGAATACGAGGCACTTCTATATGGGTTGCGTATGGCCATTTCACTCGGCGTCCGTCGCCTCATGGTATATGGCGACTCGGATTTAGTGGTCAACCAAGTGATGAAGGAGTGGGACATCAGAAGCCCAGCCATGATTGGTTATTGCAATGCAGTAAGAAAGTTAGAAAAGAGGTTTGAGGGGTTAGAGCTCCATCACATCCCTCGACTGAAAAATCAAGCAACCGATGATCTGGCAAAGATAGGCTCCAAGAGAGAAGCCATTCCTAGTAATGTGTTCCTAGAGCATATTCATGCACCTTCAATCCAAGAAGATCCTTTCACTGAAGAGCCCCCATAGCCGAAGAGTGCCACCGATCCGACTGAAATCGAGATTCCAGCCGTGGTCGACTTGATCATGAAAGTTTTGGTCATCACCCCCGATTGGACAGTACCATATATCGCATACATTCTTAGAAGGGAACTCCCAGAAGATGAAGAAGAGGCTCGACAGATTGTCCGTCGATCTAAGGCCTTCACTATGGTAAGAGGATAGTTGTTCAGGGAAAGTGTGACTGGAGTTCGCCAGAAATGCATAACACCTGAAGAAGGTCGAGTGATCCTCAATGATATCCACTCAGGGACCTGTGGTCACCATGCGTCCTCTCGGACCATTGTGGCCAAAGCATACCGAGCGGGATTTTACTGGCCTCGAGCAAATGAGATGGCACAAGAAATAGTCGACAAATGTGAAGGTTGCGAATTTTATTCCAACATGTCTCACAAGCCTACATCAGCCCTGAAGACCATTCCACTCGTCTGGCCTTTTGCTGTTTGGGGATTGGATATGGTTGGACCTTTGAGGACTGGCAGGAGTGGATTCACTCATGTGCTTGTAGCAGTCGACAAGTTCACCAAGTGGATTGAAACAAGCCTATCAAGAACCTTGATGCCAGTACTGCTATCAGCTTCATCAGAGAGATAACATTCAGATATGGTGTTCCCCACAGCATCATCACTGACAACGGATCAAATTTTGATTCTGATGAGTTCAGGGCTTTTTGTGCTTCACAAGGTACTCGAGTCGACTATGCCTCGGTCGCCCACCCCCAGTCGAATGGGCAGGCTGAAAGAGCAAATGGATTGATTCTCAAAGGACTGAAACCCCGACTGATGCGTGACCTCAAACACATAGCAGGAGCCTGGGTCGACGAACTTCCATCAGTATTATGGGGATTGAGAACAACTCCCAATCGGTCGACTGGTACAACCCCGTTTTTCTTAGTTTATGGAGACGAAGTTGTACTTCCGAGTGACTTGCTCCACAATGCACCTCGAGTCGAGCTTTTCACAGAGGAAGAAGCAGAACAAGCACGACAGGATGCAGTTGACCTCCTTGAAGAAGAAAGAGAGATGGCCTTGATCCGATCAACCATCTATCAGCAAAACTTGCGTCGATTCCATGCCAGAAATGTGAGGGGTCGAACATTTCAAGAGGGAGATTTAGTTCTCCGAGTGGATCAGCAGAAACCACACAAGCTTGCTCCCTCTTGGGAAGGCCCCTTCGTGGTCACCAGAGTGCTCCACAATGGAGTGTACCACCTTTACGACGTCGAGCACAAGAAAGACGAGCCGCGCACCTGGAATGCAGAGCTGCTCCGCCCCTTTTATACTTAAACACTCAGTCTGCTGAGATGTAACAAAAAACACCTTTGTATTTTGTTTATCAAAGACAAGAGTTTTACAGTCTTCTAAAAAGATTGTCGATTCTTTACGCATGTTTCTGAAATCCCCCAGTGGGTGGCTTAGCTGCGAACCCGTTTCGCCTAAGTTGAAAAAATCCTACCGAGTGATGAGCAAACCTCTCACTCGGGGGCTTAGCTGCGAACCCATTTCGCCTAAGTTGAAAAAATCCTACCAAGTGATGAGCAAGCCTCTCACTCGGAGGCTCAGCTGTAGTCCAGTACTCGCCTAAGTTTCAAAAATCATATCGAGTGATGAGCAAGCCTCTCACTCGGAGGCTTAGCTGCAGTCCAGTACTCGCCTAAGTTTCAAAAATCCTGCCGAGTGATGAGCAAGCCTCTCACTCGGGGGCTTAGCTGCAGTCCAGTACTCTCCTAAGTTTCAAAAATTCTACCGAGTGATGAGCAAGCCTCTCACTCGGGGGCTTAGCTGCAGTCCAATACTCGCCTAAGTTTCAAAAATCCTACCGAGTGATGAGCAAGCCTCACACTCGGAGGCTTAGCTGCAGTCCAGTACTCGCCTAAGTTTCAAAAATCCTACCGAGTGATGAGCAAGCCTCACACTCGAAGGCTTAGCTGCAGTCCAGTACTCACCTAAGTTTCAAAAATCCTACCGAGTGATGAGCAAGCCTCTCACTCGGGGGCTTAGCTGCAGTCCAGTACTCGCCTAAGTTGAAAAAATCCTACCGAGTGATGAACAAGCCTCACACTCGGAGGCTTAGCTGCAGTCTAGTACTCACCTAAGTTTTAAAAATCCGACCGAGTGATGAGCAAGCCTCTCACTTGGAGGCTTAGCTGCAGTCCAGTACTCGCCTAAGTTTCAAAAATCCTACCGAGTGATGAGCAAGCCTCACACTCGGAGGCTTAGCTGCAATCCAGTACTCGCCTAAGTTTCAAAAATCCTCCCGAGTGATGAGAAAACCTCGCACCCGGAGGCTTAGCTGCAGTCCAGTAATCGCCTAAGTTTCAAAAATCCTACCGAGTGATGACCAAACCTCACACTCGGAGGCTTAGCTGCAGCCCAGTACTCGCCTAAGTTTCAAAAATCCTACCGAGTGATGAGCAAACCTCACACTCGGAGGCTTAGCTGCAGTCCAGTACTCGCCTAAGTTTCAAAAATCCTACCACATGATGAGCAAACCTCACACTCGGAGGCTTAGCTAGAGTCCAGTACTCGCCTAAGTTTCAAAAATCCTACCGAGTGATGAGCAAACCTCACACTCAGGGGCTTAGTTGCAGTCTAGTACTCGCCTAAGTTTCAAAACCATCCCTATCCGCAAGGATGACGAGGTGCAGGTCGACTGCAATCCTCTCTTGGAGTCGTGCTACAAGTACAATGTCCGCTCCATCCCTATCTGCAAGGACGACGAGGTGCAGGTCGACCGCAACCCTCTCCTCGGAGCTGCGCCACAAATATAATGTGTGCTCCATCCTTATCCGCAAGGACGACGAGGTGCAGGTCGACTGGGATATCTCCTTCAGAGTTGCTCGAAGGATATTCCGAGTGAAGAACAGGTTCTACTCGAAGACGAACGCAAGCATATGCAGAAGATAAACCAAGATCGGATAAAATCTCAAGAGTTTCAAAACGAAGATAAAAGTACTCGGGCATCAGGCCCGAAGGATTTTTAATGGTTACAGAAACCACTCGGCATTCCGAGGCAAATTTAAGGCAAGTTTAAATCTCAAGTTCGTTCATTCGGCAGGAGGAGGGCCTGCAGGCTCGACGAATTCGTCCAAGTAAATTCCATCAGCGATCCGAGTGGCAGCAGCGATGAAAGTCTCCATGAAGGACTGGAAGTCATGCCTTTTGGTGTTGGCGACCTTGATCGCCGCCAGCTTATCTTCGCGGGCTTCCTTGCAGTGGACTCTTACCAGCGACAGAGCCACGTTAGGACCGCATCGGGCAGAGGACTTCTTCCATTCTTGCACCCGACCGGGGATCTCGTTGAGTCGAGCCATCAGAGACTCGAGATCATTTTGAAGCGTTGCCCTTGGCCAGAGCGATGAGTCGATGCACGAAACTGCCACCTTCAGACGGCCAAGATAACTTGTAACACTGGCGACGTGGGATTCCAGTTGAAGCACATTCATGGCAGCCTCGTCGCCGAGTGGAGAAAGGATGGGGTCCAAACCAGTCTTGATCCGTCCAGTCTCCTCTTCAAAGTTTTGGCAGAATTCTGCAGCCAAGCAGTTAATGAGTCGACTGGACAGGACTAACTTGCAAACAGTGAAGCAATCGGATCAAAAGGGGTACCTTCGAGCATAAGAAAGAGCTTCTTGGCGAGGGTTTCTAGATAAGCTTCTAAGTCATTTCTCTTACGAGCCATGTCTTCCAGCTTCTCATTCAGTGCCACCTTATCCTTCTTCAGACGAGTTGCCTCTCGGTTGGATTCAGTAAGAGAAGACTTCAGCTTGCTTACTTCCTCTTCCAGCACTCCGAGTGAAGCCAGCTTCTTGTCAGCAAGGGTAATCTTCTCTTGAGCCTCCTTCTGCGCAGCTGCAAGGTCCAAGTCCTTCTTCTCCAGAGCCAACCTCATTTTCTCTGCAAAATAAGCATTTAGATCAAACAAAAGATCAAAAGGATAATTTAAAGGACGATTGACATGAGCAGTCGACAGGCAGTTACCTTCCATACCGGCAACTTCATCTTGAGCCTTCTTCAAGTTTTGTTGGGCTAGCTCCAGGTCAAGGTTGAGTTGCCTCTACTTCTCCTCAAATTCGGCGAACTTGGAAATGAGAGTACAAGATTTCTGCAGAGAGTAAAAGACATATCAATCGACAAGATCAAAGATTATTTACTTCCGAGTGAATGAAACTTCAAAGATTACTCAGACCCCAACCGACTGCCAGCAGTCGACTGCGGTCTCGGGGACTACACCCAGTGGGTGCACTTGGCATGCCCCCACTGGTTCAGATTCGACTCGGTCGGTCCACCCAGGTCGAGTAAAAAAAAAGAAGAAGAAGTTCTCAGACCCCAGCCGACTGCCAGCAGTCGACTGTGGTCTCGGGGACTACACCCAGTGGGTGCACTTGGCATGCCCCCACTGGTTCAGATTCCACTCAGCCGGCCCGCCCAGGTCGAGTGGAAGAAAGGAAAGAGAGAAGTGCTCAGACGCCAGCCGACTGCCAGCAGTCGACTGCGGTCTCGGGGACTACACACAGTGGGTGCACTTGGCGTGCCCCCACTGGTTCAGATTCCACTCGGTCGGTCCGCCCAGGTTGAGTAGAAGAGTGCAAATACTAAAGACAACAAAACACCCAGTGGGTGTACAGATTCGAAGCACACAATAAGAGATTGTTCGAAGGGAAATATTCAGGTAGCATATCCTAATAGAACAAGTTCAGTCAGAAGTCAATTTACCTGGACATTGGCTCGAAGAGCCGCGCTGGCGTCGTAAGCAGCCTGGCTATTATCGTGCACCACCTTCATCCGCTCCATCATTACGCCATCCTGACGGATGGCCTCCGCAGCGGCGTCCGACTGGCTTTCTAGAACATGATAGGTGGTGAAGAAGGGGACAGACAGTCCAGATGCAGCAGCTTGGAGCTCCGAGGCATGAGGTTGGATGGCTGAAGAAAACACTGGTACAGTCGACGGTGCGAGGCGTTCACTCGACACTGGGACAACAAAAGTTACAGAGGCTCTACCTGCATCTTCGGGCTGTCCGACTGTTGGTTCTGTCGCCAGTTCCGACTGAGATATCTTGCCAGGTGCTGCTTTCTTGCTCCTTCTAGGCCTCGGTATCACATCTTCATCGTCATCCGGAAGCTCGATAACATTGAGTGGGGCTGCAAAGAAATCAGTCGACCCCAAGTGAATCGCCAGAATTTAATTGACCAAGTAATCAAGAACAAGATCACGAGAATTGTACCTGGGTTGGAGGTAACCGCATCTTCCATCTCTGCATCTTGGTACTGCGGGTAGAAGTTCCAGAGGTGGCAGCACTGCAAACGTCAACATTCAGTCGGTCACTTCTGTTACACAAGTCAACCAAAGGATCAGGTCAGATTGTTACCTAGAGATAGTGGGAATGACCACTTTGATTTTGGGCAAATCCTTCGGCGGTTTGGAAGGTGCGGCCTTCGGTGGTTTCGGCACTGGAGAGGGCGCAGTCTTGGGCTGCTTCGGTGCCTTCTCAGTCGGCACTAGAGAAGACATCCGAGGGCGCTTTGAAGACTGCCCAGTTGGTGCGGCCACCAGGTCGGGGATGCTTGCCGGGTCGTGAGTGTGCTTGGACCTCCTTTCTCTGTGAGGAGGCGAGTCGACTTCTTCTTCATCACTCGGGTCGTCGCTCCTCGTCCTCTTCTTCATCCGAGTGCCACTCGCCACTCTCGCCTCCGCTCGCCTCCCCCTCGGGATCTTGCTCCTGCTCTCCGTTGGGCATTGAATACATATCAACAAGGGCCTAAAAGACAACGAACAAAATAAAGGAAGTCGGCCGTCAACAAGATGTTACATGGTCAATCAAGAAAACACTCGACAATGCAGAGTCGCACCTGTTCGGGCTGGCGCGAATGGTCGAATGGAACCACCCTCCTGGACCCCCCGGTGGTTATCCTTGTTGCCAGTAATGCCTCTCAGCCACTGCTCCACCGTGTCCTCACTGACATCCTCCGGGTGGATCCAAGTGGAATCCTCGATTTGCGAGTACATCCACATCGGATGGTCACGAGCTTGGAGTGGTTGGATACGTCGACTGAGGAAGACCTCCAACAGGTCCATACCGGTCACTCCGTCGCGGACGAGTTGGACCACCCGCTCGACCAACACCTTCACCTACGCCTTCTCCTCTAGGATCACTCTCAAGGTGGAGGGCTTCTCTACTTGGGCCATGGAAAAGGGGGGAAGTCCAGTCGACTGACCCGGAGTCGGCTGGTCCTTGCAGTAGAACCAAGTCAACTACCAACCCTGGACCGAGTCGGGAAGGATCATAGTTGGGAAAGTGCTTTTGTTCCTCATCTGAATTCCAAGACCCTCGCACATCTGTATCACTTGCATCCTCATGTCACTTGGGTTGGCCTTCTTGACCATCTGAGAACGACACGTGAATATGTGCTTGAAGAGACCCCAGTGTGGTCGACAACCCAGGAAGTTCTCGCACATGGACACGAAAGCGGCAAGGTACACGATGGTGTTTGGGGAAAAGTGGTGGAGTTGAGCCCCAAAGAAGTTCAAGAAACCTCGAAAAAAGGATGGGGAGGCAAAGAAAACTTGTGGTCGATGTGAGTGGCAAGGAGAACGCACTCACCCTCCTGCGGCTGCAGCTCGGTCTCGTTCCCCGGGTGCCGCGCCGATTCGTGGGGGATCAGTCCCCCCTCAACCAGGTTGTCGATATCGTCTTGGCTGATTGTCGAGTGAATCCAGTCGCCCTGGATCCAGCCAGGCGGCAGGCCGGACCTCGATGAAGACCCGCTCCGGCTAGTCCTCTTCCCTTTTGCCTTCGCCGTCGCCTTCTTCGCATGCTCCAACGCCACCGTCTTCTCCTTCCCCATGGCAGCAGATTGAGTCCAAACGGGGCGACGACGCCGAGGGCAGAGGCAGATGCGGTGGAGAAAACAGAGGAGGAAGGGGAAGAATGAGAACGCACTGTGCGAAAACCCTCGTCCAACGCCTTATATGGGATCATTTCCGAGTGGCTGACTCATGGGCCCAGGCGATCCGATCAAATTCCACAACAGTCGCGCACGCGATACGTGGCGAAAAAGGTGGTACGGAGATCGAGGCAGCCTGCCTAATCCGTCCCGATACTGCGACCTCCCCCGCCCGGCGCGCTTCCCGAAATCCGAATCCCGTGAAATCCGCAGACAGCAGAACAACCCGTCAGACGGAAGATTTTTCCCATATCAACACTCGAAGCTTAACAACGAAAGTTCACTCGACAAAACCAAGAATGGATCAAGGCGACTGAACAAGCAATTGAAGTCATCATGAATGTTCATTCGACCTCCAGACAAGACATTTTCAAAGCGCAAAAGCTGAATCAGAGAGGTTATCAACTCCTTCCCCACTCGAACCCTGAACCATTCGGGGGCTAATGATGAAGATATGTACCTAGGGTAGGGTCATAGGCCTGACCTAGACACCCTCCCCTAGGACGTCACCCTCAAACCAGAAGCATTCGAAGAGGAGTCATCATCCACTCGACCATGAGGACTCCCACTCGGAAGACTTGAAGTCACTCGACTGCGGAGACTGTCACTCGACCACCAGAAGGCTTAAAGTCGCTCCGAACTGCAACGGTCAGACATCATCTCATAGCTTTAATGGTCATTATGTCTCTTTATTTGCTAGTGTTACCTGTAATGTATCCCCTTTAATGTACCTTAAACCCTTTGTAACGTGGGCTGACTGGGGTCCTGGCGCACTCTATATAAGCCACCCCCACCACAGGCACAAGGGTTCGCATCTTTTGTAAACTCACACACACATATAATCCAGTCGACCTCCTCAGGGCACCGAGACGTAGGGCTGTTACTTCTTCCGAGAAGGGCCCGAACTCGCAAAAATCGTGTGTACAACTACTCCATAGCTAGGATCTTGCCTCCTCATACCTACCCCCCCCCCATTCTACTGTTAGTCTTAGACCCACGACAACAAGGTCTAACACAATCTTGATAGAAATAGCAATGAGAAGGAAATTAGAAAAGGCCCACGAGAAAATGTTGAGAACCCTTCCTCGAATAAGACTGGTATAACCTCCAACACCGAAAACGCAATAGAAGAAGCATATGAAAACCATTTTCGATGTACTAGAGCTTGTCACGAAGATAAACACAAGCTCTAAAACCTCAAAAGAAAATACAAATAAGAATCAAGAAAGATGATGCAAGGATGCAATGGTTTGAGCTCTCGACGAACTATATGATCAAGCTACTCACTTGAGAGCCCCCCTTGATAGTACGACTATCGATCCTATAACCCGGTCTCCAAACAATCACCAAGAGACCGGTAAAATATAAAACCTATCAAGGGCAAACCTTTGCCTTGCATGAAGTCCACTTGAGCTAGATGATGACGATCTTGACTCCCTCAAGTTGGACCACCTTTCTTGATTGCATTCGCTCGATGAAGACTAGTTGATTGCTCCCCCATACTCCACTATGGGTGAGCCACTCTTTGGCACATCTTCACAAGTCCATTGACACCATAATGGACGGCAAGCTACAAGCATGATTTATTCATGATGCTCCACTTGAACTTGCACAACACAACCTTGATTTGATGTCATCCTCCATGGGTTGTATGTGATCTTCCTCTTGACACAAGCCCATGGAAGCAAACCTAACCCCACATAGAACTCTCACAAAGACCATGGGTTAGTACACAAAGCGCAATGGACAATGCTTACCAAACCGTGAGATCACTTGATCCCACTCGGTGTATCTTCTATGCTTTGTGTGATGACCAACTGGAATCACTCTCTGTACTTAGTCTTGATCAACCTTGGCTCTTTCCAACTATCTTCATTTGGATGATGTCTTGAAGGTAAACATGAATGATCACACAATCTTCTTCTTCAAGACATGCTTGCAATAAGCTCAATACTCACATGACCAGTCTTTGGATAATTCCTTAATAGCACCTTGGTCAACTCATAAACTCCTTGAAACCAACACATGGACTTCAAGAAATGCCTATGGAAAAATACTTCAAATATAAATCAATGCAACCATTAGTCCATAGAGAATGCCATCAATTACCAAAACCACACATGGGGGCATCGCATGTCCTTTCAGTACCCACTACGCAGGTGTACTTTACTTGCATTGATAGTACAGCGATGGTTCTAGAGAACAGTACTACCCTCCACTTCCAACTGTAGCTCCTTGGCCCTGATATTCAAGAGTTCAAAACTGGTGCACTATACTAGAAGTATAGTACTACATCGACTACTAGTTGATAAAGTATTACTAGTACTGCTACAGTACGAGTACGTAGTAAATAATAGCCTCACCCCTTTGCTAAGGAACGATCAAGGAGGTACAACTGGAAGGGACGAGGCCCTGTGGTTACTACGCTCTTATCTCCTCTTCACCAATTCCCCTCCCCCTAAAGAGAAGGCAGTTCATCGCTGCTCCCATGGATTCGCCAGGCGGTTCTCCTCCTCGTCGGGGCTGGGAGACCTTAGACGATCATCCTCTAGGAGAAATTGCATGCCGCTCCGATGTCCTCACCGCTGCAAGACTCGGTGCTTCCCGCACCAACTTTTTCAAGACGGTGCTTAAACAGGCTTGGGAAAAGGCCATGCTTGTTGGTCCTCCATGCGTCCTCAAGGAGAAGGTTCTTCTATGGGACAATCCTTTGAACAGTCCACCGCTCCCTGGCCATGGTTGCATTTTGACTCCGCTAGAGTTGTCGACGTTGAGAGGTAGTCGGATTTCGTCCAATGAGCAGGTCAGTCATGGAGTTTGATCATGTAGTACTTAGTTATTCCATTTCCATCCCGCAATTTCTCCGCTGCCCACCGTCTTATATATAGGCCTGGGTCGATGCCAATGAAGATTGGCTTGCATACCTCCGGCCGGATACCACCATCATTTTGCACAACAACCATAGCAGTGCGGCCGTTTCCCATAGACCCCTTCTCAAACATTGGGATCGGACTTCCGGACTGGCTGGGCTTGAATACGTATGATGATGCCTACATGGGCTTGAATACGTATGATGACGCAGCTATGACAATTACTATGTCATCACGGTGTTCGACATAAGGATTGCCATCAATGCAAGAGGCAGTAACGGTAGAGGCTGGCGCATGTTGGCCGTGGCAGATTTGTACCCCTACATGTTCGAAGACGCCGTGCGCCATCTAGGCCGCATCTTCGTGGTGACAAGACATGGGACTTGTTTCATCTGGTTGCCATCCTACGGTGCGGGAGATTACAAACGGAATGCACAAACCATCATTTGCATCCCTGACGGTACTCCATTATTTTGCTGGGACCAGTCACCCCCCGATCAAAATAAGGTCGCCGATCCTGGATGTGCATTTGCATCCGCGATTAGGTCTAACCTGGAACCTTGTTACTGACTTTGGCATATTGGGATCAACTATCTTAGCAGTCGTTACCCATGGTACCACTGATGTGCAACATGGTCACACAATCTACCACGATCGGACCGTCACCATATACCCAGGCATTCCATTTAGTATTATATTTTTAACCCTCTCTCCTTCTCTTTTCGTTGTTGTACTACTTACTAGTACTAGTAGGAGTACTTCTTACCTTGGAGGACGCGTATAGCTAGCTAGGCCCTTGAAGACTTGAACCCACTAGCTGCCACCATTTTTGTTTTTCCATGTCTTACTATCTCATCCATGTAGCCAAGAGTGGCTATATATAATAAGCCGGTTATTTTACTTCCTCTATACCGGAGTAGTACTATTTGCTGCACAGTATTACTGACCGCCATATTTGAGCACGATATTATTATGCATGGACCTTGACTGTGTACGTCACCATGTGTCCAGATCTAAGATGTCGCGTGTACCAGATGAACGACGTCGAGTTCAACCCCCATGATGCTACGTGGGTGCCGAGGAACACTCTTGGAGAGTACTCACTTTTCATTGGGGACAACTACCCCATTGTGAAGCGGATGCCACCTTCCGTGCACGACACCGAAGGCCTGCCGTTCATGAAGCATGGTTGTGTCTTTAGTGCGCACTGCCGTATCAACGACATGCTGGGACACGCCATCCCTGATTTATGCCGCTTCAGCTTGGATGAGTCTCCATCGTGTGGAACCAGACTAGAAAGCTGCGACAATGATTCCCATTTCCCGCCGCTATGGATCTTGCCATCCATGAAGAACACCTGGGACTGGAACCTGGAGGAGGACATGTAGCCCATCTATAACGTGTAAGTGGGGTATGGTAAATTGTGAACGGTAGCGCTGTGAATATATGTAGACTAGTTGTGCACAAATTTATCACATGAATTGGAGAATGAACTTGTGTGGCATACTGGAATTTGTCCTTTAGAATTTATTACTAGTAAATGTGTTATGTGTACGTGCAACTTGTGTGGCTGTTGCACGGGCTCCAATGCGCTCTTTGAGGGAAAAAAAGGTGGCACAACTTTGGATATAGGTGACATGGCGGCATCATACAGTAGCAGCGTTCGCTATAGTTGTAATACTCCTACTAGGATGACAACTCCTATAAAACCTTGCGCTTGGATCTTTGCCTCTTCGGGAGGTTCAACAGTTCATACTCGTGTGAACCTTGCACTTGGCTCTTCACCTCTTCGGAAGGTCCAACAATGATGATACTATAGTACAATATGATTCTGGCAATCTGACACCGATTGAACTATTGCACGTCCACCGCGAGGGCGAGTGCAAGCAAGAGGGAGAGGGAGAGGGCGCTGTAGTCAAAACCCTCTCCTCGTCCTGCAAGCCACCGCGTGCGTGGGCAAGGGAGAGGCGTAGTAAGCAAGCTTCTCCTCGTTTGGCAAATTGACGGGACACATCAAAGCAGTACTAGTACTAGTCCTTTCCGGTTAATATGGCTTAATTTGAAACGAGAAAAATACACTGGCGATCAACGTATGTAATAATACGTTCTTTACGGTCACTATATATAGTTTTTCGGTGATTATACTATCACTATCTCATCATAGAGCACCATATTGCACCCTACTGACCGACCACATAGTTGATGTGGCACTTTGTTGACTGGTTAAATTGTCACCTGGTTTATGGGTCCCACCTGTCAGTTGGTAGAGCAAAGAAATCAGTTAAACAAAACTTTACGCAGGCGCGATAGGAGTCCAACCCTTGCGCGCGAACCACCCTGGCTGTGTGTGTGAGTGCATGCACGTGTACTCCCTCGGTCTTCCAACAAAGAGTGTATATCGGCTAAAAACCAAAGAGTGTACATCTACACTTCCAATGCATTTAGCCTTTAATCTAAAATCGATATTGATTGACTAATACACCAACCTGTGCTCTAGCTATAGGCTACATATCTATCCTTAATTACAACATGCAACAACCTTCATTTAATATTCTTATCTCAATGGCCGCATGCACACATAAGTCTGCTACTTTTGGGCGTTAATTATGCCCTGGTCAATGTGTAAATATCTAAATGTACAGTCTTTCACGGACGTATAGAGTAGGTTGAGCACTTGAGCGTGAGCGTGTGTGTTGCCTCGTGTGATGTGTGACGCATGGGTGCGTGAGTGTTGCGTGGGTCCATGTGTACGTGTGAGTGTTGCATGTTACATGCATGCATGCATGCACGAGGCTTTTACTCCCTCCCATTGACATATTCATATTTCAAGCTTCCTCTGTTCCCTCCATATGATGATACTCCCTTTGTTCCCAAATACGGAGTATTTGTCTTTCTAGAGATTTCAACAGGTGACTACGTACGGAGCAAAATGAGTGAATCTACACTCTAAAATATGTCTACATACATCCGTATGTCGTATTCCATTTAAATGTCTAAAAAGACAATATTTAGGAATGGAGGTAGTAGCAAATAAACATTAAGTTCTCTTGGTTTTCCCTCCTTGGTCACGGTGCACAATCAAAGATGACTTATTCACCTGGATGGAGGGAGTAGATGGTCAAAGTTTGACACAAAATCAATGCATTGGTAAACATAATTTTTTGAGGAAAATGAGTGCATTAATTGAGTGTTTTTGCAAACCAAAAATTATTCCACCAGTCATCATCTACCTTGGTTGATGACATTTTTGAATTGAGCCCTATAAACCGGAAAGGAGGTAGTACTAGTACTCCTACATTATTGGCGTCGGGTGCCTTGGCCAATGTTTCATCTCGTTGGACAGGATGAGGCTACTTCCAATGCATCGGTGCTTACATGGGATGCTAAGGCTGGTTGTAATGGGGAGTATCATATACTAGTGTCATGCATATGATACTAGTGTACGATACTACCTTTCTAATGCATATTATTATATGTTAGTATCATGTAGTATTTTATTTATTGCCATGCATGACACATAGTAGCATAGCATTTATTATGATACAATATCATGATATGATACTCAGCCCCCTCTTTCTTCATTTAATTCTATGACACCTCACCAAAATTGCCTATTGTCATGCATGATACTAGCTATGATACTACCATTACGACCAACCTAAGCACATTAAAAACTTTAGCAACTAAAGCTCCCAATGTTGGGGAACGTAGTAATTTCAAAAATTTCCTACGCACAAGATCATGGTAATGCATAGCAACGAGGGGAGAGTGTGATCTACGTACCCTTGTATACCGACAGCGGAAGCGTTAGCACAACGCGGTTGATGTAGTCGTACGTCTTCACGGCCCGACCGATCAAGCACCGAAACTACGACACCTCTGAGTTTTAGCACACGTTCATCTTGATGACGATCCCCGGACTCCGATCCAGCAAAGCGTCGGGGAAGAGTTCCGTCAGCACGACGGCGTGGTGATGATCTTGATGTTCTATCGTTGCAGGGCTTCGCCTAAGCATCGCTACAATATTATAGAGGATTATGGTGGAAGGGGGCACCGCACACGGCTAAAAAAACGATCACGTGGATCAACTTGTGTGTCTAGGGGTGCCCCCTGCCCCCGTATATAAAGGAGCAAGGGGAGGAGGCCGGCCGGCCCCTATAGGCGCGCCAGGAGGAGTCCTCCTCCTAGTAGGACTAGGACTCCTACTAGGAGGGGGAAAGAAGTGGGGAGGGAGAAGGAAAGGGGGGCGCCGCCCCCCTCTCCTAGTCCAATTCGGACCAAGGGGGGGAGGAGGCGTGCGGCCCACCCTGGCGCCCTTCTCTCTCTCCACTAAGGCCCATATGGCCCATTACTACTCCCGGTAGGGTTCCGGTAACCCTCCGGCTCTCCGGTTTTCTCCGAAATCACCCGGAACACTTCCGGTGTTCGAATATAGCCGTCCAATATATCAATATTTATGTCTCGACCATTTCGAGACTCCTCGTTATGTCCGTGATCACATCCGGGACTCCGAACTAACTTCGGTACATCAAAACTCATAAATTCATAATATAACTGTCATCGTAACCATAAGCGTGCGGACCCTACGGGTTCGAGAACAATGTAGACATGACCGAGACATGTCTCCGGTCAATAACCAATAGCGGAACCTGGATGCTCATATTGGCTCCCACATATTCTACGAAGATCTTTATCGGTCAGACCGCATAACAACATACGTTGTTCCCTTTGTCATCGGTATGTTACTTGCCCAAGATTCGATCGTCGGTATCTCAATACCTAGTTCAATCTCATTACCGGCAAGTCTCTTTACTCGTTTCGTAATACATCATCTCGCAACCAACTCATTAGTTGCAATGCTTGCAAGGCTTATGTGATGTGCATTACTGAGAGGGCCCAGAGATACCTCTCCGACAATCGGAGTGACAAATCCTAATCTCGAAATATGCCAACCCAACATTTACCTTTGGAGACACCTGTAGAGCTCCTTTATAATCACCCAGTTACGTTGTGACATTTGGTAGCACACAAAGTGTTCCTCCGGCAAACGGGAGTTGCATAATCTCATAGTCATAGGAACATGTATAAGTCATGAAGAAAGCAATAGCAACATACTAAACGATCGGGTGCTAAGCTAATGGAATGGGTCATGTCAATCACATAATTCTTCTAATAATGTGACCCCGTTGATCAGACGACAACACATGTCTATGGTTAGGAAACATAACCATCTTTGATTAACGAGCTAGTCAAGTAGAGGCATACTAGTGACGTTTAGTTTGTCTATGTATTCACACAAGTATTATGTTTCCAGATAATACAATTCTAGCATGAATAATAAACGTTTATCATGATATAAGGAAATAAAATAATAACATTATTATTGCCTCTAGGGCATATTTCCTTCAGTCTCCCACTTGCACTAGAGTCAATAATCTAGATTACACTGTAATGATTCTAACACCCATGGAGCTTTGGTGCTGATCATGTTTTGCTCGTGGAAGAGGCTTAGTCAACGGGTCTGCTACATTCAGATCCGTATGTATATTGCAAATCTCTATGTCTCCCACCTGGACTAGATCCCGGATGGAATTGAAGCGTCTCTTGATGTGCTTGGTTCTCTTGTGAAATCTAGATTCCTTTGCCAAGGCAATTGCACCAGTATTGTCACAAAAGATTTTCATTGGACCCAATGCACTAGGTATGACACCTAGATCGGATATGAACTCCTTCATCCAGACTCCTTCGTTTGCTGCTTCCGAAGCAGCTATGTACTCTGCTTCACATGTAGATCCCGCCACAACGCTTTGTTTAGAACTGCACCAACTGTCAGCTCCACCGCTTAATGTAAACACGTATCTGGTTTGCGATTTAGAATTGTCTGGATCAGTGTCAAAGCTTGCATCAACGTAACCATTTACGATGAGCTCTTTGTCACCTCCATATATGAGAAGCATATCCTTAGTCCTTTTCAGGTATTTCAGGATGTTCTTGACCGCTGTCTAGTGATCCACTCCTGGATTACTTTGGTACCTCCCTGCTAGACTTATAGCAAGACACGCATCAGGTCTGGTACACATCATTGCATACATGATAGAGCCTATGGCTGAAGCATAGGGAACATCTTTCATTTTCTCTCTATCTTCTGCATTGGTCGGGGATTGAGTCTTACTCAATTTCACACCTTGTAACACAGGCAAGAATCCTTTCTTTGCTTGATCCATTTTGAACTTCTTCAAAACTTTGTCAAGGTATGTGCTTTGTGAAAGTCCAATTAAGCGTCTTGATCTATCTCTATAGATCTTAATGCCCAATATGTAAGCAGCTTCACTGAGGTCTTTCATTGAAAAACTCTTATTCAAGTATCCCTTTATGCTATCCAGAAATTCTATATCATTTCCGATTAGCAATATGTCATCTACATATAATATCAGAAATGCTACAGAGCTCCCACTCACTTTCTTGTAAATACAGGCTTCTCCAAAAGTCTGTACAAAACCAAATGCTTTGATCACACTATCAAAGCGTTTATTCCAACTCCGAGAGGCTTGCACCAGTCCATAAATGGATCGCTGGAGCTTGCACACTTTGTTAGCTCCCTTTGGATCGACAAAACCTTCCGGTTGCATCATATACAACTCTTCTTGCAGAAATCCATTCAGGAATGCAGTTTTGACATCCATCTACCAAATTTCATAATCATAAAATGCGGCAATTGCTAACATGATTCGGACAGACTTAAGCATCGCTACGGGTGAGAAGGTCTCATCGTAGTCAATCCCTTGAACTTGTCGAAAACCTTTTGCGACATGTCGAGCTTTGTAGACAGTAACATTACCGTCAGCGTCAGTCTTCTTCTTAAAGATCCATTTATTCTCAATTGTTTGCCGATCATAGGGCAAGTCAACCAAAGTCCATACTTTGTTCTCATACATGGATCCCATCTCAGATTTCATGGCTTCAAGCCATTTTGCGGAATCTGGGCTCATCATCGCTTCTCCATAGTTCGTAGGTTCATCATGATCTAGTAGCATGACTTCCAGAACAGGATTACCGTACCATTTTGGTGTGGATCTTACTCTGGTTGATCTACGAGGTTCAGTAGTATCTTGTTCTGAAGCTTCATGATCATCATCATTAGCTTCCTCACTTATTGGTGTAGGTGTCACAGAAACTGGTTTCTGTGATGTACTACTTTCCAATAAGGGAGCAGGTACAGTTACCTCATCAAGTTCTACTTTCCTCCCACTCACTTCTATCGAGAGGAACTCCTTCTCTAGAAAGTTTCCGAATTTAGCAATAAAGGTTTTTCCTTCGGACCTGTGATAGAAGGTGTATCCAATAGTTTCCTTTGGATATCCTATGAAGACACATTTCTCTGATTTGGGTTCGAGCTTATCAGGTTGAAGCTTTTTCACATAAGCATCGCAACCCCAAACTTTTAGAAATGACAACTTTGGTTTCTTGCCAAACCACAGTTCATAAGGCGTCGTCTCAACGGATTTTGATGGTGCCCTATTTAACGTGAATGCGGCTGTCTCTAGAGCATAACCCCAAAACGATAGCGGTAAATCAGTAAGAGACATCATAGATCGCACCATATCTAGTAAAGTACGATTACGACGTTCAGACACACCATTACGCTGTGGTGTTCCGGGTGGCGTGAGTTGCGAAACTATTCCGCATTGTTTCAAATGTACACCAAACTCGTAACTCAAATATTCTCCTCCACGATCAGATCGTAGGAATTTTATTTTCTTGTTATGATGATTTTCAACTTCACTATGAAATTCTTTGAACTTTTCAAATGTTTCAGACTTATGTTTCATTAAGTAGATATACCCATATCTGCTTAAGTCATCTGTGAAGGTGAGAAAATAACGATATCCGCCATGAGCCTCAACATTCATCGGACCACATACATATGTATGTATGATTTCCAACAAATCTGTTGCTCTCTCCATAGTACCGGAGAACGGTGTTTTTGTCATCTTACCCATAAGGCACGGTTCACAAGTACCAAGTGATTCATAATCAAGTGGTTCCAAAAGCCCATCAGTATGGAGTTTCTTCATGCGCTTTACACCGATATGACCCAAACGGCAGTGCCACAAATAAGTTGCACTATCATTATCAACTCTGCATCTTTTGGCTTCAACATTATGAATATGTGTGTCACTACTATGGAGATTCAATAAGAATAGACCACTCTTTAAGGGTGCATGACCATAAAAGATATTACTCATATAAATAGAAAAACCATTATTCTCTGATTTAAATGAATAACTGTTTCGCATCAAACAAGATCCAGATATAGTGTTCATGCTTAACGCTGGCACCAAATAACAATTATTTAGGTCTAATACTAATCTCGAAGGTAGATGTAGAGGTAGCGGGCCGACCGCGATCACATCGACTTTGGAACCATTTCCCACGTGCATCGTCACCTCGTCCTTAGCCAATCTTCGCTTAATCCGTAGTCCCTGTTTCGAGTTGCAAATATTAGCAACAGAACCAGTATCAAATACCCAGGTGCTACTGCAAACATTAGTAAGGTACACATCAATAACATGTATATCACATATACCTTTCTTCACCTTGCCATCCTTCTTATCCGCCAAATACTTGGGGCAGTTCCGCTTCCAGTGACCAGTCTGCTTGCAGTAGAAGCACTCAGTTTCAGGCTTAGGTCCAGGTTTGGGTTTCTTCCCTTGAGTAGCAACTTGCTTGCTGTTCTTTTTGAAGTTCCCCTTCTTCTTTCCTTTGCCCTTTTTATTGAAACTAGTGGTCTTGTTGACCATCAACACTTGATGCTCCTTCTTGATTTCTACCTCCGCAGCTTTCAGCATTGCGAAGAGCTCGGGAATAGTCTTATTCATCCCTTGCATAATATGGTTCATCACGAAGCTCTTGTAGCTTGGTGGCAGTGATTGGAGAATTCTGTCAATGACGCAATCATCTGGAAGATTAACTCCCAATTGAATCAAATGATTATTATACCCAGACATTTTGAGTATATGCTCACTGATAGAACTGTTCTCCTCCATCTTGCAGCTATAGAACTTATTGGAGACTTCATATCTCTCAATTCGGGCATTTGCTTGAAATATTAACTTCAACTCCTGGAACATCTCATATGCTCCATGACGTTCAAAACATCGTTGAAGTCCCGATTCTAAGCCGTAAAGCATGGCACACTGAACTATCGAGTAGTCATCAGCTTTGCTCTGCCAGACATTCATAACATCTGGTGTTGCTCCAGCAGCAGGCCTGGCACCCAGCGGTGCTTCCAGGACGTAATTCTTCTATGCAGCAATGAGGATAATCCTCAACTTACGGACCCAGTCCGTGTAATTGCTACCATCATCTTTCAACTTTGCTTTCTCAAGGAATGCATTAAAATTCAACGGAACAATAGCACGGGCCATCTATCTACAATCAAACATAAATAAGCAAGATACTATCAGGTACTAAGTTCATGATAAATTTAGGTTCAATTAATCATATTATTAAAGAACTCCCACTTAGATAGACATCCCTCTAATCCTCTAAGTGATTACGTGAACCAAATCAACTAAACCATGTCCGATCATCACGTGAGATGGAGTAGTTTCATTGGTGAACATCACTATGTTGATCATATCTACTATATGATTCACGCTCGACCTTTCGGTCTCCGTGTTCCGAGGCCATATCTGTATATGCTTGGCTCATCAAGTATAACCTGAGTATTCCGCGTGTGCAACTGTTTTGCACCCGTTGTATTTGAACATAGAGCCTATCACACCCGATCATCATGTGGTGTCTCAGCACGAAGAACTTTCGCAACGGTGCATACTCAGGGAGAACACTTCTTGATAATTAGTGAGAGATCATCTTATAATGCTACTGTTAATCAAAGCAAGATAAGATGCATAAAAGATAAACATCACATGCAATCAATATAAGTGATATGATATGGCCATCATCTTCTTGTACTTGTGATCTTCATCTCCGAAGTACCGTCATGATCAACATCGTCACCGACGCGACACCTTGATCATCATCGTAGCATCATTGTCGTCTCGCCAATCTTATGCTTCCACGACTATCGCTACCGTTTATTGATAAAGTAAAGCATTACAGCGCAGTTGCATTGCATACAATAAAGCGACAACCATATGGCTCCTGCCAGTTGCCGATAACTTGGTTACAAAACATGATCATCTCATACAATAAAATTTAGCATCATGTCTTGACCATATCACATCACAACATGCCCTGCAAAAACAAGTTAGACGTCCTCTACTTTGTTGTTGCAAGTTTTACGTGGCTGCTACGGGCTTAAGCAAGAACCAATCTTACCTACGCATCAAAACCACAACGATAGTTTGTCAAGTTGGTGTTGTTTTAACCTTCGCAAGGACCGGGCGTAGCCACACTCGGTTCAACTAAAGTTGGAGAAACTGACACCCGCTAGCCACCTTTGTGTAAAGCATGTCGGGAGAACCGGTCTCGCGTAAGCGTACGCGTAATGTCGGTCCAGGCCGCTTCGTCCAACAATACCGCCGAACCAAAGTATGACATGCAGGTAATCAGTATGACTTATATCGCCCACAACTCACTTGTGTTCTACTCGTGCATATAACATCAACACATAAAACCTGGCTCGGATGCCACTTTTGGGGAACGTAGTAATTTCAAAAATTTCCTACGCACACGCAAGATCATGGTAATGCATAGCAACGAGGGGAGAGTGTGATCTACGTACCCTTGTAGACCGACAGCGGAAGCGTTAGCACAACGCGGTTGATGTAGTCGTACGTCTTCACGGCCTGACCGATCAAGCACCGAAACTACGGCACCTCCGAGTTTTAGCACACGTTCAGCTCGATGACGATCCCCGGACTCCGATCCAGCAAAGCGTCGGGGAAGAGTTCCGTCAGCACGACGGCGTGGTGACGATCTTGATGTTCTATCGTCGCAGGGCTTCGCCTAAGCACCGCTACAATATTATAGAGGATTATGGTGGAAGGGGGCACCGCACACGGCTAAGAAAACGATCATGTGGATCAACTTGTGTGTCTAGGGGTGCCCCCTTCCCCCGTATATAAAGGAGCAAGGGGAGGAGGCCGGCCGGCCCCTATAGGCACGCCAGGAGGAGTCCTCCTCCTAGTAGGAGTAGGACTCCTACTAGGAGGGGGAAAGAAGTGGGGAGGGAGAAGGAAAGGGGGGCGCCGCCCCCCTCTCCTAGTACAATTCGGACCAAGGGGGGGAGGAGGCGCGTGGCCCACCCTGGTGCCCTTCTCTCTCTCCACTAAGGCCCATATGGCCCATTACTACTCCCGGTAGGGTTCCGGTAACCCTCCGGCTCTCCGGTTTTCTCTGAAATCACCCGGAACACTTCCGGTGTCGGAATATAGCCGTCCAATATATCAATCTTTATGTCTCGACCATTTCGAGACTCCTCGTTATGTCCGTGATCACATCCGGGACTCCAAACTAACTTCGGTACATCAAAACTCATAAATTCATAATATAACTGTCATCGTAACCTTAAGCGTGCGGACCCTACGGGTTCGAGAACAATGTAGACATGACCGAGACATGTCTTCGGTCAATAACCAATAGCGGAACCTGGATGCTCATATTGGCTCCCACATATTCTACGAAGATCTTTATCGGTCAGACCGCATAACAACATACGTTGTTCCCTTTGTCATTGATATGTTACTTGCCCGAGATTCGATCATCGGTATCTCAATACCTAGTTCAATCTCGTTACCGGCAAGTCTCTTTACTTGTTTCGTAATACATCATCTCGCAACCAACTCATTAGTTGCAATGCTACAAGGCTTATGTGATGTGCATTACCGAGAGGGCCCAGAGATACCTCTCCGACAATCGGAGTGACAAATCCTAATCTCGAAATACGCCAACCCAACATTTACCTTTGGAGACACCTGTAGAGCTCCTTTATAATCACCCAGTTACGTTGTGACGTTTGGTAGCACACAAAGTGTTCCTCCGGCAAACGGGAGTTGCATAATCTCATAGTCATAGGAACATGTATAAGTCATGAAGAAAGCAATAGCAACATACTAAACGATCGGGTGCTAAGCTAATGGAATGGGTCATGTCAATCACATCATTCTTCTAATAATGTGATCCCGTTGATCAGACGACAACACATGTCTATGGTTAGGAAACATAACCATCTTTGATTAATGAGCTAGTCAAGTAGAGGCATACTAGTGACGTTTAGTTTGTCTATGTATTCACACAAGTATTATGTTTCCGGATATTACAATTCTAGCATGAATAATAAACATTTATCATGATATAAGGAAATAAAATAATAACATTATTATTGCCTCTAGGTCATATTTCCTTCACCCAATGCATAGGTGCTTAACTTGTTGGTGCTAAGCATCCTTTATTTAATGATTTTTTAACCAAAGTTCTTCATGCATTGGTGGGATTCTTCCATTTAAGTCTTTTGTCTAGGTTCTCGCACTTTGTACAGCGGTCACCACACTTATCTCTCTCCTCTTAATTACCTTGCCACATCAGACTTTTTGCCTAGATGGCAGCCTTAGTACCTGTACAAGATGGAGCATTGGGAGGGGCCTGAGCGTACAGGCATAGGGATACTGTAGATAGGAAGTCTTCGCGATCCATTATTCCCCATATCGGTCAGAGAGAACTATTCAACTAGTCTTCATAGTGAAGTGACAATACACGCTGTAGCAGATGGGACACTTAATTAATAAGCTGAACCAGCGTGTTGGTGTTACTAAATCAGCCTTACCCAATACTGCCATCATGTTTGCCAGTGGAGCACGCTTCCGCAAATAAGACTACGCACCTCTCTCCTCCATTAACTGACACATGGGCCCTCTTAAGGTAGACCCACATGTCATTGGCGTAAGTATTTACACTCCGAAGGACGGTATATCATGGTAGTAGTACTAGTAGAATTGAGATTTAATGCACTTTCTTCCCCATCTTTCACTCTTCTTCCTCCTCTCTTCCCCATCGTCGGCCGCACACCATTTCCCCCCGCTCACTGCTCGCCTGCCCGCGCCATCTTCCTTGGTAGCTCACGCGTACCATATCCCCCCACTTAGTGCTCGGTCGCACACGCCATCTTCTTCGCTCGCCCGCCCGAATCCACTTCCCCGCTGGCTCACAGGCACCGAAAACCCCAATCACTCAGCGCCCTAAAAAAACCTATGGCAGAACCGACTGACACGCAGAGCCGCGATTGGAATTCCCTCCCCGATGTTCTCTTGGAGCAGATCTGTAATAGTATGGACCTACTCAGCACCATCCGTCTGGCCGCATGCTCGGTGTCTTTGTACTGTCTACTCGTCTGCAACTGGCCGACTCATTTCAAGACACCCTGCTTGCTAATGCCCGATCGTCGCGGGTGGCCCAAACACGACTTGACGATCCTACAAAGGTTGTCGTGGTGCCCCTCGACATTCTACCACTACCCGTCCACCTGTCCTTCATGCGCGGCCACTACTGGGTGGGCATGAAGGCCAACTGGATCATCCTCATCCACCAATCCGGTAGTCCGTGGCGTCTCGTGGATATCTACACCCAGCGAGAGATCACCCTTCCATCATTGGATACCGCCGCTATCGAGCCTCACGGCCCGCCGGACAATCCTGCCTACTACACACGAGACACGTCGAGCTTTTGGCTCGACCTCTGTTTGCTGAAGGTTGTAATCTGCGAAGTTCCCACACCATCAGAAGACTACATGGATTACAATATCATTGCCGTGTTCAACATGGGATTAGTCTATCTGGAATCCGGTCGCCATACATGGTTATGGCTCATCATCAATCCTCTTCAGCCAACATTTCTGTCTGATGCTATGGTACACGATGGCATCGTTTACGTGGTCGACACACAGATTGGCTTCCTATACTGGTGGAATCTATCATCGTGTAATTGTTCTATCTCATCTCATCTTTACCTTATGAATACAACTACTTGTTCATTGTTACAAATTTAGAATATATAGGCCTGTTCGGTAATTCTCCCGCTCTGTGAAATTTGAGAATCTGTAGAGCGCATCCTTCCCATTCCGTGATTTTAAAATGCGGCTCCTCCAGCTCCCGGAGTAGAGTTGTGGAGGAGGAGGGTATCCGAACAGGCCTATAGTATGTCTATAACCACATCATTGCTATATGTTCCTCTCATTTCCTAGATTTTTATGACCACACATGTTATTGTTAGAGTTGATATGAGAACAATTGGCATTTAATGATTGTTAGAATAGATATTATGAGTATAATCTCATGATTGCTATATGTTACTCTCATTTCAAGGATTTTTATAAAAACGCATATTATTGCTTAGAGTTGATATGATAACAGTAGTAAGTGCTATGGTAGAATAGGAGTAGGCCATGTCATATCTGTTTTCCTCTTATTGTTACATGATGTTTGAACCATGATATATTGCTAGAATATGAAAGCCATTGGCTTATTTTCTTAACTTGGGGTATGATTATGACCATGTGTGTCACTGTTATAATTCTCTGTCTATGATATGTGTCACTGTTATAATAATCTTAATTCCACACATACTCTGAACAAGATTGTTTATTTTTGTCCTTTTGGTCTCCAATTTGAATTGTTGCAGCAGACGCAAATGCGTTGGCCTTCATGATTCCAGGACCTGGAATCATACCAGCCGATGGGTGCTGGTTTATCTCTCGTTCAGCTGACGGTGGTCATTTGTGTTGGATATATGCCCTAGAGGCAATAATAAATAAGTTATTATTATATTTCCTTGTTCATGATAATCGTTTATTATCCATGCTATAATTGTATTGATAGGAAACTCAGATACATGTGTGGATACATAGACAACACCATGTCCCTAGTAAGCCTCTAGTTGACTAGCTCGTTGATCAATAGATGGTCACGGTTTCCTGACCATGGACATTGGATGTCGTTGATAACGAGATCACATCATTAGGAGAATGATGTGATGGACAAGACCCAATCCTAAGCCTAGCTCAAAGATCGTGTAGTTCCTATGCTAAAGCTTTTCTAATGTCAAGTACCATTTCCTTAGACCATGAGATTGTGCAACTCCCGGATACCGTAGGAGTGCTTTGGGTGTGCCAAATGTCACAACGTAACTGGGTGGCTATAAAGGTACACTACAGGTATCTCCGAAAGTGTCTGTTGGGTTGGCACGAATCGAGACTGGGATTTGTCACTCCATGTGACGGAGAGGTATCTCTGGGCCCACTCGGTAGGACATCATCATAATGTGCACAATGTGATCAAGGAGTTGATCACGGGATGATGTGTTACGGAACGAGTAAAGAGACTTGCCGGTAACGAGATTGAACAAGGTATCGGGATACCGACGATCGAATCTCGGGCAAGTATCGTACCGCTAGACAAAGGGAATTGTATACGGGATTGATTAAGTCCTTGACATCGTGGTTCATCCGATGAGATCATCGTGGAACATGTGGGAGCCAACATGGGTATCCAGATCCCGCTGTTGGTTATTGACCGGAGAGTCATCTCGGTCATGTCTGCATGTCTCCCGAACCCGTAGGGTCTACACACTTAAGGTTCGGTGACGCTAGGGTTATAGAGATATTAGTATGCGGTAACCCGAAAGTTGTTCGGAGTCCCAGATGAGATCCCAGACGTCATGAGGAGTTCCGGAATGGTCCGGAGGTAAAGAATTATATATAGGAAGTGCTGTTTCGGCCATCGGGACAAGTTTCGGGGTCACCGGTATTGTACCGGGACCACCGGAAGGGTCCCGGGGGTCCACCGGGTGGGGCCACCTGCCCCGGAGGGCCACATGGGCTGTAGGGGGTGCTCCTTGGCCTATATTGGCCAAGGGCACCAGCCCCTAGAGGCCCATGCGCCAAAGGGACAAGAGGAGGGGAGAGTCCTAAAGGGGGAAGGCACCTCCGAGGTGCCTTGGGGAGGATGGACTCCTCCCCCCCTTGGCCGCACCCTTCCTTGGAGGAAGGGGCAAGGCTGCGCCCTCCCCCTCTCCCTTGGCCCTATATATAGTGGGGGGAAGGGAGGGCAACCATACCTAAGGCCTGGCGCCTCCCTCTCCCTCCCGTGACACATCTCCCTCCTCCCGCAGCGCTTAGCGAAGCCCTGTTGGAATCCCGCTACTTCCACCACCACGCCGTCATGCTGCTGGATCTCCATCAACCTCTCCTCCCCCCTTGCTGGATCAAGAAGGAGGAGACGTCGCTGCTCCATACGTGTGTTGAACGCGGAGGTGCCGTCCGTTCGGCGCTAGGATCATCGGTGATTTGGATCACAACGAGTACGACTCCATCAACCCCGTTCTCTTGAACGCTTCCGCGCGCGATCTACAAGGGTATGTCGATCCACTCCTCCCTCGTTGCTAGATGACTCCATAGATAGATCTTGGTGACACGTAGGAAAATTTTGAATTTCTGCTACGTTCCCCAACAGTGGCATCATGAGCTAGGTCTATGCGTAGTTTCTATGCACGAGTAGAACACAAAGTAGTTGTGGGCGTTGATTTTGTTCAATATGCTTGCCGTTACTAGTCTTATCTTGATTCGGCGGCATCGTGGGATGAAGCGGCCCAGACCGACCTTACACGTACTCTTACGTGAGACTGGTTCCACCGACTGACATGCACTAGTTGCATAAGGTGGCTAGCGGGTGTCTGTCTCTCCCACTTTAGTCGGATCGGATTCGATGAAAAGGGTCCTTATGAAGGGTAAATAGCAATTGACATATCACATTGTGGTCTTTGCGTAGGTAAGAAACGTTCTTGCTAGAAACCCATAGCAGCCACGTAAAACATGCAAACAACAATTAGAGGACGTCTAACTTGTTTTTGTAGGGTATGCTATGTGATGTGATATGGCCAAAAGGATGTGATGAATGATATATGTGATGTATGAGATTGATCATGTTCTTGTAATAGGAATCACGACTTGCATGTCGATGAGTATGACAACCGGCAGGAGCCATAGGAGTTGTCTTAATTTATTTATGACCTGCGTGTCAACATAAACGTCATGTAATTACTTTACTTTATTGCTAACCGTTAGCTGTAGTAGTAGAAGTAATAGTTGGCTAGACAACTTCATGAAGACATGATGATGGAGATCATGATGATGGAGATCATGGTGTCATGCCGGTGAAAGATGATCATGGAGCCCCAAGATGGAGATCAAAGGAGCTATATGATATTGGCCATATCATGTCACTATTTGATTGCATGTGATGTTTATCATGTTTTTGCATCTTGTTTACTTAGAAGGACGATAGTAAATAAGATGATCCCTCATTAAAATTTCAAGAAAGTGTTCCCCCTAACTGTGCACCATTGCGACAGTTCGTTGTTTCGAAGCACCACGTGATGATCGAGTGTGATAGATTCTAACGTTCACATACAACGGGTGTAAGACAGATTTACACACGCAAAACACTTAGGTTGACTTGACGAGCCTAGCATGTGTCGTATGGTAGATACGATCAACATGAAGATGTTCACCGACGTTGACTAGTCCGTCTCACGTGATGATCGGACACGACCTAGTTGACTTGGATCATGTAATCACTTAGATAACTAGAGGGATGTCTATCTGAGTGGGAGTTCATAAGATGAACTTAATTATCCTGAACATAGTCAAAACGTCTTCGCAAATTATGTCGTAGCTCGCGCTTCAGTTCTACTGTTTAGATATGTTCCTAGAGAAAATTTAGTTGAAAGTTGATAGTAGCAATTATGCGGACTAGGTCCGTAAACTGAGGATTGTCCTCATTTGCTTCATAGAAGGATTATGTCCTTAATGCACCGCTCAGTGTGATGAACCTCGAACGTTGTCTGTGGATGTTGCGAACATCTGACATACACATTTTGATAACTACGTGATAGTTCAGTTAAACGGTTTAGAATTGAGGCATCGAAGACGGTTTTGAAACGTCGCGAAACATATGAGATGTTTCGAGGGCTGAAATTGGGATTTCAGGCTCGTGCCCACGTCAAGAGGTATAAGACCTTCGACGATTTTCTTAGCCTACAAACTAAGGGAGAAGAGCTCAATTGTTGAACTTGTGCTCAGATTGTCTGAGTACAACAATCGCTTGAATCGAGTGGGAGTTGATCTTCCAGATGAAATAGTGATGGTTCTCCGAAGTCATTACCACCAAGCTTCTTGAGCTTCGTGATGAACTATAATATATCAGGGACATATATGATGATCCTTGAGATATTCGCGATGTTTGACACCACAAAAGTAGAGATCAAAAAGGAGCATCAATTGTTGATGGTTGGTGGAACCACTAGTTTCAAGAAGGGCAAGGGCAAAAAGGGATGCTTCATGAAATGGCAAATCAGCTGCTGCTCTAGTGAAGAAACCCAAGGTTGAACCCAAACCTGAGACTAAGTGCTTCTGTAATAAGAGGAACAGCCACTGGAGCAGAATTACCCTAGATACTTGGTAGATGAGAAGGCTGGCAAGGTCAATAGAAGTATATTGGATATACATTGTGTTAATGTGTACTTTACTAGTACTCCTAGTAGCACCAGGGTATTAGATACCGGTTCGGTTTCTAAGTGTTAGTAACTCGAAACAAAAGGCTACGGAATAAACGGAGACTAGCTAAAGGTGAGCTGACGATATGTGTTGGAAGTGTTTCCAGGGTTGATATGATCAAGCATCGCACGCTCCCTCTACCATCGAGATTGGTATTAAAACCTAAATAATTGTTATTTGGTGTTTGCGTTGAGCATAGACATGATTGGATTATGTCTATCACAATACGGTTATTCATTTAAAGAGAATAATAGTTACTCTGTTTATTTGAATAATACCTTCAAATGGTCTTACACCTAAAATGAATGGTTCATTGAAACCTCGATCGTAGTGATACACATGTTCATGCCAAAAGATAGTAATGATAGTACCACCTACTTGTGGCACTGCCACGTAAGTCATATCGGTATAAAACGCATGAAGAAGCTCCATGTTGATGGATCCTTGGGCTCACTCGTTTTTGAAAAGTTTGAGGCATGCGAACCATGTCTATTGGTGTATATGCATGAAGAAACTCCATGCAAATGGACCGTTTGGACTCACTTGATTTTGAATCACTTGAGACATGCAAATCATACCACATGGGCAAGATGACTGAAAGCCTCGTTTTCAGTAAAATGGAACTAGAAAGCAACTTGTTGGAAGTCATACATTTTGATGTGTGCAATCCAATGAGTGCTGAGGCATGTAGTGGATATCGTTATGTTCTTACTTCACAGATGATTTGAGTAGATGTTGAGTATATTTACTTGATGAATCACAAGTCTGAATTATTGAAAGGTTCAAGTAATTTCAGGGTGAAGTTGAAAGATCGTCGTGACAAGAGGATAAAATATCTATGATATGATCATAGAGATGAATATCTGAATTACGAGTTTGGCACAGAATTAAGACATTGTGGAAATTGTTTCACAACTAATATAGCCTGGAACACCATAGTGTGATGGTGTGTCCGAACATCATAACTGCACCCTATTGGATATGATGCATACCATGATGTCTCTTATCGAATTACCACGATAGTTTATGGGTTAGGCATTAGAGACAACCACATTCACTTTAAATAGGGCACCACGTAATTCCGATGATATGACACCGTATGAACTATGGTTTAGAGAAACCTAAGCTGTCATTTCTTAAAAGTTTGGGGGCTGCGACGCTTATGTGAAAAAGTTTCAGGCTGATAAGCTCGAACCCAAAGCGGATAAATGCATCTTCATAGGACACCCAAAACAGTTGGGTATACCTCCTGTCTCAGATCCGAAAGCAATAAGGGATTGTTTCTAGAATCGGGTCCTTTCTCGAGGAAAAGTTTCTCTCGAAAGAATTGAGTGGGAGGATGGTGGAGACTTGATGAGGTTATTGAACCGTCTCTTCAACTAGTGTGTGACAGGGCACAGGGAGTTGTTCCTGTGGCACCTACACCAATTGAAGTGGAAGCTTATGATAGTGATCATGAAACTTTAGATCAAGTCACTACCAAACCTCGTGGGATGACAAGGATGCGTACTACTTCAGACTAGTACGTAATCCTATCTTGGAAGTCATGTTGCTAGACAAAAATGAACCTACGAGCTATGGAGAAGCGATGGTGGGCCTGGATTCCGATAAATGGCTCGAGGCCATAAAATCCGAGAGAGGATCCATGTATGAAAACAAAGTGTAGACTTTGGCAGAACAGCTCGATGGTCGTAAGGCTGTTGAGTGCAGATGGATTTTAAAAGGAAGACGGACAATGATGGTAAATGTCACCATTAAGAAAGCTCGACTTGTCGTTAAGATGTTTTCCGACAAGTTCAAGGAGTTGACTACGATGAGACTTTCTCACTCGTAGCGATGCTAAGAGTCTGTTGGAATTATATTAGCGATTACTGCATTATTTATGAAATCTTGCAGATAGGATGTCAAAACATTGTTTCCTCGACGTTTTTTTAGGAAAGGTTGTATGTGATACAAACCTTAAGGTTTTGTCAATCCTGAAAGATGCTAATAAGTATGCAAAGCTCCAGCAATCCTTCTAGGGACTGGAGTAAGCATCTCGGAGTTGGAATGTATGCTTTGATAAGATGATCAAAGTTTTGGGTGTATACAAAGTTTATGAGAAACTTGTATTTCCAAAGAAGTGAGTGGGAGCACTATAGAATTTCTGATGAGTATATGTTGTTGACATATTGTTGATCAGAAATGACGTAGAATTTCTGGAAAGCATATAGGGTTATTTGGAAAGTGTTTTTCAATGGAAAGCCTGGATTAAGCTACTTGAGCATTGAGCATCAAGATCTATAAGGATAGATCAAAACACTTAATGGTACTTTCAAATGAGCACATACCTTGACATGATCTTGAAGGTGTTCAAGATGGATCAGTCAAAAAAGGAGTTCTTGCCTGGGTGGTAAGGTATGAAGTTAAGACTTAAAGCTCGACCACGGCAGAATAGAGAGAAAGGACGAAGGTCGTCCCCTATGCTTAAGACATAGGCTCTACAGTATGCTATGTTGTGTACCGCACCTGAAATGTGCCTTGCCATGAGTCAGTCAAGGGGTACAAGAGTGATCCAAGAATGGATCACAGGACAGCGGTCAAAGTTATCCTTGGTAACTAGTGGACTAAGGAATTTTCTCGATTATGGAGGTGGTAAAAGAGTTCGTCGTAAAGGGTTACGTCGATGCAAGCTTAACACCTATCCGGATAGCTCTGAGTAGAGATACCGGATACGTATAATGGAGCAACAATTTGGAATAGCTCCAAGTAGAACAGTTATTTGAAATGGCTCCAAATATAGCACAGTAGTTGCATCTACAAGATGACATAGAGATTTGCGAAGTACATACGGATCTGAATGTTGCAGACCCGTTGACTAAAACCTCTCTCACAAGCAACATGATCAAACCCAGAACACATTGAGTGTTAATCACATAGTGATGTGAACTAGATTATTGACTCTAGTAAACTCTTTGGATGTTGGTCACATGGCGATGTGACCTATGAGTGTTAATCACATGGCGATGTGAACTAGATTATTGACTCTAGTGCAAGTGGGAGACTGTTGGATATATGCCCTAGAGGCAATAATAAATAAGTTATTATTATATTTCCTTGTTCATGATAATCGTTTATTATCCATGCTAGAATTATATTGATAGGAAACTCAGATACATGTGTGGATACATAGACAACACCATGTCCCTTGTAAGCCTCTAGTTGACTAGCTCGTTGATCAATAGATGGTCACGGTTTCCTGACCATGGACATTGGATGTCGTTGATAACGAGATCACATCATTAGGAGAATGATGTGATGGACAAGACCCAATCCTAAGCCTAGCTCAAAGATCGTGTAGTTCGTATGCTAAAGCTTTTCTAATGTCAAGTATCATTTCCTTAGACCATGAGATTGTGCAACTCCCGGATACCGTAGGAGTGCTTTGGGTGTGCCAAACGTCACAACGTAACTGGGTGGCTATAAAGGTACACTACAGGTATCTCCGAAAGTGTCTGTTGGGTTGGCATGAATCGAGACTGGGATTTGTCACTCCATGTGACGGAGAGGTATCTCTGGGCCCACTCGGTAGGACATCATCATAATGTGCACAATGTGATCAAGGAGTTGATCACGGGATGATGTGTTACGGAACGAGTAAAGAGACTTGCCGGTAACGAGATTGAACAAGGTATCGGGATACCGACGATCGAATCTCGGGCAAGTATCGTACCGCTAGACAAAGGGAATTGTATACGGGATTGATTAAGTCCTTGACATCGTGGTTCATCCGATGAGATCGTCGTGGAACATGTGGGAGCCAACATGGGTATCCAGATCCCGCTGTTGGTTATTGACCGGAGAGTCATCTCGGTCATGTCTGCATGTCTCCCGAACCCGTAGGGTCTACACACTTAAGGTTCGGTGACGCTAGGGTTATAGAGATATTAGTATGCGGTAACCCGAAAGTTGTTCGGAGTCCCGGATGAGATCCCAGACGTCACGAGGAGTTCCGAAATGGTCCGGAGGTAAAGAATTATATATAGGAAGTGCTGTTTCGGCCATCGGGACAAGTTTCGGGGTCACCGGTATTGTACCGGGACCACCGGAAGGGTCCCGGGGGTCCACCGGGTGGGGCCACCTGCCCCGGAGGGCCACATGGGCTGTAGGGGGTGCTCCTTGGCCTATATTGGCCAAGGGCACCAGCCCCTAGAGGCCCATGCGCCAAATGGACAAGAGGAGGGGAGAGTCCTAAAGGGGGAAGGCACCTCCGAGGTGCCTTGGGGAGGATGGACTCCTCCCCCCCCCTTGGCCGCACCCTTCCTTGGAGGAAGGGGCAAGGCTGCGCCCTCCCCCTCTCCCTTGGCCCTATATATAGTGGGGGGAAGGGAGGGCAACCATACCTAAGGCCTGGCGCCTCCCTCTCCCTCCCGTGACACATCTCCCTCCTCCCGCAGCGCTTAGCGAAGCCCTGTTGGAATCCCGCTACTTCCACCACCACGCCGTCGTGCTGCTGGATCTCCATCAACCTCTCCTCCCCCCTTGCTGGATCAAGAAGGAGGAGACGTCGCTGCTCCGTACGTGTGTTGAACGCGGAGGTGCCGTCCGTTCGGCGCTAGGATCATCGGTGATTTGGATCACGACGAGTACGACTCCATCAACCCCGTTCTCTTGAACGCTTCCGCGCGCGATCTACAAGGGTATGTAGATCCACTCCTCCCTCGTTGCTAGATGACTCCATAGATAGATCTTGGTGACACGTAGGAAAATTTTGAATTTCTGCTACGTTCCCCAACAATTTGATGCTCATTTGCATGTACCAAATTGACCAAACCATTTCATCAAACCACGTGCAGTACAATGCCTGGGGCGTTCGTGACATTGATGGCTATGGCTGCTTCGTGTTCGAGAAAGATCCCACCTCCGTTGGGCCGGGCGTATTCAACTAGAGGCGAGTTTACAGCCTCGGCAACCACTCCATGTTCCTCGGGCTCAATTATCCGATCATCCAACCAATCATCGATCATATCACCAGCGATGATTACCGTGCTATGCAACTTCCATTCGCCAGGGGGAACTGTGTTTACACATCATACCATGGGTTTCATGAATCACCATATCCAGAGATTCGTCGACATAGCTTGTTGCCAGATAATCTTGAGTGTGTGAAAGGCATTAAGCTTCCATGCGATGGATGGCTTTTGCAAACCCGACATGCAGCGATGTGGTTCAAGCCAACAGCAAATATGCACAACTTGATTCGTACTGATATCTAGACTGAGCCATGTATCTAGCTGATGTAGCATGACTGGGGGAGTCCTGGATTAGGGGGTCTCCGGACAGCTGGACTATATCCTTTGGCCGAACTATTGGACTATGAAGAAATGAGATTGAAGACGTCGTCCCGTGTCTAGATGGGACTTTCCTTGGTGTCGAAGGCAAGCTTGGCAATACGGATATGTAGATCTCCTCCCTTGTAACCGACTCTGTGTAACCCTAGCCCCCTCCTATGTCTATATAAACTGGAGGGTTTAGTCTGTATGACAACAGACAATCATACCATAGGCTAGCTTCTAGGGTTTAGCCTCTACTATCTCGTGGTAGATCAACTCTCGTAATACTCATATCATCAAGATCAATCAAGCAGGACGTATGGTATTACCTCCATCAAGAGGGCCCGAACCTGGGTAAACATCGTGTCCCCCGCCTCCTGTTACCATCCGCCTTAGACGCATAGTTCGGGACCCCCTACCCGAGATCCGCCGGTTTTGACACCGACATTGGTGCTTTCATTGAGAGTTCCATTGTGCCATCACCATAAGGCTTGATGGCTCCCTCGATCATCAATAATGATGCGGTCCAGGGTGAGGTTTTCCTCCCCGGGCAGATCTTCGTATTCGGCGGCTTCGCACTGCGGGCCAACTCGCTTGGCCATCTGGAGCAGATCAAGAGCTACGCCCCTAGCCATCAGGTCAGGTTCGGAAACTTAAACTACACTGCCGACATCCGCGGAGACTTGATATTTGACGGAGTCGAGCCCATGTCAGGTGCGCCGCACAATCACGACGAGCATGACATAACTCTGGCTTCAGACAGTGTTCGGGAGATCACACCTGCAACCACTCCGGCCCTCAATCCGGAGCAAATTGCGCCATCCGAGGATGGGGGGATAGACCCCGCCATGGAGGCCGCACTCTCAGTGGCGATGGAGCCGGATACTGACTTCACCCCTTACGAGAGTCGTGTTGCCGAATCACTGGATTCGTCTCCAGCCACGGAGTCCAAGCCGCCTGCGTCCGTGCCTATCAAATCGTTGGGCGCCGATCATGGAGTTCACCTCCGCAGATATCTTTCAGCACTCACCTTTCTGCGACGTGCTAAATTCATTAAGGTCTCTCTCCTTGTCAGGAGATCCTTGGCCGAACTATGTCCGTCTAGAATGGGATGCGGACAACGAAGAAATTCGCTGCCCACCCACCACCCACTTAGTAGCCTCTGTCGACGATTTAACCGACATGCTCGATTTCGACTCCGAAGACATCGACGGCATGGATGACAATGCAGGAGAGGAACAGGAACCAGTGCCCACAGGGCGCTGGACAACCACTTCACCACATGACATATACATGGTGGATACACCCAAAGAAAACAATGACGAAGAACGGCAGGATACAGCAAAGAATATCTCCCTCGAGAAGCAATCAAAGCGTCGGCGTAGGCGCCGCTCAAAATCCCGCCTCGGCAAAAACAGCGATAACAGCGCAAGAGAAAATAACACTCCAGTCGACTCCAGAGGAAACGACGACCACATTGACCCAGCGGCAGAGCACGATGAAACTGCAAACGGCGAACATAGTACGGATTCGATGTCCGAACACGGCGACGCCGAGGATAAACCTCATCAAACCCCCTCTGGGGAGGAAAACAGTCCGGATGAAGATGCACACATCATCCCAGAAACACACTTGGAGCAAGAGAACCTCCGCAGAAGGCTTATTGCCACAGCGAGGAGTCTGAAGAAGCAGAAGCAAAGGCTTAAGGCCGCACAAAACACGCTCAACAACGGGTGGAACAAAGTGCTTGACAACGAAGAAAAGTATGGTGGAAGTTACCACACAAAGAGCTATCCAAAGCGCAAGCTATTACCTGAATTCGACGATGAGGCCTTAGAGCCCACACAGCCGAAAAACAAAATGGCCAACCGGCCGGATCAACCACCTTGTGACTGTGATAGAGCGGCTAACAAGGCCGCACATAAGTCAACACACGATCTACGTGAGGACTTGCGCCAAAAATCCAGTATGACCAGATCCATCTATGGATCTAGGAAGCGCGCTTCGGCACAAAACCAAAACCGAATACTACAACCGTCTAAACACCATGATACATCCAAATACAGGGGTGCCACACACCCCCTATGTTTCACTGATGAGGTGCTGGACCATGAATTTCCAGAAGGATTCAAACCAGTGAACATAGAGGCATACGACGGGACCACAGACCCTGGGGTCTGGATTGAGGACTTTATCCTCCATATCCATATGGCTCGCGGAGACGATCTCCACGCCATCAAGTACTTGCCCCTCAAGCTTAAAGGACCAGCTCGGCACTGGCTGAAAAGCCTCCCCAAAAACTCAATTGGAAGTTGGGAGGAGCTCGAGGATGCTTTTCGGGCTAATTTTCAAGGGACCTATGTCTGACCTCCGGATGCAGACGATTTAAGTCATATAATTCAACAGCCCGGAGAGTCAGCCTGAAAGCTTAGGAACATGTTTCTCACTAAGAAGAACCAAATCGTCGACTGCTCGGACGCTGAAGCCTTATCAGCTTTCAAGCACAGCGTCCGAGACGAATGGCTCGCCAGACACCTCGGCGAAGAAAAACCGAGAACAATGGTAGCCCTGACAAGCCTCATGACCCACTTTTGTGCGGGCGAAGATAGCTGGTTAGCCCGCAGTAGCACCAGCGACCCAAGCACATCCGAAGTCAGGGATGGCAATGGAAAACCACGATGTAGTAAAAGCAAGCGTCGAAATAAAGAAGACAACCCAGATAATACGGCGGTAAACGCCGGATTCAGGGGCTCTCGACCAGGTCAGCGGAAAAAGCCTTTCAAAGGCAACAGAGATGGACCGTGTAGCCTAAACAAGATTCTATACAAACTATGTCAGATTCATGGCACCCCCGATAAACCTGCAAATCACTCCCACAGAGAATGCTGGGTCTTCAAGGAGACCGGTAAGCTAAACGCCGAACACAAGGGGAGGGAGACACCAAGCGAAGACGAGGACGAACCTCGCCAGCAAAGCATTGGAGGATAAAAAAAATCCCACCAGAGGTTAAAACAGTAAACATGATCCACGTGACGAAGAGGAGAAGCAAACATGCACTCCGAGACATACGCGTCGTATAGCCCGTCACCCCTAAGTTCAACCCCTGGTTGGCCTGCCCGATCACTTTTGATCGCAGGGATCACCCGACAGGCATCCGACATGAAGGATTAGCTGCCTTGGTGTTAGACCCAATAATAAACGGATACCATCTCACACGAGTCCTTATGGACGGTGGCAGTGGTCTAAATCTGATATATCCAGACACAGTCCGCAAAATGGGGATAGACCCGACAAAAATCAGCCACAGTAATACTACCTTCAAGGGAGTAATACCAGGCCCAGAGGCCCGCTCCACGGGCTCTCTAATACTAGAGGTTGTATTCGGTTCGCCCGACAACTACCGAGGTGAGAAGTTAGACTTCGACATTGCTCCATTCCAAAGCGGCTATCAAGCACTACTCAGAAGAACCGCTTTCGCTCGTTTTAATGCGGTACCACATTACGCTTCTCTTAAGCTTAAGATGCCTGGTCCACGTGGCACCATCATAGTTGGTGGAAATATTGAGCATTCTCTACGCGCGGAAGAACGTGCGGCGGCTTTAACAGCGGAGCACTAGACGGCCTCACCAACCGGAATAAATGACAGATCGTCAAGACCGTGGACACGGTTAGATGATTCCGGCACATCACTAGATATACCTGAGATTGGTTTGATGGTTAAACCCTCATAGACGGTACCAGGGGCTTCCCGCATGTAATCAGGGCTAGTTCGACTCAACTTGACTTATCTTGAATTTTAATGGTTTATCAAGAATAACCAATTTTTTGGCACAACAACTTTAACCTAAGTTCTTCTCTTTTACAGATGACAATCATGCTACACCCATCCAGGACACGGCACAACGGAGACACAGGCGCAGACGTGCAGCAGGGACCCGCTCAAAGGTTTCTTTTCAGATTAAGACCCTGCGTAAACCTTTTTTACTGTCTCTTGTTGTTCACATCCTCCGGATACACAACACAACTGAGAAGGATGCTGATGTTATTGGCATTTCTCCACGTCAGAATATTGCACGTACCTGGACACTCGGGGTTTATTATTAAGGGCATTGTTCAGCCCGGCATATGTTATAAAGACCGAATACCTTAGGGAGTGTACGGCGTCGCGAGTTTGGCCTTATATGCATCAGCTTCGAATCATGTCTTTGGTCAAATGTTGGGTTTTCCCAGCTCCCGTGTTTTGCTACCTTACGTTCCGCTCTATCGGCTAAGGCGGCACCGGGAGAACTACTGCGATTGTGCCCTGGTTCATCCGGATGAGCACCTCAGTAGAGAAAGCCGAAAACTGACTGTCCTGATAAAGCGTGAGACTGGTCAACCACTCGATGACTTAGCGAAATCTTCGGGATTCCTCCGCATTAACGAAGGGCCGTTTCCCGGTCATGTACGTACGCACATCGTATTCAGACAAGCGCGGAAGTACCATGGGCTATATAGTAGTCCCACCGTCAAACTCCTATGGCTAAGTGAAAGTGTTAAAGCAATATAGTCCGATTGCCTCGTTCGCTGCGCTACCACCTCCTTAATGGACCAAGACGTTGGATCAAGTGTGAATACGCGTTTTTGCAAACACCCCCGCATTATATGCGTGGGGGCTGAAGCCGACGACTGCAAACTTTCAGGTTATATACATATATACATAAACGGCCGCACATGAGGCATCATAATACTTTTAGGCAAAAGTATAAACACATCCTTTACAATTCAATAAAACATTGTTTTTTATAATGGGAATACATGTCACTAGAACATAATATTCTTCGAGCCCTGGGCCTCTATTGAACGAGCGCCTTCAGGGACTTCTTCAAAGTAGTGCTCGGCAGATACTCGGCCCACGGCCGAACTCTGGGTTGCAACAGTGGTGGCCTCCATCTCTGCCCAGTATGTCTTGACACGGGCAAGTGCCATCCGCGCACCCTCTATGCATGCCGACCTCTTCATAGCGTCGATGTGCGGCATAGCACCAAGGAATTGTTGCACTAAACTAAAATAACTATTCGTCCTTGGCCCTTCCAGCCATAGATGATCCACAACAGACCTCATGGCAAGTTCGGACAACCTATGGAGCTCGGCCCACTCAGCCATTCGCTCATTCAACAGCAGCGGACGCACTGGAACATTGAACTGTGACCAGAACAGCTTCTCCACTTCATGATCTTTTTGACCCTTGAAGTACTCGGCCGCATCAGCAGCACTTGCTGCCAAATCCACGTATGCGTCTGCAGAACTCCATAGTTGATCAAGAGGGGCATACTTCGGATCTCCGAACATCATCCACAACAAAAAGGGCTTCCCAGCCGCGATATCTCCAGCATGACGCAGCTCCTCCTTCGCCGCTCTAATTTTGGAGCGGGCTTCCTTGGCTGCTACCATGGCCTTCTCCAGGTCCGTCGCCTTCGCTCGACTTTCTTTTTCAAGAAGCTGGTAACAGTCGGCGGCATCTTTCAACTCAACGGCCATTTTGGCTATTTTTTCCTTGCTTTGGCAATGCGTGGCCTGCTCGGCCCTCAACTCTTCGACCGCCTTTAGAGCGGCCGCATCACTATTCCTGGCTTGTTCCTTGGCTCGGGCAAGTTCGGCCCGAAGGGTCTCCACGGCGGCAGCTCCATCTGCAGTCACAACATATTAAAGATACTGTCATCATGTTCCTCTTCCTATGTGTTGATCACCGGAGAAATCACATACCCTGTGCCTCGTCGAGTTGCTTGTTGACAAGCACAATGTCGGCATCTGCCACATCAAATTGTCGCTTCAGCTCGGCAAACTCATCAGTCCGGCTAGCCGCCGGACCTTCAGCCACCTGCACATGACGGTGGCCTGATTATTACCTAGGACTATGATGCTTTGTTTGCCGCCGTTCTCAACGGCAACCAGAGTCTCAGGGGCTACTATTTGCATAGGGCACACCTAACGTGTGCGGTACTATAAAAAACATACATTATTTCACATACCTCAAAGCCTTTCAGCAGACTCATAAAAGCTTCGTGCAACCCGCTTTCGGCGGATGAAATCCTCTCAATCACCGTACCCATTAGCGTACGATGCGCTTCTGAGATGGCCGCTTGCTCCAGAAGATCCTTCAGTGCGTCCGATCACACACCGAACGGTTCCGGACTCTTTCTGTTGCTCTGTTTAGGAGCCGAATACTGAGGACTTTGGGTGGCCGAAGGATTACCCTCTGGCCTTGGCGGATCAGGAGAAACCCTCTGCGACGACACTTCAGGGCCGCCCGCCTCATGAGGCGGGGTGGCATGGGGAGGTGTTTCGCTCTCCATCATCTCCGGAAGAAGATCCCCCGAAGACGAACTCTGTCGAGAAGGGCTACGATCCGAACTACAAACACTACAAAAAATACACTTCCATGATGATACGTGTTTGTCACAGTAGGTCGCTTTTTTGTCATGCATGTACATTCATGACAAATTTATGACAGAATCAAGATAGTCATACCTGTGCTGTCGTAGAAGTGTTCCATGACATTACCAAAATTATCATCACGGAAGTGTCCACTTCCATGACGATAAATCGCGTCACAGAAGTGCTTTCGTCAAGGGTGACCGACACGTGGCATCCACCGTAACGGAACGCCATTAAGCTATCGGGTCGGGTTTTGGATCCGATAACCCGTTAACAGCCCCGACCAATGGGGATTTTCCACGTGTAAAATCATCATTGGCTAGAGGAAACACATGTCGGCTCATCGTTGGGACAGATGTCATCCACTCACTGGACAGAAGGCGCCTATGATATGTCAACACGTGGCACGGCCCAACAAGTTTAAATGGGCCGGCCCAACTAAAGGCCCACAAGATTTTGCGGACCATAATGGGCCGGCCTAGCTAAAGGCCCACGAGATTTTGCGGACCATAATGGGATCGCCCAGCTAAAGGCCCACAAGATTTCGCGGGCCATAATGGGCCGACCCAGGTAAAGGCCCACAAGATTTTCGTGTGCCATAATAGGCCGGCCCAGGTAAAGGCCCACAAAATTCTTGCGGATCATAATGGGCCGGCCCAGCTAAAGGCCCACGAGATTTCGCCGACATTAATGGGCCGGCCCAGCTATAGGCCCACAAGATTTTGAGGACCCTAGTAGGCCGGCCCGTTAACTAGCTGCCATGTTTTGGGCCAAATGCTGGCCCATATTGATCCGGTCTATTAATGGCCTGCCACGCTCGGAGCCTAATAGTGGCCCATATGAGATCCGGCCCGTTAAAAGCCTACCACGTTCTGGGCCAAATTACGGCCCAGATCAGGTCCGGCCCTTTAAGAGGTTTTGGGCCTAATTATGGCCCATATCAGATTCGGCCCGTCAACTGGACACTGTGCTTTTGGGCCCACTTGCTAAAGGCCCACTTAGTAATTCGGCCTGATATTAGTTTTGGCCTGTTAAGGGCCCGTTTAACATTTCGGCCCTATATTAATTTCAGCATGTTAAAAGCCCGTCATATAGTTGGGCCTAACTACGGCCCGGTCTGCATCCGGCCTGCTCACAGCTGATATCTGATTGGGCCAAACAAGGACCGAGACAATTTTTCGGCCAGTTAAAAGCCCGTGATTTGATTCGCACAATCATGGGTCGGGGTTCATTTCGGGCTGCTACCGGCCCGTGAGCTGATCGGCACGTTTCAGGCCCAACCTACATCGTGATTGCATGACGGCCCGATTATGTACCGTAATTTTATGGTTTGGCCGGTTTACTGCGAAGAGAGGATATATATACAATAAAATAACTACAGCATCGTGAATAAGAAAAAACCTATACTATACAATAAAGAAATTACGGCATATTACATCTACTGGGCATCAAAGTTCGCCACTATGATAATAAAGCACAAGCAGACAACAGATTACATACACTGGGCATCAAAGATCGCCACCAGTGCAAATAAACACGCCGTCAAAATAATATACAAAACTGACAGCACTTCAATAGAGTTCAAGAAAGGTTAGCCCTGCTGGGGAGCTGCAGCGCAAGCAGCTAAGCAAGATGATGAGATTGCGCTTGTTCAACAATTATATCTTCCTCACTCTAAAAGATAAACAAGCAGACAGATGACATGTTTTGCACATAAAAGTATCAGTGCTGACAATTCATCACATTTCTTACTGACGAATAAAGTGACACAGTTTAAATTTGCATTAACACAATATGGTATTGTTCAGGTCAAGACATGGCAGGAATGACATTGTGAAGGAGTTGGCAGCTTCACGACACCACTGGATTACAGATCAAGAACTCATAAGTATCAATGGTCAGTGTGCTGTCAATTTATACCATTTTAGATTGGCAAATAAAGAGACGATTTAAATAATAGTAGAATGATATGACATTGTTCATAGTTAAGACATTGCAGAATATGACATTGTGCTATAGTGGGTATGTTCACCACACCACTGGATTACGGATGAAGAACAGAAGCATACATGTAGTGCAAAAGAAGATCACTTGCTCTGTATAGTTTAATTTACATGGTATGAAGAAGGAAGTTGGTTGTACAACTGAAAACTTAAATTGAGAAAGGACAAACTTTTGTTTATGAACTACAGAATAAACTTTAAACAAGCAATTTGATGCAAACACCAAAAATAAACAGTTGTTGCAATCATGCCTAACCAAATATATACAACAAAGTTTGAAGGCTTGAGATGGACAAACTTACATTATTGGTGAAGACAGGCTCTATAAAGGCCCTGTCCATGCTGATGGGGGGGGGGCAATTCAAGAAGTTTACCACAGAATCTTCTTCAAAAGCATTGCCTTTATTCTACATTTTTTAAGAGTAAATATAGATGTGATAATATACGAAAAAATGGAGAATATTTAAGATAAGATGAAGACTGATGCTACATAACCAAGTAGCTATAAATGTAAGTGCAGCGATACATGCAAAAGGTACAGCCAAGAGCAATGCACAGGTAAACTTCTTCAGTACTAACATTATGGTAAGAGTAAATATATATCTGATGTGTAGAAAATGGAGTGCAAAGGAAAATAAGCTGCAGAGTGATGGTACATGAACAACTACATGTCATTATAAGTACACTGATAAAGGACATCATGTACTTACAAGAACAATGCAGAGCTAAAAAAACATTGGCATTGGATATATTCTACACTAATGTAACCATTCATACAGATTAGATAATTTGGAGCGAACAATTGATAAGCAAGCTATCATGCATACTGCTATCACATAATGAACCAAGTATGTATGCAAGTACAGTGATACAGGACAATAGGTACTAACAAGAGCAAAGCAGCGAGCAGCATATTTGCGATATCCTGTCGTTCTTGTCAAACCGGAATTCTTCTTCGAGCAGATTTCCTGCAAAAAAGATCCGTAAGGCACATGCGGAAAAGTAGAAGTTCAAATTGTCATGTAATTTCATAGACAGTACCTCATCCTGGGAACAAGACCAGTGCATAAAAAGGTTTTTCCATTCAATGTCTTCTAAATTTAGCACAGGAGACTTCACCGGAAATTCATTTATAGACTTGCCATCAAAGTGTGATTTCCTCAGGTAACACCGATACTGCTGCAATGCTTCCTTGAAAAGCACACGCAAGCTTTGCTCATCATGACTATCCAGATTGACCCTCGCCTATTACAACAATGTAATGTAAATCATTCATGTGTTCAATCAGCAGAAAACAGGAAAATAATAACCATGAATAATAGCACTTACATGTAAGTTGGACAGGAAGATGTGAAAATGGTGTTTGTCTTCACAATAATCTTCCCATGATGGGAATATATGCATGTAGTCTCTAACAACATTGAAAGCATTGTCTTTTAAACTGGGAATAAATGGAATGGGGTTCCAATCTGCAGGAATTGGACGCCTCTACAGTTGGGATAGGTCTTCGGCTAGTGGACTTGTTGTACTTTTTGCTGGATTGGGATTTTTCTATGGTACAACTAGTGCTATGGCAAATGAAATCGGTATACCTTTTGCTGGAGTGCAGGTCCTGTGTTGTGGGGCTAGTGGTGTGGCCAGTGAAGTATGGGTACAGTCTGTTGGAGTCGCTCCTACGTTTTGTGTCACTGGTTGTACAGCCAATATAAGTGGGGTGTTGTTTGATTTCTCCGGCACCACCATGTTTTTCAAGGACGTTGCTGGTGCTCCTTCAGGTTCGGCAATCACCCTCTTCCTTTTTGATGTATGATGCACAAGAACAGTATTTGAGTGGAAAAACATGGTATGATGACAGATGGAATATGTATTGATAATGGATGGGCATGGCATCTCGACATATATGATGAGTAAACTAAGCAGATGGCGGTGCAACAAAGTAGAAGAAATGCAAGCCAACATATGCAAGATACCCGCAATCAATAAAATATTGCCAAATTAGAACAGGCACCTTGATGGGTGAATATGACATGCCATCTGCCTTTGACTCCTCGAGGTTAGACTAGTCATTAGGATCATATTCTGAATAAGAATCAACAGGTGGGGAGCGTATGAGTTTCATTGCATCCAGAATGGCACTCAATGCCTTGGTGCCAATTTTGTAAGTCATTGCAGTGTTTAGCTTCAAGAGTGGACTGCTGCTAGTGCGACACAAAGCAGCTACACAGATCATAGTGTAGATATAACGGGAAAACCTTAAGCATCAGAGTAAAATCAGCAAAGTGGAACTTGCTGGAATATATGTGCTAGTATTGCCGGTACAGCTAGAAAGGCTTCAGATACCAGCTCTCTTCAAGTGAAGGTGCGGTACTGTTAATATCAATGTAACTCTCAAAGGCGACACAGCTCCCCGCATTTCCTTGCTATTCTTATAGGATTCAAGTGGATAGGCCACTACAAATCCTATTCCTATGTTTACAAGATCCTACGAATCAAAGAGGCTCAAAGTGTCCATCACAACCGACCGTATAGACCTCTACACTGCAAATGTCCCTGCTCATCTTCAATACAAGGAACATACTGTACTACTATCATACTCCCTTTGTTCCAAAATATAAGTCTTGGTAGAGATTTCCACTATGGATCACATACAGATGTATCCAGGTACATTTTAGAGTGTAGATTCACTCATTTTGCTTCATATGTAGTCCATGGTGGAATCTATACAAAGATTTGTATTTAGGAACGGAGAGAGTACATATTAAAGAAGAACGGAAGAGGAACATGGTAAAGAAGAGCAAGCAGATTTTGGATAATAAAATGTTGGTTGCGCAGTGCCCACACATGATGAACCAGAGCGCATTAAGAATGCAACTCCTAGCTGTCTCTCGACCATTTCAAGCGGTTGGATGAAGATCCTACGTCTCCTAACCCTTCTTCTTCCTCGTCTCTGATTCTTCCCATACAGAACACCGCACGGGCCGCCGGCCGGACCACCGGCCCCCACCTCCTATGTTCCTCCGCCACCCCCACCCCCCACCCCAACCCCCACCCGCGTCGAGTTTTCTTCGTTCAGTGAGGCCCCACAACCACCCGAGCCCCTTCGATCGCACCGGCGAACTCCGGCGAGCTCTGAAAAATCGACTGACCCAATTTTGAAATTTAGTCTACTACGATTTAACTAGTGTGGAATATAAAAGGGGAAAACCATAAGCATTGCGAGTATGGTGTTGAGCGTGCCATGGCGGATCTGAAGGTGCAAATCGGACAAAGGCAACTTCGCAACCAAGACAAGAAATCAGAGTAAAGCAGTGGCGATCTATTTTCTTGCTGCGATAAATAAGTTGAGCAGATATGAAAGAGTGCCGCCTCTGGTGCGGCGCCGTGTACGCATCTGCTGAGAATTTGACGGTGCTGCGGTAGCGATGGCTGTCGGCGGCGTGAAAGCAGATCTAGGAGGGTAGACGGTGGTGGCGGGGCGCGGTGGACGAGACGGTCGTAGGAGCGGCGCCAGCAAGGTGACGACGGCGGGGATGAAGCGAGAGGACGGGATGCAAGGATCCCGGTCCGAAGCCATGGATGAGAGAGGTCAATCTCTTGTAATGGACGGCGGCGTCGGGGTATCAACTCCGGCATGGTGGAGGAGGATGGCAGTGGATGGGGTGGCGGACGGCGGCGGACGGAGGAGGGTGGGGTGGAGAGGGTGTTTTGGCGCCCACGGAGCACGAATGGGGAAAAGGGAGGTAGAGAGGAAGGGGGGAACCATGTATTCAGGGCGCGCTTGTCTCAAATGCGAGGAAATGTACAAACTTAGCCCCCATTTCAAATTTCTACTACATCACATCAACACTAATCGGTCGGGGATAGGACGGTAATCTCGCATACACCGAATATTTGTCGATGAGAGTTTGTTTTTGGCGCCCACCGTGTATGAATATGAATCGGGGAGGGAGTCGATTTAGGCCGAGGAGACACTGTGTTTTGTCACCCACCGTGTATGAATCCGGGCGAGAGGCGGTTACGTCACGTTTGGGTGAAATTACAAACCTACCCCTATTGAAACCTATAGAAATCCAGCATATAGGCTTTGCGTGGCAGGGATAGGCAGTAGTGATTTCCATCTCGCAGATTTTGGTTTCGGGCGGTTATTGCGACTTTCCCCGCTTCGTTCAAATTTTGCAGAGTGCACATTTACCGTGCCAACTCAATTTGAATCCCGTTTGTATTCTATTTTTTTCGGGCAGGATCCATTTTCAATTGGAATTACATTCTATATACATCATTTTTTATATATACTTTCAAAAGCACAACACCATTTATACATAAATATGGTTTACAAATGGCATGATCTCAGATTCATAAGGTTGTATCCATCAATTTGGATTTTCAAATATTTGAAACCACTTTATGTTGAAATCCAATGTATGCATTCCTCGCTAACTGTCTCCAATTAATGTGTGTTTCATGCGGGTTTTTTACTTCTCAAACATGTATAATGTGTTTCACACACGCAACATATAGTGTAATCCCGTTTAGACATTAATTGCATATAAACCATGCATTGTTTGTAATTTAAGATTCTATGGATCACCAATATTGATAAACTATATAACATTACACGTGTGCCCAAATTCAAATGAATATGCATGTTTGATACACCAATTTGCGTTATGATATTATCGATGTCGTGATCTCCAGTTTAAATATTTGAATCCCCTTTAATCTAGATATTCGTCTCATATAGCTATCACTCATGCTTATATAGGACTCTCTCTAGACCTATACGTGTTCATCGTCTCTCAGGTATCTCTCATGCTACATGTATGTCGACAATGATCTTTTATCTTCATAACACACTGACGGTACTCTCTCCCTCGACCTTCATCACTCTATCTCGCTCCCTGCTATGTGTCTCTAACTATGATTCTCCATGTGGAATCTCTTTCTCTCACACAAACACAAAACTTTGTCTCCCGGGGTCTCATTTCTCTCTACTATTCCCATGTGTGCCACTCGCACACCCCTCATACAGAGATGTCTTTCGCTCCTTAGATATGAGAACCTACGACTCTTCCTCTTCAATATCTCTTTCTCACACACAAACACAAACTCTGTCTCCCAGGGTCTCATATTTCTCCATTATTCTCGTCTATGTCGCTCACACACACCCTCTCTCCCTAGAGATACCTTGCGTTCCCTCGTATGTCTCTCTAGCTATCACTCTCGTTGTGAAATATCTTTCTCTCTCGCAGACACAAAACTCCGTCTCTTTGGATCTCATTTCTCCCTGATATCTGTTTGTATGTGACTCACACGCACCCTCTCTCTATCTCTCTCACACCCACACACATAACCTAGCCTTCTGATCCACTCGACTCCTATCTCTAACGCACACTAGCTAGCATCTTTATCTTTCTATTTATCTGTTTCTCCATCAACCTTCTTTCTCGCCCTCACTCTTGATTCCTATCACACACACTACATATGTTTCTCTCTACATACAGTCAAGTGCCCTCTCACACACATATATAACTTCACCCTTTGAACCACCCGACGGTCATCTCCAACACCCAAACTAGCGGATGTCCCTCTAGCTAGCATCTTCATCTCTGTATCTATCTGTAGTTTCTCCGTCAACATTTCTTTCTCGCACAGAGTCTTGCTTCCTATCACCCACACTATATATGTCTCTCCATACATATGCACTTATAGGTTGGTCTCTTTTGCACAATCGTTGCGCCTCACTCCCTCTGCTCGCCATAGATGCATGCTCTAGCCCACACCACTATCTCTTAAAGACAAAAACACATGCTCAATTGTCGGGACTTCTTCCATGCATTCTCACATGCATCCATATTTGTAACATCCCAAATTTTCAATTTGGAATGTTATACATTAGATCATCATTGCATATCATATTTTATTTTGCATTTTGGTTGATCCTAGAAATTCTACGCAACTCAATGACCCACGGAGAGAGTTGGGGATTTCGTTATTTTCATATTTGAGTTTTCTCAAATTTTGGGAATAGGATCATTTGATTTTATTTATTTTATTATCAATTATTTCTATTACAAAAATATGAGAGAGGGAATAAAATGACTTTACCAAAATAAAGAAATATTGAGGATTTAATAAAATCAAATAATTTTTTATTTCAGAGTTTTTCGGTGTTTTATTTGAATTTAGGAAAAATGTGCGTTTTTCAAAATTGCATTTAGGTCCCAAATAAATGTTCACCTTGTGCGGCTTGATTTTAGAAGCCCGTGAAAATTTATTTCGGAATTTTTGGAGTCCATTTAGTATTTCTTTTTTATTTTTCTTCCGAGCGGAATAATTTAAAAAAACGGTTTTCGTCGGTTTTTTTTAGTTTTGGTTTTTTTAAATAGATCGGTTTTTCCGGTTTATTTAAATAGCGAGCGTTCGTCCGTTCGTTCGTTCTAGTGAGCGTTCGTCGTTTTTCTTTTTCTCGGATTAAATCCGCGATTTTACTGATCGCAATTTCTGATCCAATTTTCGTTTTAGTATAACTTTTCGCTCATTTATCGGAATCAGGCGATTCAAGCGCCTAGAGATTCATCTCGAAACCCTCTATCTGTTTAACCAACTTAAACAAGATTTTACTACTGTAAAATTTGCCTTAGATTCAGATTACTAGAACGAAGTTGTTTTCTTTCGCCGTTTGACTTTCGTCGCTTCGTTCGATTTGATTCTTTTTGCCAACCGGAGTTCTTAAGTTGAACCTTCTGGTTAGATCTCTTATTTGAGTTTTATCTGTGCATTAGATGAGTACTTATTGTATGCTTGTTTGTTTGTTTGCGATAGAGTACCCGAAGTGCGCCGCCTGTTACTTCGAATCGTTAGGTTTCGCGGATCATCAGCAAGGCAAGTAACACTTTGATCATACCTTTTCTACTACCCAGTTTTATTGCAGTAGATCAATCCTCACACATTGCATGATTAGGATCTAAATTAATTGTGGGAAGGGAAGTAGATGAGGTAGTACCTATTACCTGTTATTATCAAACCTTTGGGACTTACTTCTACGTTTGCTTATCATGCCATGGTATGCTAGTAGACGTGGATTGGGTGAGTGATGTCCATGACAGATGTGAGATTGTTAATTAATGATTTATCTAAGGTGGCAACTTAAACACACATCTGGGTGGATTGAGGCACCTGGGTATTCCAGGACTTGCCTGTTTTGGACCGCCACCCAGGCTCAAAAGGATCATGAGACTATTCATACTAGAAATTTCCGTGTGCAGCCACAAGCTATTATGGGCTCTAGCATAGTTGACTAATTTGTGCGAACTCTTACAGTGGTAGACTAGCAGATGTAGGGGATGTAGGTGGTACGGTCTACCCGATCGTAAGGTGCTAGCGCTTCTGAAAGACTATGTCTCGGTCATCCGTCTTCTCAAACACCTTGTAGTGCGAGAAACCAAACGGAGGCGATCGAGTCTTGTGGGGAAAAGTGCGCAAACCTCTGTAGAGTGTAATAAACTAATCATGATTAGCTGTGTCCCCGGTTATGGACATATTGAGTATCTAGTACTTGGATTTTCATGTGAATCTCAACATGTTACTCTAAATTAATTTTGTTGGGTTATGTTTAATGATGATGCTTAATTGGGATTGAGAATGCTGTCAACCATTCTCAATGTTTAACAACCACCATGATAGTTAAATAAATTTATTCCTTTGAAGTAGGGAAAAATTGGCTTTACGCAAAACTGTAACCATAGAGCTTTCCACCAGCAAAATATGCATATAGTATAGCTGTATCATTCCATTACTCTCTATGTGTTACCTTGCCAGCATATTCCATGTGCTGACCCGTTTCGGGCTGCAACATTAATGTTGTAGACTTTTCAGACGATGATTAAGGAGTTTTTAGGTCGTGGTTCTATACTAAGTGATGCCGTTGGAGTTGATGGACTCACTTATCTTCCAAGCCTTCCGCTGTTATCGTTATTAGATGTCCTTAAGCCATATTTATTGTAATAAGTTCTCTTATGAGACACTCGATGTAATAAGTGTGTGATTGCTACTCTACTATAAATCCTTCGAGTACTGTGTGGTGTCAGCATTACTGATCCAGGGATGACACTGGAGCACAGAGATCGGACTGTTTGAGGTCTGGTCGCTACAGAGATGGTATCAGAGCACACGCTGACTGTAGGACACGACCACTAAGTTAGAGACCTAGATCACTATTCACTCTCTTCTCTTCTGACCTCTCATCTTTTCTACTCTTTAGGATGGCAGATGCAAGGAACAAGTTCACACAACCGGATGAAGATACACCCTTTGGACGACACTTGAAGGAAGTCACTAGATACCTGAACATAGGAGTACCAAGCTTCACGGGAACCTACAACGCCACTTTACCTGAAGAAGAGCGCTGGATGATTCAAGTTCAAGTTCCAGGAAGGACGTTCATGCCAGTCACTGAGCCCATAGAGTGTTCTTTTGATGCACCAACTTGGAGTCTAGGAAAGAGCATGGCAGCTCACATCGCCATGGGACGCATTGGAGAAGTCTACCGCAAGGATCTCAAGGATACTATCTACCAGATTTGTGGGCGCCGAGATGAGCACTGGGAGATGATCAGCACCCGGAAGGATAGATCAATTGTAGCTTTTATCCAGGAGTTAAACCAGCACATTCGATGACAGGAGAACCAGATGTGCGCGAACATGGTAGATCTGAAGAAGGCTAAGACTAGAATCAAGGAACTGGAGGAAGAACTCAAGGCTACACGTGAAGATTATGAAGAAGAATTGAAGTGTTGGTGGAGAAGAATGACGACCTGATCAAGAAGATTGGAATATTTATGGGAGGCCCTACGCCAGTAGATGAAGACGAAGAACCCCAGGAATTCAGCCCGGAAGACTACATCATCATCGACGGCACCGACTCGGAATCAGATAGTAGCGATGATGACTATGTTGATGAAGCTGGAGCAGATATTATGGAGTCTGCAACCGAAGAATATTTCTAGTAGACCACCTCATTAGTAGTAGTAGTCCACCATGTAAATATAGTAGTCCGAGCACTTTTGCGATAGTTAGATCGATTGTATGCCCTTGTTTGATTGATTGAAGTGAATTGTTTGCTTTTGCCTCATGTGCATATGGGTAGTGTTTTGTCTTTAGACCCCCTCTATTCTTATATCTCATCTTTTCTAAACCTTCAGATGCCTCTGAGACGTGACCCCGGATTTGCCTTCCCACCGGAGCTCACCCAGTTGATCCAGCAGCAGAACACATTGATGCAGTTGCTAGTCCAGAATCAGAATCAAGGGAACAACAACAACAACCCACCACCACCACCACCACCACCTGTTGACCACTTAGCCCGTTTTCTTAGGCTGAATCCGCCGGTGTTTTCCAGTAGCACCGAGCCGATAGTAGCAGATGAATGGCTCCGCAAGACAGCTAGGGAGTTGACCACAGGAGGATGCACAGATGCGGAGAAGGTGAAGTTTGCCGCACACCAGTTAGAAGGACCCGCAGCATCATGGTGGGAGAATTTCACAGCCACTTTCCCAGTCGACACTGTCACATGGGACCAGTTTCAGCAGGCTTTTCGTACTGCACATGTTTCAGCAGGAGCTATGGCCATGAAGAAGCGTGAGTTTCGCAACTTGCGCCAAGGAGGACGGACAGTTGGCCAGTATGTGGAGGAATTTAGTAAGCTAGCACGTTATGCCCCAGATGACGTCGCTACGGATGCAGCTAAGCAGGAGAAGTTTCTGGAAGGACTGAATGATGAGTTGAGCATGCAGTTGATGGTAGCAACCTTCAACAACTACCGGGAGTTGGTAGATCGTTCTCTTATGATTGAAGGGCAGCAGCAGCAGATTGAGAACCGCAAGAGGAAGTATGGACAAGGGAAGTACAATTCAGGAGCTCAGCAGAAGCCACGTTTTACCCCTAGACCGGGAGGACATTTTTAGCATACCCATGGAGGAGGTAGCTCACACAATCACAATGGCACCAAGAATGGAAATGGCAATGGAGGAAGCAACGGCCAGAACCGCACCAACCCATCAACCCCAGCCAAGAAGGACCTAAGCCAAGTCACTTGTTTTAAGTGTTAGAAGACCGGACATTATGCGAACGAATGTCCTGAAGGCCAAAATGGCAATGGAAGTTCTGGAAAGAAGTCGAAGCCTTTTAACAGGGGACAAGTGAACCACGTTAGCGTGGAGGAGGTTGAAGCTCAGCCCGATGCAGTAATAGGTAAGTTTTTGGTTAAGTCATTTACTGCACTCGTTCTTTTTGATACTGGTGCATCGCATTCATACATCTCAAGGGGATTTGTGGATAAGTATAACCTACCAACCCAAGCCCTTAGGTCACCCATGTTAGTAACCTCGCCCGGAGCAGAGTATGTGGCTAGTCTATGGTGTGATCGGTTACCATTAAGGATTGGTAACTATGTTTTTCCCTCAGACCTAATAGTATTGGAATCTCAAGGATTGGATGTGATATTAGGTATGGATTGGTTATCAAAGTATGAAGGGAATATAGAATGTGCTAGTAAGTCAATTTTGCTTACCACCCCAGAAGGGAGAAGGATCAAGTATGTATCCCGGCATGTGCCAAAGAGGACTCAAGTAAATTGCCTAACAGGAGTTGTGCAGGAGGAAGTACCAGTGGTAAGGGATTTCCCTGAAGTATTTCCAGAGGAGTTGCCAGGCATGCCACCGGATAGAGATATTGAGTTTTTGATTGAGCTATTGCCAGGCACAGGGCCAATATCAAAGAGACCATATAGGATGCCGGCAAAGGATTTGGTGGAAATTAATAAGCAGATTAAGGAGTTACTGGATAGGGGATATATTCGCCCAAGTTCTTCGCCTTGGGGATCGCCAGTACTTCTAGTGGAGAAGAAGGATGGATCGTTAAGGATGGTTGTAGATTATCGAGGATTGAATGAAGTAACGATCAAGAACAAGTACCCACTACCAATGATCAATGATCTGTTTGATCGATTGCAAGGAGCTAAGGTATTTTCCAAGATCGATCTCGATCAGGATACAACCAGTTGAAGATTTGAGAACAGGATATTCCTAAGACAGCTTTTACTACCAGGTATGGGCTGTATGAGTACACTGTTATGTCATTTGGTCTGACTAACGCACCTGCCTATTTTATGAACATGATGAACAAAGTGTTTATGGAGTTTTTGGATAAGTTCGTCGTAGTGTTCATTGATGATATCCTGGTTTATTCGAAGAATGAAGAGGAGCATAAGGACCATTTGCGTTTGGTACTTGGAAAGCTCAGAGAACATCAGTTATATGCCAAGTCTAGCAAATGTGAGTTTTGGTTGAAGGAAGTAGGATTCCTCGGACATGTTATATCTGGAGAAGGTATAGCGGTAGATCCCGCTAAAGGTGAAACCGTGACCAAGTGGGAAGCCCCAACAACAGTTGGAGAGATCCGGAGTTTTCTTGGACTCGCAGGATACTACCGGAGATTTATTGAGAATTTCTCAAAGATTGCGAAGCCTATGACGGAGTTGTTGAAGAAAGATACCAAGTTCATATGGACAGAGGAGTGTGAGGCTAGTTTCCAGGAGTTGAAGAAATGCTTGGTTACCTAACCAGTGTTGATTTTGCCAGACCAGACCAAGGATTATGAGGTGTATTGCGACGCTTCACATCGAGGACTTGGAGCAGTGCTTATGCAGGAAGGGAGAGTTGTTTCATATGCCTCAAGACAACTGAAACCTCATGAGTTGAATTATGCCACGCATGATTTGGAGTTAGCAGCTGTAGTACATGCATTGAAGACATGGAGACATTTTCTCATTGGAAATCCTTGTGAGGTGTACACGGATCATAAGAGTTTGAAGTACATTTTCACACAGAAGGAGTTGAATCTCAGACAAAGGAGATGGTTGGAGCTTATCAAGGATTATGATATGAAATTGCACTATCATCCTAGAAAGGCTAATGTAGTAGCAGACGCATTAAGCCACAAGATCCATGTCAATACGTTAATGACGGGAGAAATACCCAAGGAGTTAGCAGAAAATCTTTGTGAACTATGTTTGGAAATAGTTCCGAGAGGCTATGTAGCAGCATTGGAGATTCAGTCAACGTTGATGGATAGAATCAGAGAAGCTCAAAGGACTGACAAGGAGATTGACACTATAAAGGAGAAACTTAGCAAAGGAAAAGCTAAAGGATTTCGTGAGGATGAGCACGACACCCTATGGTTTGAAGACCGTGTTTACGTGCCCAATGACCCGGAGATCAGGAAGTTGATTTTGCAAGAGGCACACGATTCACTGTATTCAATTCACCCAGGAAATACCAAGATATATCTGGATTTGAAGGATATTTTCTGGTGGACCGGAATGAAGAAGGATATTGCGGAGTATGTAGCAGTTTGTGATGTATGTCAGAGAGTAAAGGCAGAGCATCAGAAGCCAGCAGGATTGTTACAACCATTGCTGATACCCGAATGGAAGTGGGATAAACTAGGCATGGATTTTATCACGGGATTACCCAGGACTCGTTCAGGCTATGACTCAATTTGGGTTGTAGTTGATCGATTGACGAAAGTAGCTCATTTCATCCCAGTAAAGACCACTTATACCAGTGCTAAGTTGGCAAAGATATACATGACCAGGATCGTATGTCTGCATGGAGTTCCAAGGAGTATCGTATCAGATAGAGGAACCCAGTTTACCTCAAAGTTCTGGAAGCAGTTGCACGAAACTTTGGGTACCAGGCTAGAATTCAGTACAGCTTTTCATCCACAGACAGATGGACAGACCGAGAGAGTCAATCAGATTTTGGAGGGTATGTTGAGAGCTTGTGCGCTGGATTATGGATCTAGTTGGGACGATAATTTGCCATATGCAGAGTTCTCTTACAACAACAGTTAGCAAACCAGTTTAAAGATGGCCCCTTTCGAAGCTTTGTACGGAAGGAGGTGCAGGACACCGTTATCATGGGACGAAGTTGGACACCGCCAGTTATTTGGACCTGACTTGATTAAAGAGTCTGAACAGAAGGTGAAGTTGATTCGCGATAGGCTCAAGGTAGCCCAGTCCAGACAGAAGAGTTATGCAGATTCTAAACGCAAGGAGACAGTTTACGAAGTCGGAGATAGAGCTTATCTTCGAGTATCTCCACTTCGGGGAACAAAGCGTTTTGGAGTTAAAGGGAAGTTAGCGCCACGATTTGTAGGACCATATCGAGTTTTGGAACGTATGGGAGAAGTGGCCTACAAGTTGGAATTGCCCGAAGGATTGTCAGGAGTTCATGATGTGTTCCACGTTTCTTAGTTAAAGAAATGTCACGCGGAGATGGCTGACATACCGTTGAGAGACACAGTGCCTTTGGAAACTATTCAGTTGGATAACGATTTGACGTACGAGGAGAAACCAATTAAGATCCTCGAGTTTGCTAGTCGAGTCACTCGCAGCAAGGTTATCAAGTTTTGCAAAGTTCAGTGGAGCCACCACACGGAGGATGAAGCCACTTGGGAGCGAGAGGAAGATCTACTCAAGGACCACCCTCACCTATTTTCTAGCCAACCCGAATCTCGAGGGCGAGATTCATCTTAAGGGGGGTAGGTTTGTAACATCCCAAATTTTCAATTTGGAATGTTATACATTAGATCATCATTGCATATCATATTTTATTTTTCATTTTGGTTGATCCTAGAAATTCTACGCAACTCAATGACCCACGGAGAGAGTTGGGGATTTCATTATTTTCATATTTGAGTTTTCTCAAATTTTGGGAATAGGATCATTTGATTTTATTTATTTTATCATCAATTATTTCTATTACAAAAATATGAGAGAGGGAATAAAATGACTTTACCAAAATAAATAAATATTGAGGATATAATAATAAAATCAAATAAGTTTTTATTTCGGACTTTTTCGGTGTTTTATTTGAATTTAGGAAAAATGTGCGTTTTTCAAAATTGCATTTAGGTTCCAAATAAATGTTCACCTTGTGCGGCTTGATTTTAGAAGCCCGTGAAAATTTATTTCGGAATTTTTGGAGTCCGTTTAGTATTTCTTTTTTATTTTTCTTCCGAGCGGAATAATTAAAAAAAAACGTTTTCGTCGGTTTTTTTAGTTTCGGTTTTTTTTAAATAGATCGGTTTTTCCGGTTTATTTAAATAGCGAGCGTTCGTCCGTTCGTTCGTTCTAGTGAGTGTTCGTCGTTTTTCTTTTTCTCGGATTAAATCCGCGATTTTACTGATCGTGATTCCTGATCTGATTTTCGTTTTAGTATAACTTTTCGCTCATTTATCGGAATCAGGTGATTCAAGCGCCTAGAGATTCGTCTCGAAACCCTCTATCCGTTTAACCAACTTAAACAAGATTTTGCTACTGTAAAATTTGCTTTAGATTCAGATTACTAGAACGGAGTTGTTTTCTTTCGTCGTTTGACTTTCGTCGCCTCATTCGATTTGATTCTTTTTGCCAACCGGAGTTCTTAAGTTGAACCTTCTGGTTAGATCTCTTATTTGAGTTTTACCTGTGCATTAGATGAGTACTTATTGTATGCTTGTTTGTTTGTTTGCGATAGAGTACCCGAAGTGCGCCGCCTGTTACTTCGAATCGTTAGGTTTCGCGGATCATCAGCAAGGCAAGTAACACTTCGATCATACCTTTTCTACTACCCAGTTTTATTGCATTAGATCAATCCTCACACATTGCATGATTAGGATCTAAATTAATTGTGGGAAGGGAAGTAGATGAGGTAGTACCTATTACCTGTTATTATCAAACCTTTGGGAGTTACTTATACGTTTGCTTATCATGCCATGCTATGCTAGTAGACGTGGATTGGGTGAGTGATATCCATGACAGATGTGAGATTGTTAATTAATGGTTTATCTAAGGTGGCAACTTAAACACACATCTGGGTGGATTGAGGCACCTGGGTATTCCAGGACTTGCCTGTTTTTCTTTTGGACCGCCACCCAGGCTCAAAGGGATCATGAGACTATTCATACTAGAAACTTCCGTGTGCAGCCACAAGCTATTATGGGCTCTAGCATAGTTGACTAAGTTGTGCGAACTCTTACAGTGGTAGACTAGCAGATGTAGGGGATGTAGGTGGTACGGTCTACCCGATCGTAAGGTGCTAGCGCTTCTGAAAGACTATGTCTCGGTCATCCGTCTTCTCAAACACCTTGTAGTGCGAGAAACCAAACGGAGGCGATCGAGTCTTGTGGGGAAAAGTGCGCAAACCTCTGCAGAGTGTAATAAACTAATCATGATTAGCTGTGTCCCCGGTTATGGACATATTGAGTATCTAGTACTTGGATTTTCATGTGAATCTCAACATGTTACTCTAAATTAATTTTGTTGGGTTGTGTTTAATGATGATGTTTAATTGGGATTGAGAATGCTGTCAACCATTCTCAATGTTTAACAACCACCATGATAGTTAAATAAATTTATTCCTTTGAAGTAGGGAAAAATTGGCTTTATGCAAAACTGTAACCATAGAGCTTTCCACCAGCCAAATATGCATATAGTATAGCTGTTTCATTCCATTACTCTCTATGTGTTACCTTGCCAGCATATTCCATGTGCTGACCCGTTTCGGGCTGCAACGTTAATGTTGCAGACTTTTCAGACGACGATTAAGGAGTTTTTAGGTCGTGGTTCTATACTCAGTGATGCCGTTGGAGTTGATGGACTCAATTATCTTCCAAGCCTTCCGCTGTTATCGTTATTAGATGTCCTTAAGCCATATTTATTGTAATAAGTTCTCTTATGAGACACTCGATGTAATAAGTGTGTTATTGCTACTCTACTATAAATCCTCCGAGTACTGTGTGGTGTCAGCATTACTGATCCAGGGATGACACCGGAGCACAGAGATCAGACTGTTTGAGGTCTGGTCGCTACAATATTGTCATACCGATCCGTCTCTCCCATGTCGTTGATCTTATGACTTATGTCTTGTTTCTTTTATCTCGATCATGCGCGCGCGCACACACACATCCCACGTATACATGTATACCTCTCACACATGCACGTTCAAGGTCTCTATGTCTCCATACGTAGTTAATTACCCTCAATCCTAACGCCACATCGAGTCGTTCTCCTCTTTTGTGCACATAACTTCTGCCTGGATGGGTAAAACACACACTCACACTTAACAATCTCCTTCTAGCTACCCCCCCCCCCCCGCCGCCGCCTCTCACTCTTCCCCTATATCCCCGAAACCAATAAGACCATCCCTTAGTTTAATTCCCGCCTACATGCACCATCAATATATAGTAGTCTTCCTCGGTGTCTCTCGAACAAACACGTTCTCTCGAAGTCGACTCCTCTCATGCATATAGGTCCTAATGCGTTTGTCGAGGCTAAATTTGACCAAACATTAGAGCAATAATATATGACATGCAACTTACACAAAGCATACCTTCAATTTTGTATGTCAAAGGAGCTTCCAATAATATAATTTGCATAGTATACATCTCATGTGCTATTAATCTTGTCAATAGTCAAAGGTTGTCTTGAAAAACACATTAGGCCCTATATAGATGGAAGGAGGGAGTAGGTCCCATGCAAAAAATGAGAATAAAATTCAAACATCTGGGCATCGTGGCTCGGTCGATAACATTGAGAAACTTGGTTTTAAAATCATGAAACTTGGCATGGTGTCATGTCATGGTAGTACCATGCCATGGTAAAAAAGATTGGCCGAATAGGAACAAATTTTGGTATAAGCTTCTTGCAAATCGGAGCTTCTCTCAAGAAGGCTCGTGGTTCTGGGAGGGAACGTGTCACCTTTGTGTGCATAATTTAAATTTGAAATACAAGCACATGTTCCAGTGCACCAAAGTTGGTTGAAAAATCACATGTGTGTCCTCGGGTAAATTTCTAGGTTCCATGCAAGAAATGGGAATGAAATTCAAAATTCTGGGCGTCATGGCTGGGTTGGAAACATTGAGAAACTTAGTTTTTTAATTCCTGTAAATCCAAAACACGCATGAAAATAATGAAACTTGGCTTGGTGCCATGACATGGCACCAACATGCTGTGGTAAATTTACAGTCCGATTTGCAAAAGCGCACACATTAACAATCAACAAAGTCATTTTGGAAGAAATGCTGTCACGTTACAATCGGAAACACAAGTATTATTGAAACCGTGGGTGTTCTACTTACTAGTAACATTTACGTGCCACCACGCGTCCCCTTTTTTATTAGCAAGGAGGCGACGTGCAGGGTAGCTATTTGAGTACGAGAGGCGTGCGATCAGACCCCTGCGCGTGCTTATCGGGAGGAGAGCCCTTTGACCTCCATCTGTCGTCCACCTCTCTCCCAAGGTCTCCATTAATGGCGCCCGAGCCTCTGTTTAATGGCGTGGCTATGTCTCACTCGACTGAGATTTAAGAGAGAAAAAATAAAATCTGAAAGCACGGATCTTTATGTAAGATCCGACAAACCTATATAGCATCTACTGCGACTTATAGCAAGACTGATGAATATATAAGGACGATTAAATTTTTTTAATCAAAGAAGGGCTTGCCCCTTCCGATTTTCATTACTGAAAACCACCACAATTCACAAGAAGTTCAGCAAAACTCCAGCCTAACACGAAGGACTAAAAGCTACCAGATTGAAATCGCAACATCCCAAGAGGCCAACAAAGGCCAAACATCCGCGCTAGAACCCAACATTTCACAACCGACGACACAATCCACATCCTTAACCGATTATTACATCAAAAGAAACCAGGAAACTAGTCTCCGCGGCGAGCGGTAATGAGATCTTTCGTGTCCTCAAGACACTGCTTGAGAACATCCATGGATTCCTCCACCAGCCTTTGGCGCTCGTTGCAGAGCATGTCATTCTCGTCCATAAGTTTCTTCAACAAGGCACTAGTCTCCTCCTGCAGGTCTGCACTTCGGATGATCTTCTCCCTCAGCAGGTCGCGCTCGGCCCGGAGCCTCTCATTGCCCTCAGTTGCGGATGACGCCGGTAGCATGTTTAAACAAGGCTATCATGTCGTTCTGCAAGCTCGCCGAGCCGGAGATCTGATCCATCTGGCTATGGACGATCGCATGCATGCGCATGTAACAGTCGTTGCGTGCCCGCGAGAAATTTTCCCAGGCCGCCGCGGCGCGGCGGGACATCTCTACTGCATTCGTGGTGCGGCGGGACATCTCTGCTGCTTCAGCGGCGCGGCCGGACCAGTCTGCTGCATCGACGGCGCGGCGGGACCTCCGTGCTGCTTCAGCGGCACGGCGGGACCTCTGTGCTGCTACTTCCGTTCGGCCGGACATGTCGGCTTCTCTCGCGCGAGGCGGGACATCTCTCGTGCTTCCGCTTCCATGCTCGCCTCTCCCTGGTGGCAATCTCTCGACCCAGAACTCACGCTGGCCATGGCAGACGCAAGGGAAGGATGCTGAATGACTTGTTTGTTTTTGTGGATGAGGAGTTGAGGAGGAATGTGCAGTCATCTTGGCATACTAGTATTTATAACCGAGTACTAATACGCTCCTAAGTGGGAAACCGTTTAGGTTGTGATCGGTGTGAACACGTTTGCAATTCAATATAGCATGGAGTAATTTGGAATGTGACGAGACGCAAGCTCAAAATTTATTGACGGTTCTAGTTTCAAAGTGCGGCACTATTCCCGGATGGAGTACTTCTTTTTCTACTCCCTCCTTTCCGGTTTTATAGGGCTTATCTCAAAATTTTAGTTTTTCCATTTTATAAGGCTCAATTTGGTTGTCCCCAACACATGTTCAGATTCTAAGGTGCATTAAATCATTGCATGCAAGTATTAACAGAAAATTGACCAATGCATGTACTTTATGCATGCATGCATTGCAATTAATGCATTAAACCTATCTCTCGGGACTTCTCGCACGCACCATCGTGCCACCCACAAAAACTTGTACTCTGAGTTTAGTAGTACGTTATACAGGAAGAGAAGAGGTGCACGCACGCACTCGTCCTCTCACACACGCGTCTATTTTTTCTCGAAAAGGAGGATGATGACCCCCAGCCTCTGCATCTGGGAGTCACACACGCAAATTATTGAAATATATCGAGTGCAGTGCTTTGATGTGTCGCGTCAACTCGTACATCAACGAGAAGTTTGATTATCCTCTCCCTCACGGACTTAACTGCACATGCCTTTGGTGTATGATAGGTTGGCCACACACCTGTAGGGCCCACCTGTCATACACGCAAAGGCAGGAGCGTCCCTCCCTCACCCATGAGCGTGGTGGCTGGCAAGACTAGGAGAATCTTTCACTACACGCTCTCCCTCCCACACGCGGTGGACATGCAGCAGTTCAGTCAGTGTCAGATGGCCAGAAGCGTACTATAGTACTCCTCCAGTGCAGTAGTATTCCATCATTGTTCGACTTCCCGAAGAGGCAAAGAGCCAAGCGCAGCCCGGACGCTCGTGTGGCAGTTTCATGTGTATAGTAGTCTAGGATAGCGTGTACCGTGCTTGTAAGCTTAAAATCGTTGGGGTCGGCTCCATGCTATGTGGCCGTCTCGAAGTTTTTTTTTAAAAAAAATTGTCTTCTGGCCCTACCCGAAAACTGCCGCGCGTACTGCCTGGGAAAAGCCCCACCCTCAACTTTTAACTACGCGAAAACAGTTCGAGCTTGTTCGTTCTATATAAATACAGTACTTACTGTATGTTTATTCACCCGTGGGGTTGTTCAATGAATGGAGGGGCGGGGAGCACAAGTGAACAATATTGTAGTACTACTAGTAGTAAGTAGGAGTCGTACAGTAGTCACCTTAAATAGAGAGCTTCTTTTCTTTAATGCCATGTACACAAATTGAAACGCTTGTTGTGGAGAGAAAAAAGATAATCACTCCACTATATATGGATGCAGGGCCTGAGCGCTTGCTTTACTAGGGTTGCTCTCTTCATTCTCTCATCCTCTCCAGATATAAACAAGATGGCGGTAGCGACATTTTCTCTCTGCTCACCGCTGGTCACAGATCCGGTCGAATCCCTTCGGCCGGTGTGTGTGTAGAGGACTAAAAGGTGCATCATTCACGCGGTCATCGCCGCCGAGGGAGGAAACCCACAGTTGCCGGAGGGGCCCGATCCTCTGCCCGTGCCGTTCTCTCCGACACATGGCCGGCTCGGGAGGTCCTCCGACCCTTCTTCCTCCCTGCCGTATTGTCCACAGATCCGACCTGCCGCCGCCGACATCCCGGCGACCCTCAGGTATAAGTTCTTCGAAAGCGGCCTTGCTCTATTGCCCCAGCTCCCCACGTGTCTGCATGTGCATCTTTTTCTACTCCCATTGGCTCTTCCAAAGCCACCTAAATTTTTAGTATTATTAGAGGTAAAGCTACTTCATGCATTCGAATCTAGGGCTTTTTCAAACAACGAAGAAAGGGGGGAAAGTTGTAGCATGAATCTAGGACTTGATTCAAAGAGGAAATAATATGGTGAAAGTAGTAGAGACGGATACCCAACCGGTCTCTTGGTTGAAAAGGGAAATAATGGGAAAACGCAGTACAAACTGGATAAGGAACATATCTATTATTGGTCGAAAAAAGGATAGAAAGTGGCGGCTGGTGGACAAGTCAACAAAGTATGTCCAGGATTAGATTTGTTGCCATCAGATAGTAAAAGGTCTCCAGGATTAGATTTGCTGCCCTCACATAGTAAAAGGTCTCAGAATTAGATTTGCTGCCCTCACATAGTAAAAGGTCTCCAGGATTAGATTTGCTGCCCTCACATAGTAAAAGGTCTCCAGGATTAGATTTGCCGCCCTCACATAGTACAATGGCACTCATGCTGTTTTCCCCAGTATGATAAGTAAGTTGCTCCTTTACGCTTCTGAGTGTCCTGGTGTCCCCACGGTCCCATGCCCTTAAACCAACTCTTTAGCTGCTGTTGATTTACTGTGTCTGGTAAACAAGCAATTCCACCATTAAAGTAATCCCATATTTGAGGAATCTCACTGTTGATCGTAATGCTTCTGGTAACATGAAGCATCGCTGACGTTTTAAAATTTCTATTGTCCTTGCGTGATTGCCATGAACATAATTAAGATCCTTTTTTTCATTTTGTATATGTTTCGTATATTCTTATTGACCAACAACTGTTTACTTTCTATCTTTTTGTGCAGATAGGGATATCCATTTGACCTTGTTGCTATTGTGACCTTTTGGTGAACTGCAGAAAACACTTTTTTTGGAATGAGTGTCTTGTGCAGTTCAACTAAAATGTCACGTGGGCGACATCTCTCAATTTTGGTGGAACTGCACAAAATGGTGATTGGAGTTTCCAAAATCTCCGTCAAGTTCTGCTGGTAATCTCGTGCAACATTTTATTAGCCTTTGCAAGATGGAGCCGTCACTGTCACTACAATGGCACTTTATTTTAGTGGAACTGCACAAAAGGATAAGAGAATTATAGTTGCACCTTACATGAGCCGGACAGCCAACCTTAATGTTCCTCAATTTTAGTGCAACTACTAAAGAAGAACCTGCCAGCTCACAAGAGCAAGTACTTCTTGCTAGCTGAATGGTGCAATCTTTGCTTCATTTCAGGTGAACTGCAGAAAAAGGCGCATGAATTGAATCATGGAACTCCAGGCAGACCTCATCCAAGTAGAGCTGGAGGTTGAGTTCATGGAGGCCGCTATTAAAGCGAAATCATGCTCTCCTGTCTCCTTGTTTGTGATGTGCAAACATGTTGTGCAAACAAGAATACTGAACTACAGATGTTGTGATGGTCAAGAGCATTCGCCAAGTTCTTCGATTGTATGACATGGCTAGCCAAGATGGATTTAATCCCGATATTCACTTTATAAAAGGCTCTAATGGGTTGGTTTTGAATCTTGCAAGTTAGGAATCAGTGAGATGTGTAGGCATCTTTGTTGTACTTATTATTTGGATCTTATTTATTGGTTCTGAATCTTGCAAGCTGGGAATCAATGAGATGTGTAGGCATCTTTGTTGTACTTATTATTTGGATCTTATTTGTTGGTTCTGAATCTTGCAAGCTGGGAAACACGGCATGATGATGCAGAGGACAACAACCATAACAAACAGTTCAAACTCGGTAGTATTATCTTTGTGAAAGTGCGACAAATGTGATGATCGTGTGCGTCCCGAGAATAATAATTCTAATTGTTGTGCATGTTGATCCTGTGGCACTGATAGAACGAGCGAATGCATTGCTTGTTTTAAGTACAAATTTCTATTAAAGCTAATTAAATTTAAGTAAAGTGACCACTAACTCCTGTTATTACAGTACCAATACAGACCCGCTCGTGAACCGACGTGTGGCCGAGGGTGCATCTTCTGCTGGGCGTGCAGCGGATGAGGGAGGGGTAGTAACTGTTGTTGCCTATACACACTCAGCTTACTGTTGAATCCAGTTCCCCAAGAGCTGAAAAACGAACTGCTGCCGCCGCCTACACACTCGTTCACTCGAAGAGACTCCAATGGCGATCCGAGGGGTGAGCCTGCTGGATATGGACTTCAGCAAGGAGTTCCCCTTTGAGTTCGCCGTTCAGTCCTATGGCTGCACCAAGTTGAATGTAATGTACACCAACGATACGGACTCGGTGAAGCTCTGCCTCACCTCAGTCCTATGCCTGCACCAGGTTCTGGAGCATTCGCCCGTTTCATCGGCAGCGCTGACTGCACCTTTGCTACGGTGGAGAGAAGTAAGAACGCGACAATTCGGCCATCTGATGCAACAAGCTTGTCGACATCTAGAAGCAATACAAGATCATCAGCAACGGACAGGAGAAGGACTCCATGGTTGACCTCACTGAGACCATCATCGACCCCTGATACGCCAACATGAAAGAAGACGACTTGAACACGTGGGAGGTACCTCTGAATCTAGCCTACATAACCTACGCGGCCAAGGGCGCATACGCATGCTACAACATGTACATGCAGATCTTGGACATGAGGGCGTGTCTGCTTCCCGTAACCGACGAGTACACGGACAGCCGCAGCGTCATGATCAAGCGTGCCAGGAAGGTCTAGATGTTGTACTTTATCTGTTTATAAGCACCTTTATCATGTGAGTGTTTCATGCATTAGCCTATGTGTCGTAATTATCTGTTTTGTCCGAAATATTTCTTTTAAGAACCCATTAACCTGATAGCTTTTTTAGTGGCAATTTGCTTATGTATGTAAACTAGTTCACTTGTCCGTAAAAAAACTAGTTCACTCAGCTGCCGTGCTTTGAATCTCCTTCCTCCCAACATATTCCCCTCCTCAGGTGGACCCAGCAGGTCTCTGAATTTTCTCCCACTTTTTTTTTTCGATGTAAACTGAGTTTTCTCCTAGTACTTTCCCCTAGAACCAACTCAACTGTCCCACGTCTAGCCTAAAAAATAATAATACCCCACATACTATTAACTCATCAAATTAAAATGATATTTTATTTCGTAAGTTGAAAGTTCTTACAAAATAATAATAATAATTGTTTATATATAACTTGGCAAGTTAACTCCTAGTGATTGCATACATAAGCTTGCAAAGATTTTACTGACGTGCAATCATGTGTTTATGTTTTTATAACATTTCTCCGTCTAGCCCAACATGATATTTTCACCCAGCCCAGCAAGTCCGCGGCTTTCGAGAAAAATGCAAATGGGATTTAAATGGGCTGCATAGATGCTACATCATTGTTTCACCCAGCCCACCAAATGGACTGACAGCAGGGTCCACGGCCACAGCCCAGTTTTTTTGTGATTTGCCAAGTAAGTCGCTTTGTCAGGCCTGTTGGGCTGCAAATCTTTCAAGACGAGGAGAGCTTTCATTCGGCTGGTCGAGAAAATGGCCCATCAGTAATGAGAAATGGGTTGTACATTTTTAAAACACATCAAACCGGCAATTAGTTTCAAATATCTTTTTTTTCATTTCAAGATTTTAAATTACATTAATTTTTATGCGTGGAGAATTTGTTGGATTTTATATTGATATACATTTATTTTTAAAATCAGTTTGAATGTGAGTCGAAATTTCGGGATTAAAAACAGTTCGGACCGCACCGAAATATGCAAAATTTTGTATAATTTTTTAAATGTGGCCACAATATGGGTTGTAATGCTAACAAAAAGAATATGGGCTCCGAAAAAACCTTAAGAATTAGCAAATGGGCTATATGCTGTTTTTCACAGATTTGAGGCTTTCCTAAAAAAAGGTTGACGCACAAGCAGTGACTGTTGGATGGTCATCCAACGACCGTCGTGCTTCTTCAATCTCTGCTCTTCCTGCTCCAGCCGCTCAAACAGGCGCTGGCGGGACTGCCTGCTCCCTCCTCCCCGATGCCGGCTCTGCTACCGCGCAGGCCTCACCGCCCCACCGTACTCCCATCGCTGGCCTAGCCATCCCTCTACTCACCCACACCTGCTGTTATTCACCGGCGACGGCAGATGAACCAGTAAACCCTCGTACAGTCGTACTCCCCTCCGCGTGGGAAACAACTGCCGAGTCTTCCCTGCCTCCGTGTCATTCCCTTCCTAGGCCTCGCCGTCGTCCACCGCCCTGGTGCTCTCGGCGTGGCCTGGTCAACGTGGTCAACGGCCGACATGCATCTAAAGTGGACTTTACGTGGAGAGGCCGACAGCTGGGTCCACAGCCGCATGCAAGGAAATGCCTCCTTATTACGCGCAAAATAATGATTCCTCCACCTGACATCAGGGACCCACCGAAAGGGCCTCTGTATTTCGCGAAAAAAATGTTACCTCCGCTGACAGCTCGGACCCACCAGCTATATCTTCGCACGCAAGGAAGTGCCTCCTTATTACGCACAAAAAAATGAGTACTCCCCTGTTAGCTGGGACCCAGTATAGTGGCAGGCTGACTTGTGGGCCTACTAAGTTGACGGGGACGGAGGGCTTTGTCAACTTAGTCAATATGCACGATTCTAGCTCCAGTGACCGTACGATGTCCATCCAACGGCCGTATTGCTTCTTCAACCTCTGGTCTTCTTGCTCCAGCCACCCAAACCAGCGCCGATCGTGCCTTGTGCTCCTGCCTCCCGTGGCGGGCTGCGATGCGGCGGAGGCCTCACCGCCCCCTACTACTCCCACCGCTGGCCAGGCCATCCCTCTACTCACCCACACCCCCTGTTATTCTGCGGCGACGGCAGCCTCACACCGTAGCGAACCAGTGAACCCTCGTACTCCTCTACGCGTGGGCATCCACTGCCGCGTCTTCCCCGGCTCCGCGTCGTCCCCTTCCTAGGCCTCGCCGTTGTCCCCCGCCCTGATGCTCTCGGCGCGACGTGGTCAATGTGGTCAAAGAACGGCTTCCATCGACGTGGACTGTACGTGGAGAGGCTGACAGCTGGGTCCACGGCCGCAGCAAGGAAGTGCCTCCTTATTACGTGCAAAATAATTATTCCTCCACCTGACAGCGGGGACCCACCGGACGGGCCACCGTATCTCGCCCCCTGACTGCTGGGACCCACCAGCTACATCTTCGCACGCAAGGAAGTGCCTGACAGTCGGGACCCACCTGGTCAAAGCGTACGTAGCGTTGTCATTCTGGTCGCGAACGTGTACGTACATATATACTGGTCGATGTAGAGGCGCGCACGTGTCGTAGTAGAGGCGTGCACGTAGCATGTACACGTACGTACAGCAGCCAGGGTGCAAGAAAGAAAATACGGCCACGTATGTGTACATACGGGAGGGGTCTCGAACGCCTACTCGCGCATAAGTACGGCCAGGGCTCGTGTACATGGCTGGGTCGGAACGAAGAAATAGCGTCGTCGTCGTGTTCATGGGGAGGCAACGGAATGCGTCATGTTCATGGGGAGGCAACGGAATGCGTCGTGTTCATCAGGAGGGCTTGGACGGAACAGGCGATGGAAACGAGGCTTGGCGTACCGCAGAACGGAGGAAACGGCCTTGTGTTTGACCGGCCACGTTCGAAACGGGATCCTGTTCATCGGGAGGGGTTTGGTGTACCGCAAAACGGAGGAAACAGACCTCCTACGGTCGAAACAGGGGTCCTGTTGATCGGGAGGGGTGTGGCGTACCGCAAAACGGACGAAACGGACTCGTGTTGGAGCGCTACGGTCGAAACAGGGGTCCTGTTCATCGGGAGGGGTGTGGCGTACCGCAAAACGGGACTCCACGGGATACTGTTCATCTCCATCGTCGACCTCCTCCAGCCTCCACGGGCTCCTGTTCATCCAGCCTCCACGGGCTCTTGTTCATCCAGCCTCCACCGCGCGCTACTCCACCGGCTACTGTTCAACCACCCCTCCACCGTCTACTATTCATCCAGCCCTCCACACCATGGGGTCCTGTTCAACCACCCCTCCACGGGCACCCCTCCACTATCTACTGTTCATCCAGCCCTCCACACCACGGGGTCCTGTTCACCACCCCTCCACCGTCTACTATTCATCCAGCCCTCCACACCACGGGGTCATGTTCATCCACCCCTCCATGGGCACCCCTCCACCGTCTACTGTTTATCTAGCCCTCCACCACACCACGGGGTCATGTTCATCCAGAGGCAACGCCACCGCTCACTGTTCATCCAAACCCCCCGCAACGCTCACTGTTCATCCCAGAGGCAGCATCAATCGGCTTCAGTTAGCAGCAGTAGCGAAGGAATCGCTTGATCGGGTTCAGTTAACATCCATCGATCGATCGCTCGGGTTCAGTAACGCGTAGCGTGCAGTGCAATCGCTCGGGTTCAGTTAGAGCCCAATGCCTCGCTTGGGTTCAGTTAGAGCCAACGCCTCGCACACACGCGCGTACGTGTACGAGAGAAATGTGCATCGCTCGGCCCCCGACCTCCCACCGTAACCGGGAACTCCCCGAAATTTTCCTCGCCCTCGCTTCTACCACGGTTTTTTTCGTCATGGGCGGCCCAAAGAATGTCATGCAGCTGCGTCTCCGGTCCGCCCAGGACGAAAATCCCACTTTCTATCATGATTTTTTTCATAGAAGTAGGAGCCCACCACAGCTATGATGATACCAGGTTTTGTCACAATTATCGTCATAGAAGTGTCATATGTATGACAGAAAAAAATTTCGTTCGGACCAAAATGTCACGGATGTGTCTTTTTTTTTGTAGTGAAAGATATATGCTTCGATTATTGTCTTCAGAAGTAATGTAGGCTATTTCTACTATTAAGTACTTTTTGGTTACTTACAGCTCGGTAGAGGGTTGACCCCCTTGCGGGCACTGTGCGGCAAAAGTACCCTCCGTGGCAGGACCCTCTGGCGAAGAGTTCTTCCCCCGTTTGGAAACCTTTATTTCCGGGTCTTCAGAGGTGGTCCTCTTCCTTCCTTGGGGAGAGGGAATTTCAGATTCTTCTCCCTGGTTATCCTCCTCCGCGGAGGCGCTAATTCCCCCAGTTTGGATGAATAATGAGTGAAGCCTGCTTTCGGCCACTTTATTCCCCCCCTTTATCTTCCCCTGAGGGCGCCTGATAAGGCGCCGGCTCGAGCATTCTGGCTAGTACTGGATTTGCTGAGCCTTCGGGGAGGGGGGGCGAACACCTGATCATCTTCGCCTTTGTTACCCAGTCCTGGTCAAGGAGAGACTTTTCAGATTGATGTTATGATAAATAAAAGGACAATGTGTTCGGCCACGGGATTACTTACTTGGGTATCTGCTCGGTTACAGCTCAGACCCGCATCCTCGGTGGTGTCCGGACACTTTATTTGTGGTCCGAAGAACAATTTTTACATCTCTTCGAACGTCATGTCGAGGAAGTGCTGAATAGTTCGCTGTCCTTTCGGGTTGAATTCCCACATACGGAGGGGTCGACGTTTGCAAGGCGGGACTCGACGAACTAGCATGACTTGCATTACCATGACCAGGCTGACATCTCTCTCAAGGAGATCCCGGATGTGACTCTGCAATATCGGCACATCATTTACTGGCCCCCAGTTCAGCCCCTTGTTGATCCATGACGTCAGTTGTGGTGGGGGGCCCGAGCGAAAGGCAGGGGCGGCTACCCACTTGGTACTTCGGGGAGCTGTGATATAAAACCACTCCCGTTGCCATAAACCGGACACCTCTGGGAAGGAACCCTCTGGCCACGGAACATCAGCACTTTTGCTTATTACGGCACCTCCGCACTCTGCGTGTCGCCCCTCGATCATCTTCGGCTTCACATTGAAAGTCTTGAGCCACAGGACGAAGTGTGGGGTAATGCGGAGAAAGGCCTCACACACGACGATGAACGGCGAGATGTGAAGGAGGGAATCCAGGGCCAGGTCGTGGAAATCTAGCCCATAATAGAACATGAGCCCCCTAACGAAGGGATCCAGAGCGAGGCCTAGCCTTCGCAGGAAGTGAGAGATGAATACAATGCTCTCGCTGGGTTCGGGAGTGGGAATGACCTACCCTCGAGCAGGCAGCCTGTGTGAGATTTCGAGGGTCAAATACCTGGCCTCTCTTAGCTTCTTGATGTCTTCCTCTGTGATAGAGGAAGGCATCCACTGACCTTAAAGGTTGGATCCGGACATGGTTGAAGGTCCGAAGCGCCTGACCTGAGCCTTGGGTGTTGGAACTCGAGGCGGGGGAAGGATTCGATCGAGTACGAGAGGGAAAAAGGACAGGCCTTGGCCTCTTTATAAAGAGGGTGAATATCAAGTGTCCTCCTCGTGGCCGTTTGGGACTTGCGTAAAATCGAGGAGTCATACCAACGGGCACGATTGGGTTACCCACGTCTGTATTGATGAGAATCCCATAATAAGGGGGACACGATCTCTGCTTTGACAAGACGTGTCAAGAAAACCGCCTCGCGATATGTGCAGTGCTGGTTGAGAAAAACGGTTCGAATAAAGACCGGGCCATGGCATGATGTCATGTTGCTAAACGTGTCAGCAGATTAGATTTATGGAAATATTATTCTCTCTATGGTGGTATGTGGAACTTATTTTGCAGAGCCGGACACTATTCTTGTGTTCAAAATCTTCTATGGAGTATTCGGAAGAAGAACCCGCCTTGCAATACCGAAGACAAATCTGCGCGCCGGACTCATCGTCACTGAAGCCTGGTTCAGGGGCTACTGAGGGAGTCCTGGATTAGGGGGTCTCCGGACAGCCGGACTGTTGGACTCTGAAGATACGAGATTGAAGACTTCGTCTTGTGTCCGGATGGGACTTTCCTTGGCATGGAAGGCAAGCTTGGCAATACGGATATGTAGATATCCTCCCTTGTAACCGACTCTGTGTAACCCTAGCCCCCTCCGGTGTCTATATAAAACGGAGGGTTTAGTCCATAGGACAAAAGACAATCATACCATAGGCTAGCTTCTAGGGTTTAGCCTCTATGATCTCGTGGTAGATTGTGACACCCTCAATTCAATCGTACACTAATCATACATGCAAATGTGTACGATCAAAATCAAGAACTCACGGGAAGATATCACAACACAACTCTAGACAAAAATTAAAAAAACACAAGCTTTATATTACAAGCCAGGGGCCTCGAGGGCTCGAATACATAAGCTCGAAAATAAAAGAGTCAGCGGAAGCAACATTATCTGAGTACAGACATGAGTTAAACAAGTTTGCCTTAAGAAGGCTAGCACAAAAGCAACAACGATCGAAAAGGCAAGGCCTCCTGCCTGGGAGCCTCCTAACTACTCCAAGTCGTCAGCGGTCTTCACATAGTAGTAGGCATCCTCCGGGTAGTAGTAGTCATCAGTGGCGTCGTCTGGCTCCTGGGATCCGTCATCTGGTTGCAACAATCGGGTATGGGGGAAAAAGAAATAGCAAAGCAACCGTGAGTACTCATCCAAAGTACTCGCAAGACTTACATCAGATCTAAACTAAGTATGGATCTGTATCAAAGGAATGGGTTGTATATGTGGACTGGGCTGCAGAAATGCCAGAATAGAGAGAAGGCCTAGTCCTATCAAAGACTAGCATCTTCTGGAAACCACCATCTTGCAGCAACAGGAGGGAGTATAGTAGCATAAAGTAAAGTAGTAGTAGTGTTATCAACCTCGGCCAGAGATCCTTTCTCGACTCCCTGCGAGAAAGCAATCCCAGCCATACTATCCAGTTATCATCACAATCCAATTCTCATCACCATCCAGTTCTAGTTGTATCGATCGGGATACAACTCCAAGTGTCCGTTACCGTAGGACAGGCTATGGATAGATGTTTTCTTCCCTGCAGGGGTGCACCAACTTACCCACCATGCTCGATTAACTCCGGCCGGACACACTTTCCTGGGTCATGCCCGGCCTCGGCCCAACAATACGCTGCAACCCGACCTAGGCTTAATAGAGAGGCCAGCACGCCGGACTAAACCTATGCCCCCAGGGGTCATGGGCCATCTTCCCGGGAACTCCTGCACATTGCGTACGCGGCCGGTGAGCAGACCTAGATAGGTGCTTTCCAGTCCAACCCGACGCGCGCCGCTCAGTCGCTGACGTCTATTAAGCTTCGGCTGATGTATACGACGCAGAACGCCCATACTATGCCCACGTGATGGTTATTGCTATCAGGCCAGAGGCCCCTCGAATCAAATATCCAAATCATAGTGGATTAGGAACGCGCGGTAACGAGCAGAGACTCACGATCAATGTGACCCCGTCGCCCCGTCTTGAATACTTGCGACAAGGGCTAAGAATGCCCGGCCACGCCTCGTAAGTATCTCGCGGGCACCTTCCAGGTCAACCTGTCTCCACATCACTCGCAATTAAGCTCGCGCGGGTGCCCCTCAGGGCCGACCCGTCTTTAGTAACATAGTAACTGTGTGTCTAACACCAAGGGGAAAACCCGAGGAATCACCTCCGGTGAATTCCCCTCGATATAATCATCAAGATGAACGTAAGAGGATCCACCCTCAAGGTTCACACTTGAGGGGTTGCACGACAGAGCCATATCGAAAGTGGTTAAGGAGGAAATCACCCTCGATGACCACGACCGGATAGCTACACTACAGAGATCTCATCAGGAGTGATGTAAGAGGTTCCACCCTCGGCACTCGATGGTAACTCTGCAGAGTCGTACAACTAGGAGGGGTGATGTGCGGTGTCGGGGCCTGGACGTCGATCACGTTGATCGAGTCATCGAACATAAAGCGAGGCAACTTGGACAAGGTGGGGGTCACTGATGGATCTCTAACCAACCTATACTAAGCAGTTTAGGATAAACAGGTAAGGTACAATGAGCAGGTTACAAAAGCAGGCTATGCATCAGAATAGGAGCAAACAATACCAGTAGCAAAATCTAATGCAAGCATGAGAGAATGGAATGGGCGATCTCGGGATGATCAAGGGGGGGCTTGCCTGGAAGCTCCGCTGAAAGGGAAGAAGGGTCGTCGTCGACGTAGTCGATCACAGGGGCAACATCGGCCTCGGGGTCTACCGGAGACAAGAGGGGAAAGAAACAATAAATATACAACAAAGAAAGCATCATAAAGCATGACATGACGAAAGCAGAACTAGGGGCGACCTAACGAAGTGCTCCATGATATAGATGAAGGGGAAAATCAATCGAGAATGTTTTCCCGAAGATTGACATTTTCGGATAGACAAAACGGAAGGGGAAGGTTGCACGTTCACTATGCTAGGGACGTGTGACAGATGAACGGAGAGTGTATCCGGATTCGTCTCGCTTTTCTGAGCAACTTTCATGTATAAAACCTTTCCATCCGAGCTACGAATTAATTTATATGATTTTTCAAAGTTTTAACAATATTCTGAAATTATTATTAATTCGAAAAATAAATGCAAAATTGCTAAGTGCACACAGCACTGTGTACACAGAAGTGTACACAGCCTGGCCTGTGGGTCCAGGGGGTCTCAGTTGACCCAGTCAACAGGCCAATCGAAGTTGACCGGTCAAAGTGAACAGTGTCAGCGGGACCCGGCTGTCATGGACAGTAGCTAAATTTATTTTGGCTATTTACTTTAATCTCTAGGGGACCAACATGTCAGCTGTACATAGATAATCTAAACACTAGTTATCATCTAGTCTAAACAGGGGGTAGCTCCATCGGCCATGGCCCAATCCTACCATTGGTGTACTTGGGCACGCATGCACGTTGGTTTTTGGGCACGCATGCATGGGTGTGCATGGCGGCCACGGCCAGTAGCGGCAAGAGCATGCATTCGCGGGCAGCATCAGCAAGCAGTGCACGTATGCAGCAGCAACAACAAGTATCAAGCAGCAGCAGCTATGCAGCGGCACCAGCAAGAGCAGCAGCAGAGAGTCACAGCAGCAAGCACGGGGGCAAGTGGGGCCGCGGCTTCGCGCGCGCGTGGGAGTGCAGTACGCATAGGCGGGCGCAGCCGGTGGCTCGTGCTGCGGACAGAGGGCGTGCCGACACGGCCACGGCGAGCTACCGGAGTCGACAAACGGCGACCGAACCAAAGGGAAACTAGGAGGCAGGAAGCGCAGCTCACCACGGAGCTCGGTGACGCGCTCGGGGAGGCCGGGGACAGCTCGACAGCGACGTAATCGACGGCGGCCGTCCGCGGAGAAGATGCCTCGATGGCGGCGATGCAGCGCTCCCCCGCTTGAGTTGCTGCTTGGGATTGACGAAGATGAGGCGGGCAGAGCTCCTTGTCGTCTTCACGTGGCTCGGGGAGGGTCAACGGCGCCGGAAACGACGACGCACGGCGTCGGGTCCAGAGGTTGAAGACGACCTCGAACGGGGCGTTGCGGCGGCGCTGAGCTCAAACTGGGCGAAGTAGTCGACGTAGGCGAGGAAGAGGGAGCTCCTGGACGCTCTGGTGCAGCCCGGGGTGGCGCCGGAGTTCGCCGGAGAAGAACCCGTGGCCGAGGACGAAGAATGGCCCGATTCCTTTGATGTAGATCGCCCCGGCTTCAACCAATAGTCGAGGAAGAAGAAGCGGTGGCCGGCGCACCTCCCAGACAAGTCTCCCGGGCGTAGGGGCGCCGGTGGCCGCGGGGTCGAGCGGCGCACGGCGGCGGTTGTGTTCGGGAGAGAGCGAAGCGGCGCGAGGGGAGGGGAAGTGGGGTGGCGCTAGGGTTCGGCCGAGAGGGTCGCGGGGGTGGTTTTGTAGGCGGCCAGGTGGGCGTGGATGGCCGCCACGCATGGCCATCGCCGGCAATGGACGCCACGATTCCCCTCTGCTCCTGTAGCGAGAAGGGAGATGAGGTGAGGTGGGCTGGGCTGTCCACTGTGGACTAGAGCCCAGTCTGCCTAGCTCTTTCCTTTTTTTATACATTATTTATTTAGTTGGCATTTACTTTTAGTAGCAAATGATTTTAGATGTAGATGAAGCTTGGCACATAAATACCCAGTGTTATCCTAAGGCTGCACAAAAAGTTCCAGGCATTCGGAAAAGTTAGACCAATTGTTTAAAAACAAAATGGCTTATTTTAATGTTGTTAGACCATTTATTAAATCCTAGGAATTTATCTATGAGTCAAATGATGTTGGTTTCTACATGATAATTTCATAGTGAATATTTGCAACTCAACCAACATTTTGGTTTTATTTTTGAAGAAAATAATTTGACATGCAATTTGAATATGGATATGAATTTGATTTGGAACAAAGTGATGATTAGCAAAATAATTGTGATGACTTGGCAGTCATTAGCAGGAGTTTACTGTAGCATGATTATCGGGGTGTTACATAGATCGACTCTTGTAATACTCATATCATCAAGATCAATCAAGTAGGACGTAGGGTATTACCTCCATCAAGAGGGCCCGAACCTGGGTAAACATCGTGTCTCCCGCCTCCTGTTACCATCCGTCTTATACGCATAGTTCGGGACCCCCTACCCGAGATCCGCCGGTTTTGACACTGCCTCTTTTGTTGGATATTATGTACTGTTGTTAGTTTGAAGCACTCATCTGGTTTGAAGGATAGATACCTTTCTGGGATCAAGTGCATCCTAACTCACCTGCGTAGGATGTACTAATAATGATGATAGAGATGCTGTGAAGAAGCCATACACACACACACATTAGGCTTCAAGTGTGTACTTTTTGGTAAAAGTGTTGTCCAATGGGAATTATATTTTGTATTACTCATGTACCCTACAAAGTTTGTCGCACAGCCTTGTAACTTCTTACCCCATATCTAAATTTGTACTAGTCCTCTATACCGTATATTGCGCTACTCGTATTACTACCTCCCTCCTGGTTTACTGGGCCCCTTCGTTAATTTGTGTCAAATTTTGACCATAAATTTCACTAACTAAATGTTAATGCATGTCACAAAAAAATACATCGTTTTATTCGTATTTGAACATAGTTTCCAATGGAATAACTTTCGGTGACATGCATTGACATTTTGTTAGTTAAACCTATGGTTAAAATGTGACACTAAATACGACTAGTAAGTAGTACAGTAGCAGTACTAGTATACGTCTGTCAAATTATTCATCATGTCCGCACATTGAATTGACGTGACAACATGCTGCGCGTGAGGTGACACAAGAATCCCGGTTGCGTGTTCGGGTATTGTGGACTTCAGATTTGGAGTACTACAACTTATCTGTGGAAATCTTCCATCATTCACTTAAAATAGTCGATTGATCATACATTGAGTACCATATAACTGGAATTAACCGATGCAACTCCAAGAAGGATTGGCCGGTGCTGCCGGCTGGCGTCAAGTTTGATCCCACAGATCAGGAGCTAATCGAGCACTTTGAGGCCAAAGTGAGTGCTGACAGCGCGAGATCTCACCCTCTCATCGATTTGTTCATACCAACCATCGACAGCGAGCACGACATATGCTAGACCCATCTTGAGAAACTTCCAGGTAAGACACCGATTGGCCGTCTACTTGCACAAATATATTCCTTTATTTATAGCTCTATTTTTCTTTTTAGACGCAGACCTAGTGAAGCAATTACAATTTGACAGTTAATAAAAAGTGAAACAAGTGACTGCAACATGCCAAAGAAGTTATGAAAATGCCAACTACGTACACGAAAACCTATATTCGACAATACTGCAGGTATCACACTGAGTGGCCTAAGCAAGAATTTCTTCCAACGCAATTTCAGGGTGTTCAAAAGCGGCACATGGACATGTCGCAAGATACAGTCGGAGTGTGGCATGCACGCGATGTGGCACAAGACCGTCAATACCTTGCTGGTGATGGTCAATGGCCGGCAGACGGGCAGCAAAAAGGTTCTGGTGCTGCACACCAACAAGAACTTCGACCATTCCCGCAAAAAAAGAACTTTGACCAGCAGAGGACCAACTGGATGATGTACCAGTACCACCTCGGGGACCTGGAGCAAGAGAAGCAGCGGGAGCTGGTCCTCTGCAAGATTTTCTACCAGACGAACACTAGGGCCAGGACTAAAAAGATTATAAGTTAGTTTGGTATTGGTACTTGTACTACCTTGTCGTCCGCAAGTTGGTATTGCTATTAATGATCTTTCGGTATGAACTTGGCATTTGCTTCCAACCATCATGCCAAGGGTTGATGTGGATATAAAGCTGAATCATTTGTTTCGAAATGAATTTTCAGGCACCTGATTTTTATTTGATGGGTAGCATGCACTTATTATCACGATGAAAGAACAATATACCTACTACATCCCAGTTATCAGTCTGTACTTGCAGAATTCTCTCGTTTATTGAGCAAGTATATTGTTTTTTCAGGTCGAGCAAGTTTCAACTGGGTTGTAGACTGCCCAGGCTTGGTTTTGTTTTTAACAAGCCTAGCTCATGATGACAACGGGGCACAAAGATCCAGCAGGTATCTACTGGCCTCTGGCCCGCCAGCGTTAGTTATATTTTGTCTTACAACATCCGCAGGCAGTTTTTTTACTAAATCAAACACACAGCCCAGTTTTATTTTTCTCTTGAAATGCCATGTCCTACTTCCATTTTCTAATATCTACCTATAGTTTTACTAGTTCATATACACATATCATTATATTGAAAATACATAAAGTTCCCTTTTCATATTTACATCCTTATTTTTGTTGTTGTTTTTCCTCCCAGTGCTAATTTTTTTACCACTGGTTTTCCCTTAAACCAACTCAATTGTCCCACGTCTTATTTGCTTACAAAAACAAAACGATTTTTTGGCAAATCAATAAGTTCTTACAAAATGTTTATCATTTCGGGATTACAACAGTTCGGACTCCACCGAAATATGCAAAATAAGGTTGAACTTTTTGACCGTGGTCCTGGGTAGAAAATCGGTTGTAATAAATTACTTAAGAATTAACAAATGGGCTGTAAATTATAAAAAAATATAGCAAATGGGCTCCATGGGAGGGGTGTGGCGTACCGCAAAACGGGAATCCACGGGATACTGTTTATCTCCACCGTCGACCTCCTCCAGCCTCCACGGGCTACTGTTCATCCACCGTCGACCTCCTCCAGCCTCCATTTGTGATTGTTCATCCACGGGCTCCTGTTCATCCAGCCTCCACCGCGCGCTCCTCCACCGGCTACTATTCAACCAACCCTCTCCATGGGGTCCTGTTCAACCACCCCTCCACGGGCTACTATTCATCTAGCCCTCCACTGGCTACTGTTCAACCAGCCCTCCACGGGGTCCTGTTCATCCAGCCCTCCACGGGGTCCTGTTCATCCAGCCCGCCACGGGGTCCTATTCATCCACGGGCTCGATCGATCGGGGTACTGTTCATCCAGTGGTAACGGCCTCTACTACCATGGGGTCCTATTCATCCAACCACCCACCGGGAACTATTCATCCAAACTCCCCCAACAACACTCACTGTTCATCCAGGCAGCATCGATCGACTTCAGTTAGCAGCAGTAGCTGAGGGAGTCCTGGATTAAGGGGTCCTCGGGCATCCGACCTATTGGATATGGGCCAGACTGTTTGGCCATGAAGATACGAAGACCGAAGACTCTACCCGTGTCCGGATGGGACTCTCCTTGGCGTGGAAGGCAAGCTTGGCGACCAAACATGAATATTCCTTTCTCTGTAACTGACCTTGTGCAAACCCTAGATCCCTCCCGTATCTATATAAACTGGAGGGCCAGGTCTGTAGATAGATCCGGATAATCATAGCCAGGCTAGACTTTTTAGGGTTTAGCCACTATGATCTCGCGGTAGATCAACTCTTGTAATACTCATATTCATTAAGATCAATCAAGCAGGAAGTAGGGTATTACCTCCATAGAGAGGGCCCGAACCTGGGTAAACATTGTGTCCCCCGTCTACTGTTACCATCGATCCTAGATGCACAATTCGGGACCCCCTACCCGAGATCCGCCGGTTTTGACACCGACATTGGTGCTTTCATTGAGAGTTCCACTGTGCCGTCAAAAGATAGGATCGATGGCTTGCCTTGTTCTCAAGGACAACGCAACCTCCGGAGGAGCACTGGCCCCAGGCCAAATCCTCCGGCTACGTGGCTTCATTATGACCGCCCGTTCGGCCATTAAGCCGACGATGACTTCTCGGGTCATCAAAAATCCTCTTCAGGTAAACTCTAAGTACTCCAAGCAGATGGATCTGGCGGAGTTGTCATCTTTAAACAAGCTCCTAGATCGCATCGCCGCCCTAGGGGTTGCCACGGACTATGATCGGATTGGGCTTAAACCCGACCAGAGAGAAATTACAACTCCACGGATCACCCATCAAATAGCGGTAGTAGAGGAGCAAGACGACAACTCTTCCTCTATATTAAGGACGAACTATGTTCGAATCTCCGAACTCAAAGAGCCGGACACCTATCTGCAGAAAGACAGGTCATGTCCTCCGAACATAGAATCGGACGACAAGCCCAAAAAAATCAGCTGACAACCCGGAGCCCGAACTACTAAATCTAGAGATTCTTCAAACTCCGGATCCTAATTTGGGTCAGGGTTCGGACTTCAATCCACCCACCCACCCATACATAAGCGCTCTCGGGGGCATACGGCAGCAGTATAAGGAAACGACCCACCACTTCTGGCCAGATTCCTCCTTGTCAAAGATAATATTAAAGATTGCCACGACGAAGACGCAATCACAGCATTCCGTAGCAATTGCGCGGATGAAGGAATCCTCAACACCATCAACCGTCGTCACATAACACGCTTCGCAGACCTGGCAACCATAGTATACAAGTACCGCGCAATGGAAAGCGCCTGGAAAACTCAGGCAGCCGGCTGGAACCGCCGGTTTCCACCCAACCCCTCGTTCAGGTGAAAAGGACGCACCCTAGTGGCACGCCCGGCCCAATAACAAAGAAATATAAGCCCATTATGGAACGTGGAACCGTTCTGGAGGGATGGCTCGATGGACCATGCAAGCTACACACAACACCGGATACTATATCAACTCACAACCTTAGAGCATGTTGGATACTCCGGCAGGTGGCCAAGAGCGGTGATGATATCCTCACCAAAAATAACCCTGAGAAATATACTCCAGAAGACGACGACCCCAGAGTACTGACGGTCTCCGAGACCTTCTCTTCAAACAACAAGCGTAAAAGGGCACTCCGCGACCTTGCCGAAGTCTGCCAAATCGCAGCAACAAACCCTTGGAATGACACGGCCATAACTTTCAATGCCGAGGATGAACCAAAATTCAGGACAATTCGGGCACCAGCCGCCTTGGTCCTCAGTCCGGTCGTGGACGGCTTCCGACTCACCAAGGTTCTCATGGACGGCGGCAGCGGACTAAATCTCATCTACGAGGATACACTCAGTAAAATGGAAATAGACAGGAGCCGCATCAAGCAAAGTAGCACGACCTTCCGGGGAATTATTCCCAGTCGGGAGGCGTGATGTGCGGGAAAAATCACACTCGACATGGTGTTCGCCACACCGGAGAACTATCGGACCGAAGAACTAACCTTCCAAGTGGACCCTTTCAACAGCAGATATCACGCCCTATTGGGGCGGGACGCATTTACACGCTTCCAGGCTATACCTCACTATGGGTATATGAAGCTCAAGATGCCATGGCCCAATGGCATAATCACTCTCGCTAGTGATCCGGACATAGCACTCCATGCCAAAAACAAAACTGCATCGCTGGCCCTTGAGGCATTATTTGAAGCCCTCGCGGCCGAAGAATTAACCGTATTATGCTCCATGGTGGCTAAGGACGACGTAATCTTGGGCAAACGACCAAAATCCACCTCCTTCAAACAAGCAGAAGAAATAGTCAAATTCCAAGTCCATCCAACGGACCCCAAGAAGACAGCATCTATTGGGGCACAACTGGACCCAACGGTCGACACTGCACAACGAGAATTTCTGCGTGAAAACTGGGATATACTTGCCTGGCACCCTTTCGATATGCCAGGAATCCCACGCAGATTGGCCGAACACAGCCTCAACATATTGAAGGGATTTAAACCGGTCAAACAAACACTGCGGCATTCTTCCGAACCCAAATGTCAAGCGATGGGGGAGGAGCTAGCCTAGCTAATCGAGGCCGGATTCATAGAGAAATAAAACACCCGGACTGGCTAGCAAACTTGGTGATGGTGCCAAAGAAGGACAAATCCTGGCGCATGTGCGTCGATTTCAAAGACCTCAATAAGGCTTGCCCTAAGGATCCCTTCCCCCTCCCCCGCATCGACCAGATTATCGATGCCACCGCAGGACACGATTCGTCATGCTTCCTCGATGCATATTCCTGATACCATCAAATCAAAACAAAGGAGTTCGGTCAAGCCGCAACGGCATTCATTGCCCCATACGGGCCATTCTTCTTCAACACCATGCCCTTCGGACCGAAGAACTAACCTTCCAAGTGGCCCCTTTCAACAGCGGATATCACGCCCTATTGGGGTGGGACGCATTTAGACGCTTCCAGGCTATACCTCACTATGGGTATATGAAGCTCAAGATGCCAGGGCCCAATGGCATAATCACTATCGCTAGTGATCCGAACATAGCACTCCACACCAAAAACAAAACTGCATTGCTGGCCCTTGAGGCATTATCTGAAGCCCTCGCCGCTGAAGAATTAACTGTATTACGCTCCACGGTGGATAAGGACGACGCAATCTTGAACAAACGACCCAAATCCACCTCCTTCAAACCAGCAGAAGAAATAGTCAAATTCCAAGTCCATCCAACGGACCCCAAGAACACAACATCTATTGGGGCACAACTAGACCCAATGGTCGACACTGCGCTACGAGAATTTCTGCACGAAAACTGGGATATATTTGCCTGGCACCCTTCTGATATGCCAGGAATCCCACGCATATTGGCCGAACACAACCTCAACATATTGAAGGGGTTTAAACCGGTCAAACAAACATTGCGGCATTTTTCCGAACCCAAACGTCAAGCGATGGGGGAGGAGCTAGCCAAGCTAATCGAGGTCGGATTCATTAGAGAAATAAAACACCCGGACTGGCTAGCAAACTTGGTGATGGTGCCAAAGAAGGACAAATCCTGGCGCCTGTGCGTCGATTTCAAAGTCTTCAATAAGGCCTGCCCTAAGGATCCCTTCCCCCTCCCCCGCATCGACCAGATTATCGATGCCACCGCAGGACACGATTCGTTATGCTTCCTCGACACATATTCCGGATACCATCAAATCAAAACGAAGGAGTCCGATCAACCTACAACGGCATTCATTACCCTATACGGGCCATTCTGCTTCAACACCATGCCCTTCGGGCTCAAAAACGCATGGGCCACCTACCAACGCATGATTCAGACAAGCCTGAAAAAACAGATCGGCAAGACAGTTGAAGCATGCGTGGATGACATCATCATTAAAACTAGGCATGTCGACTCACTAATAGATGATTTACATCTTACATTCGACAACCTCCGTGCATATGACATAAAGCTCAATCCGGAAAAGTGTGTTTTTGGCATTCCTGCTGGAAAGCTGCTGGGCTTCATTGTTTCCAATAGAGGAATTGAAGCTAATCCAGCCAAAGTCCGAGCCTTGTCGCAATTAGCCACACCAACGGACCTTAAACAGGTCCAAAAACTCACTGGGTGCGTGGTAGCGTTAAGCGGCTTTATCTCCAGATTTGGGGAAAAGGCATTGCCACTGTATCGCCTCCTCCGGCGCACCGATCATTTGAGTGGACGGATGCAGCAACAGCCGGACTGGAAGAAATAAAAACCCTTCTGGCGAGCAACCCAATCCTGGTCGCACCAAACGTCGGTGAACCCATGTTATTATACATATCGGCAACACACCAGGTGGTGAGCGTCGTGCTCGTCGTGGAACGAGAGCAGGACGGACACAAATTCCCACTTCAGAAGCCGGTATATTACGTATCCACTGTCCTCACACCATGCAAATCCCGGTACCCTCATTAGCATACACGGTCTTCATGGCATCCCGGAAGCTACGACACTACTTTCAAGAATGTTCTATCACGGTGGCTTCCGGAGTACCACTCAAAGATATAATAAACAACTGCAATACTATGGGTCGGATAGCCAAATGGGCCATTGAGCTCCTTCCATTCGACATAACATACAAACCGCGCCGAGCCATGAAATCCCAAGTACTGGCGGACTTCGTCACCGAATGGATAGAGGCCGAACTCCCTAAAGACTACGACACATATTCCAACTGGGTTATGTATTTCGATGGTTCCAAAATGCTGGCAGGACTAGGAGCGGGCGTCGTTTTAACGTCCCCCACTGGAGACGTAGTCCACTACGTACTCCAAATATTATACACAGACTCCAACGACGCAGCCGAATACGAGGCCTTATTACATGGTCTCCGAATGGCTGTCTCTATGGGCATACAACGCCTGGAAGTGCGCGGGGACTCAAACCTCGCAATATCTCAAATAAATGAGGATTTTGATGCCAAAGATCCAAAGATGGTGGCTTACCGCAACACCGTCCTAAAAATGTCAGCTCGATTCGAGGGGCTTGAGTTTCATCACGTGGTCGAGAAAGCAATCAAGCGGCGGACGTCCTTGCTCGCATTGGTGCCAAGTGCGACCCCGTCCCACCTAATATCTTTCTGGAAAGACTCTTTAAGCCGTCCGTGGTGTGGAAAGGGGAGAGTGGTAACACCAGTCTGGATTCGAACACAACCCCAGCCCCCGAACACAATGATATCATCAGGGACTCAGCCACCGAAATAACACCGTCGGCCCATCTAATCATGGCAGTCATTGCCCCATGGATTGAACCCTTCTTGGCCTACCTTAATAGGAAAGAACTACCGGAGGACCAGAATGAGGCTCGCTGCATTGTTCGGCGCTCTAAGGCCTACAAGGTTCATGAAGGAGAGCTCTACAAGAAAAGCGCTACCGGAGTTCTTCAAAGATGTATCTCCGAGGAGGAGGGACGATAGCTCTTGGCTGAAATTCACGCCGGACTCGGCGGTCACCATGCTGCAGCTCGGGCCCTTGTTAGCAAGGCCTTTCGTAGAGGTTTTTACTAGCCGACGACCCGAGCAGATGCACAGGACCTTGTCCAACATTGCATTGGATGCCAGCTATTCGCCAACTAAAGCCACATGCCCCCCACCGCTCTACAAACGATCCCCATCACTTGGCCTTTTGCGGTCTAGGGGCTCGATATGGTCGGACCCTTAAGGGAGGACGCCATAAGAAAAAGTATCTGCTGGTCATGGTGGATAAATTCACTAAGTGGATAGAGGCCAAACCGGTCAAAACGGCCGAGGCGGGGCCAGTAATAGACTTCATATCTGGCATGGTGCACCGTTATGGTGTTCCACACAGCATCATCACCGATAACGGCTCCAATTTCACAGCCGATGAGGTGAAAACTGGGTGTGCTAATCTGGGCATTAAGCTCGAGTACGCCTCTATCTATCACCCGCAAACAAACGGTAAAGTCGAACGGGCTAATGGTCTTATTAGGAGCGGCATCAAACCTAGGCTAGTGCGGTCTTTGAAAGAATCAGACAAGCACTGGGTTGAGGAGCTTGACTCCGTACATGGGGGCTGTGAACCACGCCCAACCGCACTACTGGATATACACCTTTTTCATGGTGTACGGTGCGGAAGCTGTGTTGCCCTGCGATATTATCCATGACTCACCTCAAGTGCGCATGTACGAAGAGAGAGAGGCTGAGCTTGATCGGCAGGACAGCCTAGATACCCTGGAAGAGGAGCGCGATGTTGCAAAAGCCCGTTCCACATTTTATCAACAACAGGCCCATAGATACCAAAGTAGAGAAGTACGGGCCAAGACTTATAATGTCGGCGAACTGGTCCTACGCTTGCTGGAGAAGAAAAAGGACAAACTCAAGCCCAAGTGTGAGGGTCCCTTCATAATTGACGAGGTTCTCACGGGAGGAGCGTACCGCCTGCGTGTCGCATCAGACAATCGCCTAGTGCCGAACCCCTGGAACGCGGCCAGACTCCGAAGATTCTATGCCTAGCACCGAACTTTGTGTTTGTCTCCTTCTCCCTGTTGCCTCCTTTATTTTTTCTTCTCTTTTCGTTTTTTCTTTTTCCTAGAACTTAAACTCTTTCGCACGGCTAAACTGTGCACTTGTGATGTACACATCCTAGAGAATGTACGTCCACTATACCTGGAGGCTTCCCGGACAGAATCTTATTTTCCGAGCATCAAGCTCATAACATATGTGTTTTTTCTCATATGTACCTTTTCTTCGCCATTATATGCATCGATATGACTTAAGTTTTGGCCAAGCTGGGTTGCCTGGCTCCTGTGCTTATGCCCTACGTTCCTGTTAGTTTGGCTAGGGCATAAAGGGAGCACCTCTGCGATTGTTACTGTCGGGTCATCCGGATGTGTACCTCAGACTGGGTGAAGCCGAAAGCTAGCGTTCTTAAGAGAATATTCGGTTAAAGGACTAAAGATGCTGTATATTCCTTCCATTATGAACCCCCAGATGACTACCTATACTGCACTGTTATCAATCATAGTTCGGACATGCATTTTAATGCATGCACACCCAGGGAAAGGAACCCCTAACGGAACTATTCTCTCTAGAAGATGTTTCTTACAATCATAATGTAATATAACATAACTAGCCAGATACACATTGTCTGTTCAAGCAACTATGACCCCTACGCCTAGTTCCCACGCATACCACGATCTATTTTACCGCTAAGGTATTCGGAAACACTCCGCACCCTCGGGTCCAGAGGTCGAAGCGAAAAGGTCTGCCATGACAATTGTTTTTATAATTCATCTAGAGTCACATATGTCAAAGAAAGTACATAGTCACTAGGACTCAAAAACTTCCTCCTCTATGCTGTCCAGCAGGCGGTCTAATTTAAAATCCAGGTGGGAATACTTGGCAGCTACTTCTACTTGGTCATATACCAAATTAACAGGAACTTCTTTTCCATCTGACCCTAGAGGTCCGACCCGAGCCATGTGATTCGGATCAAGCTTGGTATACCGTGTCCTCACCATGGCCCAGGCTTCCCGTGCACCTTCCCAACATGCCGATATCTTCCACAGTCGAAAGCGCCGCCACGCTCCCTTGAATAGCTGTATCAGCTCCTCCATCTTTCCCGGAGGGGAGGCGGATGGCCATAGGGCCTTGGCAACACTTCGCATCGCCTGCCGAGCTTGCTCGTGCACCTGCGACGGCTCTTGTAGAAGATCGCTCGAAGATCTGGTCATCTCCTCTTCAGGACGACCGGTCAGCATACCTGCAGACATAACTCTGTCAGCCCCTTTCTACCTCCGAATTATTTGAAAGTAAGTTTGATCACATACTGAATATGCCGCCTTGCAGCCTTTTATTCTCCTTTACGGAGTGTGCCAGCTGGGCCCGTACATCTTTCAGTTCCTCGCCCAGTTTGGTGTTCGAATCCCGGAGCTTGTTTTTCTCCACAATGAACTTTTTCAATACACGCTCGCCCACGGCTAGCAGTTTTTTGGATCCTCGTTCCCCGCTTCGAGCGGCTTCCAGTTGTTCTTGCAGTTGACATATTGATTCAATTAAGAGGTAAGCAACTGTGTTAACATTATGTTTTCTCGATGGAGGGAAACATTACCAGGAGATGCTTTCTTGGATTTCTCCAGTTCGGCATTGGCAGCAGCTAGCTGGCTCCGACACTTTTCTAGTTCCTGAGATAACAAGCTGTTCTTCTCCGTAAGCACCTGGTTATACATTGATCTTAAATCAGTTGTATGAACTACATTAAGTCTCGGGGGCTACTGGTGTATGATTATTAAATCTACGCTTACCCGCATATCTTTCAGGTACTGGTCTGTGGCTCGGACAAGACCATCCCGAGCATCTCGAATGTATGCATCGGCCGAATTGAAGGCATCAAATGCCTCTTTTGAAAAACCGAGATTACGAAGAACGGCCCTCCGATGAGGATGATTCATAGCGCTCTCCACTTCAGAGTTCGTGACAGACATGTCGTCCGAATCCTCTATGGAAGGACAGTTCGGTGCCACTCCCGTATCAGTCCCCGTCCTTTGGGCAAGGTCCGGAACCTGACTGGTGGATGCACATCCGGCCGGATCCTCGAACACAGTCCGGCGGATACTTTTCCTGATAGAATGCGGCGAATAGCATTACAATTTGATGTGACGGTCAGAAAGGGTATTCTTGAAAAGAAAAGCCTTACCTCTTTAACGAGGGTTCTGCCGTGTTATCGTTTGCTTTCGTCTTTGAAGATGCGCCAGGCGTGGGCGCTGCTCTCCTCGGAGATGCTTCTGGTGCATGTTGCAGCGCTGAGCGCCTCCCCTTTGAAACACGGAATAGTGTGGTGGGTGAGGCATAGTAAGGGAGTTCTTTCAAAAGAAAGTGCCTTTTAAATTACTTACATGCGAAGCGGGAAGCAAGCCGGGGTAATCGGTGATGATGGGTACATCTGTGCCGTTATAGCTCGTCTGATAGAATATTCCATCCTCGAGCTCCACAAATATGTCCGGATCTTCTTCATACCCGAGGTCAAGATCCCGGTTGCGATTCTCCAGCAGAGGGGCGGGGTCATGGATCCCCTCGACAGCTTTCCACCATTCCTGTTATAAGCGGATAGGATACTGCCCGTCAAAAATAATTCAGGGAGAGGAGTAAAATAGTGGAGTTCAAAGCTTACCTAGCTAGGAGGATTATACATGGAAAATCCATCTCGATATTGGAGACGGGTGAGCTCCTCTTTCTCCCCTTTATATAGTTTGGCCAATATTCTAGCCAGAGTAGCGGGGGTCTTCGGGCCCTTCCGACCGCAGCATGAGGCGTCGTCTTCCCCATTGTAGTGCCACATGGGTAGCCCTCTATATTGGAGTGGTTGGACCCCCCGCGCTATGGAGATCGCCATTACCTCGACTATTGACAATCTGGACTGGGCAAGCATCTTAATCTTGCCCAGCAGCAGACTGATCTCTGCGCTATCCTCTTCCTCGAGGCTCCAAGGACGCCGGCTATGGCATTTCTTCAACGGAGTACTTGAAAATTCGGGAAGGCCCATACGGACAGGGTCAGGAAGAGCGACGTCATTGATATAGAACCATTCGGAAGGCCACTCTTCGGAAGCCTTCTTCGGCGTGCCGGACAGGTATCCGGTGCCGGCGATGCACCACACTTCGGCACCCCCCACTTCAAATATTGACCCTCCTTGATTACGAGGGACGAGGAAGAACAGTCTTCTCCATAAATCAAAATGGGCCTCGCACCCCAGGAATAGCTCGCATAGAGCGACATAACCCACAATATGCAGGATAGAGGCGGCGGTGAGAATATGCAGTTGGAGGTCGTAATACTCTAGCAAACCTCGGAGGAAGGGATGGATCAGAAATCCAACACCTCATAACAAGAAGGGGACGAAGCATACTCGTTCCCGCTGGATGGATTGGCGAAGTTCTCCGCTTGAGCCCCACCATTGAAGGACGTCATCCCTGCTCGTACGGGGACCAAATCCACGGGCGGAAGAAAGCCCTGTGTTTGCAGCTTCACCAACTGACTGTGAGAAACTGAGAATCTCTCCCAATTCCCCTTTTTGGAGTTGTGGGGATGAGAGGAAGAGCTGGGAGCGCTAGCCATGTTGGGGTGGTTCTGCTCCGCAAGCTCTGAGGATCTCTTCCGTGGATTAGGAGGGGATCTGAGATCTATTCTCTTTAAATAGGCACCTTTCTGGTACGGTCAGGGTGGTATATGTAAAAATACCCTGACCTCTTGTATTCACTCAACACATGGAAGCTGGAGTCAGGAAGGCGCGGAAGCCGAGGGGTGCGACATTAAATGGACAGCCGAATACATCACTTTAAAGTCATAGGAGGAAGAACCCGCCTTGCAATGCCAAAGATTATCTATATGTAGAACACCTTGTCATTGAAGCCTGGTTCGGGGGCTACTGAGGGAGTCCAAGACTAAGGGGTCCTCGGGCGTCCGACCTATTGGATATGGGCCAGACTATTGGGTCGTGAAGATACGAAGACCGAAGACTCTACCCGTGTCCGGATGGGACTCTCCTTGGCATGGAAGGCAAGCTTGGCGACCAAACATGAATATTCCTTTCTCTGTAACCGACCTTGTGTAAACCCTAGATACCTCCCGTGTCTATATAAACCGGAGGGCCAGGTCTGTAGATAGATCCGGATAATCATAGCCAGGCTAGACTTTTTAGGGTTTAGCCACTACGATCTCGCGGTAGATCAACTCTTGTAATACTCATATTCATCAAGATCAGTCAAGCAGGAAGTAGGGTATTACCTCCATAGAGAGGGCCCAAACCTGGGTAAACATTGTGTCCCCCGTCTCATGTTACCATCAATCCTAGACACATAGTTCGGGACCCCCTACCCGAGATCCGCCGGTTTTGACACCGACAGTAGCAAAGGAATCACTCGGCTTTAGTTAATAGCAATCGATCGCTCGGGTTCAGTAACACGTAGCCTGCAGTGCAATCGCTCGGGTTCAGTTAGAGCCCAACACCTCGCTCGGGTTTAGTTAGAGAGCAATGCCTCACACACACGCGCGTACGTACGAGAGAAACGCGCATCGCTCGGCCCCCGACCACCCACCGTAACCGGGAACTCCCCGATATTTTCCTCGACCTCGCTTCTACCATGATTTTTTTCGTCGTGGACGGCCCAAAGAGTGTCATGCAGCTACGTCTCCGGCCCGCCCTGGACAAAAAGCCCATTTTCTGTCATAGAAGTAGGACACCACCACATCTATGATGATACCGGGTTTTGTCACAATCATCATCATAGAAGTGTCATAAGTATGACAGAAAAAATTTCGTTCGGCCCAAAATGTCACAGATGTGTCTTTTTTTGTAGTGTTAGGTGTCACTTGGGAGCCTCCATCAAGATTGTGGAGTTGAACCAAGGATTTTGTAAGGGCAAGGATATCGCCTACTTCATGAAGATCTACCCAAGTGAGGCAAGTCCTTGGTGGGCGATGGCCATGGTGGGATAGACAAGGTTGCTTCTTCGTGGACCCTTCATGTGCGGAGCCCTCCATGGACTCGCGCAACCGTTACCCTTCATGGGTTGAAGTCTCCATCAATGTGGATGTACGATAGCACCACCTATCGGAACCACGCCAAAAATCTTCGTGTATCCAATTGCGTTTGCACACTCCAACCACATCCCTTTACTTTCTTGCAACTTGCATGCTTTACTTTCCGCTGCTCATATACTCTTGCCATGCTTGCTTGAAATGTATTGTGAATGCTTAATCTTGCGCTAAAGCTCCACCTTAACTTGAAGAATTTAAAAACTGCTACGTTCCTTTGTTGAGGGTCTAATCACCCCCTCCAGACACCTCTTCTCGATCCTTTCAATTGGTATCAGAGCTTTGGTCTCCATTGCCTTGGTGTAATCACCATTGGGGGAAGATGGATGAGTCTACGATGGGGAGTTTAGATGTAGAGTGCATATGCTTGATGGGGAGTTCTTTAATGCTTGGAAAAATGAGATGCTTGAGATTTTCAATGAATATCACTTGAACAAGTACATTATTAGCCCTTGTGCGCCCCTTGTTGAACTCTTGCATCCTACCCCCGATGAGTCCCTTTACATGATCCGCAATCTTAGAACTATCAATCTTATCATTAGAGGATTGCCTTGAAACTTGATTATTCGCTTGCCTACTCTTGAATGTGCTTACACCATATGGAGATTTCTTGAGGAATGCTTCCCAAACTATTCCTTGAAAAAATTAGATGTGATTCTTCAAAAGTCCATAGATTTTCATAAAATGAAATCTAGTGATCCGAAATTTGATGATTGTCTTTTTGAGCTTCATGACCTTATGCGTGCCAAAGGAGATGTTGGAGTCATTAGTAGCATTATCTCTCAAGTCATTAGAATTCGTAAAGATGAACATTGCCATGGTCATACATCTAATGAATCTCTCTCTCTCTAGGAGATGATCAATCGCAAGATGATGTTGAACATGGATACTATGATGAGGGTGATGATAGTGACTTTGCTCTCGATGAGTCTATGAGACACTTTGGACTTATGGCAAACTTTCGCAGCTACATGGCTGGAGGAAAGGAATGGGTTCTTGATAGTGGATGTACCGATCACATGACCGGAGACAAGGATATGTTTCGTGAGCTTGCTGAAAATGAGAGCCCTTGAAAGTATGTCACTTTTGGTGATAACTCAAAGGGTAAGGTGCTTGGCCTTGGTAAGGTGGCCATCTCACATGACAGGTCCATCCAAAATATTATGCTCATTGAATCTCTTGGCTATAATTTACTTTCTGTATCTAGACTAGCTGACTTTGGATTCAATGTCCTATTTACTCAAGTAGATTGCCAAGTGTTTCAAAGAGATAACCATAATATGGTCTTTACCGGTATACGTAGAGGTGATCAATACATTGTTGATTTCACTAAAAAGGCTCAACCTAGAACTTGCTTTTGCTAAATCTTCTAAAAGTTGGTTGTGGCATAGAAGGTTAGGTCATGTGGGCATGCGAAATCTTGATAATCTCATTAAAGGTGATCATATTCTTGGAGTGAAAGACGTTATATTTGACAAAGATAGATTGTGGAGTGCTTGTCAAGCAGGAAAATAGGCTGAAGGAAGCCACCCTGTGATGAACATCGTGACCACGAGAAGACCGCTCGAGCTGCTTCATATGGATCTCTTTGGTCCAAACGCCTATAAAAGTCTCAGTGGAAATTTGTTTGGTTTAGTCATGGTCGATGATTTTTCAAGATTTACATGGGTGTTATTTCTTGATGATAAATCGCAGGTCCAAAAGGTCTTCAAGAACTTCGCTAGGAAAGCCCAAAATCAATTCAAAGTGAAGGTCAAGAAGGTTCGCAGCGACAACGGAACAGAGTTCAAGAATGCAAATGTGGACACCTTTCTTGACGAATAAGGGAGTGATAACCCACAAGTATAGGGGATCGCAACAGTTTTCGATAAGTAAGAGTGTCGAACCCAATGAGGAGCTAAAGGTAGAACAAATATTCCCTCAAGTTCTATCGACCACCGATACAACTCTACGCACGCTTGACGTTCGCTTTACCTAGAACAAGTATGAAACTAGAAGTGCTTTATAGGTGTTGTTGGATAGGTTTGCAAGGAAGTAAAGAGCACGAAAATAAAAGTAGGGGCTGTTAAGGTAAAGAAACAATAAAGTAAATATAGCGAGTGTGGAAAAGTGGTGGTAGGAGTTGCGAAATTGCCCCTTAAGCAATTGACTACTTTACTAGACCGATAGCAAGTATTATGTGGGAGAGGCCACTGCTAGCATGTCATCCCTGACTTGGAATTCTATGCACTTATGATTGGAACTATTAGCAAGCATCCGCAACTACTAATGTTCATTAAGGTAAAACCCAGCCATAGCATTAAGATATATTGGTCCCCCTTCAATCCCGTATGCATCAATTTCTATGCTAGGTTGAAGCTTCTGTCACTCTTGCCCTCCAATACATAGTCCTATCAACATACAACTAACCCTAGGGTGTGATCCACGCACGCTCATATGATGGGCACCAAAGGACAACAACATAACCACAAGCAAATTAAATCAATCATAGCAATTCATCAACCACCGATAGGACAACGAAAATCTACTCAGACATCATAGGATGGCAACACATCATTGGATAATAATATGAAGCATAAAGCACCATGTTCAAGTAGAGGGTACAGCGGGTTGCGGGAGAGTGGACCGCTGTAGATAGAGGGGGGAAGGTGATGGAGATGTTGGTGAAGATGGTGGAGGTGTTGGTGAAGATCGCGGTGATGATGATGATGATGGCCACGGCGGCGTTCCAGCGCCACTGGAGGAGAGGGGGAGAGGGGCCCCCTTCTTCCTCTTCTTCCTTGACCTCCTCCCTAGATGGGAGAAGGGTTTCCCCTCTGGTCCTTGGCCTCCATGGCATGGGAGGGGCGAGGGCCCCTCCGAGATTGGATCTATATCTCTGTTTCTCTCTGGTTCTGCGTTCTGTTCTGGCTCTGTTTCACCGTTTCGTATATATATGGAGATCCGTAACTCCGATTGGCCTGAAACCTTCGCCGTGATTTTTTTCCGAATATTAGCTTTCTTGCGACAAAAGAAGAGCGTCAACCGCCTTATGGTGGGCTCACAAGGGTAGGGGGCGCGCCCCCTGCCTCGTGACCACCTCGGGCACTGGTTCGCGTTGATTTTCCTTCCGAATTTTCCATATTTTCGAAAAATAAGCTCCGTCCATTTTTATCCCGTTTGTACTCCGTTTGATATGGATATTCTGCGAAACCAAAAACATGCAACAGACAGGAACTGGCACTGGGCACTAGATCAATATGTTAGTCCCAAAAATAATATAAAAAGTTGCCAAAAAGTATATGAAAGTTGAATAATATTGGCATGGAACAATCAAAAATTATAGATACGACAGAGACGTATCAGCATCCCCAAGCTTAATTCCTGCTCGTCCTCGAGTAGGTAAATGATAAAAAAGATAATTTTTGATGTGGAATGCCATAATCTTGGTCATATGTCTAATCATGGCATGAATATTAAGACACGAGTGATTCAAAGCAATAATCTATCCTTTGACATAAAGACAATAATACTTCAAGCCTACTAATAAAGCAATCATGTCTTTTCAAAATAACATGGCCAAAGAAAGTTATCCCTACAAAATCATATAGTCTGGCTATGCTCCATCTTCACCACACAAAATATTCACATCATGCACAACCCCGATGACAAGCCAAGCAATTGTTTCATACTTTTGACGTTCTCAAACCTTTTCAACTTTCACGCAATACATGAGCGTGAGCCATGGACATAGCACTATAGGTGGAATAGAATGGTGGTTGTGGAGAAGACAAAAAGGAGAAGATAGTCTCACATCAACTAGGCGTATCAACGGGCTATGGAGATGCCCATCAATAGATATCAATGTGAGTGGGTAGGGATTGCCATGCAACGGATGCACTAGAGCTATAAGTGTATGAAAGCTCCAACTGAAACTAAGTGGGTGTGCATCCAACTTGCTTGCTCATGAAGACCTCGGGCATTTGAGGAAGCCCATCATCGGAATATACAAGCCAAGTTCTATAATTAAAATTCCCACTAGTATATGAAAGTGATAACTCAAGAGACTCTCTATATGAAGAACATGGTGCTACTTTGAAGCACAAGTGTGGTGAAAGGATAGTAACATTGCCCCTTCTCTCTTTTTCTCTCATTTTTATTTGTTTTCTTTTTTTCTCTTTTTTTGGGCCTTCTCTTTTTTTAGCCTTTCTCTTTTCTTTTTTTGTCCGGAGTCTCATCCCGACTTGTGGGGGGATCATAGTCTCCATCATCCTTTCCTCACTGGGGCAATGTACTAATAATGATGATCATCAAACTTTTGTTTACTTACAACTTGATATCTAAAACAAAGATATGACTCTATATGAATGCCTCCGGCGGTGTACCGGGATGTGCAATGATCTAGTGTAGCCATGACATCAAAAAAATGGACAAGCCATGAAAACATCATGCTAGCTATCTTACGATCATGCAAAGCAATATGACAATGAATGCTCAAGTCATGTATATGATGATGATGGAAGTTGCATGGCAATATATCTCGGAATGGCTATGGAAATGCCATGATAGGTAGGTATGGTGGCTGTTTTGAGGAAGGTATATGGTGGGTTTATGGTACCGGCGAAAGTTGTGCGGTACTAGAGAGGCTAGCAATGACGGAAGGGTAAGAGTGCGTATAATCCATGGACTCAACATTAGTCATAAAGAACTCACATACTTATTGCAAAAATCTATTAGTCATCGAAACAAAGTACTACGCGCATGCTCCTAGGGGGATAGATTGGTAGGAAAAGACCATCGCTCGTCCCCGACCGCCACTCATAAGGAAGACAATCAATAAATAAATCATGCTCCGACTTCGTTACATAACGGTTCACCATACGTGCATGCTACGGGAATCACAAACCTCAAAACAAGTATTTCTACAATCCACAACTACCCACTAGCATGACTCTAATATCACCATCTTTATATCGCAAAACTATTGCAAGGAATCAAACATATCATATTCAGTGATCTACAAGTTTTATGTAGGATTTTATGACTAACCATGTGAATGACCAGTTCCTGTCATCTCTCTAAATAGATATAAGTGAAGCAAGAGTGTTTTAATTCTTTCTACAAAAGATATGCCCAAGCTCTAACAAATATAAGTGAAGCAAAATAGCATTCTACAAATGGCGGTTGTCTAAGTGAAGAGAAACAGGCAATCCAAACTTCAAATGATATAAGTGAAGCACATGAAGCATTCTATAAAGCCATACTCAAAAGATATAAGTGAAGTGCAATGAGCATTCTATAAATCAACCAAGGACCATCTCATACCATCATGGTGCATAAAAATAAAAATAAAAACCTAAATGCAAAAGACGCTCCAAGATTGCACATATCGCATGAACGAAACGAATCTGAAAACATACCGATATTTGTTGAAGAAAGAGGGGATGCCTCCCCAGCATCCCCAAGCTTAGATGCTTGAGTCTCCTTGAATATTTACTTGGGGTGCCTCGGGCATCCCCAAGCTTGAGCTCCTGCCTCTCTTCCTTCTTCTCACATCAAAACCTTCTCGATCATCGAACGCTTCATCCCCACAAAACTCCAACAGAAAACTCGGTAAGATCCGTTAGTATAATAAAGCAAATCACCACTATAAGTACTGTTGCAAACCAATTCATATTTTGTTTTTGCATTGTGTCTACTGTAGTATAACTTTTTCATGGCTTAATCCACTGATATAAATTGATAGTTTCATCAAAACAAGCAAACTATGCATCAAAAACAGAACAGTCTGTAGCAATCTGAACATTCACCATACTTATGATACTTGAACAATTCTACCAAAATTAGGAAAAATAAATAATTTGTATAGGAAGACAGTGCAAAAAGAATCAGAACCATTTGACATTCCAGCTAAAAATGTAAAATCGCGCACTACAGCCAAAGTTTCTGCCCTGCACCGTACAAACCATCAAGCAAATGTAAACATCCTAAAGGCAAACCTTGGAACATTATTTTTATAATACAATGGAATTGTACAAGGGGATAATTATTTTTGTTGAAAAGTTTCTGTAATCAAGATTCACAAAGTTGCCATGAGCATGAACAAAGTTCAAGGAGCTCTCCCACTTCAACAATGCTTGTCTTTCTCACTTTCACTTTTCTTTTTGAAAAGTTTTGGGTTCCCCTCTTTATTTTTGTTGTTTTTAAACTATATGAAAGCACTCAACAGAAATAAATGACTCTCTAAAACTTCCGGGTTGTCTCCCTGGCAGCGCTTTCTTTAAAGCCATTAAGCTAGGCATATAATGCTCAAGTAGTGAATCCACCCGGATCCCAAGGTATATCAAAGCCAATTTTAATTAACAATGATTTGTAATTTAGTAGTGAGCACAAAGTAACATATATCATGTAATGACGAAGTCTAACTCTCTTCCTATGCATCGGCATGTCATAAAAGAACAATTCATGCACGCATAGTAAAGGCCAATGCATAGTATAAACAGTTTCTTGCAATTTTATCATATTGGAAACATAGAGAGGTGGAGATATAGTTCCTCTCTCATAATAATTGCAAGTAGGAGCAGCAAGCACATGCATATTATATCTATCAAAATCATCATGTGCAACGGTAAAAGGCAGCCCATCAATGTAATCCTTAATAAGTGCAAACTTCTCCGATATAGTGTAGTCGGGAGAATTCAAAAAGATAATAGGACTATCATGCGTGGGTGCAATAGCAACAATTTCATGTTTAACATAAGGAACTATAGCAAGTTCATCTCCATAAGCATAATTCATATTGGCATCTTGGCCATAAGCATAGCAAGCATCATCAAAAAGGGATATTTCAAAAGAGTCGACGGGATCATAGCAATTATCATAATATTCATCCTTCGGTAAGCATGAAGGGGAATTAAACAATGTATGAGTTGAAGAGTTACTCCCATTATAAGGTGGGCACGGGTGATCAATCCGCTCTTCCTCCTTTTGTTCTTCGCTCTCCTCCTCATCTTTTTCATCCAATGAGCTCACATTGTCATCAATTTCTTCTTCCATAGACTCCTGCAAAATATTAGTCTCTTCTTGGACAGTGGAGACTTTCTTAATAAGTGCATTAATTTCATAATTGTATTCATAATTCTCATAGCAATATTTGAGGATAGCTAAATTTTCAGATCTATAACAAGCATCATCAATATCATCAAACTCTTTAAACATAGATTCAATTTCATAAGCACCCATAAAAGCAACAAATTCTTCTATTTGTTCCATATCATAGTATTCGTATATACCTCTAGCATAAGAAGCCAAAGTTTCATTATCATTAAATTTGCATGAAAAGGGGAGGTGTGGAGAATTCATCCTAGAGAAACAAGTATAATCATATTCCGAGCATAGTTGTCTAGCATACCACTTCAATATATAAATTTGATCCCATAATAGTTTCCCTTTTTGTGTCAAGCGATAATACTTAAAGTATTCACGTTGATCCAATGTTACTCCCATTACCAAATTGAATGGGGTTTTCTCAGGATTATTAAAGTAGTACATAATATCTTTCACATAACCAGCATCGAGGGTTTTAGGAGGTTCCCCATCTCCATGAGCAGAAAGTACACCTATTTTTTTGGTATTTCGTGTTCCATATCCATAACTAAAGATAAAGAACAACTAAGAACAACAAATAAAAATGACTTAGTGATAAAGCAAACAAGCACACACGAGAATATTCACCCCACGCTATTGCTCCCCGGCAACGGCGCCAGAAAAAGGTCTTGATAACCCACAAGTATAGGGGATCGCAACAGTTTTCGATAAGTAAGAGTGTCGAACCCAACGAGGAGCTAAAGGTAGAACAAATATTCCCTCAAGTTCTATCGACCACCGATACAACTCTACGCACGCTTGATATTCACTTTACCTAGAACAAGTATGAAACTAGAAGTACTTCGTAGGTGTTGTTGGATAGGTTTGCAAGGAAGTAAAGAGCACGAAAATAAAACTAGGGGCTGTTAAGGTAAAGAAACAATAAAGTAAATATAGCGAGTGTGGAAAAGTGGTGGTAGGAGTTGCGAAATTGCCCCTTAAGCAATTGACTACTTTACTAGACCGATATCAAGTATTATGTGGGAGAGGCCACTGCTAGCATGTCATCCCTGACTTGGAATTCCATGCACTTATGATTGGAACTATTAGAAAGCATCCGCAACTACTAATGTTCATTAAGGTAAAACCTAGCCATAGCATTAAGATATATTGGTCCCCTTCAATCCCATATGCATCAATTTCTATGCTAGGTTGAAGATTCTGTCACTCTTGCCCTCCAATACATAGTCCTATCAACATACAACTAACCCTAGGGTGTGATCCATGCGCGCGCTCATATGATGGGCACCAAAGGACAACAACATAACCACAAGCAAATTAAATCAATCATAGCAATTCATCAACCACCGATAGGACAACGAAAATCTACTCAGACATCATAGGATGGCAACACATCATTGGATAATAATATGAAGCATAAAGCACCATGTTCAAGTAGAGGGTACAGTGGGTTGCGGGAGAGTGGACCGTTGTAGATAGAGGGGGGAAGGTGATGGACATGTTGGTGAAGATGGCGGAGGTGTTCGTGAAGATCGCGGTGATGATGATGATGGCCACGGCAGCGTTCCGGCGCCACCGGAGGAGAGGGGGATAGGGCCCCCCTTCTTCCTTGACCTCCTCTCTAGATGGGAGAAGGGTTTCCCCTCTGGTCCTTGGCCTCCATGGCATGGGAGGGGCGAGAGCCCCTCCGAGATTGGATCTATCTCTCTGTTTCTCTCTGGTTCTGCGTTCTGTTCTGGCTCTGTTTCAGTGTTTCGTATATATATGGAGATCCGTAACTCCGATTGGCCTGAAACCTTCGCCGTGATTTTTTTCCGAATATTAGCTTTCTTGCGGCAAAAGAAGAGTGTCAACCGCCTTACGGTGGGCTCACGAGGGTAGGGGCGCGCCCTAAGGGGGGGCGCCCCCTGCCTCGTGACCACCTCGGGCACTGGTTCACATTGATTTTCCTTCTGAATTTTCCATATTTTCCAAAAATAAGCTCCGTCCGTTTTTATCCCGTTTGGACTCCGTTTGATATGGATATTCTGCGAAACCAAAAACATGCAACAGACAGGAACTGGCACTGGGCACTGGATCAATATGTTAGTCCCAAAAATAATATAAAAAGTTGCCAAAAAGTATATGAAAGTTCAATAATATTGGCATGGAACAATCAAAAATTATAAATACGACGGAGACGTATCAGGGATTTCACATGAGTTCTCGGCTACGTACATGCCTCAACAAAATGGAGTTCTTGAGAGGAAGAACCGGACTCTTATTGAGATGGGGAGAACGATGCTTGATGAGTACAAGACGCCAAAACACTTTTGGGCAGAAGCGGTTGAGACAGCTTGTCACGCAACAAATCGTCTATATCTTCACAAGCTACTCGGCAAGACGGCATACGAGCTTCTCACCAGTAACAAACCCCAAGTTGGATACTTTCGAGTATTCGGCTCAAAGTGCTATATTCTTGATAAGCATTGTCGCTCAAAATTTGCTCCTAAATCCCATGAAGTTTTCCTACTAGGTTATGGCTCGAACTCTCACACTTACCGTGTATACAACAATTTCACCCGAAAGGTTGAAGAGACGGTAGATGTGAAGTTTGATGAATCTAACGGCTCGCAAGTAGAGCAATTGCCAATTGATGTAGGAGACAAAGACCCTTCAGAAGCAATCCAAGACTTGTCTATTGGCAAGATTTGTCCAAGGGAGGTGAAGGAGAGTACCTCGTCCGTCCAAGTGGAAGCTTCTACCTCATGACAAGGTGAACCATGAGTTGACTCGGAGGCATCCACAAGTGGTACACGCCAAGATGAAGAAAATGAGGAAGTACACCAAGATGAACCTCATCAACCTCCCTCTCCACCTCCACAAGAGAACAACAACACCAACAACAAAGAAGGCCAAGCAGAAGAACAATATGATGAAGAAGATGTTCCACCCCGACCCAAACAAAATCTCTCACGTGTTAGAGCAAGAGTCTCAAGAGACCATCCCATCGAACAAATCTTTGACGATATCCAAACCGGGAGAATTACTCGCTCTAAAACTTGTTTGGCTAATTTCTATGAACATTATTCATCCATCTTCTAGTATTGAACGTATGAAGGTTGAAGAAGCGCTTTATGATCCGGACTGGGTGAATGCTATGCACGAGGAGCTACACAACTTCGAGAGGAACCAAGTGTGGACATTGGTAGAAAAGCCAGACAACAATCAAAATGTCATTGATACCAAATGGGTGTTTCCAGAATAAGCAACATGTTGATGGACAAGTTGTATGCAACAAGGCCTGTCTCGTCGCCCAAGGCTACACTCAAGTCGAAGGTATGGACTATGGTGAGACATATGCCCCTGTTGCTAGACTTGAGTCCATACGCATCTTACTTGCTTATGCCAATCATCATGATATCACATTGTATCAAATGAACATTAAAAGTGCTTTTCTAAATGGTGAATTTGAGGAGGAAGTTTATGTTAAACAAACTCTTGGCTTTGTTAATCCTAAGAATCCCGACCATGTTTACAAACTTCGCAAAGCTCTTTATGGTCTTAAACAAGCTCCTAGAGCGTGGTATAAATGCTTGACCAAGTTCCTTATTGAAAAAGGCTTTGAGATTGGAAAAATTGATTCTACTCTTTTTACTAAAAGGGTTAATGGTGAATTATTTGTGTGCCAAATTTATGTGGATGATATCATATTTGGTTCAACTAACCCTCATTTTAGTGAAAAGTTTGGAAGGCTAATGTCAGAGAAGTTTGAGATGTCTACGATGAGTGAGCTCAAGTTCTTTCTTGGTTTGCAAATCAAGCAAACTAAGGAGGGTACTTTTGTCTCCCAAACAAAGTATACCAAGGACTTATTCAAGAAGTTCAACATGCAACAAAGCAAAGGTATGAAAACACCCATGCCTACTAGTGGACATCTTGACTTGACAAATGATGGCAAACCGGTTGACCAAAAGGTTTATTGCTCTATGATTGGTTCATTGTTATATATATGTGCCTCCCATCCTGATATTATGCTAAGTGTGTGCATGTGTGCACGATATCAAGCGGCCCCTAAGGAATGTCATCTTAAGGCTGTGAAAAGGATAGTGAGATACTTAATTCATACACCAAACTTTGGCATTTGGTATCCTAAGAGGTCTTCTATTGATCTTGTTGGCTACTCCGATTCGGACTATGCCGGAGACAAGGTTGATATAAAGTGCACTTTGGGTACGTGTCAATTTCTTGGTAGATCTCTTGTGTCTTGGTTCTCCAAGAAACAAAACTCGGTATCCTTATCCACCGCTGAAGCGGAATACATTGCCGTCGGTTCATGTTGTGCTCAGTTACTTTGGATGACCCAAACTCTTAATGATTATGGGATTTATGTGAAACATGTTCCATTGCTTTGTGATAATGAAAGTGCTATTAAGATTGCTCACAATCCCGTGCAACATTCTCAAAGTAAGCATATTGAAGTTCGTCATCATTTCATTCGAGATCATCACTAGTGTGCATCGGTCCTAAACAAACGGTTTCTAACCCCTTTCGACAGCATCTGGAACCGTCGCCAAGTGAGTGTGGGCGATAGGGGGGTCCTTCCCACACGACCCAGAAACCATCGGGGGCAAGATATGCCCTCCTAGCACACACGTTCGGCAAATGAGGTCGTGTGCGACCGGCGAGCGCACAAATATGGAAATACGTACAGTATAGCTAAAAATACAATTATATCGCGAAATTGTTACCGGTCGCAAGTACATCCCACACAGTCAGTCCCCGCTAAACGTTTCTGTTCGTATGTACATCCCACATAGTCGCTCCAAGGAAAACGTTTGCGCAAGGTGGCGTAACGCAAACAGTTTTGAAGAGAATGTCGTGTGTGATTGTTCATTGATCCAACACGGTTTATTCCTAGAAACTATGTGCGTTGCCTGAGGTCATCGCCCACGGTGGTTTCTCATTAACCGTTTGCAATAGGAAAACCCAATTAGCAAGCTAATTGGCCAATTAGCAGGCTAATTGCCCTATTATTAATAATCTATTTACTAATCTAATTGACATTCATATTAAGAACATAATATATTCCATTTCCATATTAAGGAAGCAGGATTTCATAATTGAAATACATTAGAGTACAACATGATATAGCTTCAGCACTCAGCTACCCCATTACACAACTGCACCAGCAACAAGTTTCACATGCAACATCTAGAACCTTTCGAAATTAGCATCTTAGATGGTACATAGAGAGATGCATCTCATCTGGAAAACTGCTAAAGCGGAAGGTGAATATTGAGCCTTCATTCATGTTGAAGGTCTTTGCAACTTTAGGTCAGTGCATGTGGATGATTGACCGTCCATCCTTCGACCTCTTCAGGAACACTTCAATATTGAACCGTGGGTGTTGTATGAAAACTTTCCTCGCCTCCTGACCATAGAGGTGGTTTAAGAGGTAATCATCAGTGAAGCCTGAAAACAAGGATGTGCGTAAATATCTTCTCTATATTGGAAATGGGTCAAAGGAATACAAAAAGGCAAGGTATAATAGTTAGTACCATCTTGTAAACCTCAGTGCTTCCCATTGTTTCCTTGCAACACATATAAGGTAGTTAGTCGTCAGGTTAAGTAAGGGTTCGCATGCTATTAGTAAAATATGTTGATGATAAATAAGCACATTGCAGATTCATCAGATTAATTCAAGCCACATGGAAAACCCATTTATCCAAACCAAGCATGATTAAGAACTAGGAAATATAGCACTTGTATATGTTTCTCATGTATTAAGTGCAGCCAAATTCGATTTATTCCTCACATGGTATACAATAACAAAATGCAGCCACAACAATTGAACATCGTATTGCAGAATTGAACCAAGCAGTTAACTAAACACCACAACAAATAAACCAAACGTTAACTGAGCACCACATTGCACAATATAACATACTCTTAATAGAAGATCATACAGTTAACCAAACCAAGCATGCTTAACAACTTGGAAATATAGCAAGTATTTGTTTCTCGTGTATTTAGTACAAGCAAATTCAATTTATTCCTCACATGGTATACAATAACAGAATGCAACCACTACAATTGAACATCGCATTGCAGAATTGAACCAAGCAGTTAACTAAACACCACAAAAAGTGAACCAAGCCACAACAAATGAACCAAGCAGTTAAGTAAGCACCAATTGAACAATATAACATACTCTTAATAAAAGATCAGACAGTTAACCAAACCAAGAATGCTTAACAACTTGGAAATATTGCACCCTGAAGAATTGAACATCACATTTGCAGAATTGAACCAAGAAGTTAATTGAACACCACATTGCACGACATATAGAACATATACACTATAGCAGAAGATTGCATGGTAAAAGTAGATAGCACAATTCACTAGAATTTGTTAAGGAAAGGCAGTAGCTAGCAAACTGAACATGGGTCCTTATAGTGAGATAATAAGACAAGCTACACCTCACTGTCGGAGATATCGATGACGATTGGCTCCTTGGACATGGAAGAGGGCGAGGCCTCCGCATCATGGGTGCCCTCGTTGTAGTGGTGAATTGCCTGAGCCACTCCGGGCACCAACCTGCTGGCTCTTGAGATGAGGTAAGCACGTGCATGCTGAGAAAACACCTCGTAGTCTTCATCGAAGGCACTGACGGTGGCCTCAAGAAAATGCCACGAACTGCCGTTTAAAACAGCCAACCGCGTCGCGGCGTCGGCACACTAGGCATCAACAGTAGCCTCGACGGCAGGGTGCTCCTCCAAGATCTAGGGTCGACATGAATGGCAGCCATCGCGACCTCATCCGTGCGTGCGGCCGTGATTTGCTTCTCCGCTACCAAATGCTCCTTGAGGTCACTGCATGCACCATGGCTTAGGCCGGCGCTTATTTGGTGGAGGGGTCGGTGATTTGGGTGGAAGATGTCGCGCTTGCGCTAGCAGTCGGGGCATGTGGGTTGTGGAAGGAGGAGGAGGATGGGGGTCGGTGTGGATTACCGGCCTGGATAGGCGAGGCCGAGCAACGTGAAGGAGGGTCGTCGGCGAGGAGGCGGTGGCACTGTGATAACCCACAAGTATATGGGATCAATTGTAGCCTCTTTCAATAAGTAAGAGTGTCAAACCCAACGAGGAGCTAAAGGTAGAACAAATATTCCCTCAAGTTCTATCGACCACCGATACAACTCTACGCACGCTTAACGTTCGCTTTACCTAGAACAAGTATGAAACTAGAAGTGCTTTGTAGGTGTTGTTGGATAGGTTTGCAAGATAATAAAGAGCGCGTAAATAAAAATTAGGGGCTGTTTAGATGAAGACACAACTAAGTTAGTTTTAGTAGAGAGCTATTTGTCACACAAGAAAGTTATTTGTCCCTAGGCAATCGATAACTAGACCAGTAATCATTATTGCAATTTTATTTGAGGGAGAGGCATAAGCTAACATACTTTCTCTTCTTGGATCATATGCACTTATGATTGGAACTCTAGCAAGCATCCGCAACTACTAAAGATCATTAAGAAAAAACCCAACCATAACATTATAAGGCTCAAGTCCTCTTTATTCCCATATGCAAACAACCTACTTACTCGGGTATGTGTTTCTATCACTCACGCCACCCACCATAAGCAAATCATGAACATATTGCAAACCCTACAGCGGGGATCCCTCACGCTTGCGCGACACGGAGAGCACCATAGGACAGCACCAATAATAAAACATGCAACTCAAACCAATCGCAATAATCAATTAACCCATAGGACAAAACGGATCTACTCAAACATCATAGGATAGCCATACATCATTGGGAAATAATATATAGCGATGAGCACCATGTTTAAGTAGAGATTACAGCGGGTAAAAGAGGGGTTACACCGCTGCATAGAGGGGGGAGAGTTGGTGATGATGGCGGTGAAGTTGTTGGTGCGGATTGCGGTGATGATGATGGCCCCGACAGCGTTCCGGCGCCACCGGGAGAGAGGGGGAGAGCCCCCCCCTTCTTCTTATTCTTCCTTAACCTTCTCCCTAGATGGGAGAAGGGTTTCCCCTCTGGTCCATGGCCTCCATGGCATCTCGCCCCTCCGAGATTGGATTTGTCTCTCTGTCTCTCTCTGTTTCTGCACTTTAGATTCTGCCCTTTCACCGTTTCTTATATTCCCGGAGATCCGTAACTCCGATTGGGCTGAAATTTGAAAACGATTTCTATCCGGATATTGGCTTTCTTGCGGCGAAAGAAGGGCACCAACCTCCTTACGAAGTGTCCACGAGGGCCCAGGCCACGCCTGACCCCCTGGGGCGTGCCCCTCACCCTCGTGGGCCCCTCGGGCATCGTCTCACGTTGATTCCACTTGCCAAAATTCACATATATTCCAAAAACATTCTCCGTCAGTTTTTATCCCGTTTGGACTCCGTTTGATATGGATTTTCTGTGAAATAAAAAACATGCAAAAAACAGGAACTGACTCTCGGCACTGGATCAATATATTATTCCCAAAAATAGTATAGAAAGTTGCCAAAAGTATATGAAAGTTGTAGAATATTGGCATGGAACAATCAAAAATTATAGATACGACGAAGACATATCAGCATCCCCAAGCTTAATTTTTGCTCGTCCTCGAGTAGGTAAATGATTAAAAAATAATTTTTGATGTGGAATGCTACCTAGCATAAATTTGATCATATATCTAATCATGGCACAAATATTAAGACATAAGTGATTCAAAGCAATAGTCTATAATTTGACATAAAGACATCAATACTCAGGCATCCCAACAAACAATCATGTCTTTCAAAATATCAACGACAAAGAAAGCTATCCCTACAAAATGATATAATCTTGTCATGCTCTGTCTTCTTAACACAAAGTATTTATCATGCACAACCCCGATGACAAGCTGAGAAATTGGTTCATACTTTTTAACGCGCTTCAGCTTTTTCAATCCTCATGAAATACATGAGCGCAAGCCATGGACATAGCACTATGGGTGGAATAGAATATGATGATGGAGGTTGTGTGGAGAAGACAAAAAAGGAGAAAGTCTCACATCGATGCGGCTAATCAATGTGCTATGGAGATGTCCATCAATTGATGTCAATGTGAGGAGTAGGGATTTCCATGCAACGGATGCACTAGAGCTATAAGTGTATGAAAGCTCAAACTGAAACTAAGTGGGTGTGCATCCAACTTGCTTTCTCATGAAGACCTCGGACATTTGAGGAAGCCCATCATTGGAATATACAAGCCAAGTTCTATAATGAAAATTCCCACTAGTATATGAAAGTGATAACTCAAGAGACTCTCTATATGAAGAACATGGTGCTACTTTGAAGCACAAGTGTGGTAAAAGGATAGTAGCATTTCCCCTTCTCTCTTTTTCTCTCATTTTTTTGTTTTTTTTGGTGGGCTTCTTTGGCCTCTTTTTTTATTTGGGCTTCTTTGGCCTCTTTTATTTTTATTTTTAAAGTCCGGAGTCTCATCCCGACTTGTGGGGGAATCATAGTCTCCATCATCCTTTCCTCACTGGGGCAATGCTCTAATAATGATGGTCATCACACGTTTATTTACTTACAATTCAATATTACAAATCAATGTCAAGAACAAAGTATGAATCTATATGAATGCCTCCGGCAGTGTACCGGGATGTGCAATGATCTAGCATAGCAAAGATATCAAAAAATGGACAAGCCATGAAAATAGCATGCTAGCTATCTTACGATCATGCAAAGCAATATGACAATGAATGCTCAAGTCATGTATATGATGATGATGGAAGTTGCATGGCAATATATCTCGGAATGTCTATGGAAATGCCATGATAGGTAGGTATGGTGGTTGTTTTGAGGAAGATATAAGGAGGCTTATGTGTGATAGAGCGTATCGTATCACGGGGTTTGGATGCACCGGCGAAGTTTGCACCAACTATCGAGGTGAGAAAGGGCAATGCACGGTACCATAGAGGCTAGCAAATTGCGAAAAGGTAACGGGGTTTGGATGCACCAGCTAAGTTTGCACCAACTCTCGAGGTGAGAAAGGGCAATGCACGGTACCATAGAGGCTAGCAAATTGCGAAAAGGTAAGAGTGCATATAATCCATGGACTCACATTTGTCATAAAGAACTCATATACTTATTGCAAAAGTTTATTAGCCCTCGAAGCAAAGTACTGCTACGCATGCCCCTAGGGGGATATATTGGTAGGAAAATACCATCGCTCATCCCCGACCGCCACTCATAAGGAGGACAATCAATAATAAATCATGCTCCAACTTTGTAGCATAACGAGAGACTATACGTGCATGCTTTGGGAATCACAAACCTTAACACCAATATTCTTACTAAACACAACCATTTACTAGTACCTCCCACATATTATCATCTCTATATCGCAAAACTATTACAAGGAATCAAACATATCATATTCAGTGATCCATAAGTTTTATGTAGGATTTTATGACTAACCATGTGAATGACCAATTCCTATCATCTCTATAAATAGATATAAGTGAAGCAAAGATATGCCCACACTCTAACAAATATAAGTGAAGCAAAAGAGCATTCTACAAATGGCGATTTTCTATGTGAAGAGAAACAGGCAATCCAAACTTCAAATGATATAAGTGAAGCACATGAAGCATTCTATAAAGCCATACTCAAAGAATATAAGTGAAGTGCAATGAGCATTCTATAAATCAACCAAGGACTATCTCATACCAGCATGGTGCATAAAATAAAAGTGAAAACTAAATGCAAAAGATGCTCCAAGATTTGCACACATCGCATGAACGAAACGAATCCGAAAACATACCGATACTTGTTGAAGAAAGATGGGATGCCTTCCGGGCAACCCCAAGCTTAGACGCTTGAGTCTCCTTGAATAAAGATGGGATGCCTTCCGGGCAACCCCAAGCTTAGACGCTTGAGTCTCCTTGAATATTTACTTGGGGTACTTGGGAATCCCCCAGCTTGAGCTCTTGCCTCTCCTACTTCTCCTCACATCGAGACATTCTCGATCTTCAAACACTTCATCCACACAAAACTCAACAGAAAGCTCGGTAAGATCTGTTAGTATAATAAAGCAAATCACTACTATAAGTACTATTGCAAACCAATTCATATTTTGTTTTCGCATTTCAGCTACTGTAATATAACTTTTCCATGGCTTAATACACTGATAGAAATCGATAGTTTCATCAAAACAAGCAAACTATGCATCAAAAACAGAATCTGTCTTAAACAGGACAGTTTGTAGGAATATGAACATTCACCATACCTCTAGTACTCCAAAAATTCTGAACAAATTAGGAAAAATAAACAATTTGTATATAAAGACATTGCAAAAAGTTTCAGAACCGTTTGACGTTCCAATAAGAAATGTAAAATCGCGCACTACAGCCAAAGTTTCTGTCTTGCACCGCACAAACCAACAAGCAATGTAAACATCCTAAAGGCAAACCTTGGCACATTATTTTTATTTTTAAACTTTATAAAAGCACACAACAGAAATAAATGACTCTATAAAACTTCCGGGTTGTCTCCCTGGCAATGCTTTCTTTAAAGCCATTAAGCTAGGCATATAGTGCTCAAGTAATGGATCCACCCGGATCCCAAGGTATATCAAAGCCAATTTTAATTAATAATGATTTGGCATTTAGTAGTGAGCACAAAGTAACATATATCATGCAACAAAGAAGTCTAACTCTCTTCCTATGCATCGACATGTCATAAAAGAACAATTCATGCACACATAGTAAAGGCCAATGCATAGTATAAACAATTTCTTGCAATTTTATCGTGTTGGAAACATGGAGAGGCGGAGATGTAGTTCCTCTCTCATAATAATTGCAAGTAGTATCAGCAGGCACATGCATACTATATCTATCAAAATCATCATGTGTAGTAGTAAAATGCAACCCATCAATATAATCCTTAATAAGGGCAAACTTCTCCGATAGTGTAGTCGGGAGAATTCAAAAAGATAATAGGACTATCATGCATGGGTGCAATAGCAACAATTTCATGTTTAAAATAAGGAACTATAGCAAGTTCATCTCCATAAGAATAATTCATATTGGCATCTTGGCCACAAACATAGCAAGCATCATCAAAAAGGGATATTTCAAAAGAATCAACGAGATCATAGCAATCATCGTAGCAATCATCCTTCGATAAGCACGAAGGTAAATTAAACAATGTATGAGTTGAAGAGTTACTCTCATTAGAAGGTGGGCACAGGTAGCTATTCCGCTCTTCCTCCTTTTGTTCTTCGCTCTCCTCATCATCTTTTTCATCCAATGAGCCCACAGTTTCATCAATTTCTTCTTCCATAGACTCCTGCAAAATATTAGTCTCTTCTTGGATAGCGTAGACTCTCTCAATAAAATCATAAATATCGGAATTGAATTCATAATTCTCGTAGCAATATTTAAGTATAGCAAAATTTTCAGGTCTGTAAACAGCATCATCAAGATTTTCACACTCTTTAAACAAAGATTCAATTTCATAAGCACCCATAAAAGCAACAAATTCTTCTATTTGTTCCAGATCATAGTAATCATATATACCATTAGCATAAAAAGCCAAGGTTTCATCATCATTAAATTTGCATGAAAAGGGAAGGTGTGGAGCCTTCATCATAGAGCAACAAGTATAATCATGTCTCAAGCATAGTTCCCGAGCATACCACTTCAATATATGAATTTGATCCCATAATAGTTTCCCTTTTTGAGATATGCGGTGTTGCACATAACAAGCATGCTCATCTAAAGATTTTCCCTCAACTAAGCTAGCTGGGGTTTCAGCCCGAGCACGTAGGGATCAAAGATGATCCAAGTAAAAAGCCTCAGTAGTGTGATAGATTTTGAGTGGTTCTTCAACCATTGGTTCAGTAGGTACCACTAATTTATTTGTTATTTTGCGTTTCCTACCCATAACTAAAGATAGAAAACAAGAGAACAAAATAAAAACTACTTAGTGATAAAGCAAACAAGCACACACGAGAATATTCACCCCACGCTATAACTCCCCGGCAACGGCGCCAGAAAAAGGGCTTGATAACCCACAAGTATAGGGGATCAATTGTAGCCTCTTTCGATAAGTAAGAGTGAACAAATATTCCCTCAAGTTCTATCGATCACCGATACAACTCTACGCACGCTTAACGTTCGCTTTACCTAGAACAGGTATGAAACTAGAAGTGCTTTGTAGGTGTTGTTGGATAGGTTTGCAAGATAATAAAGAGCGCATAAATAAAAATTAGGGGCTGTTTAGATGAAGACACAACTAAGTTAGTTTTAGTAGAGAGCTTTTTGTCACACAAGAAAGTTATTTGTCCCTAGGCAATCAATAACTAGACCGGTAATCATTACTGCAATTTTATTTGAGGGAGAGGCATAAGCTAACATACTTCCTATTATTGGATCATATGCACTTATGATTGGGACTCTAGCAAGCATCCTCAACTACTAAAGATCATTAAGGTAAAACCCAACCATAGCATAAAAAGGCATCACGTCCTCTTTATTCCCATATGCAAACAACCTACTTACCCGGGTCTGTATTTCTATCACTCACGCCACCCACCATAAGCAATTCATGAACATATTGCAAACCCTGCAACGGGGATCCCTCACGCTTATGCGACACGAGAGCACCATAGGACAGCACATAATAAAACATGCAACTCAAACCAATCACGATCATCAATTAACCCATAGGAAAAAAATGATCTACTCAAACATCATAGGATAGCCATAGATCATTGGGAAATAATATATAGAGTTGAGCACCATGTTTAAGTAGATATTACAGAGGGTAAAAGAGGGGTTACACCGCTGCATAGAGGGGGGGAAGAGTTGGTGATGATGGCGGTGAAGTTGTTGGTGTAGATTGAAGTGATGATGATGGCCCCGGCGGTGTTCCGGCGCCACCGGGAGAGAGGGGGAGAGAGCCCCCCTTCTTCTTCTTCTTCCTTGACCTTCTCCCTAGATGGGAGAAGGGTTTCCCCTCTGGTCCATGGCCTCCATGGCATGGGAGGGGCGAGAGCCCCTCCGAGATTGGATCTGTCTCTCTGTCTCCCTCTGTTTCTCCGCTTTAGATTCTGCCCTTTCACCGTTTCTTATATTCTCGGAGATCCGTAACTCCGATTGGGCTGAAATTTGGACACGATTTCTATTCGGATATTGGCTTACTTGCGGCGAAAGAAGGGCACCAACTGCCTTGTGGAGTGGCCACAAGGGCCCAGGGCGCGGCTGACCCCCTAGGGCGCGCCCCTCACCCTCGTGGGCCCCTCGGGCATCGTCTCACGTTGATTCCACTTCCCAAAATTCACATATATTCCAAAAAATTCGTCAGTTTTTATCCCGTTTGGACTCCGTTTGATATGGATTTCTGTGAAACAAAAAACATGCAACAAACAGGAACTGGCTATGGGCACTGGATCAATATGTTATTCCCAAAAGTAGTATAAAAAGTTGCCAAAAGTATATGAAAGTTGTAGAATATTGGCATGGAACAATAAAAAATTATAGATACGACGGAGACGTATCACGCTGCAAGCAAGGAGTGAAGGTTTCAACTTGGAAATGAAGGCAGAAAGGGGGGAAATGTGGCTTTTGGTAAGGGGGAGGGGGCAGGGAGGTAGATATTTCCGCGGAAGCCGAAAATTTGGAATCGCTTCAGCCAAAAAACTGGTGTGCAAAGTGTCATCACACACGCTCCCTTATTTAGACACGGTCCAAAGATATTTTGTGCTGCATCTCACACGGTTGGTTATAATAAACTGTGTGGGATCTACTTGATTTTTGGTCTTGATTTGAATTACATAATGGGGTCACAACAGCCATGGACGGTGTTTGAATTGGTAGACCTTTTATCTGCAGTGATCATAAAAGAATTGGAATTATTCAGGGTTTGTTTTGACATTTTTATGCACTAAGTGAGTTTTCAATGCATGTATGTGCATAATTCAAATTTGAACTACATGCACATGCTCCAGTGCATATAAATTCGTTGAGAAATCAAATCTTTGTCCTTGGGTGCATGCTTAGGTCCCATGCAAGAAATGGGAATGAATTCCAAACACCATGGCACCGTTGATTGCCAGCAAAATAGTGAGATGCCTGGTTTTTAAATTCTAGTAAATCCAAAACTTGTCTGAAATTCAAGAAACTTGGCATGCTATCATGGAGCGGCATCAACATGCCGTGGTACAAATTTTTTCCCATTTGGGACAGGTTTGGGTATATGCTTCTCACAAACCGGAGCTTCTCACAACAAGCATGATGGTTTTTGGTAGGGAACGTCCAACCTTTCGAGACGAAACGATATCCATTGCCTCTTATTGCTTTCAAGTTTTTTTCTTGTGTCAACATAGAACAACAAGAGTGTTGTGTGAACTTTTGTGATTTTTTGGGGTTCGTTTGGACAGTTTTATGCATTAACTGAGTTTTCAATGAATCTACGTGCATAATTCAAATTTGAACTACATGCGCATGCTCCAGTGCATATAAATTCATTGGAAAAATCAAATATGTGTCCTTGGGTGCATGCTTAGGTCCCATGCAAGAAATGGGAATAAATTTCAGACACTAGGGCACAGTTGATTGCCGGCAAAATAGTGAGATGCCTGGTTTTTAAATTCTAGTAAATCCAAAACTCGTCTGAAATTCATGAAACTTGGCATGCTACCATGGAGTGGCATCAACATGTCGTGGTACAAATTTTGTCCCATTTGGGGCAGGTTTGGGTATATTCTTCTCGCAAACCGGAGCTTCTCACAGCAAGCATGATGGTTTTTGGTAGGGAACGTCCCACCTTTGGCGACGAAACGATATCCATTGCCTCTTATTGCTTTCAAGTTTTTTCTCATGTCAACATAGAACAACACGAGTGTTGTGTGAATTTTTGTGATTTTTCGGGGTTCGTTTGGACATTGTTATGAATTACCTGAGTTTTCAATGCATTTATGTGCATAATTCAAATTTGAACTACATGCGCATGCTCCAGTGCATATAAATTCGTTGAAAAATCAAATATGTGTCCTTGGGTGCATGCTTAGGTCCCATGCAAGAAATGAGAATGAATTTCAAACACCAGGGCACCGTTGATTGCCGGCAAAACAGTGAGATGCCTGGTTTTTAAATTCTAGTAAATCCAAAACTCGTCTGAAATTCATGAAACTTGGCATGCTATCATGGAGCGGCATCAACATGTCGTGGTACGAATTTTGTCCCATTTGGGGCAGGTTTGGGTATATGCTTCTCACAAACCGGAGCTTCTCACAACAAGCATGATGATTTTCGGTAGGGAACGTCCACCTTTGGGGACGAAACGATATTCATTGCCTCTTATTGCTTTCAAGTTTTTTTCTCGTGTCAACATAGAACAACAGGAGTGTTGTGTGAATTTTTGTGTTTTTTCGGGGTTCGTTTGGACATTTTATTCATTAACTGAGTTTTCAATGCATTTATGTGCATAATTCAAATTTGAACTACATGCGCATGCTCCAGTGCATATAAATTCATTGGAAAATCAAATATGTGTCCTTGGGTGCATGCTTAGGTCCCATGCAAGAAATGGGAATGAATTTCAAACACCAGGGCACCGTTGATTGCTGGCAAAATAGTGAGATGCCTGGTTTTTAAATTCTAGTAAATCCAAAACTCGTCTGAAATTCATGAAACTTGGCATGCTATCATGGAGCGCCATCAACATGTCGTGGTACAAATTTTGTCCCATTTGGGGCAGGTTTGGGTATATTCTTCTCGCAAACCGGAGCTTCTCACAACAATCATGATGGTTTTCGGTAGGGAACGTCCACCTTTGGGGACGAAATGATATTCATAGCCTCTTATTGCTTTCAAGTTTTTTCTCGTGTCAACATAGAACAACAGGAGTGTTGTGTGAATTTTTGTGTTTTTCGGGGTTTGTTTGGACATTTTTATGCATTAACTGAGTTTTCACTGCATTTATGTGCATAATTCAAATTTGAACTACATGTGCATGCTCCAGTGCATATAAATTCATTGAAAAATCAAATCTGTGTCCTTGGGTGCATGCTTAGGTCCCATGCAAGAAATGGGAATGAATTTCAAACACTAGGGCACCGTTGATTGCCGGCAAAACAGTGAGATGCCTGGTTTTTAAATTCTAGTAAATCCAAAACTCATCTGAAATTCATGAAACTTGCCATGCTATCATGGAGCGGCATCAACATGTCGTGGTACGAATATTGTTCCATTTGGGGCAGGTTTGGGTATACGCTTCTCACAAACCGGAGCTTCTCACAACAAGCATGACGGTTTTCGGTAGGGAACGTCCCACCTTTGGGGACGAAACGTGATGAGGACATCAATACCATTGTTACACCCACGACCCTGCTGCTATACATACTGGACCAATTACTAGAGCTCGCGCATGCCAATTAAATTATCAGGTACTTTTGTTTCTTGGTAATGATTCTAATGTTCATGAGAATATGATGCTGCCTAAATTGGATACATTTGTTTTGCTTACAAATGAATGGCCTAGCTTGGAGAAGGATGAACATTGGAGCAAGAACAAGCATGGAGTTGATGGCATGCACAAGGGAAACAGGAACAAAGTTTCAAGTGAGGATTTCAGGACTTTGAAGCCACCATAATGAGTGCACGAAGCCTTGGACGAAATATACAAGATGCCACTTTATAATTTTCGTCCAGAGGCTATTGTAGGTGCTGCATCACCTTATTATTGGTCCAGGCCCATGTATTTTCGAAATACTTAAGTATAGGTTGTTTTTAGAGTCTGTATATGTGGGGAAACAAGAGTTAGGGTTGGTTTCGGACCCCTCCTCCAAGGGCCACGAAATTCCCCCCTCTTCCTCCATATATACAGCCCTTAGGGCGTCGTTTAGACTTTGGGTTTGGTTTAGATTAAAAGTTTGCCATAGCCGCAACTTCGTGTACTTTGTTTGTGTTCAACGACCAGACCAAGACGTCACATAACCCCACCTTGATCAATAAAGCTTTCATCTTATATTCACAGTATCCAGATTGCAATCTCAGTTTCTTGCTTGTTCTTCGTTTGTTCGCAGGAAACAAACCCTCGTGGTCAGGTTGATCGTGCTCCGGCATGGTCAATAACCCCTCGGAAGTTGGTTTAGCGATTGCTAAGGCGTGACGTCTCGAACGTTCGTAGTCGGATCATCAAGGTCGACTCTCACAGAAAACGATAGCCACCATCTCATCGAAACATCCGGACACCTTTGCCTTTATCAAGTGGTATCAGATTTCCAGGTTGCTTGGTGAGATTTTATAGTTTTTCATAGTTTAGATCAAGTCTGTTCTTCATACCTACAGTCCATGAAAAAGCCAAAAAACAATTTTAGGGTTAGGTCATCATATCTGAACCAATATGAGCCTTTGCATAGTCTTTTTAGAGTTTTGTTTTGTTGAATTTGCGGTTGCATCATCGTGTCGAGTTGCTGGTCTGAGCGTCTAGTCCCTTAGAGTTTCGAGTTCTGTTAACAGGTTGTCACGCCGCCGCCGCACCATCGTTGTCGGTGTCAAAACCGGCGGATCTCGGGTACGGGGTCCCGAACTATGCGTCTAGGCCGGATGGTAACAGGAGGCAAGGGACACGAAGTTTTACCCAGGTTCGGGCCCTCTTGATGGAGGTAAAACCCTACGTCCTGCTTGATTAATATTGATGATATGGGTAGTACAAGAATAGATCTACCACGAGATCGGAGAGGCTAAACCCTAGAAGCTAGCCTATGGTATGATTGTTGTGTATGAATGTGTTGTCCTATGGACTAAAACCCTCCGGTTTATATAGACATCGGATAGGGTTAGGGTTACATAGAGTCGGTTACAATGGTAGGAGATCTACATATCCGTATCGCCAAGCTTGCCATCCACGCCAAGGAAAGTCCCTTCCGGACACGGGACGAAGTCTTCAATCTTGTATCTTCATAGTCCAGGAGTCCGGCTGAAGGTATAGTCCGGCCATCCGGACACCCCCTAATCCAGGACTCCCTCAGTATCCCCTGAACCAGGCTTCAATGATGACGAGTCTAGCGCGCAGATTGTCTTCGGCATTGCAAGGCGGGTTCCTCCTCCAAGTACTTCATAGAAGATTTTGAACACAATGATAGTGTCCGGCTCTGCAAAATAAGTTTCCACATATTGCCATAGAGAGAATAATATTTACACAAATCTAATCTCCTGACGTATTCCGTAGTGTGACATCACACCACGGCCAAGCCTTTATTCGAATCGTTTTACTGTCCCATCTTAGCGTGTTATGCGAGGCGGTTTCCTTGGCACGTCTTGTTAAAGTAGAGATCGTGCCCCCTTATTCCGGGATTCTCATCAATACGGGCGTGGGTAACCCAACCGCGCCATTGATTATGGCGCTTGGGAGATAAGTGAGTTTTACCAGGCTGGTGGGGACGCATAGTCGCGTCCACCCATATAAGGGGATAAGGATCCACCTTTTCACCTACGCCTTCTTCCTCCTTTGCCTATCCATTTTCGCGCACTCGAGCTCCAGCGCCCAAGTACGCACTCCCCACCTCAACCTTCTCCAGCCATGTCCAGAGCGGGAGGCAAGTGGATGGTCTCCTCCGTTACAAAGGGACACATCAAAAGACTAAGGAAGGCCGGATACTTGTCCAACGACATTGCGCACCGGCTTCCCGAAGAGGGGCAGCTCATCCCTACTCCTAGGCCCCATGAGAGGGTGGTGTTCCTCCCCCATTTCCTCCGCGGACTGGGTTTCCCTCTCCACCCATTTGTCCGGGGGCTCATGTTCTACTATGGCCTGGATTTCCACGGTCTGGCCCCGAACTTTGTCCTCAACATCTCGGCGTTTATCGTCGTGTGCGAGGCCTTCCTCTGCATCCGCCCCCATTTCAGCCTATGGCTCAAGACTTTTAATGTCAAGCCGAAGGTGGTGCGCGGCAACTAGGAGGAGTGCGGAGGCGCCATGGTGGGCAAGATGCCCAACATCTTGTGGCTTGAGGGCTCCTTTGTGGAGACCCTGAAGGGGTGGTAATCAGGGTGGTTTTACATCACCGAGCCGCGCGACCCTAAGTGGGTTGCAGCCCCCGAGTTCCGATCCGGACCCCCAACGCGGCTCACGTCCTGGAAAGAGACGGGCCTGTCGTGGGGTAAAAAAAGGAGAGCTGATCGGACTCCAAACATGCGTCCAAACCCTGGTGGACAAGCAGCTCAAGCTTGCCAACGTAGTCCAGGTTATGCTCATCCTCCGGATCCTCCCGTGTCAACAACGGGCTTTCAACCTGTGGGAGTTCGACCTGGCACGGCACCGAACTCTGACAGGCTCTTCGACACGACGTACGAAGATGCCTGGAAGGTGCTTTTCAAAGGCGCCGAGGCCCCCACATCCGCTACCGAGGATCGCGGATTCAGCACGCAGCGTCACGCTCGTGCGGTAAGCTATTTTTACCTTCTACATGGTATCAGTTTTTCATAGTTTGACTCCATGCGGGATCTAAGCTCCCTTACCTTTGACAGGGTTGGCAGGAGACGTCCGGACAAATCAACTGTCCGGCTCCTTTGCCCGAAGGCCCAGCGGACGCTCGTTTAGCGAAGCTGCTGGTTCCGGCACCCTATGTGGTGCCAGAGAAGAAGGCCAAGAAGAAGGCCGCGGGGACTATAAAGAGTGCCCGGCGCCAGGAGGTGTCGAATCCATCATCCGACGGCTCCAAGACGCACTCCTCCCACGAAGACGAGGAGGAGGAAGAAGAGACCTCTCCCCCCCAGCGGGGGAAGGGAAGAAAAGGAAGGCCGCCCCAACTGGGGAGGCCGAAGGGTCCAAGAAGGGAAAAACCCTTCCTCCGGACTACTCCACCGACGCCGACGACGGCGAAGAGGAGTGGCCGCACAGGGCCAAGCCCCTGGCGAAATCGTAAGTATCCGGATACCAGAGTAATTCATAGTATTCCTTTATTGCACAACTTTCCCTCATGTCGAATATGATTATGCAGCCCACTGAGGGAGTCCTGGATTAGGGGGTGTACGGGTAGCCGGACTATACCTTCAGCCGGACTCCTGGACTATGAAGATACAAGATTGAAGACTTCGTCTCGTGTCCGGATGGGACTTTCCTTGGCGTGGAAGGCAAGCTTGGCGATGCGGATATTCAAGATCTCCTACCATTGTAACCGACTTTATGTAACCCTAACCCTATCCGGTGTCTATATAAACCGGAGGGTTGTAGTCCGTAGGCAATCAACTCCATACACAACAATCGTACCATAGGATAGCTTCTAGGGTTTAGCCTCCTTGATCTCGTGGTAGATCTACTCTTGTACTACCCATATCATCAATATTAATCAAGCAGGACGTAGGGTTTTACCTCCATCAAGAGGGCCCGAACCTGGGTAAAACATCGTGTTCCCTGCCTCCTGTTACCATCCGGCCTAGACGTACAGTTCGGGACCCACTACCCGAGATCCGCCGGTTTTGACACCAACATTGGTGCTTTCATTGAGAGTTCCTCTGTGTCGTCGCCTTTAGGCCCGATGGCTCCTTTGATCATCAACAACAATGCAGTCCAAGGTGAGACTTTTCTCCCCGGACAGATCTTCGTCTTCGGCGGCTTCGCTCTGCGGGCCAATTCGCTCGGCCACCTAGAGCAGATCGAAAGCTACGCCCCTGGCCATCAAGTCAGCTTTGGAAGTTTAAACTACACGGCTGACATCCGCGGAGACTTGATCTTCGACGGATTCGAGCCACAGCCAAGCGCGCCACACTGTCTCGATGGGCATGATATAGCTCTGCCGCCGAACAGTGCCTTGGAGGCCGCATACGCATCGGTTTCGACCATTGATTCGGAGCCCACTGCACCGATCGAGGATCAGCGGTTGGACGCTGCCTCAGGGGCTGCGATCTCAGAGGCGATCGAGCCGAACTCCAGCCCCGCACTCCGCATGGCCCGTGACTCCGTGGAGCCGGATTCCTCTCCGAACTCCGAGCCCCTCGCGCCCCTGCCGATCGAATCTGATTGGGCGCCGATAATGGAGTTCACCGCCGCGGACATCTTTCAGCACTCACCCTTCGGCGACATCCTGAATTCTCTAAAGTCTCTCTCTTTATCAGGAGAGCCCTGGCCGGATTACGGTCAGCGAAGGTGGGATACGGACGACGAGGAAATTCAAAGCCCACCCACCACCCACTTTGTAGCCACTGTCGACGATCTAACCGACATGCTTGACTTCAGCTCCGAAGACATCGACGACATGGACGACGATGTAGGAGACGAACAGGAACCAGCACCTGTAGGGCGCTGGAAGGCCACCTCGTCATATGACATATATATGGTGGATACTCCAAAAGATGGAGATGGCGATGGAACAGTGGGGGATGACGCCCCCAAGAAACAGCCAAAGCGCCGGCGTCAGTGGTGCCGCTCTAAATCCCGCCAAAGCAAAAACGGTGATTCCGGCACGGGAGATAATACTACCCCGGATAGCGCCGAAGAACACCCACCTCAGCAAGATTCGGCACAGGAAGATGGAGAAGCCAGCCCTCATGAGAGAGCAGCAGACCGAGAGGTCGAGGATGATAACTATACGCCTCCCTCCGAAGACGAGGCAAGCCTCGATGACGACGAATTCGTCATACCATCAGACCCCGCCGAACAAGAGCGTTTTAAACACAGGCTTTTAGCCACGGCAAGCAGCCTCAAGAAAAAGCAGCAACAGCTTAGAGCTGCCCAAGATTGGCTAGCTGACAGATGAACTGAAGTCCTTGCAGCCGAAGAGTATGAACTCGAACGGCCCTCCAAGAGTCACCTGAAGCGCAGGCCGCTACCCCGATCAGAGGAGGAAGCACCTACATCACCAGCGCATGACATGGCAGACCGGCCACCTCGCGGCCGCGACAGAGAGGCCTCTCGGCCCTCCACCCTAGCCATGCCCCGACGCCGCTCAACTAAGGCACGGGAAAATGCGCCCGACCTGCGAGACATACTGGAGGATAAGGCAAGACAAACAAGATCGATCTATGGATCGCGCAGGCGCCCTACGGCATGTGACAATGATCTCCACTCCGGATACAGCAAATCCGGCCGGGCCGAACACAACAGACATAGCTCTTCCGAGCTGCGTCATGATATAGCCCAGTACAGAGGCGCCGCACACCCGCTATGCTTCATGAATGAAGTAATGGATCATAAAATCCCAGAGGGTTTCAAACCCGTAAACATCGAATCATACGATGGCACAACAGATCCGGCGGTATGGATCGAGGATTATCTCCTTCACATCCACATGGCACGCGGCGATGATCTACACGCCATCAAATACCTCCCGCTCAAACTTAAAGGACCGGCCCGACATTGGCTTAACAACTTGCCAGCAGACTCAATTGGTTCTTGGGAGGACCTGGAAGCCGCATTCCTCAACAACTTCCAGGGCACTTACGTGCGACCACCGGATGTCGACGACTTAAGCCACATAATTCAGCAGCCAGAGGAATCGGCCAGACAATTCTGGACACGGTTCCTAACAAAGAAAAACCAGATAGTCGACTGTCCGGACGCAGAGGCCCTAGCAGCCTTCAAGCATAACATCCGTGATGAGTGGCTTGCCCGACACCTGGGACAGGAAAAGCCGAAATCCATGGCAGCCCTCACGACACTCATGACCCGCTTTTGCGCGGGAGAAGACAGCTGGCTAGCTCGCAGTAACAACTTATCAAAGAACCCTGGTAATTCGGATACCAAGGACAAAAGTGGCAGGACACGTCGGAATAAGCAAAAACGCCGCGTTAACAACGACAGCAATGAAGACACGGTAGTCAATGCCGGATTCAAAGGCTATAAATCCGGTCAGCGGAAAAAGCCATTCAAAAAGAATACTCAGGGCCCGTCCAGTTTGGACCAAATACTCGATCGCTTGTGCCAGATACATGGCACCCCCAAAAGGCCAGCCAATCACACTAACAGGGATTGTTGGGTGTTCAAGCAGACAGGCAAGTTACGGGCCGAAAACAGAGACAAGGGGCTGCACAGCGACAACGAGGAGCCCAAGCCGCCGAACAACAATGGACAGAAGGTCTTTCCCCCACAAGTGCGGACGGTGAACATGATATACGCAACCCACATTCCCAAGCGGGAGCGGAAGCGTGCGCTACGGGACGTATACGCGATAGAGCCAGTCGCCCCAAAGTTCAACCCATGGTCCTCCTGCCCGATCACTTTTGATCGAAGGGACCATCCCACTAGCATCCGTCATGGCGGCTTCGCCGCATTGGTTCTCGACCCAATCATCGACGGATTTCATCTCACAAGAGTCCTCATGGACGGCGGCAGTAGCCTGAACCTGCTTTATCAGGATACAGTGCGGAAAATGGGCATAGATCCCTCAAGGATTAAGCCCACAAGAACGACCTTTAAAGGCGTTATACCAGGTGTAGAAGCCAACTGTACAGGCTCAGTAACACTTGACGTGGTCTTCGGATCCCCGGACAATTTCCGAAGCGGAGAGTTAATCTTCGATATAGTCCCGTTTCGCAGTGGCTATCACGCCCTGCTCGGACGAACCGCATTCGCAAAGTTCAATGCGGTGCCGCACTACGCATATCTCAAGCTCAAGATGCCAGGCCCTCGAGGAGTAATTACGGTCAATGGAAACACCGAACGCTCCCTTCGTACGGAGGAGCATATGGCGGCTCTCGCAGCGGAGGTACAAAGTAGCCTTCTCAGGCAATTCTCCAGTCCGGCCATTAAAAAGCCAGACACTGCCAAGCGCGCCCAGAGTAACCCACAGCAAGATCGCCTGGCATACTCTGAGCAAGCGTAGCAATACGGCCCCAACCCCAGCTTTCGCGACATAGCGAAACCAGTACCTCGCATACATAACTACGCCCTTGAAATACCATGGGCACAGGGGAAGGGGCACAATAACGGCACGCCCAAAATACGGCTTAAAATGTACTAGGGGCTGCGGATTCTTTTTTTAATTTTTTCTTACTTTCAGGACTCCATACTTCGGACGACCTGTTCGGCAATTCGACTGCCGCACAAACGATGCAAGATCCAGGGAGGCAGACAAGCCATGCCGCATTATGGAACTCCCAGGTGGTCTCTGTTACGAGCGGTATACCTGTTTTAAATACAATTCCGCGGCCTGCCCCTGGTCAGGACATACTGAATAGTCCAATATCTTTTGCTTACCGCACTATTTGTATCGTTTGACTTTGATAAATAGCCTCTCTGCCCTTAAAGGCTCATCTAGTGACGTGCCACTCGCGCTCATTAAACCTGGGGGCTTCTTTAACAGAAGCTTATTTATACGGGCTTCACGCCCAACACATGCGTCAAACTTCCGCATGTACCTTTTTCTTCACCATTATATGCATCGATATGACTTAAGTTTTGGCCAAGCTGGGTTGCCTGGCTCCTGTGCTTACCCCTACGTTCCCGATTGTTCGGCTAGGAGGTAAAGGGAGCACCTCTGCGATTGTTACTGCCGGGTCAGCCGGATGTGTACCTCAGACTGGGTGAAGCCGAAAGCTAGCGTTCTTAAGGGAATATTCGGTCGGTGAGATAAAAGATGATCTTTTTACTCATTTTACGCGCCCCCAGATGCTTTTTTCTGCGTCTTTTTACGCAGTCCGGACATGCACTTTAGGGCATGCCTCCCAGCGAAAGGAACCCCTAACGGAACTATTCTCTCTGGAAGATGTTTCTTACTAACCATGTAATATAACATAACTAGTTGGGCACTTGTCTGATAAAGCACTAATGACCCCTACGCCTGGTCTCCATGCATACCACGGTTCTTATATAACCGCTATGGTATTCGGACACACTCCGGACCGTCAGGTCCCGAGGTTGAAGCGAAAAGGTCGGCAACGACAAACGATCTACAATCCGGCCAGAAGGCATTACACATGTCAATTCAAAATTACATAGTCATTATGACTGATTGTATTCCTCTTCTATACCATCTAACAGGCTGTCTAATGTATAGTCCGATTGCCTGGTTCCTTGTGCTGAGCGCCTCCCTCGAAGGACCCAACTATGGGAAAAAGAGCGCCCAGGTTTATCCCGAACACCCCAGCACTGGTGGCACGGGGGTAGAAGCCGATGACTGGCCATCTCTCAATTTTTGATAAACGGCTGAACAGAAAGTAATATTTTAAATTCAATAAGCATTGCTTAGCGCATATGAACAAGTTTTCAGTGCACAGGATAAACACGAGCGAGTTCATTCAAATATCACATCCTTGGTACATTCATCCGCCACAAGGCGGGCACCTGCAAGAACATCCTTGTAGTAGTTCTCGGGCTTGCGATGCTCCTTCCCCGGCGGCGGCCCGTCCTTCACAAGCTTCTCACCGTCCAGCTTACCCCAGTGCACCTTTGCACGGGCAAGGGCCCGATGGGCACCTTCGATGCAGACGGAGCGCTTGATGACCTCGAGCCTTGGACAGGCCTCCACCAGCCGCCGCACCAGCCCGAAGTAGCTCCCAGGAAGGGCCTCTCCGGGCCACAGCCGAACTATGAAGCCCTTCATGGCCTGTTCGGCCGCCTTGTGGAGCTCAACTAGCTGTTTCAGCTGGTCGCTCAAGGGCACAGGGTGTCCGGCCTCAGCATACTGAGACCAGAACACCTTCTCCGTCGAGCTGCCCTCTTCAGCTCGGTAGAATGCGGCGGCGGCGGATACGCTGCGGGGAAGATCTGCGAATGCCCCTGGAGAACTCCGGATTCAGGTAAGTAACAAGTAGTTTACTTTTATATTTCTGCTTTTCATAAAGAATGCCTTACCCGCTGCTATCTTCTTCATCTCCTCCAACTCTTGGAGGGCCTTTTGGGCTTCGGCCTTGGCAGACTTGGCAGTCTCAAGGGCCACCGCGAGCTCGGACGCTTGGGTCTTTGACTCAAGCTCCAAACTCTCATGTTTTTTCATAAGAGCCTGAAGCTCTTGCTGCACCTTGCCGACCTGAGCCCCAAGTTTCTCTCGCTCGGTGCGCTCCGCGGCCATTTTCTTTTCGGCCTCGGACAGCGCCTGCTTGAGGGTCGCCACCTCAGTCGTGGCCCCTATAATAAGCAGTGCGATCCTGTTATTTTTTGCAATCACGCCTCTCTATAGGCACTTTTTCTGTAAGGTATTTCTTACCTTCTTTCTCCTCGAGCCGCCGCTTGGCAAGGCCGAGCTCTTGCTCGGTCTGCTCGAGGTCCTGCTTCAGGACACCCACCTCCGCAGTCAGTGCGGCGGTGGATAGCAGCGAAGCCTGCATACGCATATTGACTCTTTTTGTTAGACTCCTGCGAAATTTAATAGATCCTCTATTCGGCTTTTCTTTCCGAACGCCCAACAGAGCATCAGGGGCTACTGTCTATGCGGTTATATTTTTACATATTTTTACTTACCTCGAAGCCTGTTAGGAGGCTAGCGCAAGCTTCACTCAGTCCGCTCTTGGCGGACTGAACCTTCTGGATCACCGTACTCATAATAGTACGGTGCTCCTCGTCGATGGAGGCGCCGTCAAGCACCTCAAACAGATTGTCCGGCACCTCCGGTTGGACGGAGGCTGCCGGCTCAGAAGGCTTGCTCCTCTTGGAAGGAGTTCACCTACCGCGGTCCGGAACTGTTGAAGATTCTGGCGCGGTGTCCGGCACAAAGCCGGACTTGGAGCCCTGGGGGGTCTTGTCCCCTTTACTCCTGGGGTCTGGGAGGTCATCTTGCGGCTCCTCCAGGACCACCTCCTCCTGCCCCGGAGCTCGTTGCGACGCCACTTCGGCGTCGTCCGCAGTGCGGGGGGAGACAGCGGGCGGAACTGAGTTCACGTCCGATGAATCCAGGGAGCCGCTCGACGACTCATTGAATTCGGCCTGGGGCGGACTGCATAATTACATTCGACATTAGGGAAAGCTGTGCAATAAAGGAACATCATGAGTTATTCTGATATCCGAACTTACGATTTCGCCGGACGCTTGGCCCTGTTTGGCCACTCCTCTTTGCCCTCTTCGGCGTCAGGGGAGTAGTCCGGCGGAGGGGTCTTCCTTTTCCTAGACCCCTCGGCCTCCCCCGTTGGGGTGGCCTTCCTCTTCTCTCCTCCCTCCGCTGGGGGGGGGGGAGTTTTCTTCTTCCTCCTCCTCGTTCTCACGGGAGGAGAGCGTCTCGGACTCGTCGGATGACGAGTCCGACACCACCACATTACGGGCACTCTTTCGAGTCCCCGTGGCCTTCTTCTTCTTGGCCTTCTTCTCCAGCACCATATAAGGCGCCGGAACCAGCAGCTTCACTAGGAGAGCGGGGGCTGGGTCTACGGATAAGGGAGCCGGACAGTTAATCGATCCGGACTTCGCCCGCCAAGCCTGTCAAAGGTAAGGGAGTTTAGATCCCGCATAGAGTCAAACTATGAAAAAACTTAACATCCTGTAAAATGTGAAAATAGCTTACCTCGCTAGCGTGACGCTGCGAGCTGTATCCGCGGTCCTCGGAAGCGGATGTGGGAGCCTCGGCGCCTTTGGTTAGCACCTTCCAGACGTCTTCATACATCATGTCGAAGAGCCTGTTAAGGGTTTAGTGCTGCGCCGGGACGAACTCCCACAGATTAAAATCCCGTTGTTGGCACGGGAGGATCCGGCGGACGAGCATAACCTAGATTACATTAACAAGCCGGATTGACTTGTTCACCAGGGACTGGATGCATGTTTGCAATCCGGTCACCTCTTTTTCGTCACCTCACGACAGGCCCATCTCTTTCCAGGACATAAGCCGCGTGGGGGGTCCGGATCGGAACTCGGGGGCTGCGGTCCATTTCGGTTCGCGCGGCTCGGTGATGTAAAACCACCACGATTGCCACCCCTTCAGGGTCTCCACGAAGGAGCCCTCGAGCCATAGGACGTTGGCCATCTTGCCCGCCATGGCGCCTCCGCACTCCGCCTGGCTGCCGCACACCACCTTGGGCTTGACGTTGAAGGTCTTGAGCCAGAGGCCGAAATGGGGGCGGATGCGGAGGAAAGCCTCGCACACGACGATAAACGCCGAGATGTTGAGGACAAAGTTCGGGGCCAGATCGTGGAAATCCATGCCATAGTAAAACATGAGCCCCCGGACAAATGGGTGGAGTGGAAAACCCAGTCCACGGAGGAAGTGGGGAAGGAATACTACCCTCTCATGGGGCCTTGGGGTGGGGAGAATCTGCCCCTCCTCGGGAAGCCGGTGCGTGATGTCTTTGGACAAGTATCCGGCCTTCCTTAGCTTTTTGACATGGCCCTCCGTGACGGAGGAGACCATCCACTTGCCTCCCGCTCCGGACATCGCTGGAGAAGGTTGAGGTGGGAAGTGCGGGCTTGGGCGCTGGAGCTCGAGTACGCAGGAGATGGATAGGCAAAGGAGGAAGAAGGCGTAGGTAAAAAGGTGGATCCTTATCCCCTTATATGGGCGGATGCAGTTGTGCGTCCCCACCTGCCTAGTAAAACTCGCTTGCCTCCCAAGCGCCGTGATAAGTGGCGCGGTTGGATTACCCACATCCGTATTGATGAGAATCCCGTAAAGGGGGTACACGATCTCTGCTTTGACAAGACGTGCCAAGGAAACCGCCTCACAAAACATGCTGAGGTGGAAAAGTAAAAATGATTCGAGTGAAGGACTTGGCTGTAGTGTGATGACGCACTACGGAATAGTCAGCAGATTTGATTTGTGTTAATATTATTCTCTCTATGGCAATATGTGGAAGCTTATTTTGCAGAGCCGGACACTACTATTGGTGTTTACAATCTTCTATGAAGGACTTGGAGGAGGAACCCGCCTTGCAATGCCGAAGACAATTTGCGCGCCGGACTCGTCGTCATTGAAGCCTGGATTAGGGGGTGTTCGGGTAGCCGGACTATACCTTCAGCCGGACTCCTGGACTATGAAGATACAATATTGAAGACTTCGTCCCGTGTCCGGATGGGACTTTCCTTGGCGTGGAAGGCAAGCTTGGCGATGCGGATATTCAAGATCTCCTACCATTGTAACCGACTTTATGTAACCCTAACCCTATCCGGTGTCTATATAAACCGGAGGGTTGTAGTCCGTAGGCAATCAATTCCATACACAACAATCATACCATAGGCTAGCTTCTAGGGTTTAGCCTCCTTGATCTCGTGGTAGATCTACTCTTGTACTACCCATATCATCAATATTAATCAAGAAGGACATAGGGTTTTACCTCCATCAAGAGGGCCCGAACCTAGGTAAAACATCGTGTTCCCTACCTCCTATTACCATCCGGCCTAGACGCACAGTTCGGGACCCACTACCCGACATCCGCCGGTTTTGACACCGACACCCACCCAAAGACCGGCTCGACGCGTCGTCGAGCGGTTCACTGGACTCGTCGGATGTGAACTCGCTTCCGACGGCTTCCTCCCCCCGCCCTACGGACGACGCCGAAGTGTTATCCCAACAGGTTCCAAGCCAAGAGGAGGTGGTCCTGGAGGCGCCGCAAGGCGACCTCCCGGACTCCAGGGGTGAAGGGGATAAAATCTCCCAGGGTTCCAAGTCCGGCTCTAGGCCGGACACCGCTCCGGAACCTTCAAAGGTTCCAGAGTCCGGCGGGCGACCTCCTTCCAAGAGGAGCAGGCCCTCCGTGCCGGTGACCCCCGTCCAACCGGAGGCGCCGGACAATCTGTTGGAGGCGCTCAAAGGCGCCTCCATCGACGAGGAGCACCGCGCCATTATGAGTGCGGTGGTCCAGAAGGTTCAGTCCGCCAAGAGCGGACTGACTGAAGCTTGTACTAGCCTTTTAACAGGCTTTGAGGTAAGTAAAGAATGTGTAACAAATATTACCGCATAGACAGTAGCCCCTGATGCTCTGTTTGGCGTTCGGGAAGAAAAGCCGAATAGAGGATCAAATAAAATTTGCAGGAGTCTAACAAAAGGGAGTCAATATGCGTATGCAGGCTTCCCTGCTGGCGTCCGCCGCACTGACTGCGGAAGTGGACATGCTAAAGCAGAACCTCGAGCAGTCCGAGCAAGAGCTCGGGCGTGCTAAGAAGCATCTCGAGGAGGAGGAAGGTAAGAAATACCTTGTTTATATATATATATAAGTGCAATTGCAAAAAATGACAGGATTATCATGGCTATTGTAGGGGCCACGTCTGAGGTGGCGACCCTTAAGCAAGCACTGCTCGAGGCCGAGAAGACGGCGGCCACGAAGTGCACCGAGCGGGAGAAGTATGAGGCCGAGGTTGGAAAGGTGCGGCAAGAGCTCCGGGCTCTCATGAAAAAACATGAGAGTTTGGAGCTTGACTCAAAGACGCGAGTGTCCGAGCTCGCGGTGGCTATTGAAAATGCCAAGTCTGCCAAGGCCGAATCCCAGAAGACCCTCCAGGAGTTGGATAAGGCGAAAAAGATAGCGGCGGGTAAGGCATTCTTTATGCAAAGCAAACACATAAGCGTGAATTACTTGTTACTTACCCAAATCCGGAGCTCTCCAGGAGCGTTCGCAGATCTTCCCCGTAGCATGTCTGATGCCGCCGCATTCTATCGAGCCGAGGAGGGCAGCTCGACAGAGAAGGTGTTCTGGTCTCAGAATGCTGAGGCCGGACACCCCATGCCCCTGAGCGACCAGTTGAAGCAACTGGTCGAGCTCCACAAGGCGGCCGAACAGGCCATGAAGGGCCTCATAGTTCGGCTGTGGCCTGGAGAGGCTCTTCCTGGGAGCTATTTCGGGCTGGTGTGGCGGCTGGTGGGGGCATGTCCAAGGCTCGAAGTCATCAAGCGCTCCGTCTGCATTGAAGGTGCCCGTAGGGCCCTTGCCCGTGCTAAGGTGCACTGGGGCAAGCTGGATGCCGAGAAGCTTGTGAAGGACGGGCCACCACCGGGGAAAGAGCATCGCAAGCCCGAGAATTATTATAAGGATGTTCTGAAGGGTGCCTGCCTTGTGGCGGATGAATGTTCCAGAGATGTAATTTTTGAGTAAAACTCGCTTGTTTTGTCCTGTGCGCTGAAAACTTGTGCATATGCGCTAAGCAATGCTGTTGGAATTTAAAATATTACCTTCTGTGCGGCTGTTTATCAATTTTGAGAGATGGCGAGTCGTCGGCTTCTGCCCCCGTGCCGCTAGTGCTGGGGTGTTCGGGGATAAACCTGAGCGCTCTTTTTCCCATGTCTGGGTCCTTCGAGGGAGGCGCTCAGCACAACGAACAAGGCAATCGGACTATAATGCGTGAACAATCTCACTTAGCCATATAATTCTATAATTTTAAATTTCGGCGAAGCCCCTGGTATTCGGAAGACCGAGTTCGGGGCGCTATCCATGCCTTGGCCGGACAGAGCCGACTCCTCGCTCTAAGCGGCATAAGTCTTTAGGGACTCGAAAAACCTCTCGAACAGCGACCAACTCTCGCTTCATCATGACAGTCAGTTTTAGCTTTCTCTACTAAGGTGCTCGACCCAGCTCAACTGGGGCACAATCGCAGTAGTTCTCCTAGTGCTACCTTAGCCGATATAGCGGAACGTAAGGCACCAAAACATAGGAGCCAGGCAAACCCAACATTTGACCAAAGACATGATTCGGAGCCGATGCATATAATGCTATAAGTTCGGGGTGCCGCACTTGTTAAAGTGTTCGGACTTCTCACACCATATTGAGGGGTACTAAAGCCCCTGGCGTATTTTGGCCGTACCAATGTGTACGGGTGCAACATGTCATTTAAGGAACATATATTTGTAAAAAAAGAGTAATGCAAAAATAGACAAAAGCTATGCATTGTTTAATAAAAAGGGGCTGCGATCAAAGCAGAACGATACAAATAATGCGATAAGCAAAAGTTTGGACTATTTAACATGTCCGTTCCAGGGGTAGGCTACGGAATGATATGCGAAACAGGTATACTTCTCGTGATAGAGACCACCTCGGAGTTCCGTAATGTGGCATGGCTTGTCTGCTTCCCTGGTTCTTGCATCGTTTGTGCGGCAATTGAACTGCCGAACAGGCCTTCCGAAGAATGGAGTCCTGAAAGTAAGAGAAAATGAAAAAATCGGCAGCCCCTGGTGCGGTTTAAGCCGTGTTTCGGGCGTGCCGTGGTGGTGCCCCTCCCCCTGTACCCATGGTATTTCTAGAGCGTAGTTATGTACGCGAAGCACTGGTGTTGCATTTTTGCGAGGGCTGGGGTTGGGGCCGCATTGCTACGCCTGCTCGGAATGTGCCAGGCGGTCTTGTTGTAGGTTACTCCGGGCGCGCTTGACGGTGTCCGGACGTTGAATGACCGGACTGGAGAATTGCCTGGAGAGGCTGCTTTGTGCTTCCACTGCAAGGGCCGCCGTGTGCTCCTCTGTTCGGAGGGAGCGTTCAGTGTTTCCATTGACCGTGATTACTCCTCGAGGGCCTGGCATCTTGAGCTTAAGGTATGCGTAGTGCGGTACCGCATTGAACTTGGCGAATGCGGTTCGCCCGAGCAGTGCGTGATAGCCACTGCGGAATGGGACTATGTCGAAGATTAACTCCTCACTTTGGAAATTATCCGGAGATCCGAAGACCACTTCAAGTGTGACTGAGCCTGTACAGTTGGCCTCTACACCTGGTATTACGCCTCTAAAGGTCGTTTTGGTGGGCTTAATCCTCGAGGGATCTATGCCCATTTTCTGCACTGTATCCTGGTAAAGCAGGTTCAGGATGCTGCCGCCATCCATAAGGACTCTAGTGAGATTAAATCCGTCAATAATTGGGTCTAAAACCAATGCGACGAATCCGCCATGACAGGTGCTAGTGGGATGGTCCCTTCGATCAAAGGTGATCGGGCAGGAGGACCATGGGTTGAACTTTGGGGCGACTGGCTCTACCGGGTATACGTCCCTTAACGCGCGCTTCCGCTCCCTCTTGGGGATGTGGGTAGCGTATATCATGTTCACCATCCGCACTTGTGGGGGAAAACCCTTCTGTCCACTGTTGTTCGGCGGCCGGGGCTCTTCATCGTCATCGCTATGCAGCCCCTTGTCTTTATTTTCGGCACTTAACTTGCCTGCCTGCTTGAACACCCAACAATCCCTGTTGGTGTGATTGGCCGGCTTTTTGGGGGTGCCATGTATCTGGCACAAGCGGTCGAGTATTCGGTCCAAACTGGACGGGCCCCTAGGATTTCTGTTGAATGGCTTTTTCTGCTGACCGAATTTATAGCCTCTGAATCCGGCATTAACTGCCGTATCCTCAGCATTGTCGCCGTTAATACAGCGCTTTTGCTTGTTGCGACGCGACCTGCCACTATTGTCCCTGGTATCCGAATTACCAGGGTTCTTGGTCATATTGTTGCTACGAGCAAGCCAGCTGTCTTCTCCCGCGCAAAAGCGGGTCATGAGTGTCGTGAGTGCTGCCATAGATTTCGGCTTTTCCTGTCCAAGGTGCCGGGCAAGCCACTCGTCACGGATATTGTGCTTGAAGCCTGCTAGGGCCTCTGCGTCCGGACAGTCGACTATTTGATTTTTCTTTGTTAGGAACCGTGTCCAGAATTGCCTAGCCGATTCCTCTGGCTGCTGAATTACGTGGCTTAGGTCATCGGCGTCTGGTGGTCGCACATAAGTGCCCTGGAAATTTTTGAGGAATGCGGCTTCCAGGTCCTCCCAACAGCTAATTGATCCTGCTGGCAAGCTGTTAAGCCAATGCCGAGCTGGTCCTTTAAGCTTGACTGGGAGGTATTTGATGGTGTGGAGATCATCGCCGCGGGCCATGTGGATATGAAGGAGATAATCCTCGATCCATACCGCAGGATCTTGTAACGCCCCGAGACCGATCTACCAGGTGTCGTCTAGTTATTCGCTGTTGTTGCCTTGTCATGCATTGCATATCATGTCATCATGTGCATTTCATTTGCATACGTGTTCGTCTCATGCACCCGAGCATTTTCCCTGTTGTCCGTTTTGCATTCTGGCGCTCCGTTCTCCTCCGGTGGTCATTTCTACCTTTCTTTCGTGTGTGGGGGTTAAACATTTCCGGATTGGACCAAGACTTGCCAAGCGGCCTTGGTTTACTACTGGTAGACCGCCTGTCAAGTTTCGTACCATTTGGACTTCGTTTGATGCTCCAACGGTTAACCGAGGGACCGAGAAGGCCTCGTGTGTGTTGCAGCCCAACACCCTTCCAAAGTGGCCCAAAACCCACCTAAACCTGCTCCATCATCTCGGTCGTTCGATCACGATCGCGTGGCCGAAAACCACACCTCATTTGGACTCTCCTAGCTCCCTCTACCTATAAATATGTGCTCCCCTCCCGAAATTCGCGAGTGAACCCTAGCTTTCTTCCACCTCCAGCCGCCGGACGTGTCCATCCCGGACCGGACAATGTCCGCCACCGCCACCTCACTCCGACGAATCGGAGCGCGCCAAGTCACTCCTGCCGCCGCCGCAAGCCAACCAGCTCGCGCCACCTCACCCGCGCCGCGCCCTCTCTCTCCGCCCCGCTCCCGCCGGCCCGCGCGGGCCTAGATCTCTCGCTGCCGCCTGGGAACGCGCCCCGCCGCCTGTCTGCATCGTGCGGCTGCCCGCGGCCTCCCGAGGCACGCGCCGCCCGCCGGGGGGCGCCGCCCGTCCGCCTCCTCGCCACTCCGCCGTGGAGCGACTGCTCCGGCCGTCGCCCGCCGGACCTCCGCCTCGACGCCGCAGCTCCGGCGACCTCACCCCGGCGCCCCTCCGCCGCCTTGCCCTCCTCCGGTTCCCTCGTTCCTCGCCGCCCTCTCCTTCCCCGTCGCCGGCGAACCGCATCTCCGGCGCTAACTCCGGCCAGATCCGCCGCTGCATCGAAAACCGTGCGAAACCCTAGATCTGGAGGTAGTAAATTTCTTCCAAGTCCTGAGATTTCAGATTCATGTGCCCATCTTCATCGCATCGTAACTTTGCATCCATATCTCCGATTCATGCTTATAGCATACCAAAATGTTCGCCTCAGAGAGTACATCATTTCATTCCATTGCATCATTTTCATTTGAGTTCATCTTGATGCCCGAAATGCTGTTAGAAAAGTGCTATTTGAGATAATTATCAGATCTGCTGCTCCATTTAGCTATTTGTCATTTTTGCCATGATTATTGTGTGCATGATATGCCCATGATCTCTACATATGTTTTGTTAAGGGTTTTGCCATCTTTCCAGAGGTGCAACCCATGTATTTTTGTGATGTGTGTGGTGTCTAGCACAAGCTTGCAAAGTGAGGCACTTGGTGATGCTGATTTCAGGGACTTAGCATTTCCACTAAGTCCTTGACCTGTTTATCTCATTATGCCATATGTTCATGTTGTTTCCTAGTGATCCGTGCCTCTTTTGAGGATGATCAGTAAGGATGTTTTGTTAATCTTGTAGTGCTCTATCCATCCATGTCTTTGTTTGCATTTGTGGAGCACCCTAGCTTGAGTCAATCGAGCTCTACTTTTGCTATTTCGTGAATCTGGGCAGATTGTCTACTTGTTAGCGATTTTGCCGATGATGTTGTAGTTGATCCATGCATGCTATGTTATTGTTCTTGCCATGCCTAGCTTTTATAATGTGTATTCTTGATGGGTGTATGCTTAGATTGTCATGACTTGCTCTGTAGTGAGTGCATCTAGCTCGTAAACATGCCTACTTGATATCTGTTTCAGCATGCTCCAGTTTTCACTAAGTATGAGAACTGATTATGTTTTTGCCATGTTCACATGCTTGCAAATGTATTTTCTGATCCCTTTGGCTCAAGGTCACTAAGGGACTTTTGTTAAGCTCTTTGAGTAGCTCCATGCCATGCTTTACTTTGCCATGTTCAGGTCCTGTAGCATATAGTTTTGTTGCTCCGAAGAGTGCTATCTGATCTGAAATTCCAGACAAGTGTTAATTTCACTAAGTCTGAAATCTGTTTGCCATATGCATTTTTGCCATGATTGTTTGAACCTGTTAATGGATGAATTGGCCGTAGCTCAGTGCTAGAATTTTGTTAAGCATCATGAATGCATCCCTGCCATGTATTTTGTTGCCATGTTTGGGTGCTGTAGCATGTTCATCTTGTTGCATTTAGATGGCTACTTGCTGTAAATCGCAGAACGTGGCCATATTTGAAGTGGTCGCCATTTCCAAACCGTAACTCCGATTCTGGTGATCTTTATATCGTTTTCAAGCGATTTCATCTCATATTTCCAGTGGAACACTTGGATTTCCAAGTTGAGGCCAGTTTCATGCATTCCTTGTCAAATCATGCATATGCATCGCATACCGCATCCCGCATATCATACCATGTTCATGTGTTGGTTGTTTACTATGTTGTGTGCTTCTTTCCGGTGTTTGCTTCTTCGGGTTGGTTCCGGTTACGTCGCGTTTGTGAGGACCCGTTTGTCTTCTTCAGGGACTCGTTCTTCTTCCTTGCGGGATTTCAGGCAAGATGATCATACCCTCGAAATCACTACTATCTTTGCTTTGCTTAGTTGCTCGCTCTTTTGCTATGTCTATGCTACGATACCTACCACTTGCTTATCATGCCTCCCATATTGTTGAACCAAGCCTCTAACCCACCTTTTCCTAGCAAACCGTTGTTTGGCTATGTTCCCGCTTTGCTTAGCCCCTCTTATAGCGTTGTTAGTTGCAGGTGAAGATTGAAGTTTTGTTCCTTGTTGGAACATGGAGATCGTTCCTTGTTGGAACATGTTTACTTGTTGGGATAACACAATATATCTTATTTAATTAATGCATCTATATACTTGGTAAAGGGTGGAAGGCTCGGCCTTATGCCTGGTGTTTTGTTCCACTCTTGCCGCCCTAGTTTCCGTCATATCGGTGTTATGTTCCCGGATTTTGCGTTCCTTACGTGGTTGGGTAATAATGGGAACCCCTTGACAGTTCGCCTTAAGTAAAGCTCTTCCAGCAATGCCCAACATTGGTTTTACCATTTGCCACCTAGCCTTTTCTTTTCCCTTGGGAGTCGCGCTCCTGAGGGTCATCATTATTTACCCCCCCCCCCCGGGCCAGTGCTCCTCTGAGTGTTGGTCCAACCTGTCAGCTACCGGTGACCACCAGGGGCAACTCTGGGCTGGCCTACCCGTACCTAGGACAATCTGAGTGTGCCCTGAGAAAGAGATATGTGCAGCTCCTATCGGGATTTGTCGGCACATTCGGGGGGTGTTGCTGGTTTAGTTTTACCCTGTCGAAATGTCTTGTAGAACCGGGATACCGAGTCTGATCGGAATGTCTCGGGAGAAGGCCTATTCCTTCGTTGACCGTGAGAGCTTGTGATGGGCTAAGTTGGGACACCCCTGCAGGGATTTGATCTTTCGAAAGCCGTGCCCGCGGTTATGGGCAGATGGGATTTTGTTAATGTCCGGTTGTAGATAACTTGAACCTTAACTTAATTAAAATACATCAACCGCGGGTGTAACCGTGATGGTCTCTTCTCGGCGGAGTCCGGGAAGTGAACACGGTGTTGGATTATGCTTGACGTAGGTTGTTCTAGGATCACTTCTTGATCATAGTTGTTCGACCGTGCTTTGCCTTCTCTTCTCGCTCTTATTTGCGTATGGTAGCCACCAGATATGCTAGTCACTTGCTGCAGCTCCACCTCATACCTTTTACCTTACCCACAAGCTTAAATAGTCTTGATCGCGAGGGTGCGAGATTGCTGAGTCCCCGTGACTCACAGATACTTCCAAAACCAGCTTGCAGGTGCCGTTGATCCGAGCAGATGACGCAACCAAGCTCAGGAGGAGCTCGATGAAGATCTTGTCCTTTGTGTTGTTTCGTTCTAGTTGATCAGTAGTGGAGCCCAGTTGGGGTCGATCGGGGACCTTTGTCACATTTGGGGTTCTTCTTTTATTTTGACTCCGTAGTCGGGCCCTGATTGTATTTGGATGTTGTAATGCTTTATTCATGTAATTGTGTGAAGTGGCGATTGTAAGCCAACTATGTATCTTTTTCCCCTATTGTATTACTTGGGTTGTGTGAAGATTACCTCACTTGCGACATTGCTTTCAATGCGGTTATGCCTCTAAGTCGTGCTTCGACACGTGGGAGATATAGCCGCATTGAGGGCGTTACAGATCTGTTGTGCCATCATATGATTCGATGTTTACGGGTTTGAAACCCTCGGGGATTTGATGATCCATTACTTCGTCTGTGAAGCATAGTGGGTGTGTGCCGCCTGTGTACTGGGCTATATCACGATGTAGCTCCAGTTAGCTTTGTCTACTGTGTTCGGCCCTACCGGATTTGTGTTCGGCGTGACGGTTATCGTCTCGAGTCATGGGGCGCCCACGCGATCCGTAGATCGATCTTGTTTGCCTTGCCTTGTCCTCCAACATATCTCGCAGGTCTGGCGCATTTTCCCGTGCCTTGGTACGGGGTGCGGCTTGAGTGGAGGGCCAAAAGGCCTCTCTGTCGCAGCCACAAGGTGGCCGGTCAGCCATATCAAGTGCTGGTGATGTAGGTTTAAGTGCTTCCTCCTCTAATCGGGGTAGCAACCTGCGCTTTGGGTAGCTCTTGGAGGGGCGTTCGAGTTTATGCTCTTTGGCCGTGAGGACTTCAGTCCATCTGTCGACTAGCAAATCTTGATCAGCTCTAAGCTGTTGCTGCTTTTTCTTGAGGCTTCTTGCCATGGCCATAAGCCTGCGTTGAAAACGCTCTTGCTCTACGGGATCCTCTGGCACGACGAATTCGTCGTCGTCGAGGCTTGCCTCGTCTTCGGAGGGAGGCGTATAGTTATCGTCCTCGACCTCTCTGTCTGCCGCTCTCTCATGAGGGCTGGCTTCTCCATCCTCCTGTGCTGAATCTTGCTGGAGGGGGTTTTCTTCGGCACTCTCCGGAGTATTATTATCTCCCGTGCCGGAATCACCGTATTTGTTTTGGCGGGATTTTGAGCGGCGCCGCTGACGCCGGCGCTTAGGCTGTTTCTTGGAGGGGTCATCCTCCGTTGTTCCATCGCCATCTACTTCTTTTGGGGTGTCCATCATGTATATGTCATATGACGAGGTGGCTTTCCAGGGCCCAATAGGCACTGGTTCTTCATCGTCTCCTGCATCGGCGTCCATACCGTCGATGTCTTCGAAGTCGAAGTCGAGCATGTCGGTTAAATCGTCGACAGTGGCTACAAAGTGGGTGGTGGGTGGGCTTTGAATTTCTTCATCGTCCGTATCCCAACCTTGCTGACCGTAGTTCGGCCAGGGCTCTCCTGATAAAGAGAGAGACTTTAGTGTCTTTAGAATATCGCCGAAAGGCGAGTGCTGAAAGATATCTGCGGCAGTAAACTCCATGATCGGCGCCCAATCGAATTCGATCGGCAGGGGCGCGGAGGGTTCCGAGTCCGGAGAGGAGTCCGGTTCCCTGGAGTCACGAGTCTCGCGGAGTACGGGGCTGGTGTTCGGCTCGATCGCCGTTGGGATCGCAGCCCCCGAGGCGGCGTCCAACCACCCATCCCCGATCGGCGCAGTAGGCTCCGAATTAAGGGTCGAAGCCGATGCGGGTGCGGCCTCCAGGGCACTGTTCGGCGGCAGAGCTAGATCATGCTCGTCGTGACAGTGCGGCGCGCTCGGCAGTGGCTCGAATTCGTCGAAGATCAAGTCCCCGCGGATGTCAGCCGTGTAGTTTAAACTTCCAAATCTGACCTGACAGCCAGGGGCATAGCTTTCGATCTGCTCCAGATGGCCAAGTGAATTGGCCCGCAGTGCGAAGCCGCCGAAGACGAAGATCTGTCCGGGGAGGAAGGTCTCACCCTGGACTGCATCGCTATTGATGATCGTAGGAGCCATCAAGCCTAACGGTGACGACACAGAGGAACTCTCAATGGAAGCACCAATGTCGGTGTCAAAACCGGCGGATCTCGGGTAGGGGGTCCCTAACTGTGCGTCTAGGCCAGATGGTAACAGGAGGCAAGGGACACGAAGTTTTACCTAGGTTCGGGCCCTCTTGATGGAGGTAAAACCCTACGTCCTGCTTGATTAATATTGATGATATGGGTAGTACAAGAGTAGATCTACCACGAGATCGGAGAGGCTAAACCCTAGAAGCTAGCCTATGGTATGATTGTTGTGTATGAATGTGTTGTCCTACGGACTAAAACCCTCCGGTTTATATAGACACCGGATAGGGTTAGGGTTACATAGAGTCGGTCACAATGGTAGGAGATCTACATATCCGTATCGCCAAGCTTGCCTTCCACGCCAAGGAAAGTCCCTTCCGGACATGGGGCGAAGTCTTCAATCTTGTATCTTCATAGTCCAGGAGTCCGGCTGAAGGTATAGTCCGGCCATCCGGACACCCCCTAATCCAGGACTCCCTCAATCGTCATCATCATTACCATATACCACCACCCCACCATATACATCGCCGCTGCCATATACAACCACCAATCCGAGTCCGCATATACCATCACCATATACCACCACCAATCCGAGTCCAGATATTCCATCGCCATATACAACCACCAGTCCGAGTTCCACCAGATTCATCTCCGCCACCAGTCCGAGTCCAATATTTGTTGCTTTGTTTTAGAGTTCCAGATCACGTGATACTTCGAGTCGTGACCAAGTCAGACTCCCCAATTTACGTGTTGTTTTTATTGCTCTACATGATGCACGTTTGTTTGGTAACCTTGGGAAGTGCACCTTTTGCAACGATCGAGTATCTTTTCTTAGCTATGTTGTTACTCCACAGGGAATTGAAGTTGATAAAGCGAAGATTAAAGCTATTGAGAGCTGGCCGCAGCCCAAAACGGTCACACAAGTGAGGAGTTTCCTTGGCCTCGCTGGTTTCTATAGGCATTTTGTGAGAGATTTCAGCACTATTGCTGCACCTCTCAACGAGCTTACAAAGAAGGATGTGCCTTTTGTTTGGGGTACCGCACAAGAAGAAGCCTTCACGATATTGAAAGCTAAGTTGACACATGCTCCTTTACTCCATCGTCCTGATTTTAATAAGACTTTTGAGCTTGAATGTGATGCTAGTGGAATTGGATTATGAGGTGTGTTATTACAAGATGGCAAACTTGTTGCATATTTTTCTGAAAAATTGAGTGGGCCTAGTCTGAATTATTCTACTTATGATAAAGAATTATATGCTCTTGTTCGGACTTTAGAGATATGGCAACATTATTTATGGCCCAAGGAATTTGTTATACATTCTGATCATGAATTTTGCAACACATTAAAAGTCAAGCAAAACTGAACCGTAATAAATGCTAAATGGGTTGAATTCATTGAGACTTTCCCTTATGTCATTAAACACAAGAAGGGTAAAGAAAATGTTATTGCTGATGCATTGTCTCGTCGTTATACTATGCTTTCACAACTTGACTTTAAAATATTTGGTTTGGAGACCATCAAAGATCAATATGTGCATGATGCTGAATTTAAAGATGTATTGCAGAATTGCAAGGAAGGGAGGACTTGGAACAAGTTCATTGTTAACGATGGATTTGTGTTTCGTGCTAACAAACTATGCATTCCAACTAGCTCTGTTCGTCTTTTCTTGTTGCAGGAGGCGCATGGAGGATGATTAATGGGACACTTTAGCGTGAAGAAGACGGAGGATATACTTGCTACACATTTCTTTTGGCCAAAGATGAGACGGGATGTTGAGCGTTTTGTTGCTCGTTGCACTACATGTCAAAAAACTAAGTCATGACTCAATCTTCATGGTTTATATATGCCTTTGCCTGTACCTAGTGTTCCTTGGGAGGATATATCTATGGACTTTGTTTTAGGTTTACCTCGAACAAAGAAGGGGATGGATAGCATATTTGTTGTCGTGGATAGGTTCTCGAAAATGGCACACTTTATACCATGTCATAAAAGCGATGATGTTGTTAATGTTGCTGATTTGTTTTTTCGTGAAATTATTCGCTTGCATGGTGTGCCAAATACTATTGTTTTAGATCGTGATACTAAATTTCTTAGCCACTTTTGGAGATGTTTATGGGCTAAGTTGGGGACTAAACTTCTTTTTAGTACTACATGTCATCCCCAAACTGATGGACAAACTGAAGTAGTCAATAGAACATTGTCTACCATGCTTAGGGCTCTTTTGAAGAATAACAAGAAAATGTGGGAAGAATGCTTGCCTCATATTGAATTTGCTTATAATCGTCTGTTGCATTTTACTACTAACATGTGCAGTTTTAAAATTGTGTATGGTTTCCTACCTCATGCACCTATTAATTTGTTACATCTTCCATCTTTGGAGAAGGTTAATTTTGATGCTAAACAACGTGCTGAATTGATTTTAAAAATGCATGAGTTAACTAAGGAAAACATTGCGCGTATGAATGCTAAATATAAACTTACTGAAGATAAGGGTAGAAAATATGTTGTGTTTGCATCTGGAGATCTTGTTTGGTTACATTTGCGTAAGGATAGATTTCCTAATTTGCGTAAATCAAAACTAATGCCACGTGCTGATGGCCCTTTTAAGATGTTAGAGAAGATAAATGATAATGCATATAAACTTGAGCTACTTATAGATTTTGGGGTTAGTCCCACTTTTAACATTGCAAATTTCAAGCCTTATTTGGGTGAGGAAGATGAGTTTCCGCCGAGGACGACTTCATTTCAAGAAGGGGAGGATGATGAGAACATCAATACCATTGTTACACCCACAGACCCTGCTGCTATACATACTGGATCAATTACTAGAGCTCGCGCATGCCAATCAAATTATCAGGTACTTTCGTTTCTTGGTAATGATTCTAATGTTCATGAGAACTAGCAGGTGCACTCACGCATTTGCGCGGCCAAAATTTTATAGATAATAAATGTGTTATTTTCTTTATCTGTTGCAAATTTCACATATAACAAAAATATATTATCCATTTGCATTATAATAAATATTTTTGCTTTAAATTTTCTATTGAGGTACCTGCAAAAAAGTTGCTATTGAGGACGCCGGGTAATAGTTCGCCAATTGCCTGGCTCTGTCATATATGCCGCAGAGACACATAGCTGCCTTGTGCATGACCGTCTTCCATGGCTCGTCTTATTCAATTACCTAGGTATCCAATTTGAGTATATCTCTCTTTTCTTTTTACATTGAAGCATGCCATACAATTTTTTTGCAAATTCTTTTATAGAAATTATTTACATGATATATATAGTAGAGTTATTTGACTTGCCATTTATTTGCTTTAGTTTTCTAGAGATTTGGACTTAGATTTTTTTCCATTATACAGAACTTAAAATTTTGTTTTTTGTGAACACGCCCAAAGCAATTACATGTATACCCCAAAAAACTGTAACCAAGTCTGTTTTGGATAAAACTGTAACCAAGATTTTTTTAGTTTTTTAGGTAACCAAGTTTTTGTGGATATAAATCTCAAAAAAAAAGTTTTTGTGGATATATACAAACAGAAACCAAGTGTGCATAGTGCATCGTATGTAAGGCTCATCGGTTTTGATGTAGGCCCAATAGTCATACCACCACGCACCTTTTTTTCTTCCAAGAAAAACAACCTGTTTCCCTTGAAAAAATACAATGCACTATGCTCTTATCTCGTTAGATCCCCCACCAGGTTCCTCTCATCCACAAGCGCCATTTCTTTCGATTTGCTGCGAGCGATTGAAAGATGTCGTTGCTGGCATCAAGTAATCGATCCCCATGCTATCCTGAATCTAGTTGCCACTTATTTTCTTTGAATTTCTCTTCCTTGGGTGGTGGCTTAGGTGTCCGGATGAGTGCGTGCATGCGTTTGATGCAGTCTCTACGGGTGCGGATCCTCACTTACCTCGTTGACACTGGCAACACGGCTACGGTGAGCGCCAGGCAGAAAGCGCCGGCTGTGCTGCTCAACCTCGTCTAGCGGCCGTGGCAGAGATGCTGAAGGTTGGGGGCGCGGAGGAGACGGTGGGGGATCTCACGGAGGATGGGACGCCGGTTCGTGTATTTGCAGAACGAAATCGTGCTACTGACTTACTGAGTTGTTACCCTCCACATTTGTCGTGCTGTCGGACTCATACTAAATGTAAGTACTTATGGTATTCATATTTCCTAATGCAGATTACATCCTATAGTTCCTCCCATGACACTATAAAGTGTTTTATTTTGTATTTGTTGTGTTACTATGTCCAGTGAAAAAGGCTTTAATTTGTTAACTGTAATTTGGTTCATATGTATTAATCCACATAGAATGGTTGAAGTTTCATGGTTGAAGGTAGTGCTTATGACATCGAACATCTATTCATGGTTTTATTTAACTGAAAAGTCGTATGAGCTTTAGAAGTTTTATTGTCCAGAACAATAAACTGACAAAAGAGCATTTCTTTCAAGATATTACAATATGAGCTGCTTCTAATATTGCGGACATTCACACCACTATAATCTAATAGGTGTCCTTATCCAGTTATCCTGGTCGTTGTCAAGTACTCTTATCATATCTTTGTAAATACATATATAATCTACCTTGGTATTTTGTTGATAACCAATCCACTAATTTTCTGGATAACTTCCATGTTCTCCAAGGCTTTGTTTCACCTACTATATCATTCAGCCGGCACTTGTCTTCTTCCTTATGATGTCAGTAACATGGATTTTTTTTTTTGCAGTGTGGTCTTCTTTTTTGCAAAAAAAAAGCGACAACATCTGACCTTTGTACTCTTGGTCTTCCAGCCTTTTTTTTACTTTGCTCCAGCAGATTTCCTGTTCTTGCGGACATCTTTTCCCTTCCTTTCTGTCATACTTGCCACATTTCATTCTTCCTCTTGAGTCATTTGATAGTACAATAGATCTCAGTCTCCTCTTTTTGTCACTTTGTAGTTCACATGATGATAACAGTTGGTCGCGGTGCCCATCTTTGTTTACTGTAGCCCCATTTCTATCATGTGGTTCCTCTTTCGCAAGCACCAGTTCACATGACATTTTGGTAGGTGAAACTTTATTATTTCGTGACTGCAAAATAAATATATATTTGGAAATTAGACATGTTTCTAAAAAATCTAGAAGTGTATATGTGAATAAAAATCTATCACCCTTTTAACTGCATGTTCAGCTTCTTTGTATTATGTTTTAGCAAGGCGTCCCCTTCATCATCCATCAAATCATGTGCAACATATGTGCCGAATCGGTTTGGAACTTATAAACATGGTACCTAATTTTTAAATTTTGGAAAATGAATAAAAACACCTTTACCTCGTCAGCTTTATTGTATAAGTACATCATCTCTAGTCGATCATTAGGCACAAATGTTATTTTTACATAATTATGGTATTAACTTTGGAGCATCAGATTTCCCATCCAATGACTCAGCAAGTTAAAGATAGATGTATAATGGTCATAAAAATAATTAGTTTGAAGTCTTAATAACAACTATAAAAATACCCAAGCGTTGGAGTGTAGTTGAAAGTCTCAATTGAAATCATAAACATACATGAGCATCGTATATCTTCCTTTGCCCGTTCTTGTATTAAGTCAGGTTCTTGGTAGATAGCTCAAAGTAATAAAAGGAGGATATTTTGTGGATTCCTCAATCGTAAAATTGCTAAATGCATAAGTAGATTGCTCATCGATCTTTGATCTGAAAGTGTGTATGAGACTTAGTAATTGTTTTTAAAAATGCTAGAATAATTTCTAGTTTAAAATATAAAGAATATACATGTTCATCCATTAAGATCATATCTAGGCTAATAAGCTCATCAATTGCAGGATTTATCCCGTATCCTTATTACTTTCACTTGAATGTTCCCGTTTTGTCCCTTCGTTGTTAAGTCGCTCAATTTCTTGTGTGGCACAATGTTTTGCCTACAAATAATACAAAAATAGTTTTTCAATTCATGAAGTACCAGTGAAAACTCCCAAAACTAAGTGAATTTAGTAAATAATAATTACCAAACTTGATAAGTCAGGTGAGAAGACATTGGGCGTGGCGTCGTCCAACTTCAAGTTACGTATTACTCCCTCCTTTTTGGTTTATAGGGCTTATCTCAAAATTTTAGTTTTTCCATTTTATAAGGCTCAATTTGGTTGTTTTCCATCACATGTTCAGATTCCAAGGTGCATTAAATCATTGCATGCAAGTATTAAGAGAAAATTGACCAATGCATGTACTTTATGCATGCATGCATTGCAATTTATGCATTGATAAACATAATGTTTTGAGGAAAACAAGTGCATTAATTAGGTGCTTTTGCAAACTACAAAAAGTATTCCACCATTCATCATCTACCTTGGTTGGTGAGATTTTTGAATTGAGCCCTATAAACCGAAAAGGAGGGAGTATGTGAATCTGTTGGATGTGGTAGTCATGGAGTGTCAGTTCTTGTTGACTTCAATATTTGTCGGTGTCGAGTTGAGCGTCAAGTCGCCCGTTGCTTCCTATTACCAGCTAACTTTGTTTTATTTGTGGTGTCAAGACTCAGGCATCAATTTTCTCATTGTGTCTAGCACTGGCTCACTTTGATTCTCCTGTTTTTGGTAGATTCTTGGGCGTGTGCTATACGTGGTCAGCTAATAATTGTCGAACTTGATGATTCAGGTGAGAAGACATTGGGCACCGTCTGACTTTGAGTTTTCGTGCCACATGAAGCAGTTGGATGTGGTAGTTGTGCAGTGGCAGTTCTTGCTAACTTCGATATTTGTCGGTGTCGAGTTGAGCAGCGAGTCTCCCATTGCATCATCGTACCAGCTTCATTTTTTCTTGGTGGTGTCAAGACTCAGGCATTGATTTCGTCCCACTGGTTATGTCCGTGTCGAGTTGAGCGGCAAGTCTCCCATTGCATCATCGTACCATCTTCATTTTTCTTTGTGGTGTCAAGACTCAGGCATTGATTTCGACCCACTTGCTCCCTTCAATTTCTTGTTTTTGGCTGATTTATTGGGCATGTGTTTTATGTGGACGACTGGTCTTGTTTATATTGGTTGATGTGGCTAACACCGTGTTGAGTCCTGATCCTATATTTGTCTTGCATGCATCTGTCCGGTTTTGGATTGTCAGCATGTGAGTTGTACTTACGTATCCTTATATGCTTGGATATCCTTATTTGTTGACCCATCATTGAGAAAGAAAACTATTATTTGGATCTTTCTGTGGTTGTCTCGGACAGATTTGCTAGAACACTTGTTGTAGTACTTGACGTAGCGTGTTGTATTGTTTTGTATTACACATTAATATTTGCATGTACACAATTTCAAAAAAAAAATCCTAAATCAATACGGACGTTTTCTTTTGAGCCGAATACACACGGTTCCGTGCTTCCACCTGTGCATATGCTTATAGACGTGATAGTTTTTTCCTTTTGAGGAATAGACGTGATAGTTCAATATATTCACACATACATCTTAACATGTTACGCAAAATCTTTTAAATCTCAGCCATCATTATTTTGATCTGACGGTGGTAATAATATTAGCATATGTGGGTAAATGTGATGGCTCGTTTGACTCTTGTTTTAACTTATAATAGATATGATACCGTCTAAATTGGATACATTTGTTTTGCTTACAAATGAAGGGCCTAGCTTGGAGAAGGATGAACATTGGAGCAAGAACAAGCATGGAGTTGATGGCATGCGTAAAGGAAACAAGAACGAAGTTTCAAGTGATGATTTTAGGACTTTAAAGCCACCATAATGAGTGCATGAAGCCTTGGACGAAATATACAAGATGCCACTTCATAATTTTCATCCAGAGGCTATTGTAGGTGTTGCGTCACCTTATTATTGGACCATGCCCATGTATTTTCGAAATACTTAAGTATAGGTTGTTTTTAGAGTCTGTATGTGTGGGGAAACAAGAGTTAGCGTTGGCTTCGAACCACTCCACCAAGGGCCACGAAATTCCCCCTCTTCGTCCATATATAAACCCTTAGGGCGTCGTTTAGACTTTGGGTTTTGTTTAGAATAAAAGTTTGCCATACCTGCAATTTCGCGTATTTCGTTTGTGTTCAACGACCAGACCAAGACATCACAGAACCCCACCTTGATCAATAAAGCTTTCATCTTATATTCGCAATATCCAGATTGTAATCTTAGTTTCTTACTTGTTCTTCGTTTGCTCGTAGGAAACAGACCCTCGTGGTCAGGTTGATCATGCTCCGGCATGGTCAATAACCCCTCGGAAGTTGGTTTAGCGATTGCTAAGGCGCGACATCTCGCACGATCGTAATCGGATCGTCAAGGTCGACTCCCACAGAAAACGGTAGCCACCATCTCATCGAAACATCGGGACACCTTTGCCTCTATCAAAACGATATCCATTGCCTCTTATTGCTTTCAAGTTTTTTTCTCGTGTCAACATAGAACAACATGAGTGTTGTGTGAATTTTTGTGATTTTTCGGGGTTCGTTTGGACATTTTTATGCATTAACTGAGTTTTTAATGCATTTATGTGCATAATTCAAATTTGAACTACATGTGCATGCTCCAGTACATATAAATTCGTTGAAAAATCAAATCTGTGTCCTTGAGTGCATGCTTAGGTCCCTTGTAAGAAATGGGAATGAATTTCAAACACCAGAGCATCGTTGATTGCCGGCAAAATATTGAGATGCCTGGTTTTTAAATTCTAGTAAATCCAAAACTCGTCTGAAATTCATGAAACTTGGCATGCTATCATGGAAGGGCACCAGTGTTGTGGTATTTTCTGTGTCCATTTTGAGAGAAGGTGCACTCGAATAATGATAGCCAACAAATGCATTTTGAAAAAAAATAGCTGCCACTTTAATATCACAAACATTTGTATAATTCAAATCGTGTGCGTTCAGTTAACCATTCACATGACGCCACATATCTTGGTTTTAATGGCTATATGAGGTGCCGTGTGGACAGCTGCTCGACTGAACGGGAGGCGTGCGACCACAGTCCGGTGCGCAGGCTCACCGGGAAGCGTACAAGCTGTTCAACGCAGGATCTGTGCATCTCTTCAACGCAAACGGTTCAGATTACGGTATGCAAATTAAAGCCAGACTTCGGCGCTAAGCCAAGAGACACTGCGATTTGTCAAAATATGCAGCTAAAAATCAATATCACCGTCTATTTTTCGCAACTAAAATTCAGTAATTAATCATATATTTCATTCATACTAGAGATTAAGCAGTCGTTCTCACCGGGAAGCGAGACAGCCTTGGACCGCCGCCCGCCTCACTCCCACTAGTAGATATTAATGGCGCTGCCGAGCGGCCGCACCCCCATCCTCGCCACACACAATTCCTCTCTCTCCGCCCGCATCCTCGACGCCGCTCTAAGTCCTCAAAGTCGTCAGTGTACGAGGATGCCGCCGAAGCGCCCCATCGGAGGGAGTGGCGACGCTGGGGCTGCTGAAGCACCGGAGCACTGCGTGAATATGGAGACAAAGGTTCCCATCCCCGCCGACGAGGTGGAGAACGAGGCTGCCAACAAGTGGAGGCAGGTCGAGAAAGAACCGCAAGCGACTCCAGCAGGCCTAGACTTCATCAACAACCTCCCCAATGATATGTTGATAGTCATCATATCCCTCCTCCCAATCAGAAATCGGGCGAGGACAGCCCCCGTTTCCCGGCGGTGGCGCACCCTATGGCTCCACACCCCTGTCGACCTCCTCCACGCCCACAAGCTCTGTTGTGGATATCGCCAAAGCTTGGATGCGTTCTCCCAGATCCTCGGTAGTCACCATGGCCCAATCAAAGGCCTTACCGCGGGCAAGTTACGTTCCAATGGCAAGGAGCAAGCCAATCTTGATGAGTGGTTCCGATCCCGCGCCATAGATGCTCGAGAAGCTAAGTTATAATGATGGGCATATGAGCTTGCTGCCAACGTTCGTGCTCCGCTTCGTGCCCACGTTGCACCTCGCCAAGTTCATGAACTGCCACCCCCCCTTAATGACGCGCCCGCTCTTTTTCTACCACGACTGAAGCACCTTGAGCTCGTCATCGTCCGCATCCCAAAGGATGACATGGAGCGCCTGCTCTGCGGCCGTACTGCACTCAAGTTCCTTCGTCTTCAGGCGATGAATTGGTCGAGTACCTTGCACATCACCTCCAGGACTGTCCACACTATTTATGTGTGTTGTTGGTGCTGCAACGAGAGATCACAAAATTTGGAGCACAATATGGTCATCCAGGACACACCTTCACTTGAGAGATTACTTGTAGTTGATCGACAAGGTCCAACAAGAATCAATGTCATTTCTGCGCCGAAATTGAAAGTGGTGGGCTACTCGTCTGTCAAATACTACAACTTTCAGGTACAACAGTCGCCTTATATACCTCTCCTTCTTGATATCAACGTTATAACTAGTTTTGAAGATGTATGTTCGTCTGTCATCCAGCAAAGCTTCACCCAGACTCTGGGCACAGTGAAGGTCTTGGCACTAGAATCTGTCGTCCCCAACCTGGACCAAGTTTTCAGTTGCCTGAGATGCTTTCCGTGCCTGAAGAAGTTGTATATCGAGGTGATGTTCCTTTCCTGTTAAATGTTAAACATAAGGGAGTTCAATTTTTTGCACCTTTTCCCAAGTTTACAATGACTATGTACTACGATTTCTGAAGGAATTTTGGAGGATTTTAGGACATACACCCCCACCCCATATTGGTTGCTTCATTCATATGGTTACAATCGTCCATAAGCATTTCTCCTTTGGATTCCTCTGTACTAGTTTTCTTAGGGAATTTTTCATCCAATCCAACCTCTTGTGAAGAAGGCCACATGTTTCTAGATTGTAATCAAATTAATTCCCATGTTAATCATGACAGATCGAAGATGGCACGTTGGTGCATTTGAAAAATCCTGCAAACCAAATGGGCGTGTAGCACTGTTCAAAACTGCATGTAGGCACTAACACGTTCTCTTCTTTTGCAGTGCATATTAGACCCGTGGAAGATGTTGATAACGAAAATCACATCAAATGTCTGGATCTGCATCTCTCAAATATTACTTTGGACTCCTACCGAGGGACCCCACCGGAGATTACACTCGCCATGTTCTTTCTTGCCAGAGCAAAGGTGCTGAGGGTACTGAGGTTGAACACACATTTAATTAGGAAAGATCAATGGTATGATTATCAGAGGCGGCTGGTACTGCGGAATGGAAGTGCCTCCAAAAATGCCAAACTTCGTATTGGAAGAGCATATGGCAAAGCAATTGGAAGTTATTGTGTCAAACCCATACATGACTTGTCAGCGGCTGATCCCTTTTCAGAAATGATGCAGCTTGCAATGTTTGAATTTGGGCGTTGTAATCTTTGAACTTGAACCTTGCAATATTTATGGTATTTGTTATATTGAACCATTTCTGTTCTCTTGTCTCAAAGCAAACTGTTCATCTGGGCGAACCACATGTCGTACATCACACACACCTTGATCTGGCTGACCGTTTCTTTTGTGTTGCTTAATCACAAACAATTCATCCAAGTGAACCATATGCTGTACATTGCACACGTATTCATCAGGCTGCCCATTTATTTTGTTCCGCCTCATCGCAAACGGTTCATCCGAGTGAACGGTATGCTGTACATTGCACACACCTTGATCTGGCTAACCGCTTCTTTTGTGTTGCCTAATCACAAATAGTTCATCCAAGTGAACCGTATGTTGTACATCGCACACGCCTTCATCAGGCTGCCCGTTTCTTTTGTTCCACCTCATCGCAAATGGTTCATTGGACTGAATCGTATGCCCTGGATCGCACACGCAACTAATATCTGAACCGTGTTTGATGCTTCCTCCATTGCAAACGTTTTGCACCTTTTTGACGTTTTTTTGCATCCCCGTTTGTGATTAATGCATCACACACAGTTTCATGAAAGGGTCTCTGATCATAGTGTCACGTTAGCAGCATCCTGCAATAGTGCATGTTGCTAAAGGAGACATTGATCTTAAGCATGTTCGTACCGATAAGCAATTGGCTGATATATTCACTAAACCGCTTGATGAGAAAGTATTTTGCCATTTGAGAGGTGAATTGAACATCATTGATGCCTCAAACTTGGAGTAGGAACTCCATTCGGATACATGCAAGGCATGAGCCTTTGACTAAATCTTGATATTTCTCTTATGATTATGATCATATGTCATGGATCTATACTTGTACCCTTGCATGCTATCTAACCCTTGTAGGTACTTGTATGAGCTCAAATCCGTGAGATTGCAACCCACTCACATCTTGAGCGATCTCTACATCACTAAGTCTCTAAAATATAGTGGTTGAAGTCAAGGAAGCATGAATCCTTTCAACATATGCTTTGACAAGCTTAATATATTAAATATCATTTGGTATCAAATTTCATGATTGTCATGTTGGATACACAAGTGCTCTTCCTTGCCCATGTAGGTAGATGGACTCAAATTACATGAGATGCTCCCAACTATTGATGAGCTACATCAACCTTGAGCATCCTACACAAGTTCAACTACATGATCAAGAACAATACCACCACCCAAGGTATGTCATTCTATGTTAGAGAAGCTTTACCCCAAGTCATGGGTCAAAGCAGCTCAACAAGATGTGAATACATCAAAATGCTTAAACACAAAATGGTAACCCCATTTTGAGCTTAAACGATGAATATGAACTACGATCAAGTGTTCTCACTTGACTCCTCAGTCAATATACTCTAACATAGGTGACTTTGTCACCGACCACCTCTAGATGAACTTCTCTAGCATTTATTTATGTTCTTGCATTTGTGCCTAGCTTGCTTGTTCCCTTTTCACTTCATCTAGATTTGTTTTTTCTTTTTCTCTGTTGTGTTCTGCATTCCCTGCATCTAATTTATTGCAAACCTTTCAGTTAATTCCCTGCAAATCTTTGTGAGATCCTTTTTTCCTAGTGAGCTGAGATGACAAAATCTTTCTTCAGTACTGAACTCGGTCTCACTGACTTATCAACGGGCCTTAAAAAGGACTAGAGGTGGAAGGCAACTTGGGCCACTAAGGCCCAAGAGGGGAGGTGCCCCCTTTCCCTCCAGGGGATGCCGATTTGGGGAGGGGTAAGGACTCCTCCTTGCCCCCTTGGCCGGCACAAGGGGAGGGTAGTTGTAACGCCCCGATGCAACTTTCCATAGTTGTAGCTCCGACTCTTGCCTTTTTCGGAGATGTGATATGAGATTCCCTTCATGGTTCGATTTTGTCTTTGTTTTTGCTTTTGTCCATGTCATGCATTTCATATCATGTCATCATGTGCATCGCATTTGCATACATGTTCGTCTCATGCATCCGAGCATTTTCCCTGTTGTCCGTTTTGCAATCCGACACTCCTATGTCCTCCAGCGCCCCCTTTTGACTCTTTTCGTGAGCGGGTGTTAAACGTTCTCGGAATGGACCGAGATTTTCCAAGCGGCCTTGTTACACCACCGGTAGACCGCCTGTCAAGTTTCGTGCCATTTGGAGTCCGTTTGATACTCCAACGGTTAACCGGGGAACCGTAAAGGCCTCGTGTGTGTTACAACCCAACACCCCTCCAAAATAGCCCAATAACCCTTCCAAACCCCCTCCATCCTCTCGGCCGTTTGATCACGATCGCGTGGTTAAAAACCGCACCCCATTTGGACACTCCCACCTCCTTCTACCTATATAAACATCTCCCCCTCCATTTTTCGCGAATCAAACCCTAAAATTTCCCCACCGCGCCGTGTCGGACATGTCCGTCGCCGGCGGACACGTCCAGCACCGCCGCCCCGTCCAATCCCGGCGCGACACCTGTCCCGTCGCCTCTCCACCGCGCCTCCTCTCTCTCCCCGCCGCCGCGGCCCGCCGGGGCCCGAGGCCGGCCCGCCCCGGGCCGCGACCGGGCCGTCCGCGCCCGATGCTCCGCCGCCGCGCCCGCGCGCTTCCGCCACCAAGCCGCCTCCCGCCGCGTGCGTCGCCGCCTCCTGCCGCGTGCACCGCCGCCTGCTGCCCCGCCGTCGTGCGCCTGCTGCTCCGCCGCCGCTCGCCGCACCGCCCGCGCCGCCCCGCAAGCCTCCTTGGCCGGCGCCCCACCTCCGGCCGACCGGATCCAGCAAGAGAGCGGCCAGATCCGGCCGGAGCCCTCGTCACCGGCGTCGCCCCGAGCCTCTCCGGCCTCCTCCTCCTTCGTCTCTGGTCAGCTAGCTCCGGCTGTCCTCGTCATCCGTGTCGCCCCAGATCCAGATCTGGAAAAGCCTAAGGTGGACCCCGAAAATATCCTAAGTCCCTGAGTTTTTGCATTCTGAAGCCCTGTTCACCATGCCATAACTCATCCGTAGATCCGTTTTGCATGCATGATATATCAAAATGTTCATCATGACGTGCTCTTCATTTTGTTGCATTGTAACATGCTTGTTTAAGTCCATCCTGATGCCCAAATCACTGATGCAAGAGTGCTATAAAATGTTTGCTCCTGTTACTTATCAGTTTAGGGTGATTTGTCATTTTTTGCCACATTTGTTGTGTGCTGCATATGGTCATGAGCTCTACATGCATTTTGATATATGCCATGCCATCTTTACAGGGGTGTATGCCATGTATTTTTGTGTTCTTTGTGGTGACTAGCACAAGCATGCAAAGTAGCCTTCGTGATATTGCTGATTTCAGTTTCTCAGGATTTTTGTTAAGTCTATGTCTGCTGTGATTTTTATGCCATGTATTCATGTTGCTACAGTGAGATCCATGCTTTATTTGAGTTGCTTCAGTACGGATGATTTGGACATATAGTTATGCTCTATCCATCCATGCCCATGTTTGCATTTATGGAGTACCCTAGCATGACTTAATCTTGCTCTACTTTTGCTATAAAATGTTCCTGACAGATTGTTTACGTGTTAATCAATTTTGCCAAGGTTGTTGTAGTTGATCCATACATGCTATGAGCTTGTTCTTGCTTTGGTTAGTTTCATGATCATGTCTTCTTGCTGATGTTATGCTTATCTTGTCATGCAATGCCTTATGTTGAGTGAATCAAGCTCGCAAACATGCCTTCATTATTCTGTTTATGCCATGCTCTGTCTTCTGCTAAGTCTGAATCTGTTAACGAAACTTGCTATGTTTACATGGGTGCCATCATATCTTCTGATCCTTTTCGGCTTATTGTCAGTAAAGGACTTTTGTGTTATGCTTTGAGTAGATTCAAGCCATACCTTCTATTGCTATGATCTGATCCTGTAGCATGTTGTTTTCTTGCTCTAAACATTGCTCCCTGATGTAAATTCCTGGCATGTTAGTATTTTCACTAAGTCTGTGAAGCTGATATCTTGTGCACTTTTGCCATGCTTGTTTGAACCTGCTCTTATGTGATCTAGCCATAGCTCAGTGTTCATCTTTTGTCAAGAATCTTGATTAGATCACTGCCATGTGCTTTGTTGCTATGTTGGAGTGCAGTAACTTAGTTTCTTGTTGCATTCTAGATGGCATCGTGCTATTAATCGCAGAATTGTGCCATTCTTGTCTTGCTTGCCATTTGCAAACCGTGCATCTGATTCCGGTGATCTTTATATCGATTTTGACCGAAATCATCTCATCTTTCCAACGGCACACTTGGGTTGCCAAGTTGATGCCTAGTTCATCCTTTTCCTTCTGGAGCACGCATATGCATTGCATATCACATCCCGCATATCATGCCATGTTTTGCATCATGTTGCTTGCGCATTGCACCGTGGTTGATTGTTGTTTCCTTTGCTTGTGTTCTTGCTTTTGGTAGAGCCGGGAGACGATTACGTGATCGAGGAACCCGTTGATTACGCTTACGAGGATCAAGCTTTCGTCAACTCGGAGAACTTTGCAGGCAAGATGACCATACCCTCGAAATCACTTCTATCTTTACTTGCTAGTTGTTCGCTCTTTTGCTATGCCGCGATACCTACCACTTGCTATATCATGCCTCCCATATTGCCATGTCAAACCTCTAACCCACCTTGTCCTAGCAAGCCGTTGTTTGGCTATGTTACCGCTTTGCTCAGCCCCTCTTATAGCGTTGCTAGTTGCAGGTGAAGATAGAGTTTGTTCCTTGTTGGAATATGGTTATTGTTGGGATATCATTATTATATATTGTTTACTTTAATGCACCTATATACTTGGTAAAGGTTGGAAGGCTCGGCCTTTTGCCTAGTGTTTTGTTCCACTCTTGCCGCCCTAGTTTCCGTCATACCGGTGTTATGTTCCTTGATTTTGCGTTCCTTACGCGGTTGGGTGCTATGGGAACCCCTTGACAGTTCGCTTTGAATAAAACTCCTCCAGCAAGGCCCAACCTTGGTTTTACATTTTCCTAACAACCTATCACCTTCTCTTGGGTTCTGCAGACTCAAGGGTCATCTTATTTTAACCCCCCCGGACCAGTGCTTGTCTAAGTGTTGGTCCGAACCAGAGCCACTTGCGGCACCACCTCGGGGAAACTTGAGGGATGGTTTTAGCTGTACGTAGTGTTCATCCGGTGTTGCCCTGAGAACGAGATATGTGCAGCTCTTATCAGGATGTTGGCGCATCGGGCGGTCTTGCTGGTCTTGTTTTACCATTGTCGAAATGTCTTGTAACCGGGATTCCGAGTCTGATCGGGTCTTCCTGGGAGAAGGAATATCCTTTGTTGATCGTGAGAGCTTGTGATGGGCTAAGTTGGGACACCCCTGCAGGGTTTTCAACTTTCGAAAGCCGTGCCCGCAGTTATGGGCAGATGGGAATTTGTTAATGTCTGGTTGTAGAAAACTTGACACTTAACTTAATTAAAATGAATCAACTGCGTGTGTAGCCATGATGGTCCCTTTTCGGCGGAGTCCGGGAAGAGAACACGGTCTCGTGTTATGCTTGAACGTAAGTAGCTTCAGGATCACTTCTTGATCACTATTAGTTTCTCGACCGTGCTTTGCTTCTCTTCTCGCTCTCATTTGCATAAGTTAGCCACCATATATGCTAGTGCTTGCTGCAGCTCCACCTCACTACCCTTTCCTACCTTTAAGCTTAAATAGTCTTGATCGCGGGGTGTAAGATTGCTGAGTCCTTGTGACTCACAGATGCTTCCAAACAGTTGCAGGTGCCGAGGATATCAGTGCAGGTGACGCAAGCCAGCTCAAGTGGGAGCTCGATGAAGATCGTGTTCGTTGTGTTGTTTCGTCTCCAGTTGATCAGTAGTGGAGCCCAGTCGGGATGATCGGGGATCTAGCATTTGGGGTTGTCTTTATTTATTTGGTTCTGTAGTCGGACCTTGACTGTATTATGGATGATGTAATGCTATATTTATGTATTGTGTGAAGTGGCGATTGTAAGCCAACTCTTATCCCTTTCTTATTCAGTACATGAGATGTGTAAAGATTACCCCTCTTGCGACATGCCTACTGAAAGAACATGCGGTGCCCCCATGTTTGGTTTTGGTAATTGATGACAATCTCTATGGACTAATGGTTGCCTTGAGTTATATTTGAAGGTTTTGTCCATAGGCTTTTCTTGGAGTACATGTGTTGCTTTCAAGGAGAGTTTGTGTTGACCAAGGTGCTATTAAGGAATTATCCAAAGCTTGGTCATGTGAGAGTTGAGCTTATTGCAAGCATGTCTTGAAGAAGAAGATTGTGTGATCAGAGTACATGTGTTGGTTTCAAGGAGAGTTTGTGTTGACCAAGGTGCTATTAAGGAATTATCCAAAGCTTGGTCATGTGAGAGTTAAGCTTATTGCAAGCATGTCTTGAAGAAGAAGATTGTGTGATCATTCATGTTTACCTTCAAGACATCATCCAAATGAAGAGAGTTGGAAATATTCAAGGTTGATCAAGACTAGGTCAAGAGTGAATCAAGTTGATCAACTCACAAAGCGTAGAAGATGTACCGAGAGGGATCAAGTGATACCATGGTTTGGTAAGCATTGTCCATTGTGCTTTGTGTACTAACCCATGGTCTATGTGAGAGTTCTACGTGGGGTTAGGTACGTGTTCATGGGCTTGTGTCAAGAGGAAGATATCACTCAACCCATGGAGAGGATGACATCAAGTGGTGATCGTCATCAAGATTGCCGTGTGCAAGTTCAAGTGGATCATCGCGAAGAGATCAAGTGATTGAAGCTTACCGTCCATTGTGGTGACAATGGACTTGTGAAGATGTGCCGAAGAGTGGCTCACCCATAGTGGACTATGGGGGAGCAATCATCTAGTCTTCATCGAGCCAACGCAATCAAGAAAGGTGGTCCAACTTGAGGGAGTCAAGATCGTCATCATCTAGCTCAAGTGGACCATGTGCAAGGCAAAGGTTTGCCCTTGATAGGTTTTCTATTTTACCGGTCTCATGGTGGTAGTTTGGAGACCGGGTTATAGGATCGTTTGCCGTACTATCAAGGGGGGCTCTCAAGTTGGTAGCTTGATCGTATCGTTAGTAGAGAGCTCAAACCATTGCATCCTTGCATCATCTTTCTTGGTTCTTGTTTGGTTCTCTTTGTGAGTCTTAGAGCTTATGGCCATCTTGATGACAAGCTTGAGTTCATTGAAAACGGAGTTCGCATGCATCTTCTATGATGTTTTCGGTGTTGGAGGTTTTACCGGTCTTCTCCGAGGAAGGGTTCTCACCATTTTCTTATGGGCCTTTTCTCATTTGCTTCTTATTGATATTTCTTTGAAGATTGTGTTAGCCCTTGTCGCTAGCTTTCCAACAAACTTGGTTTCATCGAATTCGGAGTCCGTTTGCAAAAGTTGTGGCAGTTTTGGTGTTCTGAAAAGGCTGCAGCGGTACTACCGCGAATTGGAGTGGATGTAATTTTTTACTACCGCTCCAGAGCAGTACTACCGCGGCTCCTACAGCGGTAGTACCGCTCCGGTCCAAAAACTCGTTCCAAGTCTTGCAGTGGTAGGCCCGGATGTATTTTTTTAGTACCGCTTGCAAGCAGTAGTACCGCTACCATTTGCGGTAGTACCGTGAGGTCGGGCGGTAGTACCGTGAGGACGAGCGGTAGTACCGCTCTGGCGGTTCTTCTGGCCTTTTGCCTCCTCGCTGTTGTTTTTCAAAGGGGTACTTCCGCCCTAGCGGTAGTACCGCTCTGCGCGGGCTATGAGCATAACGGTTGGATTTTTCCCCACCTATAAAAGGGGGTCTTCTTCCCCAATGAACCTTATCCTTTGAGCTCGTGTTCTTCCCCCATTGTTGACCTTCTTCGAGCTTGCTAACTCTCAATCCCTCCAATGATTTTTGCTAGTTCTTGAGGGAAAAGAGAGAGGAGACCTAGATCCATGTTTCCACCAATCACTTTCTCCTCTAAGTGAGGGGAACCCCTTGGATCTAGATCTTGGAGTTCTTGGTGTTCTCCTTCTTGTTCTTCCTCTCATTTTCCTCCCTAGCATTAGTTGCTTCGGTGGGATTTGAGAGAGAAGGACTTGGGCACTCCGTGTGCCCTTGCCATTGCATTTGGTGCATCGGTTTGAGTTCTGCACGGTGATACGTGGAAGTGAAGTTTGAGAAGCTTATTACTCTTGGGTGTTTGGGCACCCTAGAGCTTGTTCCTCTTGGGTGCCTTGGCGCCCTAGACGGTTGGTGGTGTTCGGAGCTCAATCATTGTGGTGTAAAGCTCCGGGCAAGCGTCGGGGTCTCCAATTAGGTTTTGGAGATCGCCCCAAGCAATTTGACGGGTACCGGTGACCGCCCCCAAGGGTTGCCAAAGTGTACGGGTTCGGTGACCGCCCCCAAGGGTTGCCATTTGTACGGGTTCGGTGACCGCCCTCAAGGGTCCCTTAGTGGAATCACGGCATCTTGCATTGTGCGAGGGCGTGAGGAGATTACGATGGCCCTAGTGGCTTCTTGGGGAGCATTGTGCCTCCACACCGCTCCAAACGGAGATTAGCATCCGCAAGGGTGTGAACTTCGGGATACATCGTCGTCTCCGCGTGCCTCGGTTATCTCTTACCCGAGCTCTTTACTTATGCGCTTTACCTTGTGATAGCCTTATTGTTTCTTGTCATATATCTTGCTATCACCTAGTAGTTTATCTTGCTTAGCATAAGTTGTTGGTGCACATAGATGAGCCTAGTTGTTGTAGGTTTTGTGCTTGACAAATTAACCGCTAGGTTTATTCCGCATTTGTTCAAGCCTAAACCGTAATTATTTTAAAAGCGCCTATTCACCCCCCCCTCTAGGCGACATCCACGATCTTTCAATTGGTATCAGAGCCTCGTCTCTCTTTGTTAGGCTTAACCGCCTAGAGAGTAAAGATGTCGACTAGGGGATTAGGATTCTCTCACACTCTTAGTTTCAATGGCACAAATTTTGATGTTTGGGTAATTTGCATGCTTAATCTCTTTAGGGTCATGGACCCAAATTTAGAGCGAATTGTAGATATGGGTTTTTCTCCTCCAAAAGATCCTCAAAGATTATCTTTAGAGGATGAGAAAAACTCTTATCTCAATGCTCAAGTTTCTAATGTGCTTTTCGATGCTTTGAGCAATGTAGTTATATTTCAACTCATGCCGTTCCAGGATGCTCATGAGTTGTGGACAAAGCTTCAAGATAAATATGGCGTGTCCAAGTTTTGTGGGGATAATTGTTCTCCCTCCACATACGGCCGTATAGTCTTCTCAACTTCTTCTACTTCACCTACATGTGGCTTGCCACAAGGTAATGATATGGTGAGTAGTGTTGGTCATTGCAATGATGATTGTATGTTTATTGTGGATGATCCTTCATCACTATCTTATTGCAATGCTCCTTCTTTGGAATTTAACACTTCGAGCACTCCAAATGTTTCACATGCTTGTGTTTATAGTCCTTGCATATCATGTAGAAATTGCTTGACTAAATCCCATGATGATATGTTTACTATGTCTTGTTGCCATGATAAAAATGCATATATGTCCTCGAATTGTTGTGCTAACAATGTAGAGGAAACCCAACACCCCATGGAACAAGATGTGGTCTTGAATGGTGCTTTAATGGATCCTTCATCATCATCTATTGCTTTTTGCCTTATGGCTAAGGCTTCAAAGGTATCTCCTACTTTGAAACCCAATATGTCTCTTGACGATGATGTTGATACTAATGATGATGAGGATAATGATGAAGAGAATGATAATGTTGCCTCCTTAAAAATTAAGGGGGAAATAGTTTTTAAAGCTCTTCATAAAAATAAAATTGCTCGTTCCAACTTCATGGAAATCATGTCCGTTGCCATTGAGGGCAAGAAGTATATTGATGAGTTGGAATCTCGTCTTGAGGAGCATGAGGTCACCATTGATAAAATGGAAGGTCATGAGCGTGATTACGCTAATGAGATTGCGGACATCTCTCAAGCTCTTGAACTTGAACAAACCACCAAGGAATCTCTTGAGGAGACTTTTGCTTTAGAATTATCTAGAGTGAGGGAATCTCGTGATAGAGCTCTTGAGGTGGCCAATGATTTTGAAACTAAAAATGAGGAGCTTGAAGTTGTGAATGCTAAACTCCTTGAGGACTTTGAGCACCTCAAAAATGGCTCAAGGGTCATTAAGAGTGAGCTCATCAAACTCACCGAGTCTCATGCTCAACTTAAAGCTTCATATTCAAAAGATCTTGCCAAGTTGTCTTCTCCTCTTGTTTCTAATGATGATGCTTGTGCTACTAACTCTATCTCTTGTGAAGCATCCATATTGGAGGAGAATGTTGAGCTAAGGGCTCAACTTGAGTTGCTATCTAGCAATTATGGGATGTTGGAAAAAAATCATGTAAAGCTCACAAGCTCTCATGATGATCTTCTAGTATCCGATAATGTGCTAAAGTTAGCTCATGAGGCCATGCTTGCTAAGGTAACATCTAGTGATCCTCATGTGGATACTAGCACTACTTCTAGTCAAAATGCTATGTTGCCATGTGCTAGTCCTTGTAATTCATCTACTCACAATGTTGGTACATCTTGTGATGAATTGCTTTCCTTTCCTTGTTGCTCTAACAATGAAGCTTATACTTCCTCTAGTACTTGTGTTGAGACTAACCATGTAGGGGAAATCAAAGAGCTCAAGGCCCAAGTACTTCTTTGAAGAAAGACTTGGAAAAGAGTCATGAAGGGAAATTCACACTCAACAATATCTTGAGTGTGCAAAAATCCCCCAATGACAAAGCTGGACTTGGATTCAACTCCAAGAAGAAGAAGAAGTCCAAGATGAACAAAAAGAAGGGCCAAGAACAAGTCAAGAATTCGGCCAAGATTGTTTGCTTCAAGTGCAAAGAAGGGCATCATGTTAGATCTTGCCCATTGAAGAAGAAGGCCATTAGTGACAAGCAACAAGGGAAGCGGCCGCAAGTTCGATCTCATGCTCAACCACAAGTTGAAGAAAGTCCTCTTCCCAAGAATCCTCAAGCTAATGCTTCTCAAGTTGAGAAATCAAGTGAGAAGAAAGTGAAGAGTAGACGTTGCTACTTATGTCGTGAGAAAGGTCACCTCACCTCTTCATGCACTAGTGGTAACTTATCCAACCCAATTATTATTGATGATATCTATTCTCTTGGGAAGGATAAGGTTGGCAATGTGTTTGCCAAAGTTGTTGGTACTCAAAGTGGTGTCAAGAAGAGAACCATTTGGGTAGCCAAGCCTATTGTGACTAACCTCTTAGGACCCAACTTGGTTGGGGACCAACAAGCTCAAACTTGATCAATAGGTGTTGTTGGAGGGCATTGGAGACTTGGCTACTTTATGAAGAATTAAGGGGACTTCATCATTCTAATTGTCTCAAGCCAAGTTATTCAAATTATCAAGTTTCTATCTTATATCCAATGTTTCTCCATGCGGTAACTCATGCTTAAAGTGTTTACATTGATAGTTACTTACCCCTTTGCATGTTTGGTTTTGTTCCTTGCATGTGTTTGTATATGTTGTGCTTCCAACTTGATTATCTTGAGCAATCAAGTATGTGTGTGTTGGTTTGCACATCATGTACGTGTGTGTCATGCATTGAGCCTTTTGCATCTTGTTCTTTTCTTAGTTGGCTATTGTGAGAGATTAATGGAATATACCATTATGGGGGAGTGATGTGCTTTGTGCACCTCACAATCCTATATATGTGTGTACATGAGTAATACCATCTAGTATTGATATTTCAAGATTATCTAGTCGCTATGTGGTATGTTTTCTCATGAGAAATTCAAATTCTATATTTTCCATTAATTATCTCGTGTTGGGTAGTTATTTTGCCTCTTGTTTATCCTTAATTGGTATCACATTATGGGGGAGTAATATGCTATGTGTATATTACTAGCCTAGAAAATGTGTACATTTGAGATATTATCACCTAGAATTGATATTGTAAATTATCTTGTTCCTAGGTGGCATGTTAGCTCTACAAGTTGCAATTTGCTTTTTGTTTGGTGTGAAGATGATATCGGATATCCTTGCTATCTACCACCGGGAATTATTTCCAAATACTTCTTATCTGTTGACAATTGTTACTCACTTATGTGTGGTAGAATTTATTGATCATCTTTACATTGGCCTTTGCTTTTATTTGCTTTATCTCTTGCCTAGGATTGTGTCAACTCCCATTGTATTCCATACCACTTGTGGATCTTGTTATTTACTTGAGCTTGTCTAGTGTTTGTATAGATATAGTGAAAGTGGTGATCCCATCTTGTGCTTTTTGTATTCAAATGCAAATTCTCTATAATGCACAATGCTTGGGGGAGTTATCCTATTCTTCTTAGAACGCTCACCTTGTGATCCTTATCAAGTGTGTGTTGGTGGAATGCAAACCGTTTATTTTTGGTACTTTGTGCCATCATGAAACTTTGTAGAACACTTGGTTTGTTTGGAACCATCCTCTGTTTTGGGAGTTTGACATCTTTCTTTTTGAGTGTATCAATGGATATCTCATTCCTTGATGTATCTTTTTGGATATCCTCCAAGTGATGATTTATTCATTTGGTATCTTTTCTTCGCTTGGTATTTCTTTGTCTTTTGGTCTTGGTTCTTGAAAGTCTTGAGCATGCATATTTACTTCTTGTAGTTTTTTAGCATGCTTTCTTTCTTGGACCCAATATATAGGGGAAACTCCACCAAGTCTCAAATTGGATGAGATGTGCATGAAATTCATTTTCATATCTATATGCACATTTTTATGTGGAGTTTGTCCTATGTGTTGTTGGTTCTCTAACTCTTTGGTCCCAATGAGTTTGGGTACCATTTTGTTTGTGTTGTTGTTCTAGGAACAAGTGGAGACGCATTGGATGCTCGGCTCACTCACAAGGAAGGTGGTGTCACCATGTGATTATTGGAGTCAAGATAGGATGATTAATGAACTACTATCTACCTTTAATTGGTATCTACTACATCCATCGAATGGTATCTCGATAACAAGTATCATCATCTACTTCATGCACACATTTCTTGCATCAACCTTTCGTAGGTTGTATCATGGCATGTTATCCATTCTCTCTTGTGATACTTGTTTCCTTTCTTAAAGCATCCCAACAATGATGTCTTGTTGCTAGTTGTGATGTCTTTGATGTTCGTGTGGTTGGAATTCATTTATATGCAATAAGACCATATCTAGCCTTGCGCTATGCTCTCAAGCAAATATCTTATTGGTATATGTATGACCTCCCTTTGGATATCTTGTTCCTCGTGTTGTAACTATTTCGGGTGTACATCCTTCTTTGTAGATATATATCATCATGATTTTGTCTACCTAGAATCTTATAAACTTGAGAGAAGTTGCATATCTAGTTGATATCCTTTCTTTCACGTCGACCTTGTCTTTCTTATGTTATTTCTTTGGTGGCTCCGTGAAAGCTTTTGCCTTGAGTGTGTGTCTTTTATCATTGCATCTTGATGCACTCTTGTGTGGTGAAGATTATTTTCCTCATGCTTATCTTTACGAGGCTTTTGCCATCTTAGTTGGTATCCATCGTCTTGATGAGGCCTTCATCCTCTATCTTCACCACGGGTTGTCACAAGCATAGGTCCTTTATATGCTTATTAGTAAGCTTGTGAACCCATTTGCTAGTTGTGTGTGGGAATGATAGGCCTTGCACCGTGTGCCTCATTCTTTCAAGAATTTATTGATGCTTAATGCCCATCCGTACATTAGTCTTCTCCAGTGCATTGCCTTGACTCACACACATCTTTTTGGTTGAGCCCACTCTTAAGTTGCCTCTCTTACTTATTGCTCAACCATGTGTTTGTTACTTGTACTAGGCTTAGTTTCCTATATGCTCACTTGCACTTGTTGTAAGTTTCTATTGATTTTGGGGGAGCTATGATCCTATTTTGTGCACTTTGTTTCCAATTTCAAATATTCTTATATGTGCACAAATCATGGGGAGCCTCTCTAGTTTCTTTAGAACACTCCTTTGCTCATATCATAATATCTTTTATTCTTGTGGCTCGTAGGATCATTGGCCTAGTTGGTTCAATTGGTATCTTTTGATAGCTTGCTTCAATAGATATCTTTTGATTGCCCGATTGCTTGATTCTCTCTTTGTTATGTCTTTGTGGCATATCTTCCTTTTGCAATCTTTGGGCCTCAATATAGTTTGTCTTCCTCCAAGTATTTACCGTTGGATGTGTGTATTGCATGTTGGAGAACGTAGCAGAAATTCAAAATTTTCCTACGTGTCACCAAGATCTATCTATGGAGAAACCGGCAACGAGGGGAAGGACAGTGCATCTACATACCCTTGTAGATCGCTATGCGGAAGCGTTCAAGAGAACGGGGTTGAAGGAGTCGTACTCGTCGTGATCCAAATCACCGAAGATCCTAGTGCCGAACGGACGACACCTCCGCGTTCAACACACGTACATCCCGGTGACGTCTCCTACGCCTTGATCCAGCAAGGGGTGAAGGAGAGGTTGGGAAAGACTCCATCCAGCAGCAGCATGACGGCATGGTGGTGAAGGAGGAGCGTGGCAATCCTGTAGGGCTTCGCCAAGCACCACGGGAGAAGAGGAGGTTGGGAGAGGGGAGGGGCTGCGCCAAGACTTGGGTGCGGCTGACCTCCCACCCCCACACATATATATAGGGGCAAGGGAGAGGGGGGCCGGCCCCCTCAGATCCAATCTGAGGAGGGGGCGGCGGCCAAGGGGGGTTGCCTTGCCCCCCAAGGCAAGGGGGGCGCCCCCCCTTTAGGGTTCCCCCAAACCCTAGGCGCATGGGCCCTAAGGGGGAGGCGCCCAGACCACTAAGGGGCTGGTCCCTCTCCACATACAGCCCATAGGGCCCTCCGGGGCAGGTGGACCCTACCGATGGACCCCCGGAACCCCTCCGGTGGTCCCGGTACAATACCGATAACCCCCGAATTATTCCGGTGACCGTATGATGACTTCCCATATATAAATCTTTACCTCCGGACCATTCCGGAACTCCTCGTGACGTCCGGGATCTCATACGGGACTCCGAACAACATTCGGTAAGCACATATATCTATTCCCTATAACCCTAGCGTCATCGAACCTTAAGTGTGTAGACCCTATGGGTTCGGGAAACATGCAGACATGACCGAGACACCTCTCCGGTCAATAACCAACAGCGGGATCTAGATACCCATGTTGGCTCCCACATGCTCCACGATGATCTCGTCAGATGAACCACGATGTCAAGGACTTAATCAATCCCGTATACAATTCCCTTTGTCTAGCGGTACGATACTTGCCCGAGATTCGATTGTCGGTATCCCGATACCTTGTTCAATCTCGTTACTGGCAAGTCTCTTTTACTCGTTCCGTAACACATCATCCCGTGATCAACTCCTTGATCACATTGTGCACATTATGATGATGTCCTACCGAGTGGGCCCAGAGATACCTCTCCGTCACACGGAGTGACAAATCCCAGTCTCGATTCGTGCCAACCCAACAGACACTTTTGGAGATACCTGTAGTGTACCTTTATAGCCACCCAGTTGCGTTGTGATGTTTGGCACACCCAAAGCACTCCTACGGTATCCGGGAGTTGCACAATCTCATGGTCTAAGGAAATGATACTTGACACTAGAAAAGCTTTAGCATACGAACTACACGATCTTTGTGCTAGGCTTAGGATTGGGTCTTGTCCATCACATCATTCTCCCAATGATGTGATCCCGTTATCAACGACATCCAATGTCCATGGTCAGGAAACCGTAACCATCTATTGATCAACAAGCTAGTCAACTAGAGGCTTACTAGGGACATGGTGTTGTCTATGCATCCACACATGTATCTGAGTTTCCTATCAATACAATTCTAGCATGGATAATAAACGATTGTCATGAACAAGGAAATATAATAATAACTAATTTATTATTGCCTCTAGGGCATATTTCCAACAGTCTCCCACTTGCACTAGAGTCAATAATCTAGTTCACATCGTCATGTGATTAACACTCACAGGTCACATCGCCATGTGACCAACATCCAAAGAGTTTACTAGTGTCACTAAACTAGTTCACATCATCATGTGATTAAGACTCAATGAGTTCTGGGTTTGATCATGTTTTTGCTTATGAGAGAGGTTTTAGTCAACGGGTCTGCAACATTCAGATCCGTATGTACTTCGCAAATCTCTAGGTCATATTATAAATGCTGCTTCCACGCTCCACTTGGAGCTATTCCAAATGGTTGCTCCACTATACGTATCTGGTTTGCTACTCAGAGTCATTCGGATATGTGTTAAAGCTTGCATCGATGTAACCCTTTACGCCGAACTCTTTATCACCTCCATAATCGAGAAACATGTCCTTATTACTCCAAGGACAATTTTGACCGCTATCTAGTGATCCACTCCTGGATCACCTTTGTACCCTCTTGCCAGACATGTGGCAAGGCACACATCAGGTGCGGTACTCAACATGGCATACCGTATAGAGCCTATGACAAAAGCATAGGGGACGACATTCGTCCTTTCTCTTTCTTCTGCCGTGGTCAAGCTTTAAGTCTTAACTTCATACCTTACAACTCAGGCAAGAACTCCTTCTTTGACTGATCCATCTTGAACACCTTCAAGATCATGTCAAGGTATGTGCTCATTTGAAAGTACCGTTAAGCGTTTTGATCTATCCTTATAGATCTTGATGCTCAATGTTCAAGTAGCTTAATCCAGGCTTTCCATTGAAAAACACTTTCCAAATAACCCTATATGCTTTCCAGAAATTCTACATCATTTCTGATCCACAATATGTCAACAACATATACTCATCAAAAATTCTATAGTGCTCCCACTCACTTCTTTGGAAATACAAGTTTCTGATAAACTTTGTATACACCCAAAATCTTTGATCATCTCATCAAAGCATACATTCCAACTCCGAGATGCTTACTCCAGTCCTTAGAAGGATTGCTGGAGCTTTGCATACTTATTAGCATCTTTCAGGATTGACAAAACCTTCCGGTTGTATCACATACAACCTTTCCTCAAGAAAATCGTCGAGGAAACAATGTTTTGACATCCTATCTGCAAGATTTCATAAATAATGCAGTAATCGCTAATATAATTCCAACAGACTCTTAGCATCGCTACTAGTGAGAAAGTCTCATAATAGTCAACTCCTTGAACTTGTCGGAAAAAATCTTAACGACAAGTCGAGCTTTCTTAATGGTGATACTTACCATCATTGTCCGTCTTCCTTTTAAAATCCATCTGTACTCAATAGCCTTACGACCATCGAGCCGTTCTGCCAAAGTCTACACTTTGTTTTCATACATGGATCCTCTCTCGGATTATATGGCCTCGAGCCATTTTGGAATCCAGGCCCACCATCGCTTCTCCATAGCTCGTAGGTTCATTGTTGTCTAGCAACATGACTTCCAAGACAGGATTACGTACCACTCTGAAGTAGTACGCATCCTTGTCATCCCACGAGGTTTGGTAGTGACTTGATCTGAAGTTTCATGATCACTATCATAAGCTTCCACTTCAATTGATGTAGGTGCCACAGGAACAACTTCCTGTGCCCTGCCACACGCTAGTTCAAGAGACGGTTCAACAACCTCATCAAGTCTCCACCATCCTCCCACTCAATTCTTTCGAGAGAAACTTTTCCTCGAGAAAGGACCCGATTCTATAAACAATCCCTTATTGCTTTCGGATCTGAGACAGGAGGTATACCCAACTGTTTTTGGGTGTCCTATGAAGATGCATTTATCCGCTTTGGGTTTGAGCTTACCAGCCTGAAACTTTTTCACATAAGCGTCGCAGCCCCAAACTTTTAAGAAATGACAGCTTAGGTTTCTCTAAACCATAGTTCATACGGTGTCATCTCATCGAAATTACGTGGTGCCCTATTTAAAGTGAATGTGGTTGTCTCTAATGCCTAACCCATAAACTATCGTGGTAATTCGATAAGAGACATCATGGTATGCATCATATCCAATAGGGTGCAGTTATGATGTTCGGACACACCATCACACTATGGTGTTCTAGGCTGTATTAGTTGTGAAACAATTTCCACAATGTCTTAATTCTGTGCCAAACTCGTAATTCAGATATTCATCTCTATGATCATATCATAGATCTTTTATCCTCTTGTCACGACGATCTTTCAACTTCACCCTGAAATCACTTGAACCTTTCAATAATTCAGACTCATGATTCATCAAGTAAATATACTCAACATCTACTCAAATCATCTGTGAAGTAAGAACATAACGATATCCACTACATGCCTCAACACTCATTGGACTGCACACATCAAAATGTATTACTTCCAACAAGTTGCTTTCTAGTTCCATTTTACTGAAAACGAGGCTTTCAGTCATCTTGCCCATGTGGTATGATTTGCATGTCTCAAGTGATTCAAAATCAAGTGAGTCCAAACGGTCCATTTGCATGGAGTTTCTTCATGCATATATACCAATAGACATGGTTCGCATGTCTCAAAATTTTCAAAACGAGTGAGCCCAAAGATCCATCAACATGGAGCTTCTTCATGCGTTTTATACCGATATGACTTACGTGGCAGTGCCACAAGTAGGTGGTACTATCATTACTATCTTATATCTTTTGGCATGAACATGTGTATCACTACGATCGAGATTCAATAAACCATTCATTTTAGGTGTAAGACCATTGAAGGTATTATTCAAATAAACAGAGTAACCATTATTCTCCTTAAATGAATAACCGTATTGCGATAGACATAATCCAATCATGTCTATGCTCAATGCAAACACCAATCTCGATGGTAGAGGAAGCGTACGATATTTGATCAACCTTGGAAATACTTCCAACACATATTGTCATCTCACCTTTAACTAGTCTCCGTTTATTCCGTAGCTTTTATTTCGAGTTACTAACACTTAGCAACCGAACCGGTATCTAATACCCTGGTGCTACTAGGAGTACTAGTAAAGTACACATTAACATAATGTATATCCAATATACTTCTATTGACCTTGCCAGCCTTTATTACAGAAGCACTTAGTCCGGGTTTGGGTTCAACCTTGGGTTTCTTCACTAGAGCAGCAGCTGATTTGCCGTTTCATGAAGCATCCCTTTTTTGCCCTTGACCTTCTTGAAACTAGTGGTTTCACCAACCATCAACAATTGATGCTCCTTCTTGATTTCTACTTTTGTGGTGTCAAACATCGCGAATATCTCAAGGATCATCATATATGTCCCTGATATATTATAGTTCATCACGAAGCTCTAGCAGCTTGGTGGTAATGACTTCGGAGAAACATCACTACCTCATCTGGAAGATCAACTCCCACTTGATTCAAATGATTGTTGTACTCAGACAATCTGAGCACAAGCTCAACAATTGAGCTTTTCTCCCTTAGTTTGCAGGCTAAGAAAATCGTCGGAGGTCTTATACCTCTTGACGCGGGCACGAGCCTGAAATCCCAATTTCAGCCCTCGAAACATCTCATATGTTTCGCGACGTTTCAAAAACGTCTTCGGTGCCTCAACTCTAAACCGTTTAACTGAACTATCACGTAGTTATCAAAATGTGTATGTCAGATGTTCGCAACATCCACAGACGACGTTCGAGGTTCAGCACACTGAGCGGTGCATTAAGGACATAAGCCTTCTATGAAGCAATGAGGACAATCCTCAGTTTACGGACCTAGTCCGCATAATTTCTACTATCAACTTTCAACTAAATTTTCTCTAGGAACATATCTAAACAGTAGAACTAAAGCGCGAGCTTCGACATAATTTGCGAAGACCTTTTGACTATGTTCAGGATAATTAAGTTCATCTTATGAACTCCCACTCAGATAGACATCCCTCTAGTCATCTAAGTGATTACATGATCCGAGTCAACTAGGCCGTGTATGATCATCACGTGAGACGGACTAGTCATCATCGGTGAACATCTTCATGTTGATCATATCTACCATACGACTCATGCTCGACCTTTCGGTCTCTTGTGTTCCGAGGCCATGTCTGTACATGCTAGGCTCATCAAGTCAACCTAAGTGTTTCGCGTGTGTAAATCTGGCTTACACCCGTTGTATGTGAACGTAAGAATCTATCACACCCGATCATCACGTGGTGCTTCGAAACGACGAACTTTCGCAACGGTGCTCAGTTAGGGGGAACACTTTCTTGAAATTTTAATGAGGGGTCATCTTATTTACTACCGTCGTTCTAAGCAAATAAGATGTATAAACATGATAAACATCACATGCAATCAAATAGTGACATGATATGGCCAATATCATATTGCTCCTTTTGATCTCCATCTTCGGGGCTCCATGATCATCATCGTCACCGGCATGACACCATGATCTCCATCATCATGATCTCCATCATCGTGTATTCATGAAGTTGTCTCGCCAACTATTACTTCTACTACTATAGCTAATGGTTAGCAATAAAGTAAAGTAATTACATGACGTTTATGTTGACACGCAGGTCATAAATAAATTAAGACAACTCCTATGGCTCCTGCCGGTTGTCATACTCATCGACATGCAAGTCATGATTCCTATTACAAGAACATGATCATCTCATACATCACATATATCATTCATCACATCCTTTGGCCATATCACATCACATAGCATACCCTGCAAAAACAAGTTGGACGTCCTCTAATTGTTGTTTGCATGTTTTACGTGGCTGCTATGGGTTTCTAGCAAGAACGTTTCTTACCTACGCAAAACCACAACGTGATATGCCAATTGCTATTTACCCTTCATAAGGACCCTTTTCATCGAATCCGTTCCGACTAAAGTGGGAGAGACAGACACCCGCTAGCCACCTTATGCAACTAGTGCATGTCAGTCGGTGGAACCAGTCTCACGTAAGAGTACGTGTAAGGTCGGTCCGGGCCGCTTCATCCCACAATACCGTCGAAACAAGATTGGACTAGTAACGGTAAGCATATTGAACAAAATCAACGCCCACAACTACTTTGTGTTCTACTCGTGCATAGAATCTACGCAATAGACCTAGCTCATGATGCCACTGTTGGAGAACGTAGCAGAAATTCAAAATTTTCCTACGTGTCACCAAGATCTATCTATGGAGAAACCAGCAACGAGGGGAAGGAGAGTGCATCTACATACCCTTGTAGATCGCTATGCGGAAGCGTTCAAGAGAACGGGGTTGAAGGAGTCGTACTCGTCGTGATCCAAATCACCGAAGATCCTAGTGCCGAACGGACGGCACCTCCGCGTTCAACACACGTACAGCCCGGTGACGTCTCCTACGCCTTGATCCAGCAAGGGGTGAAGGAGAGGTTGGGAAAGACTCCATCCAGCAGCAGCACGACGGCATGGTGGTGAAGGAGGAGCGTGGCAATCCTGCAGGGCTTCGCCAAGCACCACGGGAGAAGAGGAGGACTTGGGAGACGGGAGGGGCTGCGCCAAGACTTGGGTGCGGCTGCCCTCCCACCCCCACACATATATATAGGGGCAAGGGAGAGGGGGGGCGGCCCCCTCAGATCCAATATGAGGAGGGGGCGGCAGCCAAGGGGGGTTGCCTTGCCCCCCAAGGCAAGGGGGGCGCCCCCCTTTAGGGTTCCCCCAAACCCTAGGCGCATGGGCCCTAAGGGGGGAGGCGCCCAGCCCACTAAGGGGCTGGTCCCTCTCCACATACAGCCCATAGGGCCCTCCGCGGCAGGTGGACCCTCCCGGTGGACCCCCGGAACCCCTCCGGTGGTCCCGGTACAATACCGGTAACCCCCGAATTATTCCGGTGACCGTATGATGACTTCCCATATATAAATCTTTACCTCCGGACCATTTCGGAACTCCTCGTGACGTCCGGGATCTCATCCGGGACTCCGAACAACATTCGGTAAGCACGTATATCTATTCCCTATAACCCTAGCGTCATCGAACCTTAAGTGTGTAGACCCTACGGGTTCGGGAAACATGCAGACATGACCGAGACACCTCTCCGATCAATAACCAACAGCGGGATCTGGATACCCATGTTGGCTCCCACATGATCCACGATGATCTCGTCAGATGAACCACGATGTCAAGGACTTAATCAATCCCGTATACAATTCCCTTTGTCTAGCGGTACGATACTTGCCCGAGATTCGATCGTCGGTATCCCGATACCTTGTTCAATCTTGTTACTGGCAAGTCTCTTTTACTCGTTCCGTAACACATCATCACGTGATCAACTCCTTGATCACATTGTGCACATTATGATGATGTCCTACCGAGTGGGCCCAGAGATACCTCTCCGTCACACGGAGTGACAAATCCCAGTCTCGATTCGTGCCAACCCAACAGACACTTTCGGAGATACCTGTAGTGTACCTTTATAGCCACCCAGTTACGTTGTGACGTTTGGCACACCCAAAGCACTCCTACGGTATCCGGGAGTTGCACAATCTCATGGTCTAAGGAAATGATACTTGACATTAGAAAAGCTTTAGCATACGAACTACACGATCTTTGTGCTAGGCTTAGGATTGGGTCTTGTCCATCACATCATTCTCCCAATGATGTGATCCCGTTATCAACGACATCCAATGTCCATGGTCAGGAAACCGTAACCATCTATTGATCAACGAGCTAGTCAACTAGAGGCTTACTAGGGACATGGTGTTGTCTATGCATCCACACATGTATCTGAGTTTCCTATCAATATAATTCTAGCATGGATAATAAACGATTACCATGAACAAGGAAATATAATAATAACTAATTTATTATTGCCTCTAGGGCATATTTCCCACATTGCATTCCACTCTCTTGTTGAGAAATACACAATTTATGGAGGACCACAATCTATATTGGCCCTCTAAGCTTTTCGCCCATTTTGGCAATCGATGCCAATGGGGGAGAAGTTTCAGAGAGTTTTGTGGAGAAGCTTTGGTTTATGTTTCCTTAGCTTTTGCATCTCATTCGCATGCATTATTGGTTGTTGCAGTGCATGGTGATGCATAATTCCTTGTATAAACTCTCTTGAAAGTGATTGTCATCAATTACCGAAATGGGGGAGATTGAAAGAACATGTGGTGCCCCCATGTTTGGTTTTGGTAATTGATGACAATCTCTATGGACTAATGGTTGCCTTGAGTTATATTTGAAGGTTTTGTCCATAGGCTTTTCTTGGAGTACATGTGTTGGTTTCAAGGAGAGTTTGTGTTGACCAATGTGCTATTAAGGAATTATCCAAAGCTTGGTCATGTGAGAGTTGAGCTTGTTGAAAGCATGTCTTGAAGAAGAAGATTGTGTGATCAGAGTACATGTGTTGGTTTCAAGGAGAGTTGTTTGTGTTGGCCAAGGTGCTATTAAGGAATTATCCAAAGCTTGGTCATGTGAGAGTTGAGCTTATTGCAAGCATGTCTTGAAGAAGAAGATTGTGTGATCATTCATGTTTACCTTCAAGACATCATCCAAATGAAGAGAGTTGGAAAGATTCAAGGTTGATCAAGACTAAGTCAAGAGTGAATCAAGTTGATCAACTCACAAAGCTTAGACGATGTATCGAGAGGGATCAAGTGATACCATGGTTTGGTAAGCATTGTCCATTGTGCTTTGTTTACTAACCCATGGTCTATGTGAGAGTTCTACGTGGGGTTAGGTACGTGTTCATGGGCTTGTGTCAAGAGGAAGATATCACTCAACCCATGGAGAGGATGACATCAAGTGGTGATCGTCATCAAGATTGCCGTGTGCAAGTTCAAGTGGATCATCGCGAAGAGATCAAGTGCTTGAAGCTTGCCGTCCATTGTGGTGACAATGGACTTGTGAAGATGTGCCGAAGAGTGGCTCACCCATAGTGGACTATGGGGGAGCAATCATCTAGTCTTCATCGAGCCAACGCAATCAAGAAAGGTGGTCCAACTTGAGGGAGTCAAGATCGTCATCATCTAGCTCAAGTGGACCATGTGCAAGGCAAAGATTTGCCCTTGATAGGTTTTCTATTTTACCGGTCTCATGGTGGTAGTTTGGAGACCGGGTTATAGGATCGTTTGCCGTAATATCAATGGGGGCTCTCAAGTTGGTAGCTTGATCGTATCGTTAGTAGAGAGCTCAAACCATTGCATCCTTGCATCATCTTTCTTGGTTATTGTTTGGTTCTCTTTGTGAGTCTTAGAGCTTATGGTCATCTTGATGACAAGCTTGAGTTCATCGAAAACGGGGTTCGCATGCATCTTCTATGATGTTTTCAGTGTTGGAGGTTTTACCGGTCTTTTCCGAGGAAGGGTTCTCACCATTTTCTTATGGGCCTTTTCTCATTTGCTTCTTATTGACATTTCTTTGAAGATTGTGTTATCCCTTGTCGCTAGCTTTCCAACAAACTTGGTTTCATCGAATTCGGAGTCCGTTTGCAAAAGTTGTGGCAGTTTTGGTGTTCTGAAAAGGCTGCAGCGGTACTACCGCGAATTGGAGTGGATGTAATTTTTTACTACCGCTCCAGAGCAGTACTACCGCGGTTCCTACAACGGTAGTACCGCTCCGGTCCAAAAACTCGTCCCAAGTCTTGCGGTGGTAGGCCTGGATGTATTTTTTAGTACCGCTTGCAAGCAGTAGTACCGCTACCATTTGCGGTAGTACCGTGAGGTCGAGCGGTAGTACCGTGAGGACGAGCGGTAGTACCGCTCCGGCGGTACTTCTGGCCTTTTTCCTCCTCGCTGTTGTTTTTCAAAGGGGTACTTCCGCCCTAGCGGTAGTACCGCTCCTTGGAGCGGTAGTACCGCTCTGTGCGGGCTGTGAGCATCACGGTTGGATTTTTCCCCACCTATAAAAGGGGGTCTTCTTCCCCAATGAACCTTATCCTTTGAGCTCGTGTTCTTCCCCCATTGTTGACCTTCTTCGAGCTTGCTAACTCTCAATCCCTCCAATGATTTTTGCTAGTTCTTGAGGGAAAAGAGAGAGGAGATCTAGATCCATGTTTCCACCAATCACTTTCTCCTCTAAGTGAGGGGAACCCCTTGGATCTAGATCTTGGAGTTCTTGGTGTTCTCCTTCTTGTTCTTCCTCTCATTTTCCTCCCTAGCATTAGTTGCTTCGGTGGGATTTGAGAGAGAAGGACTTGGGCACTCCGTGTGCCCTTGCCATTGCATTTGGTGCATCGGTTTGAGTTCTGCACGGTGATACGTGGAAGTGAAGTTTGAGAAGCTTATTACTCTTGGGTGTTTGGGCACCCTAGAGCTTGTTCCTCTTGGGTGCCTTGGCGCCCTAGACGGTTGGTGGTGTTCGGAGCTCAATCATTGTGGTGTAAAGCTCCGGGCAAGCGTCGGGGTCTCCAATTAGGTTTTGGAGATCGCCCCAAGCAATTTGACCGGTACCGGTGACCGCCCCCAAGGGTTGCCAAAGTGTACGGGTTCGGTGACCGCCCCCAAGGGTTGCCATTTGTACGGGTTCGGTGACCGCCCTCAAGGGTCCCTTAGTGGAATCACGGCATCTTGCATTGTGCGAGGGCGTGAGGAGATTACGATGGCCCTAGTGGCTTCTTGGGGAGCATTGTGCCTCCACACCGCTCCAAACGGAGATTAGCATCCGCAAGGGTGTGAACTTCGGGATACATCGTCGTTTCCGCGTGCCTCGGTTATCTCTTACCCGAGCTCTTTACTTATGCGCTTTACCTTGTGATAGCCTTATTGTTTCTTGTCATATATCTTGCTATCACCTAGTAGTTTATCTTGCTTAGCATAAGTTGTTGGTGCACATAGGTGAGCCTAGTTGTTGTAGGTTTTGTGCTTGACAAATTAACCGTTAGGTTTATTCCGCATTTGTTCAAGCCTAAACCGTAATTATTTTAAAAGCGCCTATTCACCCCCCCTCTAGGCGACATCCACGATATTTCACCTACCATGCAGTTATGCCTCTAAGTCGTGCTCCGACACGTGGGAGATATAGCCGCATCGTGGGTGTTACAGTAGTCCTTCCCCTGCTCTTGGCAGCCTCTTATCCCCTCTAACCTATATATACTTGAGGTATTGGCCCTTTTCTACACACAAGTTTTGGATCTTCCTCTAGTTCATCCAGTTTTATTTCTAATTGGTCCTAATTGACTAATGAGAGCTAGACCTAGTTCCTCCAATCCTCATAATTAGAAGTCCAGTGTGGTTTTAATCTCTCATCTCTAATTCTCCGGCGACGATTAGCTCTGGATGGCGAAGTGCTACTAGATCATGAAGACTGTACGCTTGCAACCAAGTAGAGAGGTCATGCTTTCGGTGTTCTATTCGAGGGATCGTTTGAGGGCAGTTCGCAGGATCATCGTCAACGGTTCATGGAACTCCAAGTACGATCTACACCGACTCATCTACTTCTGTTGCACTATGGACTCGGTAACGATCATTGATCCAAACGCTATATGCATCTTCATACTGTTCCTGGGTGTTCGTAGGGCAATTGTTTGTTTTATACTATGTTTCCCAATAGAACCAACACCTTATGCATAATCTTTAAGATAAAATAAAGGACAAGTTTCATATTTCCGGAACTCCTATTGGTCAATCTTATCATAACCACTTGAGTACTTGTATGATGCATTATTTTCTGATGACATGGACATTTTTACCAAGAAGCTAACCAATGTTGGAGATACTCTTACATTTTTATACTCCGTACACACTTTGTACTAAATCTCCGGGCCTTATTTTGGGATGGAGGAAGTATATATCTCTTCCATGGGTAAGATCACTATGTAAGTGGGCCTAGCCTACTATTGTTTGTTCTAACATCCTTAATAATGTTATTTAGAGCATCTACAGTTGGGCGCCCCCAACCCTTTCTATACATCCGGGCAGATAGCCCAATAGCTAATCGGTCAAAACACCCAACCTAGCGGGACTCCTCAAACCGGCCCCAAACGTCTGGGCTGTCCGGCACACCTCATATCCAGCCCATATCAAGAGGGGATGTGGGAGGCCCTGGCGCGTCCGCCATGTCAGCCCGGCCACACTGGCCCATCCCGACCCAATTCAGTCCCCACTAAAAATCCCACCTGGAGTAAACCCTAGCTCCATTTCACTCTCACTCCACTCTTCGTCTCCTCTTCTCCCACTCCTCAACAAATCCCCCCTCTTCATCCACCATGTCCAACACCAACAATGGTGGAGATGATGGATCCAGTGACGAGTGGGACGCCTTCCCTAACGAGGTGGAGGACGGCGGGGAGGAGTTGGCCCTCCGCATCATGCTACAGTGCTCGCGGGTGGACACAGGTAGCAGCTCCGACTCTGCTCCGTCCCCTGTCGCCATCGGACGCTGTGTCGGGCCCATCCGCATTGTGTATAGCTCTGTGTGGTCAACCTGCTCCATGCCACTAGTTCGCCACCCTCCTAACCCTTCGGCTGCTCCTCCTCAAGAGAACTGATGCACGTTAGTGCCCGCTCCACCGGCGGCATGGACGCGCATGCCTGAATCTGAGGCATGCGTCGCCTGCTGCGAGAGCCATCGGGCTAGGGAGAGGACGATGGCGTCGAAGGCGGCTGCATAGTCCTCCCGACATCGTCGTAGATTGTCGGCGGTGTCCAATGAGGACTCGCGGCTGTCTACCATCGCTCACTTACGACCTCGACGTGCGAGGCGACAAAGAGGGCGGCGGCAGATGCGAGAGCAGCAAAGCTCAAGAGGCAGCAGAACCGCTTATCCAGAGAATGGCCGTCTTCATTGACTCCTCGTCCTCCTCCAACATCACCGATGGCTCCGTTGACCCCTCTTCTTCCACCGACGCCTACACGGATGTGTACTGCAGCGCCGTTGACTAGAAGGGAAAAAGGCTGGTGAGGAAATGGTGAAGAAGCTCTGCCCTCTCTCAGCCTTTATTTCCCCCCTTAGTAATTTTAGTTGAGAATTATGCCCGTCGACTGGACTATGGTGCTCTTTTGTTCTACGTTCGAATTATATTAATTTATATGTCTGTATTATGTCGATTTCTACGTCGTTTGTTGAATGTCCTTTTGTAGGGTTCCGGATATGAGGTACATGATTATGAGGAGAGTATCCTGTGATACCGGAGCTTAGGTGCTCCCATGATACGGGCTTTTGGGCCATCGGATCTCAGATCCAACGGCGTATGAGAAGTTGTTGTACTTGTGCGCATTTTTCAGATTCAATGAGGGCTTTTTTGCAAAAATGTTCACCATCTTACAGGAGCTGTTGGATTTGAGATCCAACGGCTGACCCGGAGCACCAGATATTTTCCCCATGATTATGGACACAACAATTTGAGGATTGACCGGTCACTAGGCATGTCCGCGGATGTATAGGATGCTAGATTTGGTATGAGTGGTTGTAGATGCTCTTAAGAAGCGGTCATGCGGACCAAAACGAAAGTGGAGTATTTTCTCCTGACTTCATATGCACCCTCATGAATAGTAAAATATAAAAATAGTAAACAATATTCTAAAATTTTGTGGGTAAACTTTGACCAATGTTTTGTGTGCTCGAAAAAATTATCATAAAAGGACATCTATGAAAGCCGTGACAAAAAGAAACAGAATCGATGCTCTAAAATGCTACTTTGAAAGCACTTTAGGGTGCTGAATTTTTTTGCCAGGACTTACCTGAATGTACATAATGAAAATTTTCAAGCATACAAAACATTTTAAAATGGTCATTTGTAAACACATGTTAATGTTCATTTTTATTTTTTGGGTGGAAAAGGTTAGCACCCTTTTATTTTAACAAAGTCATCTGTATGTATTTTAGCAAAGTCACATGCACAGATATACACAACTACCCACTCTCATCCACGGGTATACACAACTACCCACTCTAAATAGTAGTACAACCACGAATCAATCTGGAATTATCTCTACTCCTAATAAAGCAGTTGGTGAATAGTCTCCACGGTTTATTTTCATTGGTTTTTTTTCGTGTCTCCTCCCACCTCTCCTCCCACCCTGGTCCATCGGTTTATTTCTCTCTTCACTCTTTATTACAAGCAAAACTTTCCTAACGAATAACAAATCACGGATCTAACTTCTTAAATTATGCAAATCAATCGATTCCATTTATTGGTTCAATTTGTCTTAGGAAACAAATAACAGATTTTCAAGAAAAAATTATATATTTTAATCTAACTTTCCTAACTTATCTAAATCAATCTATTTATCTCATTAGTGAAATTTGTTTTAGAAAACAAATAACAGACATGTCACCAACTTTCCTCCCAATAAATAGTTTCTTAACATTTGCAAACTTTCCTAATCAGACACGTCACAAACGGGCAGGTACTGATATCACGTTACCAAACAATAAAACCCCATTTGCATAGAAATCAGTTCAAAATCCTAACTTTCCTAAAATTTTACCTTTCCTTGATAACAACCAATATTTCTTATGTTTTCCACCTATAGAAGGAAATCACCCCTCCATCGATATTAGCATTTTTTTTGGAATGAGATCTTCAGGTTATGATTTTTTTTTTTGCGATTCTTTTCAATGGTGACCTCTCCTTCCGCTCCGGCTCCTTCTCGCATAAACACCTCCACCACAGCCAGCTGACGCCACCCCAGACCTCCTGCCTCTCCACACCTTCTCCGCCACCTCCTCCTCGTACTCCATTGACAATCCCTCTGCCATGTTTGTCCACGGCGGTGTCGAGGACATGGCGCAGCAGCATACTAGCGGTAGAGCAGCGCATAGCAGTAGGAAGCAACACGCAGCAGGCGAGGCAAGCGACCGGCGTGGCTGAGGGGCCGGCCGGCAGAAGATGGCCGTGACAGGAGGGGGCGTGAGGCAGGGGCGTGACTACGGGGCGAGCGAAGGGATAGGCGGCAGCAGACGGGGCGAGCGCAGCTAGCGAGAGTGTGGCGCGTGTCCAGGGTGTGCGTTGCGCGGGTCACAGTGGTGCAGTGGCTGCGGCGAGCGCGACGACAGTGGCGGGCGCGATCGACGCGGTGTGGCACAGGCGTCCATATATACTTTAAGGGTGTTGAGGCCATTATAGGAGTATTTAGATTGATGAAGTTTCTATCTGCTCTTTCTTCCTGTATGGATTTCTCAAAATTGTCGATGAGTATTTAAATGATGAAGTTTCTATTTGGTATCATTTCCTGTGAGGATATCCCAAAATTACCAGATCCAATATTATTTTAGCATGGCCTTTGGTAGTTCATGTGCATGTATTTTAGTCTCATATTTTCTTCAAATTTATAGTGAAATGATGTTTCAATCAAGGTGAGGGAGTCCTGGATTAGGGGGTGTCCGGATGGCGGACTATACCTTCAGCCGGACTCCTGGACTATGAAGATACAAGATTGAAGACTTCGTCCTGTGTCCGGAAGGGACTTTCCTTGGCGTGGAAGGCAAGCTTGGCGATACGGATATGCAGATCTCCTACCATTGTCACCGACTTTGTGTAACCCTAACCCTCTCCGGTGTCTATATAAACCGGAGGGTTTTAGTCCGTAGGACAAGATACACAACAACAATCATACCATATGGTAGCTTCTAGGGTTTAGCCTCTCTGATCTCGTGGTAGATCTACTCTTGTACTACCCATATCATCAATATTAATCAAGCAGGACGTAGGGTTTTACCTCCATCGAGAGGGCCCGAACCTGGGTAAAACTTCATGTCCCTTGCCTCCTGTTACCATCCGGCCTAGACGCATAGTTCGAGACCCCCTACCCGAGATCCGCCGGTTTTGACACCGACATTGGTGCTTTCATTGAGAGTTCCTCTGTGTCGTCGCTGACAGGCTCAATGGCTCCTACGATCATCAATAGCGATGCAGTCCAGGGTGAGACCTTCCTTCCCGGACAGATCTTCATCTTCGGCGGCTTCGCACTGCGGGCCAATTCGCTTGGCCATTTGGAGCATATCGAAAGCTACGCCCCTGGCTGCCAGGTCAGATTTGGAAGTTTAAACTACAAGGCTGACATCCGCGGGGACTTGATCTTCGACGGATTCGAGCCACTGCCGAGCGCGACACACTGTCACGACGAGCATGATCTAGCTCTGCCGCCGAACAGTGCCCTGGAGGCCGCACCCGCATCGGCTTCAACCCTTAATTCGGAGCCTACTGCGCCGATCGAGGATGGGTGGTTGGACGCCGCCTCGGGGGCTGCGATCCCAACGGCGATCGAGCCGAACACCAGCCCCATACTCCGCGAGACTCGTGACTCCAGGGAGCCGGACTCCTCTCTGGACTCCGAACCCTCCGCGCCCCTGCCGATCGAATCCGATTGGGCGCCGATCATGGAGTTTACTGTCGCGGATATCTTTCAGCACTCGCCTTTCAGTGATATTCTGAAGACACTAAAGTCTCTCTCTCTATCAGGAGAGCCTTGGCCGAGCTACGGTCAACAAGGTTGGGATGCGGACGATGGAGAAATTCAAAGCCCACCCACCACCTACCTTATAGCCACTGTCGACGATTTAACCGATATGCTCGACTTCGATTCCGAAGATATCGACGGTATGGACGCCGACGCAGGAGACGATGAAGAACCAGCGCCTATTGAGCCCTGGAAAGCCACCTCGTCATATGACGTATACATGGTAGACGCACCAAAAGATGACGACGAGGAGCGGAAGGACGCACCGAAGGCTTGTTCCCTCGAGAAGCAGTCAAAGCGGCGACGCAAGCGCCGCCCCAAATCCCGCCTCGACAGAAATAACGATCACACAGACCCAACGCTGGAGCATGGCGAACCGCTGCCGGACAATGGCAATCCGGATAATCAAACCGAACAAACAAATTCTATCAAGGATAATAGTCCGGACGATATAACGCCGGACAGGCACCCGGAGCAGCAGAATGCCCGTAAGAGGCTTGTTGCCACTGCGAGGAGTCTCAAAAAGCATAAGCAAAGGCTCAGGGCTGCGCAAGACACACTCCAAATCAGATGGAGTAAAATACTCAACACAACAGCGAGGTACGGCGACAATCGCCCCTCCAAGAGCTACCCAAAGCGGAAGCTGCTACCCGAATTCGATGAGGAGGCCTCATACCCTCCACAACCAAACATCAAAGCAGCCACCTGGCCAGATAGACGACCCCTCTACCAACACACGGCGGCATACAGCGCCACTCACAATACAACACGCGACCCAGGCGAGGGCTCGCACCCAAAGGACGGCGCAACAAGATCCATCTATGGACCACGCAAGCGCGCCCAGCATACAATGCAATACAATAAGCATCCGAACAATGTGGCACACCCAGCTACAGAGGTGCCGCACACCCCCTGTGTTTCACCGATGAGGTGCTGGACCATGAATTCCCAGAGGAATTCAAACCCGTAAACATAGAGGCATACGACGGAACAACAGACCCTGGGGTCTGGATTGAGGACTACATCCTCCATATCCATATGGCTCGAGGAGATGATCTCCATGCCATCAAGTACTTACCCCTCAAGCTCAAAGGGCCAGCTCGTCACTGGCTTAAAGGCCTCCCCGAAAGCACCATTGGAAGTTGGGAAGAGCTCGAAGACACCTTTCGGGAAAATTTTCAAGGGACTTATGTCCGACCTCCGGATGCGGACGATTTGAGTCATATAACTCAACAGCCCGGAGAGTCAGCCTGAAAGCTTTGGAACAGGTTTCTTACTAAAAAGAACCAGATTGTCGACTGTCCGGACGCCGAAGCCTTGGCAGCTTTTAAGCATAGCGTCCGTGACGAATGGCTCGCCAGACACCTCCGCCAAAATAAGCCAAGAACGATGGCCGCATTAACAAACCTCATGACCCGCTTTTGCGTGGGTGAGGACAGCTGGCTAGCCAGATGCAGCACCAGCAACCCCAGTACATCTGAAGTTAGAGATGGAAACGGGAAATCACGGCGCAACAGCAATAACAAACGCCGGAATAAAGAAGACAGCACGAAGGGCACGGCAGTAAACGCCGGATTCAAAAGCTCTCGGCCAGGTCAGCAAAAGCCGCCCTCTAAAGGCACCAGGGATGAACTGTCCAGCCTCAACAAAATTCTGGACCAAGTATGTCAGATTCATAGTACCCCTGGTAAACCTGCTAATCATACCCACAGAGATTGTTGGGTCTTCAAGCAGTCCGGCAAGCTCAACGCCGTACACAAGGGGGAGGATACACCAAGTGAAGACAAGGACGAGCCTCCCAAGCAAGACACTGGGGAACAAAAGAAATTTCCGCCAGAAGTCAAAACAGTAAACGTGTTACACGTGATCAAGGGACACAATGCGGCACTCCCAGGGAAATATACCCAAGTGCCTGTCACCGCTAAGTCCTGCCACTGGTCGTCTCAACCGATCACTTTCGACCATCGCGATTACTCAGCAAGTATCCGGCGTGCAGGATGGGCTCCCCTGGTATTAGACCCAGTAATTGGCGGATATCACTTCACACGAGTATTGATGGACGGTGGCAGCAATCTAAACCTAATATATCAGGATACAATCTGCGGGATGGGGTTAGACCCAACAAAAATTTGCCATAGCAATACTACCTTTAAAGGAGTAACGCCAGGCCCAGGGGCTCGCTGTACGGGCTCCCTACTACTACAAGTTATATTCGGCTCCCCTGATAACTTCCGTCGCGAGCATCTAACCTTCCACATCGCTCCGTTCCAAAGTGGCTATCAAGCACTGCTCGGATGCGAAGCTTTCGCTCGCTTTAATGCAATACCACACTACGCCTCCCTCACACTCAAGATGCCCGGTCCACGTGGCATCATTTCAGTGAACGGAATATCAAGCGATCTCTGCGCGCCGAAGAGAGTGCGGCTGCCTTGGCAGCCGCACACGAAAGGCGCCCGAACCATCGAAAGCATCCAATAGGTCGTCAAGACCTCAGACACAACTAACCAAGTCCGGCGCCGCTATTTATACCGAATAAACGGTCACACCCCTATTTGTCAATGCAAGGGACTCAACGCGCACAGACAAGTGGCAATCTTTTCTCATATTGAATTATACATGGTTTCTTTAAAAACTACCTTTTTGCACGACAACTTTTTCACCTAAATTCCTCTCTTTTACAGACGATCATCGTGCTACACCCGTCCAGGACATGGCACAACGGAGACACAGGCGCAGACGTGCAGCAGGGACCCGCTCCAAGGATTCTTTTTAGATTAAGACCCCGCGTAAACCTTTTTTACTGTCTCTTGTTGATACATATCCACCGTTGAGAAGGATGCTAACGTCTTGGCATGTGGCCACGCCAGAACAATGCACGTACCTGGACACAAGGGGCTTCTTACAAAGGCCATTATTCAGGCCCGGTTTATACCACAAAGACCGAATACCTTAGGGAGTGTTCGGCGTCACGAGTTTGGCCCTATATGCATCAGCTCCGAATCATTGTCTTTGGTCAAATGTTGGGTTTGCCCAGCTCCTGTGTTTTGGTGCCTTACGTTCCGCTTTACCGGCTAAGGTAGCACTAGGAGAACTACTGTGATTGTGCCCTGATTCATCCGGACGAGCACCTCAGTAGAGAAAGCCGAAAACTGACTGTCATGATATAGCGTGAGACTGGTCAACCACTCGATGACCTGTTGAAATGTTAGAATTCCTCCGCCTTAACGAAGGGCCGTTTTCCGGCCAGGCATGTACGCACCTCGGGATCGGAAGAGTGCGGAGCCACCAGCGGCTATCTAGTAGCCCCACTGTGAAACTCCTATGGCTAAGTGAAAGTGCTAAAGCATTATAGTCCGGTTGCCTCGCTCGCTCCGCTATCACCTCCTTAATAGGACCAAGACGTTGTGTTAAGTGTGAACGCGTGTTTTTGCGATCACCTCCGCATTATATGCATGGGGGTTGAAGCCAACGGCTGCAATCTTTCAGGTTATACACATGTATACATAAACGGGCGCCCAGGAGGCATCATATTACTTTCAGGCAAAAGTATAAAAATAGCCTTATAAAACTTTATAAAAGCATTTTCGCTTACAATGAGATTACATATCACTCAAACATAATATTTTTTGAGCACCGGGTCTCTATCAAACGAGCACCCTCAAAAACTTCTTCAAAGTAGTGCTCAACAGCCATTTGGCCTATCACCGAATCCCGCGCTGCAACAGTGGTGGCATCCATCTCCGCCCAGCATGCTTTAACACGGGCAAAGGCCATCCGTGAGCCCTCTATGCACGCCGACCTCTTCATCGCATTGATGCGCGGCACCACGTCAAGGAACTGCTGCACCAAGCTGAAATAGCTGTTCGGTTTTGGCCTTTCCGACCATAGCTGATCCACAACAGACCTCATGGCGCATCTGGACAACCTATTCAGCTCGTCCCATTCGGCTAATTGGTCAGTCAATGAAAGTGGACGCTCGGGAGAATGGAATTGTGTCCAAAACAGCTGGTCCACTTCACGGTCCGTTTGACCCTGGAAGTACTTGATCGCATCGGCAGCGCTCGCCGCCAAATCCATATACACATCCTCCGAACTCCACAGCCGATCCAAAGGGGCATACCGTGGATCTCCGAACTTCCTCCGCAACATAAAGGATTTCCCAGCTACAATATCCCCGGCTTCCCGTAGCTCCTCCTTCTTTGCCCTCATAGCAGAGCGGAGGTCTTTTCTCGTCGCAGCAGCCTTCTCAAGGTCCGATGCCTTCGCCTGGTTTTCCTTTTCAAGAACCCGGCAACGGTCGGCGGCGGCTTTTAATTCTATGGCCATCTTGGCCATCTTATCTCGGCTCTCGCCATGCGCGGCCTTCTCGGCTTGCAACTCTTCGGCCGCCTTCAAAGCAGCCGCATTACCCAACCTCGCTTGTTCCTTGGCTCGGGCAAGTTCTGCTCGCAAGGCTTCAACAGTGGCAGCTCCATCTGCAGTCACAACATATTAAAGATACTGGCATCATGCTGCTCTTCCTATGTGACGTTTACCAGATAATGACACTTACCCTGTGCCTCGTCAAGCCTTTTGTTAACAAGCTCGATGTCGGCGTCTGCCGCATCTAACTGCCGTTTTAAATAGGCAAACTCGCTAGTCTGGCTAGCCACCGGAGCTTCCATCACCTGCACATAGAGGCAGTATGATTATTACCTGGGAATATGATCCTTTGTTCGTCGTCGTTTCCGACGACCACCAGTCTCAGGGGCTACTATCTACACAGGCCACACCTAGCATGTGCAGGACTATTATACATTATTTTACGTACCTCAAAGCCTCTCAGTAGACTCATAAAAGCTTTATGCAATCCGCTTTCGGCGGACAAGATTCTCTCCATCACCGTATTCATCAGCATACGGTGTTCATCTGAGATGGCCGCTCGCCCCACCAACTCCCTCAGAACATCCGATCGCGCACCAGACGGCGCCAGACTCTTTTGTCTGTTCTCTTCGGGAGCCGAACACTGGGAGCTTCGGGGTTCAATGGGATTATCTTCTGGCCTCATCGGATCCGGAGAAGCCCTCTGCGACGACACTTCGGGGTCGCCCGCTTCTGAAGCGGAGGAGTCCGTAGGAGGCGTTTCGCTCTCCATCATCTCTGGAAGAAGATCCCCTGAAGACGAACTCATTTGAGAGGGGCTAAGGCCCGAACTGCAAAGATATATGCGGTGGTTATTTTCTCAGAAGAAAAAGATGGCATACCTGTACTATTAAAGTATTTCGGGTCACTTACGACTCGCTGGAGGACTGATCCCCCCGCGGACTTGGTGCGGCGAAAGCACCCCCCGAGGTAGGACCCTCTGTGGGAGACTTCTACTCCCGTTTGGAAGCTTCGGCTTCCGAATCCCTGGGCGCAGTCCTTTTCCTCCTTCGGTCGTCTTCCTTCATGGAGACACTCGCTCCCTCGGTTAGAATGGGCAGCGTTGGGGGCCCGCGTCCGCCCGTATTACCCTCCCCGGTATCTTCCTTCAAGGGCTCCGGGCAGGGTGCGACCTGGAGCATCTTTTCCAGTACCGGATTTTCCAAACCCTCAGGGAGGGGGGCCGGACACCGAATCAACTTCGCCTTTGTTAGCCAGTCCTGGTCAAAAAGCAAACTCTCAGAGATAACTTCGTAACAAATGAGAGATAGTATGTTCGGCCGGAAGATTCCTTACCTGTTCGGCGGCGCGGTTACTGCTCAGGCCCACGTCCTCGGTGATTTCCGGACACTCTACCTGAGGTCCGAAGAATGACTTGTACATCTCCTCGTGCGTCAGGCCGAGGAAATTTTGAATGACACGCAGTCCTTCGGGATTGAACTCCCACAAGCGAAGGGGCCGGCGTTTGCAAGGCTGGACTTGACGGACCAGCATAACTTGTATTACCGCAACCAAACTGAAATCTCCATTAAAGAGATCTCGAATGCGGCTTTGCAGTATAGGCACGTCCTTGGCTAGACCCCAGCTCAGTCCTCTGCTAATCCATGACATCAGTTGTGGTGGAGGGCTCGAGCAGAAAACGGGGGCGGCCGCCCACTTGGCACTTCTAGGAGCCATGATGTAGAACCACTCCTGTTGCCACAATTTAGACACCTCTGGAATGGAACCTTTGGGCCATGAATCTCGCGTCATCTTGCGTATTGAGGAACCTCCACACGCCGCATGTTGCCCCTCGATCATCTTCGGCTTTACTTCAAAGGTCTTGAGCCATAGGCCAAAGTGAGGGGTAACCCGGAGGAAGGTCTCGCACATGACAATAAATGTCATGATATGAAGAAAGGAGTCCGGAGTTAGCTCATGGAAATCTAGCCCGTAATAAAACATCAAGCCCCTGACGAAAGGATCCAGAGCAAGGCCTAGACCTCGGAGGAAGTGGGAGACGAACACGACGCTCTCGTTGGGTTCGGGGGAGGGGACGGCCTGCCCCCGGAGAGGCAGCTGATGCAAAATCTCGGCGGTCAGATATCTGGCCTCCCTCAACTTTTTGATGTCTTCTTCCGTGACGGAGGAAGGCACCCATCGGCCTTGAAGGCTAGATCTGGACATGACTGAAGGTTCGGAGCACCTGACCTGAACTTTAGGCATTTGAGCTTGAGGTGGTGAAGGATTCGATTGAGCACGGGAGGGAAGAATAAAAGCCTTGTCCCTTTATAAAGAGGGTGAATATCAAGCGTCCTCTCCGTGTCCGTTTGGACTTGCCTATAATCTAGGAGTCCTAGAAGCGGTTGGGTTACCCACGCCCGTATTGATGAGAATCCTGAAATAAGGGGACACGATCTCTGCTTTAACGAGACGTGCCAAGGAAACCGTCTCGCATGACGCGCTGAGGTGGGATAATAAAACGATTCGGATAAAGGCTTGGCTGTGGTGTGTCGCACTACGTAATACGTCAGCAGATTAGATTTGTGTAAATATTATTCTCTCTATGGTAATATGTGGAAACTTATTTTGCAGAGCCGGACACTATCTTTGTGTTCAAAATCTTCTATGAAGTACTTGGAGGAGGAACCCGCCTTGTAATGCCGAAGACAATCTGCGCGCCGGACTCGTCGTCATTGAAGCCTGGTTCAGGGGCTACCGAGGGAGTCCTGGATTAGGGGGTGTCCGGATGGCCGGACTATACCTTCAGCCGGACTCCTGGACTATGAAGATACAAGATTGAAGATTTCATCCCGTGTCCGGAAGGGACTTTCCTTGGCGTGGAAGGCAAGCTTGGCGATACGGATATGCAGATCTCCTACCATTGTAACCGACTTTGTGTAACCCTAACCCTCTCCGGTGTCTATATAAACCGAAGGGTTTTAGTCCATAGGACAAGATACACAACAACAATCATACCATAGGCTAGCTTCTAGGGTTTAGCCTCTCTGATCTCGTGGTAAATCTACTCTTGTACTACCCATATCATCAATATTAATCAAGCAGGACGTAGGGTTTTACCTCCATCGAGAGGGCCCAAACCTGGGTAAAACTTCATGTCCCTTGCCTCCTGTTACCATCTAGCCTAGACGCACAGTTCGGGACCCCCTACCCGAGATCCGCCGGTTTTGACACCGACACAAGGTTGTTCCATATTGAGCTACCTTGCGAAAAATATGCATAATGATTGTCTGTGTTTCTGATGAGCTGGAGCAGATGCAAGGTTGTACATGTACCGAATAAATCATGATGCAGGACCGCTTGTGATTGTTTTTAGGACACATAGTGTTGGCGTGGGGACCTTTTCGTATGTTCTATAATAAAAAATTTCATCTTATGCTTTGTACTAAGTTGGTTTTATAACTTGTGTGCTTATTTCACTAATGCATGCAGGAGTGTCAAACAGTGATGGTGTGTTCTGTATACGATTTTGTTTGCTCTAATTCTTTATATTTTCACGAGTAGATCAAGTGTAAGCATGTGCAATGTAGTTCCTTTTTCTACATATGGTGATTGATTTCTTCTTCGGCAACCCAACAAACAGATGGTAATCAATCTTCAAATATCAAAATCAATGTCACTTGATATGTATGAGAATATTAAATGTAATATTAACATAACTGATGTTGAACTCTTAAAGTTAATGTAGCCCCGTTACAATGCACGGGCGTTCTTTTAGTATGGTTAGAAAGATAGTGATATTCCCTATTCATCAAGTTCACATTAGAGTTCAAGTCCATATTGGTGTTCATATTTTTTGGGTTTATTTAACCTAAGGTTGGATGACAATGGTATCGCATATCCATCAGAATTCAAGTCCATATTTCAAGTCTATATTGGTGTTTGTACTTTTATGAATTTATTTAATTTGAGGTTGGATGATTTGAAGAATAAGAAGGATAATGACATCTGTCCATCAGAGTTCAAGTCCACATTGATGGTCAAACTTTTGTGAATTTATTTCATGCCAGAGTTCAAGTTCACATTGATGGTCACACTTTTGTGGATTTATTTCATGCCTTTCAGTGATGTTCAATGGGAGGAGTGTTGACTACAAAGTTCAAATCCATATGGGTGTTTTGTATTTTTCTGAATTTATTTAATTTAAGATTAAATGATTAGGAGGACAGTGGTATCTCTGATTTAAATCCATGTTCGTCGCATTTTTTTAAATTTATTTCATGTCTTCCAATAATGTTCAACGAGAGAAGATGCTACTGTTGACTACAAAAGTGTTTATGACTAGTCATAGAGATAGAATATGCGTGCTTACACTGTGTATGTAAACGACTAGTCATAAAGATAGAATATGCGTGCTTACACAATATAAGTTACACACATGCTCGCGTATGTAAACGAATTCGATTATACTGTGTAAAGAAATACAATGCTGTGTAAAAAAAGCAACAGTACAACGTTTTTCCTTTTCGTGGGAAAATCGACAGACAATAGCACAATTCCGGTAGTACTGCATACTCGTAAGTTCATTCTTATTGGCACTAAAAATGCTCATTCTTACTTACCGAAAACAAAGATATTCCAATCACTTCAGTTCTCCAAAGTGAAAAAACAGGGGTTCCACCCGGCGATTTACTCAACCGGGGAACATTAAGCGAACACCTCCATTTTACCAATCACACTGCTTTTTCTCGATTCGTTGTGCTCTGCTACTCTTGCTTAGCAGCAGGCTCCTTGGCCGGGATCTCGTGCACCACCTCGATCGGCTTGATGGTCCCCTCCCCCTCCTCCTGCCCCGCCGACTGCCTCACCTCCACCGTCTGCACCGTCTTTGTCACCGCCGGCTCGCTGCCTGCCGCCGCCGCCGCCGGGGCGCTGCTCGCCGGTGTGGGTGCGTCCTTGAATGTTCATCAGATCGTACATATGTTAGTCTCAAAATAAAATGGGATTTTCGGCCAATCAACGGCAATAAACAGCATCATATATATGCATAGGGCCTGCGTACCTTGGGTGAGCTGGTGTCGGTGGTCGACATGCCGCTGATCTCGCACAGGAAAGATGGATGGAGATTGGAGAGTGGATAGCTGCTCAAAGAGGAAGTATCGAAGTTGATGGTGGTTTCAGCGTCTCGGGCAGGGGGTGCTTATGTAGTACAGTATGGTTCGCCGAAGCTACCAGAGCATGTGAGCTGGCTTGGTCGGCGGACAACTGCCCACCACAACCAGCAAAGTTATGCTCAACCAACCACCTGTCGTATCCACATCATCCATTTCACTTTGGGGATGTCGGCCGCCTAGCCCACCACCTCGGCTAATTATTTTTTGAGGAAACTCTGAACTAATTATTCATTTTTAGATTTGACGTTTGGACTCTGACGTTAGATATAAGCATCATTACAATATTTTCCTCATGCTCTATAAAAAAAGTGTAAAAATGTTGTAAGGGCATTTTTATTCCTAAAACAGACACCGTATCTGTCCGAATGCTCGTTCCGATCGATGTCCATACGGGAGCGGGCCATACAAAGCTAAATGCCAATGTTGCATCTATTAACTTAAGAAAAAAACAGTCTCCACAATTTGACGAAATGAAGCTACTAAAAGCACCAAACACCCGGCTAAACTAAGGCTACTAAGCACCACCATTATGTATAAAATATATTAGCACAATCAGCATCTTTTGTCAAATGCACAAACATTCTATACAGCCTTCTAACAAATTAGCATAATACCTTCCGAATGCTAAAATGCCTTCCCCAAATGCCGCGGACACAAAGTAGAGACGGTACATGATGGCCTTGAACTTGCTAGACGGATGTTTGGACTCCCGCAAAACCCCACTAGTTTGCTTTCGTTTGCGGGATTTTGAATGTCCGGACTGGTCTGCGGACCCATGGGGTACCAAGTTGGATGATAAAGTGTTGCAACGTCCGGAAAGCTATATCCAGACGTATGCAAATGTTTTGAGGGTTCGCCTTGAAGATGCCCTAACATTTTGGACACACCCATGTAGCAACAAATGTCTATTGGTCAAAGTAAATTACTCACACAAATAATCGCAACATAAAAACCAACATATGCAATTGTACGAAAGAAATTGGTGGCATGAATGCAACATCTAAGATTGGCGACTCCATGGTGAAGCTCGAGGTCAGGCTGCTGAGCTTCGAATAGGTGACGAATCCATGATGCCCCATCTAGTGTCAATTGGACTCCTTTGGGGAAAATAAGTGATGGCCGACGCCACTATTGTTGATGTTGTGAGGAGAGTGATAATAAAAAAAATTGTATGTTGCGTAGTGTGTCTCAATACGTTCTAAGCATGTACAAGGTTTCATGTGAGGCCACCGAGGTCAAGAACCGGAGACACTTGGCAGCATATGAGACGTTGTGTAATCTTGCGCAATATGATTGTCGAGAATGAGGACGAAGAGACAGCCTGCACGTATGATTTTAAGAAGCCTAGAGTTCAAGTCCGCCTCCTGGAACAAGAGGCGGAGCATATTGCCACCTTTTATGAAATGTATGGACAACTTCGAGATCAACATGTGCGCATACAACTTCTCAATGATCTTCTGGAATATATGTAGATCCATGATGAAAATCACTGAACTATGTTTCTTATGTTTCAGCTATGCATTGTAAACAAATTTTATGTTTGAACTAAGTATTTTTATGTACAAATAATTTGTATTTGTGTGCGCTACTTATTGTATGTTTGTAATGATCGCCATGCATGTGTATGCATGGATTTAAGATTTCAAAAGTAGAGGTTATAGTTGTAAATGGGAGCATGTAAGCACCAAACTAGTGTTGTTCGTTGATTCTTCTGGACGCGGGGGCCAGATTTGCCCAATCCAGTTGTAGATGCTCTAGAGGTAAACAGGGGGTTCAGACCCAAGGACTCGATCCGAAGATTTTTCAAACTCGCTAGGCCATCAACTTGGACAGTGGGGCTCCCAAACTCCTCCCTCCTCGAGCCGCCGTCACCCCTCTTCTCGTCCCCCTTCCTCCCGATATCCTCCCTCCTGATCCGATCTAGGGCTTTGAGTCGCCGCCGCCGATGCTCTGTGCGGCAAAGCCCAATGCAGGGGATGATGGTGGCGGCGGGGCCTTCCTCTACCGCAGCTCCGGGATGTGGTTGAGGTGGAGATCTGAAGGAAATATGCCCTAGAGGCAATAATAAAGTTGTTATTTATATTTCCTTATATCATGATAAATGTTTATTATTCATGCTAGAATTGTATTAACCGGAAACTTAGTACATGTGTGAATACATAGACAAACAGAGTGTCCCTAGTATGCCTCTACTTGACTAGCTCGTTAATCAAAGATGGTTGAGTTTCCTAGCCATGGACATGTGTTGTCATTTGATGAACGTGATCCCATCATTAGAGAATAATGTGATGGACAAGACCCACCGTTAGCTTAGCACTAGGATCATTTAGTTTATTGCTATTGCTTTCTTCATGACTTATACATGTTCCTATGACTATGAGATTATGCAACTCCCGAATACTGGAGGAACACTTAGTATGCTATCAAACGTCACAACGTAACTGGGTGATTATAAAGATGCTCTACAGGTGTCTCCAATGGTGTTTGTTGAGTTGGCATAGATCGAGATTAGGATTTTTCACTCCAATTGTCGGAGAGGTATCTCTAGGCCCTCTCGGTAATGCACATCACTATAAGCCTTGCAAGCAATGTGACTAATGAGTTAGTCACGGGATGATGCATTACGGAACGAGTAAAGAGACTTGCCAGTAACGAGATTGAACTAGGTATTGAGATACCGACGATCGAATCTCGGGCAAGTAACATACCGATGACAAAGGGAACAATGTATGTTGTTATGCGGTTTGACCGATAAAGATCTTCGTAGAATATGTAGGAACAGATACGAGCATCTAGGTTCCGCTATTGGTCATTGACCGGAGGTGAGTCTCGGTCATGTCTATATAGTTCTCGAACCCGTAGGGTCCGCACGCTTAACGTTCGATGATGATCGGTATTATGAGTTTATGTGTTTTGATGTACCGAAGGTAGTTCGGAGTCCCGGATGTGATCACGGACATGACGAGGAGTCTCGAAATGGTCGAGACATAAAGATCGATATATTGGACACCGGAATGGTTCCAGATGAGTTCGGGCATTTTCCGGAGTACCGGAAGGTTACCGGAACCCCTCGCAGAGTCAATGCGCCTTAATGGGCCCAAGTGGAGAAAGAGGGCAGCAGGCAAGTGGTGGGGCGCGCCCCCTAGGCCCAAACCGAATTGGTTTAGGGTTTGGGGGGCCGGCCCCTCCTTTCCTTCTCCTCTCCTCCTCTTTCCTCCTTCTCCTAGTAGGAATAGGAAATGGGGGCAAACCTACTTGGAGTAGGATTGCTCCCCCCCTTGGGCGTGCCTCCTCCTAGGCCAGCCCTCTCCTCCTCCCCCCCTTATATACGGGGGAGAGGCACTCCATAGACACACAAGTTGATTGTTTAGCAATGTGCGGTGCCCCCCTCCACAGATTTCCAGTGCTTAGGCGAGGCCCTGCGCCGGTAGCTTCATCGTCACCGTCACCACGTCGTCGTGCTGACGAAATTCACCTTCGACCTCAGCTGGATCTAGAGTTCGTGGGACGTGACCGAGCTGAACGTGTGCAGATCGTGGAGGTGCCGTACCTTCGGTGCTAGGATCGGTCGGATCATGAAGACGTATGACTACATCAACCGCGTTGTCATAACGCTTCCGCTTACGGTCTACAAGGGTACGTGGACAACACTCTCCCCTCTTGTTTCTATGCATCACCTAGATAGATCTTGCGTGTGCGTAGGATTTTTTTTGAAATTACTGTGTTCCCCAACAGTTGCATTCGAGCCAGGTCTATGCGTAAATGTTATATGCACGAGTAGAACACAAAGGAGTTGTGGGCGTGGGTATGTACATATTGCTTGTCATCACTAGTTGATTCTTGATTCAGTGGTATTGTTGGATGAAGCAGCTCAGACTGAAATTATGCGTACGCTTACGCGAGACTGGTTCTACCGAGGTGCTTCGCACACAGGTGGCTAGTGGGTGTCAGTTTCTCCAACTTTAGTTGAATCGGATTCAATGAACAGGGTTCTTTCTGGAGATCAAAAAGCAATCACTATACCGTGTTGTGGTTTTAATGCGCAGGTAAGAACGGTCCTTGATAAGCCCGTAGCAGCCATGTAAAACTTGCAACAACAAAGTAGAGGATGTCTAACTTGTTTTTGTAGGGCATGTTGTGATGTGATATGGTCAAGACGTGATTATATAAATTGTTGCATGAGATGATCATGTTTTGTAACATAGTTATCGGAAACTGGCAGGAGCCATATGGTTGTCGCTTTATTGTATGAAATGCAATCGCCATGTAATTGCTTTACTTTATCACTAAACGGTAGCGATAGTCGTAGAAGCAATAGTTGGTGAGACGACAACGATGCTACGATGGAGATCAAGGTGTCAAGCCGGTGACGATGGTGATCATGACGGTGCTTTGGAGATGGAGATCAAAGGCACAAGATGATGATGGCCATATCATATCACTTATATTGATTGCATGTGATGTTTATCCTTTATGCATCTTATTTTGCTTAGTACGGCGGTAGCATTATAAGATGGTCCCTCACTAAATTTCAAGGTATAAGTGTTCTCCCTGAGTATGCACCGTTGCGACAGTTCGTCGTGCCGAGACACCACGTGATGATCGGGTGTGATAAGCTCTACGTTCACATACAACGGGTGCAAGACAGTTTTGCACATGCGGAATACTCGGGTTAAACTTAATGAGCCTAGCATATGCAGATATGGCCTCGGAACACTGAGACCGAAAGGTCGAGCGTGAATTATATAGAAGATATGATCAACATAGTGATGTTCACCATTGAAAACTACTCCATCTCACGTGATGATCAGACTGTTGGGTAACGCAGTAATTTCAAAAAAAATCCTACGCACACGCAAGATTTATCATGGTGATGCATAGCAATGAGAGGGGAAGAGTGTTGTCCATGTACCCTCGTAGACCGTAAGCGGAAGCGTTATGACAACGCGGTTGATGTAGTCAAACGTCTTCACGATCGGACCAATCCTAGCACCGAAGGTACGACACCTCCGCGATCTGCACACATTCAGCTCGGTGACATCCCACGAACTCTAGATCTAGCGGAGTGTCGAGGGAGAGCTTCGTCAGCATGATGGCGTGATGAAAGTGATGATGATCTACCGGAACAGGGCTTCGCCTAAGCACCGCTACGATATGACCGAGGTGGATTATGGTGGAGGGGGGCGCCGCACACGGCTAAGGGGTCAATGATAAACTTGTGTGTCTATGGGGTGCCCCCTCCCCCCGTATATAAAGGAGTGGAGGAGGGGGAGAGGGCCGGCCTCATAGGCGCGCCTAAGGGGGGAGTCCTACTCCCGGTGGGAGTAGGATTCCCCCTTCCCTAGTTGGAGTAGGAGAGGGAAGGAAGGGGGAGAAGGAGAGAAGGAAAAGGCCGCCCCCTTCCCAATTCGGATTGGGCTTGGGGGGTGCCCCCACCTTGGCCGCCTCCTCCTCCTTTCCACTATGGCCCATTGACTCCCCGGGAGGTTCCGGTAACCTCCCGGTACTCCGGAAAATGCCCGAACTCATCCAGAACCATTCCGATGTCCAAACATAGGCTTCCAATATATCGATCTTTACGTCTCGACCATTTAGAGACTCCTCATCATGTCCGTGATCATATCCGGGACTGCGAACTACCTTCGGTACATCAAAACACATAAACTCATAATACCGATCGTCACCGGACGTTAAGCGTGCGGACCCTACGGGTTCGAGAACTATGTAGACATGACCGAGACTCATCTCCGGTCAATAACCAATAGCGGAACCTGGATGCTCATATTGGTTCCTACATATTCTACGAAGATCTTCATCGGTCAAACCGCACAACAACGTACGTTGTTCCCTTTGTCATCGGTATGTTACTTGCCCGAGATTCGATTGTCGGTATCATCATACTTAGTTCAATCTTGTTACTGGCAAGTCTCTTTACTCGTTCTGTAATGCATCATCCCGCAACTAACTCATTAGTCACATTGCTTGCAAGGCTCATAGTGATGTACATTACCGAGAGGGCCCAGAGACACCTCTTCGATAGACGAAGTGACAAATCCTAATCTCGATCTATGCCAACTCAACAAACACCATCGGAGAAACCTGTAGAGCATCTTTATAATCACCCAGTTACGTTGTGACATTTGATAGCACACTTAGTGTTCCTCCGGTATTCGGGAGTTGCATAATCTCATAGTCAGAGGAACATGTATAAGTCATGAAGAAAGCAGTAGCAATAAAACTGAATGATCATTATACTAAGCTAACGGATGGGTATTGTCCATCACATCATTCTATAGTGATGTGATCCCGTTCATCAAATGATAACACATGTCCATGGCTAGGAAACTTAACCATCTTTGATTAACGAGCTAGTCAAGTAGAGGCATACTAGGGACACTCTGTTTGTCTATGTATTCACACATGTACTAAGTTTCCGATTAATACAATTCTAGCATGAATAATAAACATTTATCATGATATAAGGAAATATAAATAACAACTTTATTATTGCCTCTAGGGCATATTTCCTTCACAGACCTGGTTTAGTTGATATGGATCACGTGATCACTTAGATGATTAGAGGGATGTCTATCTAAGTGGGAGTTCTTAAGTAATATGATTAATTGAACTTTAATTTATCATGAACTTAGTCCTCATAGTTTTTGCATATCTATGTTGTAGAACAATAGCTCGCGTAGAGCTCCCCTGTTTAATTTCAATATGTTCCTAGAGAAAAATAAGTTGAAAGATGATAGTAGCAACGATGCGGACTAGCTCCGTGATCTGAGGATTATCGTCATTGCTGCACACAAAAGAAATATGTCCTTGATACACCGCTAGGTGGCAGACCTATTGCAGGAGCAGATGCAGACATTGTGAACGTTTGGAAAGCTCGATATGATGACTACTTGATAGTTTAGTGCGCCATGCTTTACGGCTTAGAACCGGGAATTCAAAAACTTTTGAACGCCACGGTCATATAAGATGTTCGAAGAGTTGAAATTGGTATTTCAGACTCATGCCCAAGTCGAGAGGTACGAGACCTCTGACAAGTACTTGGCCTACAAGATGGAGGAGAATAGCTCAACCAATGAGCATGTGCTCTGAATGTCTGAGTATTACAATCGCTTGAATCAAGCGGGAGTTAATCTTCCCGATAAGAAAGTGATTAACAGAGTTCTCTAGTCACTATCACCAAGTTACTGGAACTTCGTGATGAACTATTATATGCAAGGGATGACAAAAACGATTCCCGAGCTCTTCATGATGCTGAAATCAACGAAAGTAGAAATCAAGAAAAGCATCAAATGTTGATGGTTGACAAGACCACTAGTTTCAAGTAAAAGGGCAAGGGAAAGAAAGAGAACTTCAAGAAGAATGGCAAGCAAGTTTCCACTTCCATGAAGAAGCCCAAAGCTAGACCCAAGCATGAAACTGAGTGCGTTTACTGCAAAGGAAATGGTCACTGGAAGTGGAACTGCCCTAGATACTTGGCGGATAAGAAGGATAGCAAAGTGAACAAAGGTATATTTGATATACATGTTATTGATGTGTACTTTACTAGTGTTTATAGCAACCCCTCGGTATTTGATACTGGTTCAATTGCTAAGAGTAGTAACTCGAAACAGGAGTTGCAAAATAAACAGAGACTAGTTAAGGGTGAGGTGATGATGTGAGTTGGAAGTGATTCCAAGGTTGATAAGATCATCATCGCACACTCCCTTTACCTTCGGGATTAGTGTTGAACCTAAAATAAATGTTATTTGGTGTTTGCATTGAGCATAAATATGATTGGATCATGTTTATTGCAATACGGTTATTCATTTAAGTCAAAGAATAATTGTTGTTCTATTTACATGAATAAAACCTTCTATGGTCATACACTCAATATAAATGGTTTATTGAATCTCGGTCGTAGTGATACACATATTCATAATATTGAAGCCAAAAGATGCAAAGTTAATAATGATAGTGCAACTTATATGTGGCACTGTCGTTTGGGTCATATTGGTGTAAAGCGCATGAAGAAACTCCATGCTTATGGACTTTTGTAATCACTTGATGCTTGTGAACCATGCCTCATGGGCAAGATGACTAAGACTCTGTTCTTTGGAATAATGGAGCGAGTAACAGACTTGTTGGAAATAATACATACTGATGTGTGCGGTCCAATGAGTGTTGAGGCTCGCGACGGGTATCGTTATTTTCTGACCTTCACAGATGATTTGAGCAGATATTATATATACTTGATGAAACATAAGTCTGAAACATTTGAAAAGTTTAAAGAATTTCAGAGTGAAGTGGAAAATCATCATAACAAAAAACATAAAGTTTCTACAATCTAATCGCGGAGACAAATATTTGAGTTACGAGTTCGGTCTTCATTTGAAACGATGTGGAATAGTTTCACAGCTCACGCCACCTGGAACACCACAGCGTAATGGTGTGTCCGAATGTCATAACCGTACTTTATTAGATATGGTGCGATCTATGATGTCTCTTACCGATTTATCACTATCGTTTTGGGGTTATGCATTAGAGACAGTTGCATTCACGTTAAATAGGGCACCATCTAAATTTGTTGAGATGACACCATATGAACTGTGGTTTAGCAAGAAACCTAAGCTATCATTTCTTAAAGTTTGGGGTTGCGATGCTTATGTGAAAAAATTTCAACCTGGTAAGATGAAACCCAAATCGGAGAAGTGCATCTTCATAGGATACCCAAAAGAAATTGTTGGGTACACCTTATATCACAGATCTGAAAGCAAGATCTTTGTTGCTAAGAGCGGATCCTTTCTAGAGAAGGAGTTTTTCTCAAAAGAAGTGAGTGGGAGGAAAATAGAACTTGATGAGGTAATTGTACCTTCTCCTGAATTGGAAAGTAGTTCATCACAGAAATCAGTTCCAGTGATGCCTACACCAATTAGTGAGGAAGTTAATGATGATGATCATGAAACTTCAGATCAAGTTACTAACGAACTTCGTAAGTCAACCAGAGTACGTTCCGCACCAGAGTGGTACGATAATCCTGTTCTGGAAGTCATGTTACTAGATCATGACGAACCTACGAACTATGAGGAAGCGATGATGAGCCCAGATTCCGCGAAATGCCTTAAGGCCATGAAATCTGAGATGGGATCCATGTATGAGAACAAAGTATGGACTTTGATTGACTTGTCCGATGATCGGTGAGCCATTCAGAATAAATGGATCTTCAAGAGGAAGACGGACGCTGATAGTAGTGTTCCTATCTACAAAGCTCGAATTGTCGCAAAAGGTTTTTGATAAGTTCAAGGTGTTGACTATGATGAGATTTTCTCACTCGTTTCGATGCTTAAAAGTCTGTTCGAATCATGTTAGCAGTTGCCACATTTTATGAAATCTGGCAAATGGATATCAAAACTACATTCCTTAATGCATTCATTAAAAGAAGAGTTGTATATGATGCAACCAGAAGGTTTTTTCAATCCTAAAGATGCTAACAAAGTGTGCAAGCTCCAGCAATCCATCTATGGACTGGTGCAAGCATCTCGGAGTTGGAATATACGCTTTGATGAGTCGATCAAAGCATATAGTTTTATACAGACTTGTGGTGAAGCATGTTTTTACAAGAAAGTGAGTGGGAGCACTACAGCCTTTCTGATAAGTATTTGTGAATGACATATTGTTGATCAGAAATGATGTAGAATTTTCTGAAAAGCATAAATGAGTGTTTGAAAGGAGTTTTTCAAAGAAAGACATCGGTGAAGCTGCTTACACATTAAGCATCAAGATCTATAGAGATAGATCAAGACGCTTGATAAGTTTTTTCAATGAGTACATACCTTGATAAGATTTTGAAGTAGTTCAGAATGGAACAGTCAAAGAATGAGTTCTTGCCTGTGTTGCAAGGCGTGAAGTTGAGTAAGACTCAAAACCCGACCACGGCAGAAAATAGAAAGAGAATGAAAAATCATTCCCTATGCCTTAGTCATAGGTTCTATAAAGTGTGTTATGTTGTGTACCAGACCTATTGTATACCTTAGCATGATTTTAGCAAGGGAGTACAATAGTGATCTAGGAGTAGATCATTGGACAGCGGTCAAAATTATCCTTAAAGGACTAAGGAAACATTTCTCGGTTATGGATGTGATAAAAGAGTTTGTCGTAAAGAGTTACGTCGATGCAAGCTTTTTACACCAATCTAGATGACTCTAAGTCTCGATCTAGATACATATTGAAAGTGGGAGCAATTAGCTAGAGTAGCTCTGTGCAGAGTATTGTAGACATAGAAATTTGCGAAATACATACGGATCTGAATGTTGCAGACCAATAGACTAAACTTCTCTCACAAGCAAAACATGATACTCTTTGGGTGTTAATCACATAGCGATGTGAACTAGATTATTGACTCTAGTAAACCCTTTGGGTGTTAGTCACATGAAGATGTGAACTAATCACATAAAGATGTGAACTATTGGTGTGAAATCACATGACGATGTGAACTAGATGATTGACTCTAGTGCAAGTGGGAGACTGAAGGAAATAGGCCCTAGAGGCAATAATAAAGTTGTTATTTATATTTCCTAATATCATGATAAATGTTTATTATTCATGCTAGAATTGTATTAACCGGAAACTTAGTACATGTGTGAATATATAGAAAAACAGAGTGCCCTAGTATGCCTCTACTTGACTAGCTCGTTAATCAATGATGGTTGAGTTTCCTAGGCATGGACATGTGTTGTCATTTGATGAACGTGATCCCATCATTAGAGAATGATGTGATGGACAAGACACATCCGCTAGCTTAGCACCATGATCGTTTAGTTTATTGTTATTGCTTTCTTCATGACTTATACATGTTCCTATGAATATGAGATTATGCAACCCCCGAATACCAGAGGAACACTTAGTGTGCTATCAAACATCACAACGTAACTGGGTGATTATAAACATGCTCTACAGGTGTCTCCAATGGTGTTTGTTGAGTTGGCATAGATCGAGATTAGGATTTGTCACTCCGATTGTTGGAGAGGTATCTTTGGGTCCTCTCGGTAATGCACATCACTATAAGCCTTGCAAGCAATGTGACTAATGAGTTAGTCACAGGATGATGCATTACGAAACGAGTAAAGAGACTTGCCGGTAACGAGATTGAACTAGGTATTGAGATACCGACGATCGAATCTCGGGCAAGTAACATACCGATGACAAAGGGAACAACGTATGTTGTTATGCGGTTTGACCGATAAAGATCTTCGTAGCATATGTAGGAACCAATATGAGAATCCAGGTTCCGCTATTGGTTATTGACCGAAGGTGAGTCTCGGTCATGTCTACATAGTTCTCGAACCCGTAGGGTCCGCAAGCTTAACGTTCGATGACGATCGGTGTTATGAGTTTATGTGTTTTGATGTATCGAAGGTAGTTCGGAGTCCCGGATGCGATCACAGACATGACGAGGGGTCTCGAAATGGTCGAGACATAAAGATCAATATAGTGGAAAGCTATGTTTGGACACCAGAATGGTTCCAGATGAGTATGGGCATTTTTTGGAGTACCGGGAGGTTACCGGAACCCCCCGGGGAGTCAATGGGCCTTAATGGGCCCTAGTGGAGAAAGAGGGCAGCAGGAAAGTGGTGGGGCGGGCCCCCTAGGCCCAAACCGAATTGGTTTAGGGTTTGGGGGGCGGGCCCCCCTTTCCTTCTCCTTTCCTCCTCTTTCCTCCTTCTCCTAGTAGGAATAGGAAGGGGGGGGGGCAAACCTACTTGGAGTAGGATTGCCCCCCCCTTGGGCGCGCCTCCTCCTAGGCCGACCCTCTCCTCCTCCCCCCCTTTATACATGGGGGAGGGGGCACCTCATAGACACACAAGTTGATTGTTTAGCCGTGTGCGATGCCCCCTCCACAGATTTCCACCTCGGTCATATCGTTGCAGTGCTTAGGCAAAGCCCTGCGCCGATAGCTTCACCATCACCGTCACCACGCCGTCGTGTTGACGAAACTCTCCCTCGACCTCAGCTGGATCTAGAGTTCGTGGGACATCACCGAGCTGAACATGTGCAGACCGCGGAGGTGCCGTACCTTCGGTGCTAGGATCGGTCGGATCGTGAAGACGTACGACTACATCAACCGCGTCGTCATAACGCTTCCGCTTACGGTCTACGAGGTTACGTGGACAACACTCTCCCCTCTTGTTGCTATGCATCACCTAGATAGATCTTGCGTGTGCGTAGGAATTTTTTTAAAATTACTGCGTTCCCCAACAAGATCAGCACGAGTGTCCTGGATGTGTGCATCGTTCGGCGTCAACAGCACACCAGTGGGGACCCTCCGGCATCGATGGCTCACCAAGGCAGGGTGGTTGTTCCGGGCAGTGGTGCAGCTTCGGTCGTGCGGTTTTCAGGCGGCAAACGTCACCCATGGGTGTGCAGGATGACGGAGGAGGTCGATATGGTGGTCCAGCCGCGGAGGGGGCGCGGATTAACTAGCGAAAGCTTGGTTCGGCCTCGGTCATAACCGTCAATGGTGGCACCCGCGAGCGTTTTGGGGCAATTTGCGTTTCCTGTGTGCCCTGGGGGAAACCCCGGATCCGATGATGGCGAGTTTCCTGCGTCGTGACCCCCATGGGGCATCATCTTTGGGTTGTACACCGGCTAAAGGAATAAGTGTTTGGTTTGGTGGCTGGGTGCAGGTCTCCATATGCTTCTCATGTGGTGACCAAGGTGGAGCGGTGTGACATCTACAGATTACAGTATTGACGACGACGAGTCTTGGTGGCTAGGTTCAGCAGGGTCTCAGCACATGGAGGCTGATTGGTTTGCTACCAACATTTGGCATTGCCAATATTTGGCAAAACCAAAAGTTGTCAACATTTGGCAACTTTATGTGAGATTGGCAACAGAAATTGGTATGCAACCAATCTGTTGCCAACATTTGGCAGTTGCCAAAATTTGGCATGCCAACTTTTGGCAACAAACCAATTAGACTCATGATACCTTACGATGAACGCATGCAAGAGGCAAGCGTTGTTTGGCGTTCGTGGTGACGTTGACATCAAAAGGGTCTCGCAAGATCAGTGCAATTATTGCTCCTGAAGATGAGATTGTGGAAAAAGATGGCGACGGATTCTACAATGTGCGCATGCGCTGCGCGATGCGGGTCTGGTAGACCAGTTGGTGCTTCTGGTTAGCTGACGGGCGCCTTGGTGAGGTCATCGGATTTCTTGGTGTGCGTGGCGCGCGGTTAAAGCACATCATTAATCTTGTAAGTAGGGCGACAATTTTTGTCACAAAGGGCTTTGGTTGATCTATATGTTTTTTGTAAGATTTTGTTCAAAAATGCAATAAAGATGGTTGTAGCCCGGTAATCTTTTTTTTCAAAAAAAAGAAAAAAAATGCTTTAGAGGTCCCCAGAATAAATGTAGTTGCAGTCCAAGAAAGAGAAAGCGTGGACGACCATGGACGGTTGGCAACCCATTGCTCTCGCTCTCCAAGAGAAGAAAAGAGAAAGGTTGGCATGACTTGCTACGCCTTCCGCTTCTTCCTCTGCTCCACTCCTTTGATTTGGCATGCATGCAGCAATGTGGGGCACAAGGGCCGGAGACTCGCATAATTTGAGGCAGAGCAAAGACACCGATTGTTTGAGGAGGAGAAGAGAGATCGGCCGAGACTAGCCAATCAACCGGCCGGTGCAACTCACACGATGAGCAGCGAACAGGAACACCCGGAGACGTCAGAGCTGGAGGAGGAGGTGGAGAAGGACGAGGATGCCGCCATCGTGGAGCTGGTGACGGAGCTGAAGCAGGAAGGCACGACGCTGTTCCGGCTGCGGGACTACGACGGCGCGGCGTTCAAGTTCGACGAGGCGATCCGGCTGTCCCCCCGGGCCCCGCGCGCGTACAACGAGAACGACATCGCCTCCCTCCACAGCAACGTGGCGGCGTGCTACATGCACATGAACGCGCACCGCCCCGAGGACGACTACCACTACCACCAGGCCATCGACCGGTGCAACATGGCCCTGGACGCGTCGCCGAGGTACACCAAGGCGCTCCTGAAGAGGGCGCGCTGCTTCGAGGCGCTGGACCGGCTGGACCTGGCCTGCGTCGACGTGCAGGAGGTGCTGACCCTGGAGCCCAACAACGCGGTCGCGCTGGAGCTCCTCGAGAGCCTCCGGGAGGAGATGGAGGAGAAGAAGTTCCTGCTGGAGCAGGAGGCCCGGTCGCTGGACGACCTCATCAAGGTCATCTCCGCCAGCGAGAAGGTGGCCAAGCAGTTCAGCTCTACCATCGCTACCGCAGCAGACCCTGCTAACAAGGCTGTTTCCACGGAGACGGACGACGATCACGACATGGAGGGGATATTGCTCCTCGGTGAGCAGGACGACGAGCACGCGAGCTACGACGACAACAATGACGGGGAAGAAGCACCGCACGCGCACGGCCAGTCGGAGGAGGAGGCGCATGTAGGTGATCAGAGCGGTCAGCACAAGCAGGAAGACGGAGACAGCGCAGAGCATCATGCCGGCGCTGAGAACAGTGCTGGCTCTGCTGGAGCGACGAGATGCGTGGAGTTCGTTCTCCGAGAAGAAGGGGATGTCAGGAGGATCGCGCTGCTTCCACAGGATGGCGGTCTGGCTCAGTTGATGGACATAGCTCGGAGCAAGTTCCCCGACCTCAAGGAATTGTCTGTGAATTTCAAGGACGACCGGGGTGACTTGGTAACGGTCGACTCAACCACGGACCAGAGCACATGGTTCGACGAAGCGAATTCCCGGTCCCAAGGGCCACTTCGGTTGTACGTGACCGAAGGTAATCACGAACGGGTGTCGTGCCCCGATCAGCCGATTCGGGAACACGACTCTGTTGATCCGTGCTTGTCGCACGATCAGTAGCAGGCACGTACTATATATATGTCGTACGTTTGGTCATATTGAGTGATGAAATGTATTTACGGTTGTCGGTGGTCGGTGGTCGGTGGTCTAACTAACAAAATGTATGTTTGACTCTCTGAAATGAGTAAGGAGATCCATTGTAATCCAAATACAGATAAAGCTATTCGGTTCGATCTGGATCACGGCCCCCTCGGCTCAATTGGTTTAGGTCGCATTTTTTTAACATCAGTACAGACACAAGCGCTTATATACACGCGCATACACTCATCCCTATAAACGCACACACGCATATTCTACCCTTATAAGCATCTTCGAAAGATTGAGCAGGCATATCATCTTGAAATTTACAAAGTCATCGTAGGCACCTCGTCGTCGACGGGAACGTCTCCTCCCACTGAATGCGCATCGCCGGAAATACTGAAATAAATCCAGGAATAAATGTGAGCACCAGAATTTGAACCCTGATGGGCTGGGGATGCCACAGTACCTCTAACCATCCAGCCACAGGTTGGTTTGCTAGGTCGCGTTTGGTTGACATGTCTATTTTTAGGTATTTTGCCTTGAAGCATACACCGATTTTTTTATAAATAATAATTAATAATCACGTAATCACGAAACTGAGAAAGGATGGTCTAAATCTGAAAAATAGGAATGACGATGTTTTCCTTAGCGTCTAGATCTGGACGTTATTACGCACAACGTTCTAGCCTGGACGCCACTGTCAACAACATCCCTGTATCTGGTTCGATTCGCTGCTATTAAAAAGATTAAACTGAATCGTTCTCCTCAAACAGACGGAAGTTTTGTCGCTTGTAAACCCTAGAACGCATGGAATCACCGCTCGTCAACCTCGCCATGTCCTAACCAGCCCCAGCAGTCGACGTCTGTGATGACGGTAGCCCTATCTCTCTTATTCCCCGCTCACCATTAGGATCCTCTTATCATCTCGTGGTTGGCACATGAGATTTCTGCTAAGGTTGTCTTGCATCTCTATTGGTTCTTTGTCCAATTGATTCAGTGACTTGTAAGCAAACAATGTTTAGATATTTGGTTTCAATATTCATGTGGTGGTACAGTTTGAAATTGGTATGTTTAAGAGAATTGATAGGTTGCAAAAATTCAACTTTACATAGTCAGCAGCAGATCAATGTAAGGTTGTCATATTTACACCTTGCATGTGTCATGTCAGTAGGTGAAGATAAGAACATGTTAATCGTACTAGCATATGTGGATGGTGAAGTGCAACATGGATCCACGGGTGTGTATTATACTGTTCCTCCCAAAGTCACTTTTCCAGCATCCGAGGAAACCACTTTTGAAGATGTCAAGAGTGAGATATGCCGAGGACTTGGAGTTGGCGATGATCAGTACAACCTGAATATGCAAGCTCGCTTGGATATTGGAGCTCCTAGACCACATTATTTTCAATTAGTTCCAATATATGAGGAAAGAGGATGGACCATAATTTTTGAGAAGACGAAGTCTCGGACAACATGGCAAGTGATAGAGCTATATGTTAACATCTCGCCAATTGGAGACATGTTGAACCAAGTCAATGCTGCAAGGAACATCCCAAGAAATGAAAGTCAAGAACAAACATATGAAAGTGCAATGCATTGCTCATTACATAAAACCTTGCTCGGTGGTTTTCCAGAATGTATCACAGGTGCTCCTCATCTCAACTTATCACATGCTCAACCTTCAAGTCATGTTAATGTTACAAATGATTTGCGAACAAGCATTGGCGATGACCCATATTATCAGGAGGATACAGACCATGATGATGATTTGATTGGAGAGCTTGATGATGATGAGCATGATTCTGATGGTGCACCTAGCCAAAGTTCGGATGATGATTTAGAACCAAGGCACATGCATCATGTCCATGCATTTCCATTCACGCGGAGCTCCGGACAGAATGGTGTGAGAGCCTTTAGTGACATATCTGTACTAAGGGAGACAACAACGGATGGAAGTTTTTTTGGATGTAAAAAATATTTTGCGTGTCCATTGTCAGAGCTTCAGATTTTTTATTCGAAAGAGCACCTTAAAATTGCAATTGGTGAATTTCACATAAACATGAACTTGGAAGTAAAGTACAGCACAAGCAGTCAATCCAAACTTATAGCAGAGTGTATCAATGATAGTTGCATGTGGAGGCTGTATGCAACACCAACAAAAATTGATTCATGTTGGCAAATAAGAAAGTGCACTTCCTCTCACACTTGTCGTGCACCAGCAAATAGAACTGACCATACTCAGTTATCAGCCTCTATAATTGTCGATGTGATTTGTGAAGCACTGAAGGATGACCTGGAGTTGAGTATAAAAAATGTTCGAGCATTAGTCAGACAACGTTACCGAAATGTGAAGCCATCATACAATAAGTTGTGGCGTGGAAGAGAGAGGGCCATAGCACAACTTTTTGGTAGCTGGGAAGGATCATACAATCTTCTGGTCCCTTTCCTCGAAGCTATTAAAGTTAAAAATCTAGGTACAAAGTATACTCTTCTATCGAAACCCATGGTGCAAGATGGGCATAGAGAATTTCGATGTGTGGCTTGGGCATTTGGACCTTGTATTGAAGTTGTTCCTCACATTCGACCTGTAATAAGTGTGGATGCTTCATTTCTACCGGGAAGGTACAAGGGAAGGTTGCTAATGGCTTGTGGATATGACGCTAATAACCAACTAATACCTCTTGCATTTGCCATTGTGGAGAAAGAGGATGCATCAAACTGGGGCCGGTTCATGAGATGGCTTCGGAGGGAGGTAATTGGTGTTGGAAAGTTCGTGTGTGTCATTTCAGATCGCCACAAAGCAATCAAATGGGTGTTTAAGCAGCCACACATTGGTTGGAACGAGGATGCTGGTGAGTGTGTTCATCGATTTTGTTCTCAACATGTTGCAGAGAACCTATAAAAATCTTATCGGGATGATAATATTTTGAAAATATTCAAGTGGGCAGTCAAGAAAAAGAAACCTCGTAGGTTTGAGGAGGGCAAGTCATCTATTGCACATACTTGTCCCGATGCAATAACATATCTTAGAAAGGTCGGTAAGTATTTGCAGGAAGACAAAAATGAGAAAGAACAACCTGAAAAAGTATTTCAATGCATGGATGGGGGTTACCGTTGGGGGATCATGACCAGCAATGGGTCCGAGTCCTTAAACAATGTGTTTAGGCTTTCCCTAAGGCTCCCAGTGGCAGCGATTGTGGATGAAACATTTTCAAAGTGTTTGGAGTGGTTTGTGGAAATAAGGCGAAGTGCTCTTAACTTGGTTGATGATGGAAAGCAATGGTCCGAACGGGTGGACAAACTTTTGGTGAAAAGGGGTGACAGGGCAGGACATATGCATGTTATTTCATATGGCGATGAAGTTAGAATATTTGAGGTCAAGGTTGATCATGAGAGGGTTCCATTACGCCATGGAGATCATGTTGTTTTTATTCATAAAGGCTTCGAGTACAGGGTCATTTTGCGACCAAATAATGATCCATCTTGTGAATGCCTAAAGCCGAACCTAACTGGCGTGCCATGTGCTCATGTGCTTGCTGTTTGCAAGTATCGGAATCTGAATGAAAATGAAATAGTACACTCGTATTACTCTTCTCAAGTGCTTGCAAATACTTGGGCTGGGCAATTTCATCCATATGGTAACCAAAATGAGTGGCCAACATATAATGGACCTACTATTGTTCCCGATGAGAAGTTAGTAAACCGTGGGCATCGTCAGCACAAAAGGATCCCCATGTACATGGATGAAATGCAAGGAAGGCGAATGGGGCACCAGGCCGGACGTTCCACAAGAGACAATAATCAAATAGGTATTGCAGCTTGTTATACGGTACTGGTTTATATGTAAAATTTATTTACATTTGATTTAACTTGTGTGTCTTACCTTTAGGCACATCATCTAGTCAAGGACAGATCTCATTGTCGATTCAATGAAAGAGGTTGAGTCAAGGGAAGAGCACATCATCCATAGGAAAGAGGTTGAGTCAAATGAAGAGCATAGAATCTAAAGGGAAGAGATCAAATAAAGAGAAGACCACATCATCTAGTCGAAATTCTGACACTAGGAGTACCATCTGATGAGTAGTATTCTGGGAAATTTTCATTAAATTTGAATTCAAACATCGACAGAGTCGTCCATTGTTCGTTCAGCCAAAAATTGGCTAAAATTTTGAACTAAAAATAAAAGTGTCCAGAAATTGTTGACATTTTCAAAAAAGTACAACCATATGATGACTACTATTCTATCAAATTTTCAGCTAATTTTGAGTAACACATTGAGAGATTCGTCCATTCTTTGTTTTCAGCCATAATTTGGCCCAAAATTTGAACCTGAAAAAAGTGTCCAGGATTTTATGAAATTTTGACACAAGGACTACCATATGATGACAAGTATTCTGGGAATTTTTCATCAAATTTGGAGTAACACATTGAGAGATTCGTCCATTCTTCGTTTTCAGCCATAATTTGGCAAAAAATGATCCTGAAAAATGTGCCCAGAATTTTATGAAATTTTGACACAAGGACTTACATATGATGACTACTATTCTGTGAAATTTTCATCAAATTCTGAGCCACACATTGAGAGATTCGTCCATTCTTTGCTTTCAGCCATAATTTTGAACTCAGATTCATCTCACACACATTCAGTTTTACACAAGGCAGGCTGCAACATGAGCTTAGCCAATGCGGAGTGACATGGCTTGAAAGGATTACAACCCATGTGTGGCCTATTACAAAGCATACTCACGAACTTTTTTTTGTTGTGTAAAAGGAAACAAACATCTACTCTGTTACACTTCTAGATCGGTGGAGATGAGCATATCACTATATGCTCTCATTCTAATTTAGTACTTGTGAAGAACTCCTTGACTGAAATCTAGGAGCTTGAGTTGCATCTTGTGTTGTCCGTCCTCCATCTACCATGGCTTCACCAACATTGATATATGTTGTAAAACCTCTCGTAGAGTATATCCAATCATTAAATACATCGGAGTTGCTTTCTTTCCGGGGGCTCGGTGGGTGAGCAATATCTGAAACATCATCATCAGATGGGATATCTTCGATCTTCAGCGGCAATCTAGCCTCAACAAGCATGCTTCACAGCCTAGGCTCCAAGTTGAGATCCATCAAATTTCCTACACAAGACCTCAGTATAGATTTGCTTATCTTCTTGCATCCACTGGTAGTAGCACATTTGATCCCCCGTGCATCATTCTTTATCTCATGTTGGCTCTACAAGCGACAATACAAATATTAAATCATGTGATTGTTACTGCATTGCAAATAAATAATGAAAATATTGCACACACTTACAATTCGAGCCAATGGCGGACCGCTGGGCATGTACCCGGTCCATTCAATGCTATCTCGAGGATATGGGATAGGTTTATCTAGGCCTCCTAAGCATTGAGAGTCAAGAATACTGTATACATACCATTTTGCTGGAACCAATGTCTGTAATCAGGTAAACTAGCTACATCAAAGGGAATATCCTCTGGCGCTACTCCTACTCGGACATGATCATACTCTTGAACATATTCTTGAACATACTTGGCATGGACTTCTTCCCAATTATGCGGTTCCCCTATAGAGTGCTTAATTTTTCACAATTTGCGAACCTCTGCCTCGCCGCGTGGAGGGGAAGGTGGAATGGCTTGTCTTAATTTGAATTGCCGCATCACCCTATTTGGATAGTGAAACTCTACAATCCAAAAATGTATGAGTGGTACTCTAGAAAACCACCAATTAGTTCCAGCATGTACTTCGACAGGCATCTCATCCAGAAGACCTTCATATGGTTGCCATTCAATTGCACCTTCTCGAATCAAATCAATCTGATTTTGATAATATTCGGTACCTATATAGTTCATTTGCAAGTGAGAAAAATTAGTTGTCATAACACGAACAATGTCTAATAGATGTGGTGAGTACAATACGATACACGCATTATGTGGAACATCAAATTCATGTCTAACACACCACTTTGCTCCAAATACAGGGTTATAATCCAAGTCTACTTCTTCACTTTCCTCATCTCCGAGTTCCTCCCTTTCTTTTGGCTTCTCAATAATTTTTTAGGGCGACCAAGTGACAAATGGGACCAGGACCATAGCTGTAGCAGCAACAAAGGCCCCGAAATTTCTAATCTCTCCTTCTCAGCCCCAATGCTCAACTGTCTATATAACATAGCAAGAACAGCTTCTCCCCAATTATACTCTGTTGGTTGCCCTGCTGATGACCCGCAAGTATAGGGGATCTATCGTAGTCCTTTCAATAAGTAAGAGTGTCGAACCCAACGAGGAGCAGAAGGAAATGATAAGCTGTTTTCAGTAAGGTATTCTCTGCAAGCACTGAAATTATCGGTAACAGATAGTTGTGTGATAAGGTAATTTGTAACGGGTAACAAGTAATAAAAGTAAATAAGGTGTAGCAAGATGGCCCAATCCTTTTTGTAGCAAAGGACAAGCCTGGATAAACTCTTATATAAAGGAAAATGCTCCCGAGGACACATGGGAATTATCGTCAAGCTAGTTTTCATCACGTTCACATGATTCACGTTCGGTACTTTGATAATTTGATATGTGGCTGGACCGGTGCTTGGGTACTGCCCTTCCTTGGACAAGCATCCCACTTATGATTAACCCCTCTTGCAAGCATCCGCAACTACAAAAGAAGTATTAAGGTAAACCTAACCATAACATGAAACATATGGATCCAAATCAGCCCCTTACGAAGCAACTCATAAACTAGGATTTAAGCTTCTGTCACTCTAGCAACCCATCATCTACTTATTACTTCCCAATGCCTTCCCCTAGGCCCAAACAATGGTGAAGTGTCATGTAGTCGACGTTCACATGACACCACTAGAGGAGAGACAATATACATCTCATCAAAATATCGAACGAATACTAAATTCACATGACTATTTATAGCAAGACTTCTCCCATGTCCTCAGGAACAAACTTAACTACTCACAAATCATATTCATGTTCATAATCAGAGGGGTATTAATATGCATAAAGGATCTGAACATATCTTCTACCGAATAAACCAACTAGCATCAACTACAAGGAGTAATCAACACTACTAGTAACCCACAGGTACCAATCTGAGGTTTTGAGACAAAGATTGGATACAGGAGATGAACTAGGGTTTGAGATGAGATGGTGCTGGTGAAGATGTTGATGGAGATTAACCCCCTCTCGATGATAGGATCGATGGTGATGACAATGGTGGTGATTTCCCCGTCACGGAGGGATGTTTCCCTGGCAGAACAGCTCCGCTGGAGCCCTAGATTGGTTCCGCCAAGGTTTCGCCTCGTGGCGGCGGAGTTTCGTCTCGTGAGCTTGCTTACGATTTTTTCTCGGACGAAGGACTTCATATAGTAGAAGATGGGCACCGGAGGCCTGCCAGGGGCCCACGAGACAGGGGGCGCGCCCCCCACCCTCGTGGCCAGGGTGTGGACCCCCTCTGGTTAATTCTTTCACCAGTATTATGATTTCAGGTATATATTGTCATATGATTTCTTATGCTAAAGTAACAATTCATTCTCAATTTCAAGTATGAATCAGAAACTTCATTGAAAACTAACAAACTATAATCTCAGTCATTGAAGCAATCACAATTTATCATAATATCGGAAAGAGTCAATATAAGAGCTTTTCAGCAAGTCCATATACTCAACTATCATTTAGTCTTTCACAATTGCTAACACTCACACAATATTTACGGGTATGAAGTTTTAAGCGGACACAGAGAAAGATAGGGGCTTATAGTTTTGGCTCCCAACCTTTTACCTCAAGGGTAATGTCAACAATAATAGTTCATGAAAATTCACATCCAATTAGCTATATATATCAGGATCTTTCCAACACACAGTGCTTGCCAAAGGATAAAATGTAAAAAGCGAAGGTGAAGATCACCATGACTCTTGTATGAAGTATAAGACAAGAATAAAAGATAGGCCCTTCGTAGAGGGAAGCAGAGGTTGTCATGTGCTTTTGTGGTTGGATGCACGAAATCTTAATGCAAAAGAACGTCACTTTAATTGCCACTTGTTATATGGACCTTTATTATGCAGTCCGTCGCTTTTATTTCTTCCACATCACAAGATCATATAAAGCTTATTTTCCCCACACTAATAAATCATACATATTTAGAGAGCAATTTTTATTGCTTGCAACAATGACAACTTACTTGAAGGATCTTACTCAATCCATAGGCAGATATGGTGGACTCTCATGGCAAAACTGGGTTTAAGGATATTTTGAAGCACAAGTACTATCTCTACTTGGTGCAAAGAATTTGGCTAGCATGAGGGGGAAAGGCAAGCTCAACATGTTGGATGATCCAAGACAATATAATTTATTTCGGATGTAAGAAAACATAACCCATTACGTTGTCTTCCTTGTCCAACCTCAACTTTTTAGCATGTTATATTTTAATGAGTGCTCAAAATCATAAAAGATGTCCAAGATAGTATATTTATATGTGAAAACCTCTCTTTATTACTTCATGTTAATTGCAACGATGACCAAAACTATGTTTGTCAAATCTCAACAACTTTTATTCATCACACTCTTTATATGTGAAGTCATTACTCTCCATAAGATCAATATGATCTCTTTAATTCTTTTTATTCTTTCTCTCCCCTTCTTTTTTTCTCAAGATCATAGCAAGACGGCAAAGCCCTTGACTCAACACTAATCTTTATTATATATAGCTCAAAAACTCGATTACATAGAAGGATCATAAAGCAAAACTCAGAACTAAATCATACTAAAACTTTATTCTAATAGATCAAGATATAACCAAAAGTATCGAACTAAGAAAAACGGTAAAGATAAAAGTGTGATGGTGATATATCGGGGCACTCCCCCAAGCTTGGCAGTTGCCAAGAGGAGTGCCCATACCCATGTGTTTATGACTCTTTCTTCGGAGGATAAGGAGATGGTGATGATGATGACAATTGTGCCTTCAGCTTTTTCATGTTGTAATTGAGAAGAGCAATCTCCTCCTTTAAATCATCGACCTCCGATTCCAGCTTCAAGATCTTGTCACATAAATCTCCTTTGCTTTTCTGTCAAAAACGAGAAGGAATAGATCGGTTCTTAGACAGTTTAGCCCTCTTAGGGAGACTAGACTTCTAGAACTTCACATGCATATCCCCAGGTTGAGGTAGAGGAACATCCTCCTCCTCCGAACTTGAATCATTGATACTTCTTAAATGAGCATCCTCCTCATCATCCGTAGTTCGACCACAAGGAGATAGGTCCCCATAGGTTTTTGGGTCAACAATGAGGTGTGAGACATAGCTCTCTCCGTCGGAGTCTTGAGATGACATCTTGCTCTAAATCTGCAGCAGAAACAGCTCGAAACAAAAACAGAGGATATTTGTGTGGTACGGTGGTCAAAACCTTCGGGAGTTTATATAATAAATTTTTACCGACCAAAAGAAGTATCGTGCAAGAAACGGAGTTCGGAGGGCACACGAGGTGCCCACGAGGCAGGGGGCGCGCCCAGGGGGGTAGGGCGCGCCCTCCACCCTCATGGAAGCCTCGTGTCCTTCTCGGACTGCTTCTTATTTTCCTATTTTCTTAAATATTCCAAAACAGAGAAAAAATGCTATTAGAACTATTTTGGAGTCGGTTTACTTACCGTACCACATACCTCTTCCTTTCCGGAGTCTGAAACATTCTGGAAAGTGTCCCTTATGTATTCCTCCGGGGTTACGGTTTCAATAACATTAGTTTCAACATTATGGGGTTACCTGAGATATAATGTTTGATTCTTTGACCGTTCACCACCCTCGGATTTGTGCCTTCGAAGTTGTTTGATTTTTATGGCACCGGAATGATATACCTCCTCGATGACGTAAGGACCTTCCCATTTAGAGAGGAGTTTTCCTGCAAAATATCTTAAACAAGAGTTGTATAACAATACATAATCACCTACATTAAACTCACATTTTTGTATCCTTTTGTCATGCCATCTTTTAACTTTTTCTTTAAACAGTTTGGCATTCTCATAGGCCTGGGTTCTCCATTCATCAAGTGAGCTAATGTCAAATAGTCTCTTCTCACCGGCAAGTTTGAAGTCATAGTTGAGCTCTTTAATGGCCCAATATGCCTTATGTTCTAGTTCGAGAGGTAAGTGATAAGCTTTTCCATAAACCATTTTATATGGATACATACCCATAGGATTTTTATATGCAGTTCTATAGGCCCATAATGCATCATCAAGTTTCTTTGACCAATTCTTTCTGGATCTATTAACAGTCTTTTGCAAAATTAATTTAAGCTCTCTATTACTCAGTTCTACTTACCACTAGACTGCGGGTGATACGGAGATGCAATTCTATGATTAACACCATACTTAGCAAGCATTTTACGAAAAGCACCATGAATAAAATGTAAACCACCATCAGTCATTAAGTATCTAGGGACTCCAAACCTCGGAAAAATAACTTCTTTAAGCATCTTAATAGAGGTGTTATGATGAGCACTACTAGTTGGAATAGCTTATACCCACTTAGTAACGTAATCAACAGCAACTAAAATATGTGTATACCCATTAGGGGAAGGAAACGGTCCCATATAATCAAAGCCCCAAACATCAAATGGTTCAATAACAAGTGAATAATTCATAGGCATTTCTTGACGTCTGCTAATATTACCAATTCTTTGACATTCATCACAAGACAAGACAAACTTACGAGCATCTTTAAAAAGAGTAGGCCAATAAAAACCGGATTGCAATACCTAATGCGCAGTTCTATCTCCAGCATGGTGTCCTCCATAAGCCTCGGAGTGACACTTACGTAGGATCTGTTCCTGTTCATGCTCAGGTACACAACGTCTAATAACCCCATCTACTCCTTCTTTATAAAGGTGTGGGTCATCCCAGAAGTAATGTCTTAAATCATAGAAAACCTTTTTCTTTTGCTGGTAAGTGAAACTAGGTGGTATAAATTTAGCAACAATATAATTAGCATAATCAGCATACCATGGAGCAGTACGAGAAGCATTTATGACAGCTAATTGTTCATCAGGAAAGCTATCATCAATAGGTAGTGGGTCATCAAGAACATTCTCTAACTTAGAAAATTTTTCTGCAACGGGGTTCTCAGCTCCCTTTCTATCAATAATATGCAAATCAAATTGTTGTAGTAGGAGAACCCATCTAATAAGTCTAGGTTTAGCATCTTTCTTTTCCATAAGATATTTAATTGCAGCATGATCAGTGTGAACAATTACTTTAGAATCAACAATATAAGGTTTGAACTTATCACAAGCAAATACAACTCCTAAAAATTCATTTTCAGTAGTAGCCTAATTTCTCTGGGCGCTGTCTAGAGTTTTACTAGCATATTGGATAACATTTAATTTCTTATCAACTCTTTGTCCTAGAATGGCACCTACAGCGTAATCACTAGCATCACACATAATTTCAAAGGGTAAATTTCAATCAGGAGGCTGAACAATAGGTGCAGAAATCAAGGCTTTCTTAAGTATTTCAAATGCTTCTACACAATCATCATCAAAGACAAAAGGAATATCTTTTTGTAAGAGATTAGTCAGAGGCCTGAAATTTTTTGAGAAGTCTTTAATGAACCTCCTATAAAAACCGGCATGACCAAGGAAACTTCTTATACCTTTAATGTCCTTAGGACACGACATCTTTTCAATAGCATCAACTTTAGCTTTATCAACTTCAATACCTCTTTCAGAAATTTTATGCCCCAAGACAATACCTCCATTAACCATAAAGTGGCACTTCTCCCAATTCAAGACAAGATTAGTTTCTTCACATCTCTGAAAACTCGATCAAGGTTGCCTAAGCAATCATCAAAAGAAGTTCCATATACGGAAAAATCATCCATGAAAACCTCAATAATCTTTTCACAAAAATCAAAGAATATAGCAGTCATACATCTTTGAAAGGTAGCAGGTGCATTACATAAACCAAAAGGCATATGTCTATAAGCAAAGGTACCGAAAGGGCAAGTAAAGGTGGTCTTTTCTTGATCCTCTTTTGACGCATGTATTTAACAGAAACCAGAATAACCATCTAGAAAGCAAAAATGTGTATGTTTGGATAATCTTTCTAGCATTTGATCAATAAAAGGTAAAGGGTAATGATCCTTTTTAGTAGCTTTATTTAATTTGCGGAAATCAATTACCATTCTATAACCTGTAACAATTATTTGTGGGATCAATTCATCTTTATCATTAGGAACAACAGTAATACCTCCCTTCTTAGGGACACAATGGACACGACTTACCCACTGACTATCAGCAACGGGATAAATATACCTGCCTCCAAAAGCTTTACTATTTCTTTTCTTACCACTTCTTTCATCTTAGGATTTAACCGTCGTTGGTGATCAACAACCGGTTTCGCGTCTTTCTCCAATTTTATTTTGTGCTAGCATAGAGTGGGACTAATGCCCTTAAGATCATGAAGAGTATATCCAATAGCAGCATGGTGCTTCTTCAGAGTTTTTCAATAATTTCTTTTCTTCATGCTCTGAAAGGTTAGCACTAATAATAACAGGATATATCTTTTTCTCATCAAGATAAGCATATTTAAGAGTATCAGGTAATGGTTTAAGCTCAAACACGGGATCACCCTTGGGTGGAGGAGGATCCCCTAGGATTTCAACAGGCAAGTTGTGTTTCAAAATAGGTCCCTGTTTAAAGAATACTTCATCTATTTCCCTTCTTTCATTCATAAACATATCATTTTCAGGGTCGAGCAAATATTGTTCTAAAGGATCATTAGGAGGCACGGCAATAGAAGCAAGACCAATAATTTCATCTTTACTAGGCAATTCTTTATCATGGGGTTGTCTACGAAATTTAGCAAAATTGAACTCATGAGACATATCCCCTAAACCAACAGAAACAATATCCTTTTTGCAGTCTATCTTAGCATTAACAGTATTCAAGAAGGGTCTACCAAATATAATGGGACAAAAGTCATCTTGTGGGGAACCAAGAACAAGAAAATCAGCAGGATATTTAACTTTCCCACACAAGACTTCAACATCTCTAACAATCCCAATCGGTTAAATAGTATCTCTATTGGCAAGCTTAATTGTAACATCAATACCTTCTAACTCAACAGGTGCAATATCATGCATAATTTCTTCATATAAAGAATGAGGTATTGCACTAGCACTAGCACCCATATCACATAAGCCATGATAGCAGTGATCTCCTATTTTAACAGAAATAGCAAGCATGCCGACAACAGGTCTATGTTTATTTTTAGTATCGGGTCTAGCAATTCTAGCAGCTTCATCACAAAAGTAAATAACATGCCCATCAATATTATCAGACAAGAGATCTTTAACCAGAGCAATACTAGGTCCAACTTTAATTTGCTCAGAGGGTGTAGGTGTTCTAGTATTACTCTTATGAACCACAGTTGAATCTTTAGCATGATCCTTTATTCTAACAGAGAAAGGTGGTTTCTCAATATAAGCAGTAGGAACAACAGGATCAACATTATAAGTGATAGTATTTCCTTCAACTTTAATAGGTGCAACTACTTTTACTTCAATGGGAGGATTATATTTAAACCACTTGTCCTTAGGGAGATCAACATGAGTAGCAAAGGATTCACAGAAAGAAGCTACTATCTCAGAGTCAAGTCCATATTTAGTGCTAAATTCACGGAAAACATCGGTGTCCATAAAAGATTTAACACAATCAAACTTAGGTGTTATACTTGACTCCTTACCTTCGTCGAGATCCCAATCTTCAGAGTTGCGTTTAATTATTTCCAATAAATCCTATTTGAATTCAATAGTCTTCATCATAAAAGAGCCAGTACAAGAAGTATCGAGCATGGAGCGATTGTTGAGAGAAAGTCGTGCATAAAAATTTTGAATAATAATTTTTGTTGAGAGCTCATGATTGGGGCATGAATATATCATTGACTTAAGCCTCCCCCAAGCTTGAGCGATACTTTCTCCTTCGCGAGGCCAAAAATTATATATATATATATATATATAAAATTTCGATCACGATGAACCAGATGCATAGGATAGAACTTCTGATGAAATTCCAATTTCAATCGGTTGTAGTTCCATGATCCCATATCATCACATAGCCTAAACCATGCCAATGCCTTTCCCTTCAAAGATAAAGGGAAGACCTACTTCTTGATAACATCCTCAGGCATACCTGCAAGCTTAAATAATCCACAAACTTCATCCACATAGATTAGGTGCAAATCGAAATGTAATGTTCCATCACCTGTGAAAGTATTAGCTAGCAGTTTCTCTAACATACCCGAAGGAATTTCAAAGTAAACATTTTCAATAGGTTCAGTAGGTCGAGGAGCAACTATTTGCTCTACTGGTCGGGGTGAAGATACCCCGAACAAGCCCCTCAAAGGATTATGCTCCATAGTAACAAGTGAGAGTAAATTTTAGCACACTATATAAATTTTTCCTTACCAAATTCCACCTACCAAAGGCACTTCACTACCCGGCAACGGCGCCAGAAAAGAGTCTTGATGACCCACTAGTATAGGGGATTTATCATAGTCCTTTCGATAAGTAAGAGTGTCGAACCCAACGAGGAGCAGAAGGAAATGATAAGAAGTTTTCAGTAAGATTTTCTCCGCAAGCACTAAAATTATCGGTAACAGATAGTTGTGTGATAAGGTAATTTGTAACGGGTAACAAGTAATAAAAGTAAATAAGGTGTAGCAAGATGGCCCAATCCTTTTTGTAGCAAAGGACAAGCCTGGATAAACTCTTATATAAAGGAAAGCGCTCCCGAGGACACATGGGAATTATCGTCAAGCTAGTTCCATCACGTTCATATGATTCACGTTCGGTACTTTGATAATTTGATATGTGGGTGGACCGGTGCTTGGGTACTGCCCTTCCTTGGAAAAGCATCCCACTTATGATTAACCCCTCTTGCAAGCCTCTGCAACTACAAAATAAGTATTAAGGTAAACCTAACCATAACATGAAACATATGGATCCAAACCAGCCCCTTACGAAGCAACTCATAAACTAGGGTTTAAGCTTCTGTCAATCTAGCAACCCATCATCTACTTATTACTTCCCAATGCCTTCCCCTAGGCCCAAACAATAGTGAAGTGTCATGTAGTCGACGTTCACATGACACCACTAGAGGAGAGACAACATACATCTCATCAAAATATCGAACGAATACCAAATTCACATGACTACTTATAGCAAGACTTCTCCCATGTCCTCAGGAACAAACGTAACTACTCACAAAGCATATTCATGTTCATAATCAGAGGGGTATTAATATGCATAAAGGATCTGAACATATGATCTTCCACCGAACAAACCAACTAGCATCAACTACAAGGAGTAATCAACACTACTAGTAACCCACATGTACCAATCTGAGGTTTTGAGACAAAGATTGGATACAAGAGATGAACTAGGGTTTGAGATGAGATGGTGCTGGTGAAGATGTTGATGGAGATTGATCCCCTCTCGATGATAGGATCGATGGTGATGACGATGGTGATGATTTCCGCCTCCCAGAGGGTTGTTTCCCCGGCAGAACAGCTCTGCCGGAGCCCTAGATTGGTTCCGCCAAGGTTCCGCCTCGTGGCGGCGGAGTTTCATCTCGTGAGCTTGCTTACGATTTTTTGTCGGATAAAAGACTTCATATAGTAGAAGATGGGCACCAGAGCCTTGCCAGGGGGGCCACGAGATAGGGGTGCGCGCCCCCACCCTCATGGCCAGGGTGTGGGCCCCTCTGGTTAATTCTTTCGACAGTATTTTTTATATATTCCAAAATGTGCTCCCGTGAAGTTTCAGGACTTTTGGAGTTGTGCAGAATAGGTCTCTAATATTTTCTCCTTTTCCAGCCCAGAATTCCAACTGCCGGCATTCTCCCTCTTCATGTAAACCTTGTAAAATAAGATAGAATAGGCATAAGTATTGTGACATTATGTGTAATAACAACCCATAATGCGATAAATATCGATATAAAAGCATGATGCAAAATGGACGTATCACCTGCATTCTGCATAAACTGAAGATACATAGCTGGCACTCCATCTCCAGATGTATTAATGAACACCGTGGAGCCAAGGATTTCTAGAACAATCGCTCGAGCATGCCAACGAATCTCTCGATCCACTGGATTATCCGGCATCACCTGGAAGTGTTCTCGTAGTTTACCCAAATTTAAAGAGTACTGTGAATTCTTCATAGCAATATTGTCATCATCTTTCCGCCTTCTCTTTTGCTTCATGTGTTGTTCATCTACAGGAATCCTAAGTAACCTCTCAATTAATCCAGACCATGCAGCATCAGCTTTGCTAATAAGTGGTTTACCATGGATAGGCAACCCCCACAAACAACTCACATCCTGTAGTGTAACGGTCATTTCTCCTACAGGTAAATGAAAAGTATTTGTCTCAGGCCGCCAATGCTCGACCAATGCTGATATCAAATATTTGTCGACATTGATTTTCTTCATTATTGCAATTTGATAAAAACCAAGGTTCTCTAAGGCTGCGTGATACGTCTTCATCGTATCTACTTTTCCAAACACTTTTGCCCTTGTTTTGGACACTAACTTGCATGATTTGAATGGAACTAAACCGGACTGACGATGTTTTCAGTAGAATTACCATGGTGTTATTTATGTGCAGAAATAAAAGTTCTCGGAATGACCTGAAACTTCATGGAACAACTTTTCAGAAATAATAAAAAATCCTTACAAAAGATGAAGGCCAGGGGGCCCACCACCTGTCCACGAGGGTGGGGGCGGGCGCTTGCCCCCTAGGGCGCACCCCCTACCTCGTGGGCCCCCTGGAGCTCTTCCGACCTCAACTCCAACTCTATATATTTGCTTTCGGGGAGAAAAAAATTAGAGAGAAGGATTCATCGCATTTTACGATACGGAGCCGCCGCCAAGCCCTAAAACCTCTCGGGAGGGCTGATCTGGAGTCCGTTCGGGGCTCCGGAGAGGGGAATCCGCCGCCATCGTCATCATCAACCATCCTCCATCACCAATTTCATGATGCTCACCGCCGTGCGTGAGTAATTCCATCGTAGGCTTGCTGGACGGTGATGGGTTGGATGAGATTTATCATGTAATCGAGTTAGTTTTGTTAGGGTTTGATCCCTAGTATCCACTATGTTCTGAGATTGATGTTGCTATGACTTTGCTATGCTTAATGCTTGTCACTAGGGCCCGAGTGCCATGATTTCAGATCTGAACCTATTATGTTTTCATCAATACATGAGAGTTCTTGATCCTATCTTGCAAGTCTATAGTCACCTATTATGTGTTATGATCCGTTAACCCTGAAGTGACAATAATCAAGATACTTACCGGTGATGACCGTAGTTTGAGGAGTTCATGTATTCACTGTGAGTTAATTCTTTGGTCGGTGCTCTATTAAAAGGAGGCCTTAATATCCCTTAGTTTCTGCTAGGACCCCGCTGCCGTGGGAGGGTAGGACAAAAGATGTCATGCAAGTTCTTTTCCATAAGCACGTATGACTATATTCGGAATACATGCCTACATTACATTGATGAATTGGAGCTAGTTCTGTGTCACCCTAGGTTATGACTGTTACATGATGAACCACATCCGGCATAATTCTCCATCACCGATCCATTGCCTATGAGCTTTCCATATATTGTTCTTCGCTTACATACTTTTCCGTTGCTATTGCTATCATCACTACCAAATACCAAAAACATTACTTTTGCTATCATTTCCTTTTGATACCGTTACCACAACTATCATATTACTTTGCTACTAAACACTTTGCTGCAGATATTAAGTTTCTAGGTGTGGTTGAATTGACAACTCAGCTGCTAATACTTGAGAATATTCTTTGGCTCCCCTTGTGTCGAATCAATAAATTTGGGTTGAATACTCTACCCTTGAAAACTGTTGCGATCCCCTATACTTGTGGGTTATCAAGACTATTTTCTGGCGCTGTTGCCGGGGAGCATAACTCTATTCTTTGAGTCACTCGGGATTTATATTTGCTTATCATTATGAAGAACTTGAAAGATCCAAGAACCAAAATTTATCCCTCAACTACGAGGGGAGGTAAGGAACTGCCATCTAGCTCTGCACTTGATTCACCTTCTGTTTTGAGTAAGCTTGCGACACCTAAACCTGCTTCTGCTATTCGTTCTGATATGTCGCATGTTATTGATGATGCCACTTCTGCTATACATGATATTTATGATGAAATTACTTCTATGCTTGATACTACTGTGCCACTTGGTGAATTTCTTGATGAATAACTTGCTAGGGCTAGAGAGAATGAAAAATTATTGAATCTGGTAATACTGATGAAAGTGATGATGAAGACTCGCCTGTTATTCCTGAGGGATATGTTTTTGATAAAGAAGCTTCTTTCGCTATTTTAGCTTGCAAAGATAGATACAAACTCAAGAGGTTATTAGCTAAATGGAATAAGCAATCTCTAAATGCTAGGATGAAACCTGACCCTGCTTTTGCTACTTCACCTATCTGTGTTACTGATAAGGATTATGAATTCTCTGTTGATCCTGATATAATTACTTTGGTTGAATCTGACCCTTTTCATGGCTATGAATCTGAAACTGTTGTGGCACATCTTACTAAATTAAATGATATAGCCACCCTGTTCACTACTGATCAGAGAACTCGTTACTTTTATATCCTTAAAATATTTCCGTTCTCATTAAAGGGTGATGCTAAGATATGGTTTAATTCTCTTGATCCTGGTTGTGTGCGTAGTCCCCAGGATATGATTTATTACTTCTCTGCTAAATATTTCCCTGCTCATAAGAAACAAACTGCTTTAAGGGATATATATAATTTTGTACAAATTGAAGAAGAGAGTCTCCCAGAAGCTTGGGGGAGGCTTCTCAAGCTACTTAATGCTTTGCCTAATCATCCTCTTAAGAAAAATGAAATACTTGATATCTTTTATAATGGACTAACTGATGCTTCCAGAGATTACCTGGATAGTTGTGATGGTTCTGTTTTCAGGGAAAGAACACCGGATGAAGCTGAAATTCTATTGAATAATATGTTGACAAATGAAAATAATTGGACACCTCCGGAGCCAATTCCTGAGCCTATTCCTAAACCAACTCCGAAGAAGAGGGGTATTCTATTTCTCAGTCCTGAAGATATGCAAGAGGCAAAGAAATCTATGAAATAAAAAGGTATTAAAGCTGAAGATGTTAAGAATTTACCTCCTATTGAAGAAATACATGGTCTTAATTTACCGCCTATTGAAGAAACATATGATCTTAATCCTTTACCTATTGAAGAAACTCATGGTCTTGATAACCCGACACAGGTAGTAAAGGTAAATTCTCTCTATAGATTTGATGAGGGTGATATCCCTCGTTATAAGTCTGCTACACAATGCTTAGATGAGTTTGACAATTTCATTGTTAAACAAGAAACTTTAATGCTTATTTTGGTAGACGATTGAAATACAATTCAAATATGCTTGAACACTTGGGTGATTATATGGCTAATGTCAAAGGTGAACTTAAACTTATTAGTAAACATGCTTCTATGGTTACCACTCAAGTAGAACAAGTACTTAAAGCTCAAAATGATTTGCTCAATGAATTGAATAATAAGAATAATGATAATGCTGTTAGAGTTATGACTAGAGGTGGTAAAATGACTCAGGAACCTCTGTATCCTGAAGGCCACCGTAAGAGAATTGAGCAAGATTCTCAGAGAAATAATATAGATGCACCTAGTCCTTCTAAAAGGAAGAAAAAGAAAAATGATAGGACTTTGCATGCTTCTAGTGAACATGTTATTGAAACACCTGAGAATCCAAATGATATTTCTATTTCTCATGCTAAAACACAATATGGTAATGAACCTGAAACTAATGATAATGCTAATAATAATGTTCATGATGATTCTCAACCTAGTAATGATAATGATATAGAAATTGAACCTGCTGTTGATCTTGATAACCCACAATCAAAGAATCAACGTTATGATAAGAAAGAACTTGTTGCTAGGAAACATGGTAAAGAAAGAGAACCATGGGTTCATAAACCCATGCCTTTTCCTCCCAAACCATCCAAGAAAAAGGATGATGAGGATTTTGAGTGCTTTGCTGAAATGATTAGACCTATCTTTTTGCGTATGCGATTAACTGATATGCTCAAAATGAATCCTTATGCTAAGTATATGAAAGATATGGTTACAAATAAAAGAAAGATACCGGAAGCTGAAATTTCTACCATGCTTGCTAATTATACTTTTAAGGGTGGAATACCAAAGATACTTGGAGATCCCGGTGTACCAACTATACCATGCTCCATTAAAAGAAACTATGTTAAAACTGCTTTATGTGATCTTGGAGCCGGTGTTAGTGTTATGCCTCTCTCTTTATATCGTAGACTTGATTTGAATAAGTTGACACCTACTGAAATATCTTTGCAAATGGCTGACAAATCAACTGCTATACCTGTCAGTATTTGTGAGGATGTGCCTGTTGTAGTTGCAAACGTTACTATTTTAACGGACTTTGTTATTCTTGATATTCCCGAGGACGATAGTATGTCTATTATTCTTGGAAGACCCTTTTTGAATACTGCAGGGGCTGTTATTGATTGCACTAAAGGCAATGTCACTTTTCATGTTAATGGTAATGAGCATACGGTACACTTTCCGAGGAAACAACTTCAAGTTCATAGTATCAACTCTATTGGAAAAATTCCATCGATTATATTTGGAGGTTTTGAATTTCCTCTTCCTACTGTCAAGAAGAAATATGATATTCTTATTATTGGGGATGTTCATATACCCGTTGAGTAACATAGTGTTATTCGAAATTTCTCCGGTTCCATATTATTCGGAATGAGTTTGTTAACAAGACTTGATTAACCTTGTTAGTGGATTCCTTTTGATGATCATGAGATGGATGAAACTAGAAGACACAACCTTCTGTACCCCACCTTTACTTTCTGGTATTTATATTAAATAAAATAAAAATAGTATTTTTCTGTCTGTTATCTGATTATTCGTGCAATATAAAAATACCTCGGAAATAAAAGTTCTCCAAATGCCCTGAAATTTAGATATGATTTTTTTTCTGGAATATTTGAGAATATTTGGCACTGAGAACACAACAGGGGGTCATCCACCTGCCCCCGAGGGTGGAGGGCGCGGACTACCCCCTTGGGCGCGCCCCCTGCCTCGTGGGCCCATGGTGGCCCTCCTCCTCTTATCCTTTCACCCACACACTCCTTCTTCCTCCTGCAAACACGAATATCCAGCTCAAACCCGAGTCCAAGCTCATTTTGCTGTCATTTTCGATCTCCTTGCTCAAAGCACCTCTCACAAAACTGCTTGGGGAGATTGTTCCTTGGTATGTGACTCCTCCATTGGTCAAATTAGTTTTTGTTCTAGTGCTTTATTCATTGCAAATTTTTGCTGCTTAGGTGACCCTGTTCTTGAGCTTGCATGTCAAATTTATATGGTCAAAAGTAGTTTTGATGCATGATATAGGCCCTAGGCACTTGTAGGAGTAGTTGCTATCAATATTATTGAGTTTGGTTCGCTTTTATTTTGAAGTTACTAAAAATTTCAGAATTTTTCAGAAAATAATGAAGAGACTTTTGAGGGGCTCATCGAGCCGAAGCTCGAAGGAAAAGGCACAGAAGCCCAAGTATAATCTGCCTCGCACCGCGGAGGTTCGGTCGTGTGAATGGCCTTCCGATGATTTCTTGAGAGCAGCCTGGATTTTTGAAGATTTTTATGAATTGGCTAAGAATGCAGGCATCACCGCTTTCCTCCACGACCAATGCGAACAGTATCTCTTGCTCACAAATATCTTTGTGCAAAACTTTCATTTCCATTCTAGGAGCTCACCACCTACGGTGGAGTTTTATTTATATGATGAGCATAAGGAGATGTCACTTTATGATTTTTGTCGGGTTTGTTTGGTCCCTTTCGAGGGCACGATAGAGGAACCACATTGCAGCGATGTGGATGGGTTTATTGATATCATCACTGTAGAGGAAACGAGGAAGGTTTCCGATGCACGAATCACTAGCATACATTTTCCTGTTTTACGCTATTTTGCATTATTTGCTAGTCGTTGCTTAATTGTTCGCGGAAACTGTGGAAACCTTAGTGTTACTAATATTATTATTTTGCTCCGTGGTTTATTCAGTGATAACTCTGTTAGTATGGGTGGCATTATTGCTAAACGGTTAAGTCTGAACTATACAAAGAGCCCCATCTTTGGAGGCATCTATGCTTCACGCCTAGCTGCACATTTTAATATACCTATTAGGCATTATGAGAAGGAAGAAAAGGTGTTGCCTCGTGTTTATTTAGATTATAAGAGTATGGTAGCACATGATTTTATTGTTAAGAATAGGGAAGGGGAGCTTAAATACAAATTGTTCTTTGATAAACATCATCCTGAGACTATTACCCTGCCTGCTCCTTCCTTGTTTGATTTATCTGCAGGCCAGTACCTTGTTCCATTAGAGGCTATTCACGCCTATTGGAACCCTACATCAGCCACAGAGTCAGAGCCGGAACCGCAAGTTGATCCTCCACGTCAGTCCAATTACCAGTGGGATCCGGAGATGATTGCCAACCGGTGGCAATCGGAGTCTTCTTCTTCTTCGTAGTACGACCCCAACTTTTACTATGGATATCCGCCAGGCCAGCCATGGCCATAGACCAACTTAGGCCAAAAGCATAAGCTTGGGGGAGTACGTATTTCTCACTGACATTACATTTATGCTCACACACTCATTGCTAGATGTCTGTGCTCATACTTTTTCATTGTATCATCCATGCTAGTTTATTTCCTTTTTATGCTTTCTTCTTGTGTGTTTGCTAAGCCTTAAGAAAAACCAAAAAAATTAGTTGTAGCCTTTAATTAGTTTACTTTCCATGCTTGTAGTAGTAATTAAAAAGAAAAGCCAAAAAGATTTCCTGTTCTTCTTTTACTTGTTGGGAGCTCTCCCGTGTAAATAGTTTTATTTCTTTTCTTTTCTTTGGGGGTCGATAGGAGAAGACCATAATTAAATTGTTGAAGTGTCTCTTATATGCATTATTGTTGATCTGAGAAAATAGCCCATATTGCCTTGTCTTCTCCTGTTTATTGAATGCTTGCAGATTCCAGCTTAGTCCAATGCACGTGCACTATTATTATTATTCACATCGTTCAGTCATGCAAGTGAAAGGCAATTATGATGATATATGATGGACTGACTGAGATGAGAAAAGCTGGTATGAACTCGACCTCTTTTTTTTGTAAATATGATCAGTTCATCGTTCCTGATTCAGCCTATTATGAATAAACATGTTTGCAATGACAACTAGAGATCATAGTTTCTTGTGCCATGCTTGATTAGCTATGAGTTATAATGGTTTACCTTGCGTACCAACATGCTATTAAAATGGTTGTGATGTGGTATGATAGGGTGGTATCCTCCTTTGAATGATTTAAGTAACTTGACTTGGCGCATGTTCACACATGTAGTTGAAACAAAATGAACATAGCCTTCACGATATGTATGTTCATGGTGGATTATATCCTACTCATGCTTGCATTCGGTGTTGATTAATCTTAATGCATGTTCATGACTGTTGCCGCTCTCTAGCTGGTCGCTTCCCAGTCTTTTGCTAGCCTTCACCTGTACTAAGCGGGAATACTGCTTGTGCATCCAACTCCATAAACCCCAAAGTTATTCCATATGAGTCCACCATACCTACCTATATACGGTATCTACCTACCGTTCCAAGTAAATTTGTATGTGCCAAACTCTAAACCTTCAAATATCATGTTTTGTATGCTCGAATAGCTCATGTGTCAACTAGGGTTGTCTGTATCTTCCATGTTAGGCGGGTTATTCTCAAGAGGAGTGGACTCCGCTCCTCACTCACGAGAAAGTGGCTGGTCACCGGGATGCCTAGTCACATGCTTTATGCAAATCAAATCAAAATAATTGCAAACAAAACTCCCCCTGGGACTCTTGTTAGTTGGAGGCACTCGTTATTTCGAGCAAGCCATGGATTGATGCTTGTTGGTGGAAGGGGGAGTATAAACTTTACCATTCTGTTTGGGAACCGCCTATAATGTGTGTAGCATGGAAGATATTGCCATCTCTTGGTTGTTATGTTGACAATGAAAGTATACCGCTCAAAATATTATTCACCTCTATTTCAAAACCGAGCTCTGGCACCTCTACAAATTCCTGCTTCCCTCTGCGAAGTGCCTATCTATTTACATTCATGTTGAGTCATCATCCTCTTATTAAAAAGCACCAGTTGGAGAGCACCGCTGTCATTTGCATTCATTACTGTTAGTTTACATTGAGTATGACTTGACTGGATCTCTTTTACCATGAATTACAATGTCTAGTCAGTCCTTGATCTTTAAAGGTGCTCTGCATTTATGTTTTGCGGTCTCAGAAAGGGCTAGCGAGATACCATCTTGTTATATCATATTATGATTGTTTTGAGAAAGTGTTGTCATCCGAGATTTATTATTATTGCTCGCTAGTTGATTATGCCATTGATATGAGTAAACTTGAGACCTAAGCGTTATTGTGAATGTGGTTAGTCATAATCTTTGCTGAAAACTTGAATGTTGGCTTTACATATTTACAACAACAACAGCAAACAGAGTTTGTAAAAGTTTTTCTTTATCACTTTCAGTTTATCAACTGAATTGCTTGAGGACAAGAAAGGGTTTAAGCTTGGGGGAGTTGATACGTCTTCGTCGTATCTACTTTTCCAAACACTTTTACCCTTGTTTTGGACTCTAACTTGCATGATTTGAATGGAACTAACCCGGACTGACGCTGTTTTTAGCAGAATTACCATGGTGTTATTTATGTGCAGAAACAAAAGTTCTTGGAATGACCTGAAACTTCATGGAACAACTTTTCGTAAATAATAAAAAATCCTTGCAAAATATGAAGGCCAGGGGGCCCACCACCTGTCCATGAGGGTGGGGGTGCGCCTGCCCCCTATGGCGCGCCCCCTACCTCGTGGGCCCCCTGGAGCTCTTCCGACCTCAACTCCAACTCTATATATTTGCTTTCAGGGAGAAAAAAATTAGAGAGAAAGATTCATCGCGTTTTACGATACGGAGCCGCCGCCAAGCCCTAAAACCTCTCAGGAGGGCTGATCTGGAGTCCGTTCGGGGCTCCGGAGAGGGGAATCCGTCGCCATCGTCATCATAAACCATCCTCCATCACCAATTTCATGATGCTCACCGCCGTGCGTGAGTAATTCCATTGTAGGCTTGCTGGACGGTGATGGGTTGGATGAGATTTATCATGTAATCGAGTTAGTTTTGTTAGGGTTTGATCCCTAGTATCCACTATGTTCTGAGATTGATGTTGCTATTACTTTGCTATGCTTAATGCATGTCACTAGGGCCCAAGTGCCATGATTTCAGATCTGAACCTATTATGTTTTCATCAATATATGAGAGTTCTTGATCCTATCTTGCAAGTCTATAGTCACCTATTATGTGTTATGATCCATTAACCCTGAAGTGACAATAATCGGGATACTTACCGGTGATGACCGTAGTTTGAGGAGTTCATGTATTCACTATGAGTTAATGCTTTGGTCCGGTACTCTATTAAAAGGAGGCCTTAATATCCCTTAGTTTCCGCTAGGACCCCGCTGCCACGGGAGGGTAGGACAAAAGATGTCATGCAAGTTCTTTTCCATAAGCACGTATGACTATATTCGGATTACATGCCTACATTACATTGATGAATTGGAGCTAGTTCTGTGCCACCCTAGGGTATGACTGTTACATGATGAACCACATCCGGCATAATTCTCCATCACTGATCCATTGCCTTTGAGTTTTCCATATATTGTTCTTCGCTTATTTACTTTTTTGTTGCTATTTCTATCATCACTACAAAATACCAAAAACATTACTTTTGCTATCATTACCTTTTGCTACCGTTACCACTACTATCATATTACTTTGCTACTAAAAACTTTGCTGCAGATATTAAGTTTCCAGGTGTGGTTGAATTGACAACTCAGCTGCTAATACTTGAGAATATTCTTTGGCTCCCCTTGTGTCGAATCAATAAATTTGGGTTGAATACTCTACCACCGAAAACTATTGCGATCCCCTATACTTGTGGGTTATCACTGCATGCTTGGGTGCTGTTCTTACTTGAACAAGCATCCCACTTATGATTAACCTCTATTGCAAGCATCCGCAACTACAACAGAAGTATTAAGGTAAACCTAACCATAGCATGAAACATATGGATCCAAATCAGCCCCTTACGAAGCAACACATAAACTAGGGTTTAAGCTTCTGTCACTCTAGCAACCCATCATCTACTTTTTACTTCCCAATGCCTTCCTCTAGGCCCAAATAATGGTGAAGTGTTATGTAGTCGACATTCACATAACACCACTAGAGGCTAGACAACATACATCTTATCAGAATATCAAACGAATACCAAATTCACATGATTACTCATAGCAAGACTTCTCCCTTGTCCTCAGGAACGAGCGTAATTACTCACAAAGCATATTCATGTTCATAATCAGAGGGGTAATAATATGCATATAGGATCTGAACATATGGTCTTCCACCAATTAAACCAACTAGAATCAACTACAAGGAGTAATCAACACTACTAGCAACCTACTAGCACCAATCCCGGACTTTGAAACAAGAATTGGATACAAGAGATGAACTAGGGTTTGGAGATGAGATGGTGCTAGTGAAGATGTTGATGGAGATTGCCCTCTCCCGATGAGAGGAGCGTTGGTGATGATGATGGTGATGATTTCCCCCTCCCGGAGGGAAGTTTCTCCGGCAGAACAGCTCTGCCGAAGCTCTAGATTGGATCCGCCAAGGTTCCGCCTCGTGGCGGCGGAGTCTCGTCCCAAAAAGTTCCTTCTTATTTTTTTCTCATCGAAAGACCTCATATAGGAGAAGATGGGCATCGGAGAGCCACCAGGGGGCCCACGAGGTAGGGGGGCGCGCCCTAGGGGGGGCGCCCCCCACCCTCGTGAGCAGGGTGTGAACCCCCTGGCCTTCATCTTTGGCGTGGATTTTTCTTTATTTCTTTTAAGACGTTCCGTGGAGTTTTAGTACTTTTGGAGTTGCGTAGAATAGGTCTCTAATATTTGCACCTTTTCCAGACCAGAATTCCAGCTGCCGGCATTCTCCCTCCTTATGTAAACCTTGTAAAATAAGAGAGAATAGCCATAAGTATTGTGACATAAAGTGAAATAACAGTCCATAATGCGATAAATATCTATATAAAAGCATGATGCAAAATGGACGTATCAACTCCCCCAAGCTTAGACCTCGCTTGTCCTCAAGCGAAAAGCCTATAATAATAAATATGTCCTCATGTTTAGAGGTAGAGGCGTCGATAAAAATAAAATATGGACATGAAGGCATCATGATTATTCTCATAACAGCAACATGTATAGATTTTGTCATATGATTACTTATGTTCAAGTGATGATCTATTCACAATGCAAAAGTATAAATCATAAACCTTATTGGGCTCCGACAAACTATAATCTCAGTCATTGAAGCAATTGCAATTTATCATAACATCGGAAAGAGTCTATGTTAGAGCTAAAAAGCAAGTCCACATACTCAACTATCATTTAGTCCTCCATAATTGCCAACACTCATGCGATACTTGTGGTTACGGAGTTTTAATCGGACACAGAGAAAGATAGGGGCTTATAGTTTTGCCCCACAACCTTTTACCTCAAGGGTAATGTCAACAATAATGGTTCATGCTCCCCTACATCCAATTAGATATATATATCATGTTCTTTCCAACATGATGAGCTTGCCAAAGGATAAAATAAAAAAGAAAAGGTGAAGATCACCATGACTCTTGCATAAGGTAGAAGATAATAATAAAGGATAGGCCCTTCGCAGAGGGAAGCAGATGTTGCCATGCGCTTTTATGGTTGGATATATAAAATCTCAATGCAAAAGAATGTCACTTTATATTGCCCCTTGTGATATGAACCTTTATTATGCAGTCCGCCACTTTTATTACTTCCACATCACAAGATCGTATAAAGTTTATTTCTCCCACACCAATCAATCATACATATTTAGAGCAATTTTTATTGCTTTGCACCGATGACCACTTACTTGAAGGATCTTACTCAATCCATAGGTAGATATGGTGGACTCTCATGGCAAAACTGGTTTAAGGGTATTTGGAAGCACAAGTAGTATTTCTACTTGGTGCTGAGAATTTGGCTAGCATGAGGGGGAAAGGCAAGCTCAACAAGTTAGAGGATCCATGACAACATATTTTATCTCAGATATAAGAAATACATAACTCATTACGTTGTCTTCCTTGTCCAACATCAACTCTTTAGCATGTCATATTTTAATGAGTGCTCCCAATCACAAAAGATGTCAATGATAATATATCTATATGTGAAAACCTCTCTTTCCTTATTACTTCCTATTAATTGCAACAATGACCAAAGCTATGTATTCCAACTCCCAACAACTTTTAATCATCATACTCCTTCTATGGGAAGTCATTACTCTCAATAAGATCAATATGAACTTTTTGTTTCTTTTTATTCTTTTCTCTCTTCTTTTATTCACCCAAGATCATGGCAAAATAATCAAGCCCTTGACTCAACACTAATCTTTATTATATATAACTCACGGACTCGATTACATAGAGAGATCATAAAGCAAAACTCAGAACTAGATCATGCCATAAACTTTATTCTACTACATCAAGATACTACTAATAGGATCGAACTAAGAAAAATGGTAAAGATAGGAGTTGTGATGGTGATACGATACCGGGGCACCTCCCCCAAGCTTGGCAGTTGCCAAGGGGAGTGCCCATACCCATGTGATTATATCTCCTTGGTTGGTGAAGAAGGTGGTGGTGATGTTGGCTTAGTTGATGGCTTGGGCTTCTCCCTTAATTTGCGCTTGAGGACGGCTTTTTGATCCCTCAGATCATCAATCTCCCACTCCAGGGTTAATATCTTTTTGCATAGGTCCTGCTTATTTTCCTGCAAGAGACAAAAAGGGATAAACTCGAACTTGGGTTTCTTTACCCTATCAGGGAGACTTGACTTTTTGAACTCCACGTACATGTCCCCAGGTTGAGGTAATGGTGCTTCATCTTCATCTGAGCTCGTCTCCTACTTCTCCTTGGGTTCATAGCCCTCTTCTTCCTCCGTGGTACATCCATTATGTTCCACATCTCCATCAACCTTTGGATTTGCTAAGTAATCATCCACATAGCTTTCTCCTTCCGAATCCTGGGAAGACATGTTGATTTAATCTGCAACGGGACAGCTCAAAACAAAGACAGGAGGTTTTTGCGTGATACAGGAGTCAAAACCTTCGGGAGAATATATAATGAATTTTTACCAACCAAAACACGTAACGTGCAAGAAAGCGGAGTCTGGAAGGCACACGAGGTGCTCACGAGGTAGGGGGCGCGCCCAGGGGGGGTAGGGCGCGCCCACCACCCTCGTGGGGCCCTCGTGTCCTTCCCGGACTACTTCTTATTTTTCTAAATATTCCAAAACGGAGAAATATTGCCTTAAAAATTGTTTTGGAGTCGGTTTACTTACCGTACCACATACATATTCCTTTTTGGAGTCTGAAACATTCCGGAAGGTGTCCCTTATGTATTCCTATGGGGTTATGGTTTCAATAATATTGGTTTCAACATTTATGGGATTACCTAAGATATAATGTTTAATTCTTTGACCGTTTACCACCTTCGGATTTGTGCCCTCGAAGTTGTTGATTTTGATGGCACCGGAATGATAGACCTCTTCGATAACATAGGGGCCTTCCCATTTAGAGAAAAGTTTTCCTGCAAAAAATCTTAAACGAGAGTTGTATAGCAATACATAATCACCTACATTAAACTCACGCTTTTGTATCCTTTTGTCATGCCATCTTTTAACTTTTTCTTTAAACAACTTGGCATTTTCATAAGCTTGGGTTCTCCATTCATCAAGTGAGCTGATATCAAATAACCTCTTCTCACCGGCAAGTTTAAAATCATAGTTAAGCTCTTTAATAGCCCAATAAGACTTACGTTCTAGTTCAAGAGGTAAGTGACATGCTTTTCCATAAACCATTTTATACGGAGACATACCCATAGGGTTTTTATATGCAGTTCTATAAGCCCATAGTGCATCATCAAGTTTCTTAGACCAATTCTTTCTAGACCTATTAACAGTCTTTTACAAAATTAATTTGAGCTCTCTATTGCACAACTCTACTTGACCACTTGACTGTGGGTGATAGGGAGATGCAATTCTATGATTAACATCATATTTAGCAAGCATTTTATGGAAAGCACCATGAATAAAGTGTGAACCGCCATCAGTCATTAAATATCTAGGGACTCCAAACCTCGGGAAAATAACTTCTTTAAGCATTTTAATAGAAGTGGTATGATCAGCACTACTAGTTGGAATAGCTTCTACCCACTTAGTAACGTAATCAACAACAACTAGAATATGTGTGTATCCATTAGAGGCAGGAAAAGGTCCCATATAATCAAAGCCCCAAACATCAAACGGTTCAATAACAAGAGAATAGTTCATAGGCATTTCTTGACGTCTACTAATATTACCAATTCTTTGACATTCATCACAAGACAAGACAAACTTACGGGCATCCTTGAAGAGAGTCGGCCAATAAAAACCAGATTGCAATACCTTATGTGCAGTTCTATCTCCAGCGTGGTGTCCTCCATAAGCCTCGGAATGACACTTGCGTAGGATCTGTTCCTGTTCATGCTCAGGTACACAACGTATAATAACACCATCTACTCCTTCTTTATAAAGATGTGGGTCATCCCAAAAGTAATGTCTCAAATCATAGAAGAACTTTTTCTTTTGTTGGTATGTGAAGCTAGGTGGTATAAACTTAGCAAAAATATAATTAGCATAATCAGCATACCATGGAGTACTACGAGAAGTACTTATAACATTTAATTGTTCATCAGGAAAGCTATCATTAATAGGTAGTGGGTCATCAAGAATATTTTCTAACCTAGACAAGTTGTCTGCAACAGGGTTCTCAGCTCCCTTTCTATCAACAATATGCAAATCAAATTCTTGTAGCAAGAGAACCCATCTGATAAGTCTAGGTTTAGCATCTTTCTTTTCCATAAGATATTTAATAGCAGCATGATCAGTTTGAATAGTTACTTTAGAATCAACAATATAAGATCTGAACTTATCACAAGCAAATACAACTGCTAAAAGCTCTTTTTCAGTAGTAGCATAATTTCTTTGAGCATTATCTAGAGTCTTACTAACATAATGAATAACATTTAATTTCTTATCAACTCTTTGCCCTAGAATAGCACCTACAGCATAATCACTAGCATCACACATAATTTCAAAGGGTAGGTTCCAATCAGGTGGCTGAACAACAGGTGCAGTGACTAATGCTTTCTTAAGTATTTCAAATGCTTCTACACAATCATCATCAAAGACAAATGGTATATCTGTTTGCAATAAATTAGTCAGAGGCCGAGATATTTTTGAGAAGTCCTTAATGAACCTCCTATAAAATCCAGCGTGACCAAGGAAACTTCTTATACCTTTGATGTCCTTGGGACATGGCATCTTTTCAATAGCATCGACCTTGGCTTTATCGACTTCAATAGCTCTTTCAGAAACTTTGTGCCCCAAGACAATACCTTCATTAACAATAAAGTGGCACTTTTCCCAATTCAAGACAAGATTAGTTTCTTCACATCTCTGCAAAACTTGATCAAGATTGCTCAAGCAATCATCAAAAGAGGAACCATAGACGGAAAAGTCGTCCATGAAAACCTCACAAATCTTTTCACAAAAGTCAGAGAATATAGCCATCATGCATCTTTGAAAGGCAGCAGGTGCATTACATAAACCAAAAGGCATACGTCTATAAGAAAAAGTACCAAAAGGGCAAAGTAGTCTTTGATTGATCTCTAGCTGACACAGGTATTTGAGAGAAACCAGAATAACCATCTAGAAAGCAATAGTGTGTATGTTTGCATAATCTTTCTAGCATTTGATCAATAAAAGGAAAGGGGTAATGATCTTTCTTAGTAGCTTTATTTAATTTGCGGAAATCAATTACCATCCTATAACCTGTGATAATTCTTTGTGGAATCAATTCATCTTTATCATTAGGAACAACAATAATACCTCCCTTCTTAGGGACACAATGGACATGACTTACCCACTCACTATCAGCAACGGGATAGATTATACCTGCCTCCAGAAGCTTTAGTATTTCTTTTCTTACTACTTCTTTCATTTTAGGATTCAGACATCATTGAGGATCACAAACTGGTTTGGCATCTGCTTCCAAATTTATTTTATGTTGACATAGAGTGGGACTAATGCCCTAAAGATCATCGAGAGTATATCCAATAGCAACACGATGCTTCTTCAGAGTTTTCAATAATCTTTCTTCTTCATGCTCTGAAAGGTTAGCACTAATAATAACAGGTTATATCTTCTTTTCATCAAGATAAGCATATTTAAGATTATCAGGCAAAGGTTTAAGCTCAAACACGGGATCACCCTTGGGTGGAGGTGGATCCCCTAAAATTTCAACAGGCAAATTATGTTGCAGAATAGGTTCCTGTTTAAAGAATACTTCATCTATTTCCCTTCTTTCATTCATGAACATATCATTTTCATGGTCTAGCAAATAGTGTTCTAAAGGATCACTAGGAGGTACGACAATGGAAGCAAGACCAATAATTTCATCCTTACTAGGTAATTCTTCCTCACGATGTTGTTTACTAAATTTAGAGAAATTAAACTCATGAACCATATCATCCAATCCAATAGTAACAACATTCTTTGTGCAGTCTATGGTAGCATTGACAGTATTTAAGAAGGGTCTACCAAATATAGTGGGACAAAAACTATCTTGTGGGGAACCAAGAACAAGAAAATCAGCAGGATATTTAGTTTTCCCACACAAGACTTCAACATCTCTAACAATTCCAATTGGTGCAATAGTATCTCTATTAGCAAGTTTAATATTAACATCAATATCTTCTAACTCAACAGGTGCAATTTCGTTCTTAATTTCTTCGTATAAGTCAATAGGTATTACACTAGCACTAGCACCCATATCACATAAGCCATGATAACAATGATCTCCTATTTTAACAGAAATAACAGGCATGCCTACCACAGGTCTATGTTTATCTTTATCACAAGGTTTAGCAATTCTAGCAGTTTCACCTTCAAACTGAATAACATGCCCATCAATATTATCAGACAAGAGATCTTTAACAATAGCAATATTAGGTTCTACTTTAACTTGCTCAGGAGGTGTATAAGTTCTAATATTGCTTTTACGAACAACAGTTGATGCTTTAGCATGATCCTTTATTCTAACAGGGAAAGGTGGTTTCTCAACATAAGAAGTAGGAACAATAGGATCATTATAAGTGACAATCTTTTCTTTAACTTTAATAGGTGCAGCTACTTTTACGTCTATGGGAGGATGATATTTAAACCACTTCTCCTTAGGGAGATCAACATAAGTAGCAAAAGATTGACAGAAAGAAGCTACTATCTCAGAGTCAAGTCCATATTTAGTGCTAAACTTATGGAAAATATCGGTATCCATAAAAGATTTAACACAATCAAACTTAGGTGTCATACCTGACTCCGTACCTTCGTCGAGGTCCTAATCTTCAAAGTTGCGTTTAATTCTATCCAATAAATTCCATCTGAATTCAGTAGTCTTCATCATAAAAGAGCCAACACAAGAAGTATCGAGCATGGTGCGATTGTTTTCAGAAAGCCGAGCATATAAATTTTGAATAATCATTTCTCTTGAGAGCTCATGATTGGGGCATGAATATAACATTGATTTAAGCCTCCCCCAAGCTTGAGCGATGCTTTCTCCTTCGTGATGCCAGAAATTATATATATAATTGCGATCACGATGAACAAGATGCATAGGGTAATACTTTTGATGAAATTCCAACTTCAATCTTTTATAGTCCCAGAATCTCATATCATCACATAGCCTATACCATATCAATGCGTCTCCCTTCAAAGATAAAGGGAAGACCTTCTTCTTAGCAACATCATTGGGTATACCTGCAAGCTTAAATAATCCACAAACTTCATCCACATATATTAAGTGCTCATCAGGATGCTTTGTTCCATCTCCTGTAAAAGGGTTAGCTAGCAGTTTTTCCATCATACCCGAAGGAAATTCAAAAGGAGTTTCATTTTCAATAGGTTCAGTAGGTTGAGGAGCAACTCTTTGCTCTACTGGACGAGGTGAAGATACCCCGAACAAGCCCCTCAGAGAATTACTTTCCATAGTAACAAGTGACAGTAAATTTCAGCACACTATATAAATTTTTCCTTACCAAATTCCACCTACCAAAGGCGCTACACTCCCCGGCAACGGCGCCAGAAAAGAGTCTTGATGACCCAAAAGTATAGGGGATCTATCGTAGTCCTTTCGATAAGTAAGAGTGTCGAACCCAACGAGGAGCAGAAGGAAATGATAAGCGGTTTTCAGCAAGGTATTCTCTGCAAGTACTGAAATAAGTAGTAACAGATAGTTTTGTGATAGGATGAATTGTGACGAGCAACGAGTAACAAAAGTAAATAAAGTGCAGCAAGGTGGCCCAATCCTTTTGTAGGAAAGGACAAGCCAGAACAAACTCTTATAATAGGAAAAGCGCTCCCGAGGACACATGGGAATATCGTCAAGCTAGTTTTCATCACGTTCATATGATTCACGTTCGATACTTTGATAATTTGATATGTTGGTGGACCGGTGCTTGGGTGCTGATCTTACTTGAACAAGCATCCCACTTATGATTAACCTCTATTGCAAGCATCCGCAACTACAACAAAAGTATTAAGGTAAACCTAACCATAGCATGAAACATATGGATCCAAATCAGCCCCTTACGAAGCAACGCATAAACTAGGGTTTAAGCTTCTGTCACTCTAGCAACCCATCATCTATTTATTACTTCCCAATGCCTTCATCTAGGCCCAAATAATGGTGAAGTGTTATGTAGTCGACGTTCACATAACACCACTAGAGGCTAGACAACATACATCTTATCAAAATATCAAACGAATACCAAATTCACATGACTACTCATAGCAAGACTTCTCCCTTGTCCTCGGGAACGAACGTAATTACTCATAAAGCATATTCGTGTTCATAATCAGAGGGGTAATGATATGCATATAGGATCCGAACATATGATCTTCCACCAAATAAACCAACTAGCATCAACTACAAGGAGTAATCAACACTACTAGCAACCTACTAGCACCAATCTCGAACTTTGAGACAAGAATTGGATACAAGAGATGAACTAGGGTTTGGAGATGAGATGGTGTTGGTGAAGATGTTGATGGAGATTGCCCTCTCCTGATGAGAGGAGCGTTGGTGATGATGATGGTGATGATTTCCCCCTCCCGGAGGGAAGTATCCCCGGCAGAACAGCTCTGCCGGAGCTCTAGATTGGATCCGCCAAGGTTCCGCCTCATGGCGACGGAGTCTCGTCCCGAAAAGTTCCTTTTTATTTTTTTCTCATCGAAAGACCTCATATAGGAGAAGATGGGCGTCGGAGAGCCACCAGGGGGCCCACGAGGTAGGGGGGCGTGCCCTAGGGGGAGGGGCGCCCCCACCCTCGCGAGCAGGGTGTGGGCCCCCTGGCCTTCATCTCTGGCGAGGATTTTTCTTTATTTATTTTAAGATGTTCTGTGGAGTTTCAGGACTTTTGGAGTTGCACAGAATAGGTCTCTAATATTTGCTCCTTTTCCAGCCCAGAATTCCAACTGCCGGCATTCTCCCTCCTTATGTAAACCTTGTAAAATAAGAGAGAATAGCCATAAGTATTGTGATATAAAGTGAAATAATAGTCCATAATGCAATAAATATCGATATAAAAGCATGATGGAAAATGGACGTATCATACGACAACCCTGTCCTGGAAATCGTGTTGTTAGACAATGGTGAACCTTCGAACTGTGAAGAAGCGATGGCGGGCCCGGATTCCAACAAATGGCATGAAGCCATGAAATCTGAGATAGGATCCATGTATGAAAACGAAGTATGGACTTTGACAGACTTGCCCAATGATCGGCAAGCCATAGAAAATAAATGGATCTTTAAGAAGAAGACTGACGCGGATGGTAAAGTGACAAGTTCAAGGCTCGGCTTGTCACTAAGGGTTATTGACAAGTTCAAGGGGTTGACTATGATGAGACCTTCTCACCCGTAGCAAAGCTGAAGTCCGTCCGAATCATGTTAGCAATTGCCGCATTCTATGATTATGAGATATGGCAAATGGATGTCAAAACGGCATTCCTTAATGGTTTCCTTAAGGAAGAATTGTATATGATGCAGCCGGAAGGTTTTGTCGATCCTAAGAATGTTGACAAGGTATGCAAGCTCCAGCACTCAATCTATGGGCTGGTGCAAGCATCTCAGAGTTGGAACATTCGCTTTGATGATATGATCAAAGCGTTTGGGTTTATGCCGACTTATGGAGAAGCCTGTGTTTACAAGTAAGTGAGTAGGAGCTCTGTAGCATTTCTCATATTATATGTGGATGACATACTATTGATGGGAAATGATATATAATTTTTGGAAAGCATAAAGGCCTACTTGAATAAGTGGTTTTCAATGAAGGACCTTGGAGAAGCTGCTTACATATTAGGCATCAAGATCTATAGAGATAGATCGGGACGCCTCATTGGTCTTTCACAAAGCACATACCTTGACAAGATATTGAAGAAGTTCAATATGGGTCAGTCCAAGAAGGGGTTCTTGCCTGTATTACAAGGTGTGAAATTGAGCACGGCTCAATGCCCGACCTCAGCAGAAGATAGAGAAAAGATGTGTGTCACCCCCTATGCCTCAGCCATAGGGTCTATTATGTATGCCATGCTGTGTACCAGACCTGATGTGAACCTTGCATAAGTTTGGTAGGGAGGTACCAATGTAATCCCGGCATGGAACACTCGACAGCGGTCAAGAATATCCTAAAGTACTTGAAAAGGACTAAGGATATGTTTCTCGTTTATGGAGGTGACGAAGAGCTTGTCGTAAAGGGTTACGTCGATGCTAGCTTCGACACAGATCTGGATGACTCCAAGTCACAAACCGGATACGTGTACATTTTGAATGGTGGGGCAGTCAGCTGGTGCAGTTGCAAGCAAAACGTCGTGGCGGGATCTACATGTGAAGCGGAGTACATAGCAGCCTCGGATGCAGCACAGGAAGCAGTCTGGATGAAGGAGTTCATCACCGACCTAGGAGTTATTCCCAATGCGTCAGGCCCAATGACTCTCTTCTGTGACAATACTGAAGCTATTGCCCTTGCCAAGGTGCTCAGGTTTCACAAGAAGACCAGGCATATCAAGCGTCGCTTCAACTCCATTCGTGAATATATTCAGGATGGAGGCATATATATTTGTAAAGTGCATACAGATCTGAATGTTGCAGATCCGTTGACTAAACCTCTTCCGCGAGCAAAACATGATCAACACCAGAACTCTATGGTTGTTCGATTCATCACAATGTAACTAGATTATTGACTCTAGTGCAAGTGGGAGACTGTTGGAAATATGCCCTAGAGGCAATAATAAAGTGGTTGTTATTATATTTCTGTGTTCATGATAATTGTCTATTGTTCATGCTATAATTGTATTAACCGGAAACCGTAATACAATGTGAATACATAGATCATAATATGTCAATAGTAATCCTCTAGTTGACTAGCTCGTTGATCAATAGATGGTCATGGTTTCCTGACCATGGACATTGGATGTCATTGGTAACGGGATCACGTCATTAGGAGAATGATGTGATGGACAAGACCCAATCCTAAGCGTAGCACAAGATCGTGTAGTTCGTCTGCTAAAGCTTTTCTAATGTCAAGTATCATTTCCTTGGACCATGAGATTGTGCAACTCCCGGATACCGTAGGAATGCTTTGGGTGTACCAAATGTCACAATGTAACTAGGTGGCTATAAAGGTGCACTACAAGTATCTCCGAAAGTATCTGTTGGGTTGGCACGAATCGAGACTGGGATTTGTCACTCCGTATGACGGAGAGGTATCTCTGGGCCCACTCGGTAATGCATCATCATAACAAGCTCAATGTGACTAAGGAGTTAGCCACGGGATCATGCGTTACAGAATGAGTAAAGAGACTTGCTGGTAACGAGATTGAACGAGGTATAGAGATACCGACGATCGAATCTCGGGCAAGTAACATACCGATGGACAAAGGGAATTGTATACGGGATTGATTGAATCCCCGACATCGTGGTTCATCCGATGAGATCATCATGGAACATGTGGGAGCCAACATGGGTATCCAGATCCCGATGTTGGTTATGGGCCGGAGAGATGTCTCGGGCATGTCTGCATGGTTCTCGAACCCGTAGGGTCTACATACTTATGGTTCGCTGATGCTAGAGTTGTTATGGGAAATAGTATGTGGTTGACGAAGGTTGTTCAGACTCTTGGATGAGATCCCAAACGTCACGAGGAGTTACGGAATGGTCCGGAGGTGAAGATTTATATATGGGAAGTCCAGTTTCAGTCGCCGGAATGGTTTTGGGGGTTATCGGTATTGTACCGGGACCACCGGAAGGTGTGCGAGGGTCCACCGGGTGGGGCCACCTGCCCCGATGGGCCTAGTGGGCTGAACAAGGGAGGGAACCAGCCCCTGGTGGGCTGGTGCGCCCCCCAAGGGGCCCAAGGTGCCTAGGGTTGGGAAACCCTAGGGGTGGGGGCGCCTCCCACATGCTTGGGGGCAAGTTACCCCCCCCCCCCTTGGCCGCCCCCCTTGTAGATGGGATCTGGGGGGCGGCCCCCTCTCCCCTTCCCCTATAAATGGTGGGGATGGGAGGTTTGCCACACCCCTTCCCTTGGTGCATCCCTCCCCCTCTCCAGCACCTCCTCCTCCGTAGCGCTTGGCGAAGCCCTACCGGAGAACCACGAGCTCCATCACCAGCACACCGTCGTGCTGCCGGAGTTCTCCCTCAACTTCTCCTCTCCCCTTGCTAGATCAAGAAGGAGGAGACGTCCCCGGGCTGTACATGTGTTGAACGCGGAGGCACTGTTGTTCGGTGCTTAGATCGGAATTGACCGCGATCGGAATCGCTGCGTGTACGACTCCACCAACCGTGTTCTTGCAACACTTCCGCTTAGCGATCTTTAAGGGTATGAAGATGCACTCCCTCTCTCTCATTTCTAGCCTCTCCTAGATTGATCTTGGTGACACGTAGGATTTTTTTTGAATTATTGCTACGATCCCCTTCAAGAGGATCCATTGGAATGCCAACACGGTGACACCGAACATTCAAGCAAATGTTACGTTGCATTAAGATATAAAAAAGTCAGTTTCAGCCAACCACAAAGTACAACAGACCACATGGACATTCGATAAATACTCACATTTTCCCAAGATTTGGATAATTTATGTTGGCTATGCGGCATCCATAATAAATCAGTGAAACACTAACTTGTATTCATTTCAGTACCCTATTACAAGATAAAGGAACATTTAAGCAGTTCAAGTGAAATACCATGTCAATCATTTGCATTTATTCTTCAAAATACTACACTAGATGAACCTTAATTAGTCATGTTCTGTCATTGAGACTTGTGCTTGTCAAACAACTGAAAATTAGTAAAGTTGCATCATCAAGAATAGCAATCAATTACTCTCAACTTCTTACAAGGATCATGTTACACTCATGAAATTTCAGGAATACACATTATTTTGGTTTGATGCAGTATCAGTATCAATCTATCAATCACAAAAAGAGACAAGTAACGATATAAATAAATGAGATTTGCTAGCATCTACTGTAGTGTGCCATTCAATTGGAGATCAGGAAGAGTCGTATACCAATTTCAGAGAAAAATATAGTGCCTACATGTGGTGCTCTCCTGCGGGCAACGATTGACGTTGCGAGGCTTGCTGGGACGAGGAACGGACCAGATGTGGACACTGCGGTAGAGAGACGAGAGATGGGTCGTCACGTCCGCCGGACTCGCCGCAGTGGCGCAACCTAGTCAGGTGGTGGACGAGGGGATGAGGCAGAGGTGGGAGGCTGCCATGAGGTGGTGCGCGAGGGAATGACACAAAGGCGGCCTTGAGGAGGTGAGAGAGAGATGAGGTGGAGGGCAGAGGCGGCCGGGGAGAGGCGGTGGTCGGCGCCGGAGGCGGCCGAGGAGAGGCAGAGGGCGGCGGCGGTGGCGGCCGTGGAGAGGAGGCCAGGGGAGAAAACGCCCAAACCAGAGTCAACCGGCTACTAGGTTGTGAGTGGGGCCAACCTAACTGTGGACGGGGTTGATACTAGCGTCCATCTCTAGACATCAATTGTACTAGCGTCCGTTCCTGGACGCTATAAGGCCCAGCGTCCATACTATTTCTCAAATTTGTAATAATCGTTTCCCAGTTTTGTAATTACGTGATTATTAATTATTATTGATAAAAAATCAGAGCATACACCATATTTTCGGAGTATTTCATCTTAAGTAAGCTGAGGGCCACGGCTTGTGCGTTCATTCTTCGGTTGTCGGTGGTTCTCGGCCTGGCCTGTGAATGATAGGTTGACGTGGTGAGCACTATCCAGGACACCGTCAAGCCGACCCGAACAACTTTCTGCAAGATCATCCTTGTACCCAAGCTGGAGTGCATGCTGATGCCACTTGAGTTCACCAAGCACTTGGCCATCATCCCAGAGGAATCCGTGCTTAGGACAAACGCCGACTATGCATGGAGGGTGACAGTCTGGACGATTGATGACCCACAAGTATAGGGGATCTATCGTAGTCGTTTCAATAAGTAAGAGTGTCGAACCCAACGAGGAGCAAAAGGAAATGATAAGCGGTTTCCAGCAAGGTATTCTCTGCAAGCACTGAAATAAGTAGTAACAGATAGTTTTGTGATAAGATAATTTGTAACGAGCAACAAGTAACAAAAGTAAATAAGGTGCAGCAAGGTGGCCCAATCCTTTTTGTAGCAAGGACAAGCCTGGACAAACTCTTATAAGATGTAAAGCGCTCCCGAGGACACATGGGAATATCGTCAAGCTAGTTTTCATCACGTTCATATGATTCGCGTTCGGTACTTTGATAATTTGGTATATGGGTGGACCGGTGCTTGGGTGCTGCCCTTACTTGGACAAGGATCCCACTTATGATTAACCTCTATTGCAAGCATCCGCAACTACAACAAAAGTATTAAGGTAAACCTAACCATAGCATGAAACATATGGATCCAAATCAGCCCCTTACGAAGCAACACATAAACTAGGGTTTAAGCTTCTGTCACTCTAGCAACCCATCATCTACTTATTACTTCCCAATGCCTTCCTCTAGGCCCAAATAATGGTGAAGTGTCATGTAGTCGACGTTCACACAACACCACTAGAGGAGAGATAACATACATCTCATCAAAATATCGAACGAATACCAAATTCATGTGACTACTAATAGCAAGACTTCTCCCATGTCCTCAGGAACAAAAGTAACTACTCACAAAGCATAAACATGTTCATAATCAGAGGGGTATTAATATGCATATAGGATCTGAACATATGATCTTCCACCAATTAAACCAACTAGCATCAACTACAAGGAGTAATTAACACTACTTGCAACCTACTAGCACTAATCCCAGACTTGGAGACAAGAATTGGATACAAGAGATGAACTAGGGTTTTGAGATGAGATGGTGCTGATGAAGATGTTGATGGATATTGCCATATCCCGATGAGAGGAGCGTTGGTAATGATGATGGCGATGATTTCCCCCTTCGGGAGGGAAGTTTCCCCAGCAGAACAGCTCCGCCAGAGGCCTAGATTGGTTCCTCCAAGGTTCTGCCTCGTGGCGGCGGAGTTTCGTCCGAGAAGATGGCTTATGATTTTTTCCCCATCGAAAGACTCCATATAGCAGAAGATGGCCACCGGAGGGCCACCAGGGGACCCACGAGGTAGGGGGCGCGCCCAGGGGGGTAGGGCCTACCCCCACCCTCGTGGGCAGGGTGTGGCCCCCCTGGTGAAGTTCTTGCTCTCAATATTTTTTATATATTTGGAAAACATCTTCCGCGAAGTTTCAGGACTTTTGGAGTTGTGTAGAATATGTATCTAATATTTGCTCCTTTTCCAGCCCAGAATCCCAGCTGCCGACATTCTCCCTCTTTATGTAAACCTTGTAAAATAAGAGAGGATAGACATAAGTATTGTGACATAATGTGTAATAACAGCCCATAATGCAATAAATATCGATATAAAAGCATGATGCAAAATGGACGTATCAACTCCCCCAAGCTTAGACCTCGCTTGACCTCAAGCGAATAGCCAAAATCGAAAAATATGTCCACATGTTTAGAGATAGAGGTGTCGATAAAAATAAAATACGGACATGAGGGCATCATGATCATTCTTAGAACAACAACTTATATAATTCTTGTCATATGATCTCTAATGCTAGAGTAATAATTCAATCACAATATCAAGTATGAATTGTAAACTTCATTGAAAACTAACAAACTACAATCTCAGTCATTGAAGCAATTGCAATTTATCATAACATAGGAAAGAGTCAATGTATAAGAGCTTTTCAGCAAGTCCACATACTCAACTATCATATAATCTTTCACAATTGCTGACACTCACACAATACTTATGGGTATGGAGTTTTAATCGGACACAGAGAAAGATAGGGGATTATAGTTTTTGCCTCCCAACGTTTTACCTCAAGGGTAATGTCAACAGTAATAGTTCATGAAAACTCACATCCAATTAGCCATATATACCAGGATCTTTCCAACATATTGTGCTTGCCAAAGGATAAAATGTAAAAAGGAAGGGTGAAGATCACCATGACTCTTATGCAATGTAGGAGATTAAAGTAAAAGATAGGCCCTTCGCAGAGGGAAGCCGAGGTTGTCATGCACTTTTATGGTTGGATGCACAAAATCTTAATGCGAAAGAACATCACTTTATATTGCCACTTGTGATATGGACCTTTATTATGCAGTTTGTCGCTTTTATTACTTCCATATCACACACTCGTATAAAGCTTATTTCCTCCACACCAATCAATCATACATATTTAGAGGGCAATTTTTATTGCTTGCACCGATGACAACTTACTTGATGGATCTTGCTCAATCCATAGGTAGATATGGTGGACTCTTATGGCAAGACTGGTTTAAGGGTATTTGGAAGCACAAGTAGTATCTCTACTTGGTGCAATGAATTTGGCTAGCATGAGGGGGAAAGGCAAGCTCATCATGTTGGAAGATCCAAGACAATATAATTTATCTCAGATGTAAGAAAACATAACCCATTACGTTGTCTTCCTTGTCCAATGTCAACTCTTTAGCATGTCATATTTTAATGAGTGCTCACAATCATAAAAGATGTCCAAGATAGTATATTTACATGTGAAGACCTATCTTTCTTTATTACTTCCTATTAATTGCAACGATGACCAAAACTATGTTTGTCAACTCTCAACAACTTTTATTCATCATACTCTTTCTATGTGAGCTCATTACTCTCCATAAGACTCATATGATCTCTTTGTTTCTTTTTATTTCTTTCTCTTTTCTTTTATTCATTTAGGATCATGGCAAAATAATCAAGCCCTTGACTCAACACTAATCTTTATTATATAGCTCACGGACTTGATTACATAGAAGGATAATAAAGCAAAACTCACAACTAAATCATACTACGAACTTTTATTCTACTAGATCAAGATATTATCAAAAGGATCGAACTAAGAAAAATTATAAAGATAAATGTGATGATGATACGATACCGGGGCACTCCCCCAAGCTTGGCAGTTGCAAAGTGGAGTGCCCATACCCAGGTGATTATGTCTCTTTTGTTGGTGAGGAAGGTGGAGTTGTTGATGATGGATAGTCGCACATCGAGCGTAGGAGGTCTTCTAACTTGCGGATAATGCCCTTGAGTGCGATGATATGCTCCTTCAACAAAATATTTTCACGTGTGAGATACTTATTTTGTATACGAGCCAACTCAATCATCTTGAAAGCTTCGATTTCCGTTGGGGTAAGAAGATTGTGATCCAGTGGAAGGGTGTCTTCTGTTGCTGGAAATTGGTCCTCCATGGCCTTCTTGATCCCTTCATCCTTGTTGATATCCATAGGTTCTTCTCTCTTCAGCTCTATCTTCATGAGCCAAGCATCATTACCCTCATGGTTGGAGGAGGAGGGAGACGACATAGTGCCTGGCCTTAACAACCCTGACAGAAAACAGCTCAAAATAAAGACAGGAGATTTTTGCATGATACGGGACTCAAAACCTCCGCGAGATTATATAATGAATTTTTACCGACCAAAATACGTGTCGTGTACGAAAACCGAGTCCGGAGAGCACACGAGGTGCCCACGAGGTAGGGGCGCGCCCAGTAGGGTAGGGCACGCCCTCCACCCTCGTGGAGCCCTCGTGTCCTTCCCAGACTGCTACTTATTTTTCTATTTTTCTAAATATTCCAAAACGGAGAAATATTGCCTTAAAAACTGTTTTGGAGTCAGTTTGCCTACCGTACCACATACCTGTTCCTTTTCGGAGTCTGAAACATTCCGGAAAGTGTCCCTTATGTATTCCTCCGGGGTTACGGTTTCGATAACATTGGTTTCAACATTTATGGGATTACCTGAGATATAATGTTTGATTCTTTGACCGTTCACCACCTTCGGATTTGTGCCTTCGAAGTTGTTGATTTTTATGGCTCCGGAACAATAATCACCTTCATTAAACTCACGCTTTTGTATCCTTTTGTCATGCCATCTTTTAACTTTTTCTTTAAACAACTTGGCATTTTCGTAGGCTTGGGTTCTCCATTCATCAAGTGAGCTAATATCAAATAACCTCTTCTCACCGGCAAGTTTAAAATCATAATTAAGTTCTTTAATATCCCAATAAGCCTTGTGTTCTAGTTCGAGAGGTAAGTGACATGCTTTTCCATAGACCATTTTATACGGAGACATACCCATAGGATTTTTATATGCAGTTCTATAGGCCCATAATGCATCATCAAGTTTCTTGGACCAATTCTTTCTGGACCTATTAACAATCTTTTTGCAAAATTAATTTGAGTTTTCTATTACTCAATTCTACTTGACCACTAGACTGAGGGTGATAAGGGGATGCAATTCTATGATTAACATCATATTTAGCAAGCATTTTACGGAAAGCACCATGAATAAAATGTGAACCACCATCAGTCATTAAATATCTAGGGACTCCAAACCTTGGAAAGATAACTTTTTTAAGCATTTTAATAGAAGTGTTATGATCAGCACTACTAGTTGGAATAGCTTCTACCCACTTATTAACGTAATCAACAACAACTAAAATATGTGTATAACCATTAGAGGAAGGAAAAGGTCCCATATAGTCAAGGCCCCAAACATCAAATGGTTCAATAACAAGTGAATAATTCATAGGCATTTCTTGACTTCTACTAATATTACCAATTCTTTGACATTCATCACAAGATAAGACAAACTTACGGGCATCCTTGAAGAGAGTAGGCCAATAAAAACCAGATTGCAGTACCTTATGTGCAGTTCTATCTCCAGCATGGTGCCCTCCATAAGCTTCGGAGTGACACTTGCGTAGGATATGTTCCTATTCATGCTCAGGTACACAACGTCTAATAACACCATCTACTCCTTCTTTATAAAGATGTGGGTCATCCCAAAAGTAATGTCTCAAATCATAGAAGAACTTGTTATTTTGCTGGTATGTGAAACTAGGTGGTATGAACTTAGCAACAATGTAATTAGCATAATCAGCATACCATGGAGCAGTATGAGAAGCATTTATGACATTTATTTGCTCATCAGGAAAGCTATCATCAATAGGTAGTGGGTCATCAAGCACATTTTCTAACCTAGACAAGTTGTCTGCAACGGGGTTCTCGACTCCTTTTTTATCAACAATATGTAAATCAAATTCTTGAAGCAAGAGAACCCATCTAATAAGTCTAGGTTTAGCATCTTTCTTTTCCATAAGATATTTAATAGCAGCATGATCAGTGTGAATAGTTACTTTAGAATCAACAATATAAGGTCTAAACTTATCACAGGCAAATACAACTGCTAAGAATTCTTTTTCAGCAGTAGCATAATTTCTTTGAGCATTGTCTAGAGTTTTACTAGCATATTGAATAACATTTAGTTTCTTATCAACTCTTTGTCCTAGAACAACACCTACAGCATAATCACTAGCATCACACATAATTTCAAAGGGTAAATTCCAATCAGGTGGCTGAACAATAGGTGCAGAGATCAATGCTTTCCTAAGTATTTCAAATGCTTCTACACAATCATCATCAATGACAAATGGTATATCTTTTTGTAATAAATTAGTGAGAGGCCGAGAGATTTTTGAGAAGTCCTTAATGAACCTCCTATAAAAACTGGCATGACCAAGGAAACTTCTTATACCTTTGATGTCCTTGGGACATGGCATCTTTTCAATAGCACCAACCTTGGCTTTATCAACTTCAATACCTCTTTCAGAAACTTTATGCCCCAAGACAATACCTTCATTAACCATAAAGTGGCACTTTTCCCAATTCAGGACAAGATTAGTTTCTTCACATCTCTGCAAAACTCGATCAAGGTTGCTCAAGCAATCATCAAAAGAAGATCCATAGACAGAAAAGTCATCCATGAAAACCTCACAAATCTTTTCACAAAAGTCAGAGAATATAGCCATCATGCATCTTTGAAAGGTAGCAGGTGCATTACATAAACCAAAAGGCATACGTCTATAAGCAAAAGTACCAAAAGGGCATGTAAAAGTAGTCTTTGATTGATCTTTGGCTGACGCAGGTGTTTGAGAGAAACCAGAATAACCATCTAGAAAGCAAAAATGTGTATGTTTGGATAATCTTTCTAGCATTTGATCGATAAAAGGTAAGGGGTAATGATCCTTTTTAGTATCTTTATTTAATTTGCGGAAATAAATTACCATCCTATAACCAGTAATAATTCTTTGAGGAATCAATTCAGCTTTGTCATTAGGAACAACAGTAATACCTCCCTTCTTAGGGACACAATGGACAGGGCTTACCCACTGACTATCAACGGGGTAAATTATACCTGCCTCAAGGAGCTTTAGTATCTCCTTTCTTACCACTTCTTTCATTTTAGGATTCAGTCAGCATTGATGATCACAAACTGGTTTAGCATCTTCTTCCAAATTAATTTTATGTTGACATAGAGTGGGACTAATGCCCTAAAGATCATCAAGAGTATACCCAATAGCAGCACGGTGCTTCTTCAGAGTTTTCAATAATTGTAACATCCCAAATTTTCAATTTGGAATGTTATACATTAGATCATCATTGCATATCATATTTTATTGCTTTTCTGGTTGATCCTAGAAATTCTACACAACTCAAGGACCCTCGGAGAGAGTTGGGGATTTCGTTATTTTCATATTTGAGTTTTTCTCAAATTTTGAAGATAGGATCATTTGATTTTATTTTATTTTATCTTCAATTATTTCTATTATAAAAAAATTGAGAGAGGGAATAACATGACTTTCCCAAAATAAAGAAATATTGAGGATTTAATAAAAAATCGAATAAATTTTATTTTGGTTTTATTTGCTATTTTATTCAAATTTAGGAAAAATTGCACGTTTTCAAAAATTGCATTTAGAGCCAAAAAAATGTTCATCCTGTTCTAAATATTTTATTTAGACGGAGAAAATTTGTTTTGGCATTTTTAGATTTTTATTTATTTTTCTAGATTTTTTTCTTAGGCGCAGCGAAATTGTTTAAAAAAACAAACCCCGCGCCCGACTGGGCCAAGGGCCCAGCCGAGCCAGGCCGGCCCAGCTGCCGCCGCCTTTCTGCCGGACTCGAGGAGGAGTCCGAGCCGGAGCGGCCGCCGCCCGTCGCCCCCTCCCCCAAGTCAACCCCCTCCCCCTCTTAAATAGCCGCCCCGCCGCCGCCCTCTCCTTACCCCGCCGTCCCGCATCGCAGCCCGCCGCCGCCTGCGCCGCCGCACGCCGCCGCTGCCGCTAGCCGCCCGGAGCCACCGCCCCACTGCCCTCTCCTCACCCCGCCGCCTTCCGGAGCCCCGCCGAAGAACCGCCGCCGCAGAGGTAGTCGCCGGCCGGTTTTTGGAAAAAAACCGTTTTGGTTTTTTTTTGAAACCCTGGTTCCATTTAAAAAAAATAGATTGGTTTTTTTACGGTTTATTTATTTAGCGAGCGCCCGTTCGTCCGTTCGTTTTAACGAACACGTTTTTCGTTTAGTTTCTATTAACGAACGTTCGTTCGTTAACTGTTCGTCATTTTTTTCTCAGATTAAATCCGCGGTTTTTCTGATCGCGATCTCTGATCCGATGTTCGTTCTAGTTTAACTTTTCGCTCGTTTATCGGAATCAGGCGATTCAAGCGCCTGGAGTTTCGTCTCGAAACCCTCTTTCCGTTTAACCAACTCAAACAGGTTTTTGCCACTGTAAAAATTTCCTTAGACCCAGAATAGTAAACGAAGCTTGTTTCACTTGCCGTTTGTCTTTCGTTGCTTCGTTCGTTTTGATTCTTTTTCCCAACCGGAGTTCTTAAGTTGAACTTTCTGGTTAGTTCTCTTGTTCGAGTTTTACCTGTGCATTAGTTGAGTACTTATTGTATGTTTGTTTGTTTGCGATAGAGTACCCGGAGTGCGCCGCTTGCTACTTCGAATCGCTGTGTTTCCCGGATCATCGGCAAGGCAAGTAACACTTTGATCATACCTCTTACTACCCAGTTTTATTGCATTAGATCAATCCTCACACATTGCATGATTAGGACCTAATTAAATTGTGGGTTTGGGGAGTAGTTGAGGTAGAACCTATTACCTGTTTATTATCAAACCTTTGGGAGTTACTCTACGTTTTCTTATTATTGCTATGCTATGCTAGTAGACGTGGATTGGGTGAGTGTATCCATGACAGATGTGAGCTTTGTTAATTAATTGTTTATTTAAGGTGACAACCTAAACACACATCTGGGTGGATTGAGGCACCTGGGTATTCCAGCGATTGCCTATTTTCTTTTGGACCGCCACCCAGGCTCAAAGGGATCATGAGATTATTCATACTAGAAACTTCCGTGTGCAGCCACAAGCTACTATGGGCTCTAGCATAATTAACTAAGTCATGCGAACTCTTACAGTGGTAGACTAGCAGATGTAGGGGATGTAGGTTGGTACGGTCTACCCGTTCGTAAGGTGCTAGCGCTTCTGAAAGACTATGTCTCGGTCATCCGTTTCTCAAACACCATGCAGTGCGAGAAAACCAACAGAGGAGATCGAGTCTTGTGGGGAAAAGTGCGCAAACCTCCGCAGAGTGTATAAACTAATCATGGTTAGCCGTGTCCCCAGTTATGGACATCTTGAGTATCTAGTACCTGGATTATCATGTGAATCTCATCATGTTACTCTAAAGTTAATTGTTGGGTTTTAATGATGATGCTTAATTGGGATTGAGAATGTTGTCAACCATTCTCAATGTTTAACAACTACCATGATAGTTAAATAAAATTTATTCCTTTGCAGTAGGGAAAAATTGGCTTTACGCAAAACTGTAACCATAGAGCTTTCCACCAGCCATATATGCATATAGAATAGCCTATTTTATTCCATTACTCTCTATGTGTTACATTGCCAACATATTCTATGTGCTGACCCGTTTCGGGCTGCAACGTTAATGTTGCAGACTTTTCAGACGATGATTAAGGTGCCATTAGGTCATGGTTCTATACTCAGTGATGTCGTTGGAGTTGATGGACTCACTTATCTTCCAAGCCTTCTGCTGTTATCGTTACTAGATGGCCTTAAGCCATATTTATTGTAATAAGTTCTCTTTTGAGACACTCGATGTAATAAGTGTGTGATTGCTACTCTGTTATAAATCCTTCAAGTACTATGTGGTGTCAGCATTACTGATCCAGGGATGACACCGGAGCACAGAGATTGGACCGTTTGAGGTCTGGTCGTTACAATAATCTCTCTTCTTCATGTTCTGAAAGGTTAGCACTAATAATAACAGGATATATCTTTTTCCCATCAATATAAGCATATTTAAGAGTATCCGGTAACGGTTTAAGCTCAAACACGGGATCACCCTTGGGTGGAGGAGGATCTCCTAGGATTTCAACAGGTAAATTGTGTTTCAAAATAGGTTCCTGTTTAAAGAATACTTCATCTAATTCCCTTCTTTCATTCATAAACATATCATTTTCATGGTCTAGCAAATATTGTTCTAAAGGATCACTAGGAGGTACGGCAATAGAAGCAAGACCAATAATTTCATCTTTACTAGGTAATTCTTCTTCACGGTGTTGTCCACTAAATTTAGAAAAATTAAATTCATGAGTCATATCATCTAAACCGATAGTGACAAGATCTCTTTTGCAATCTATGGTAGTATTAACAGTATTTAAGAAGAGTCTACCAAATATAATGGGACAGAAGCTATCTTGTGGGGAACCAAGAACAAGAAAATCAGCAAGATATTTAGTTTTCCCACACAAGACTTCAACATCTTTAACAATTCCCATTGGTGAAATAGTATCTCTATTAGCAAGTTTAACTGTGACATCAATATCTTCTAACTCAGCAGGTGCAATGTCATGCATAATTTCTTTGTATAAGTCAATGGGTATTGCACTAGCACTAGCACCCATATCACATAAGCCATGATAACAATGATCTCATATTTTAACAGAAATAACAGGCATACCTACCACAGGTCTAGGTTTATCTGTATCACGGGGTTTAGCAATTCTAGTAGTTTCATCACGGAAATAAATAACATACCCATCTATATTATCACACAAGAGATCTTTAACAATAGCAATATTAGGTTCAATTTTAACTTGCTCGGGAGTTGTATATGTTTTAATATTGCTTTTACGAACCACAGTTGAAGCTTTATCATGATCCTTGATCCTAACAGGGAAAGGCGGTTTCTCAACATAAGAAGTAGGAACAATAGGATCATTATAAGTAATAGTCTTTTCTTCAACTTTAATAGGTGCAGCTATTTTTACTTCTATGAGAGGATGATATTTAAACCACTTCTCCTTGGGGAGATCAACATAAGCAGCAAAAGATTCACAGAAATAAGCTACTATCTCAGAGTCAAGTCCATATTTAGTGCTAAATTTACGAAAAATATCGGTATCCATAAAAGATTTAACACGATCAAAACTAGGTATCATACCTGACTCCTTACCATTGTCGAGGTCCCAATATTTGGAGTTGCGTTTAATTCTTTCCAATAAATCGCATTTGAATTTAGTAGTCTTCATCATAAAAGAGCCAGCACAAGAAGTATCAAGCATGGTGCGATTGTTATCAGAAAGCCGAGCATAAAAATTTTGAATAATCATTTCTCTTGAGAGCTCATGATTGGGGCATGAATATAACATTGATTTAAGCCTCCCCCAAGCTTGAGCGATGCTTTCTCCTTCGCGAGGCCAAAAATTATATATCTAATTGCGATCATGATGAACAAGATGCATAGGATAAAACTTTTGATGAAATTCTAGTTTCAATCGTTTGTAGTTCCAAGAGTCCATATCATCACATAGCCTATACCATGTCGATGCATCTCCCCTCAAAGATAAAGGGAAGACCTTCTTCTTAACAACATCTCTGGGTACACCTGCAAGCTTAAATAATCCACAAACTTCATCCACATATATTAGATGATCATCAGGATGTTTTGTTCCATCTCCCAAAAAAGGATTAGCTAGCAGTTTTTCTACCATACCCAAAGGAATTTCGAAGCAAGCATTTTCATTTTTAGTAGGTTCAGTAGGTTGAGGAGCAACTCTTTGCTCTACTGGTCGGGGTGAATATACCGAACAAGCCCCTCAGAGGATTAATTTCCATAGTAACAAGTGACAGTAAATTTCAGCACACTATATAAATTTTTCCTTACCAAATTCCACCTACCAAAGGCGCTTCACTCCCCGGCAACGGCTCCAGAAAAGAGTCTTGATGACCCACAAGTATAGGGGATCTATCGTAGTCCTTTCAATAAGTAAGAGTGTCGAACCCAACGAGGAGCAGAAGGAAATGATATGCGGTTTCCAGCAAGGTATTCTCTACAAGTACTGAAATAAGTGGTAACAGATAGTTTTGTGATAAGATAATTTGTAACGAGCAACAAGTAACAAAAGTGAATAAGGTGCAGCAAGGTGGCCCAATCCTTTTTGTAGAAAAGGACAAGCCTGGACAAACTCTTATATGATGTAAACCGCTCCCGAGGACACATGGGAATATCATCAAGCTAGTTTTCATCATGCTCATATGATTCGCGTTCGGTACTTTGATAATTTGTTATGTGGGTGGACCGGTGCTTGGGTGCTGCCCTTACTTGGACAAACATCCCACTTATGATTAACCTCTATTGCAAGCATCCGCAAATACAACAGAAGTACTAAGGTAAACCTAACCATAGCATGAAACATATGGATCCAAATCAGCCCCTTACGAAGCAACGCATAAACTAGGGTTTAAGCTTCTGTCACTCTAGCAACCCATCATCTACTTATTACTTCCCAATGCCTTCCTCTAGGACCAAACAATGGTGAAGTGTCATGTAGTCGACGTTCACATAACACCACTAGAGGAGAGACAACATACATCTCATCAAAATATTGAACGAATACCAAATTCACATGACTACTAATAGCAAGACTTCTCCCATGTCCCCAGGAACAAAAGTAACTACTCAGAAAGCATAAAAATGTTCATAATCAGAGGGGTATTAATATGCATATAGGATCTGAACATATGATCTTCCACCAATTAAACCAACTAGCATCAACTACAAGGAGTAATTAACACTACTAGCAACCTACTAGGACCAATCCCGGACTTGGAGACAAGAATTGGATACAAGAGATGAACTAGGGTTTTGAGATGAGATGGTGCTGATGAAGATGTTGATGGAGATTGCCCTCTCCCGATGAGAGGAGCGTTGGTGATGACGATGGCAATGATTTCCCCCTCCGGGAGGGAAGTTTCCCCGGCAGAACAGCCCCGCCAGAACCCTAGATTGGTTCCACCAAGGTTCCGCCTCGTGGGGGCGGAGTTTTGTCCGAGAAGATGGCTTATGATTTTTTTTCCATCGAAAGAGTCCATATAGCAGAAGGTGGTCACCGGAGGGCCACCAGGGGGCCCACAAGGTAGGGGGCGCACCCCCCACCCTCGTGGGCAGGGTGTGGCCCCCCTGGTGAAGTTCTTGCGCTCAATGTTTTTTATATATTTGGAAAACATCATCCGTGAAGTTTCAGGCCTTTTGGAGCTGTGCAGAATAGGTCTCTAATATTTGCTCCTTTTCCAGCCAGAATCGCAGCTGCCGGCATTCTCCCTCTTTATGTAAACCTTGTAAAATAAGAGAGAATAGGCATAAGTATTGTGACATAATGTGTAATAACAGCCCATAATGCAATAAATATTGATATAAAAGCATGATGCAAAATGGACGTATCAGAGATCAACATAAGCAACAAAAGATTCACAGAGAGAAGCTACTATCTCAGAGTCAAGTCCATATTTAGTGCTAGATTTACGAAAAATATCGGTATCCATAAAAAATTTAACACAATCAAAACTAGGTGTCATACCTGACTCCTTACCATTGTCGAGGTCCCAATCTTCAAAGTTGCGTTTAATTCTTTCCAATAAATCCCATTTGAATTCAATAGTCTTCATCATAAAAGAGCCAGCACAAGAAGTATCAAGCATGGTGCGATTGTTACCAGAAAGCCGAGCATAAAAATTTTAAATAATCATTTCTCTTGAGAGCTCATGATTGGGGCATGAATATAACATTGATTTAAGCCTCCCCCAAACTTGAGCGATGCTTTCTCCTTCGCGAGGCCAAAAACTATATATATAATTGCGATCACGATGAACAAGATGCATAGGACAAAACTTCTGATGAAATTCCAATTTCAATCGTTTGTAATTCCAAGACCTCATATCATCACATAACCTATACCATGTCGATGCATCTCCCCTCAAAGATAAAGGGAAGCCCTTCTTATTAACAACATCTCCGGGTATACCTGCAAGCTTAAATAATCCACAAACTTGAACCACATATATCAGATGTTCATCAGGATGTTTTGTTCCATCTCCTAAAAAAGGATTAGCTAGCAGTTTTTCTATCATACCCGAAGGAACTTCAAAGCAAGCATTTTCATTTTCATATTCATTTTCAGTAGGTTCAATAGGTTGAGGAGCAACTCTTTGCTCTACTGGTCGGGGTGAAGATACCCCGAACAAGCCCCTCAGAGGATTACCTTCCATGGTAACAAGTGACAGTAAATTTCAGCACACTATATAAATTTTTCCTTACCAAATTCCACCTACCAAAGGCGCTTCACTCCCCGACAACGGCGCCAGAAAAGAGTCTTGATGACCAACAAGTATAGGGGATCTATCCTAGTCCTTTCGATAATAAGATTGTCGAACCCAACGAGGAGCAGAAGGAAATGATAAGCGGTTTCCAGCAAGGTATTCTCTGCAAGCACTGAAATAAGTAATAACAGATAGTTTTGTGATAAGATAATTTGTAATGAGCAACAAGTAACAAAAGTAAATAAGGTGCAGCAAGGTGGCCCAATCCTTTTTGTAGCAAAGGACAAGCCTGGACAAACTCTTATAAGATTTAAAGCGCTCCCGAGGACACATGGGAATATCGTCAAGCTAGTTTTCATCACGTTCATATGATTCGCGTTCGGTACTTTGATAATTTGGTATGTGGGTGGACCGGTGCTTGGGTGCTGCCCTTACTTGGACAAGCATCCCACTTATGATTAACCTCTATTGCAAGCATCCACAACTACAACAAAAGTATTAAGGTAAACCTAACCATAGCATAAAACATATGGATCCAAATCAGCCCTTACGAAGCAACGCATAAACTAGGGTTTAAGCTTCTGTCACTCTAGCAACCCATCATCTACTTATTACTTCCCAATGCCTTCCTCTAGGCCCAAATAATGGTGAAGTTTCATGTAGTCAACGTTCACATAACACCACTAGAGGAGAGACAACATACATCTCATCAAAATATCGAACGAATACCAAATTCACATGACTACTAATAGCAAGACTTCTCCCATGTCCTTAGGAACAAAAGTGACTACTCACAAAGCATAAACATGTTCATAATCAGAGGTGTATTAATATGCATATAGGCTATGAACATATGATCTTCCACCAATTAAACCAACTAGTATCAACTACAAGGAGTAATTAACACTACTAGAAACCTACTAGCACCAATCCCAGACTTGGAGACAAGAATTGGATACAAGAGATGAACTAGGGTTTTGAGATGAGATGGTGCTGATGAAGATGTTGATGGAGATTGCCCTCTCTCGATGAGAGGAGCGTTGGTGATGACGATGGCGATGATTTCCCCCTTCGGGAGGGAAGTTTCCTCGGCAGAACAGCTCCGCCAGAGCCCTAGATTGGTTCCGCCAAGGTTCCGCCTCGTGGCGGCGGAGTTTCGTCCGAGAAGATGGCTTATGATTTTTTCCCATAGAAAGACTCCATATAGCAGAAGATGGCCACCAGAGGGCCACCAGGGGCCCACGAGGTAGGGGCGCGCCCAGGGGGGTAGGGCGCGCCCCCCACCCTCGTTGGCAGGGTGTGGCCCCCTGGTGAAGTTCTTGCTCTCAATATTTTTTATATATTTGGAAAACATCTTCCATGAAGTTTCGGGACTTTTGGAGCTGTGCAGAATAGGTCTCTAATATTTGCTCCTTTTCCAGCCCAAAATCCCAGCTGCCGGCATTCTCCCTCTTTATGTAAACCTTGTAAAATAAGAGAGAATAGGCATAAGTATTGTGACATAATGTGTAATAACAACCCATAATGCAATAAATATTGATATAAAAGCATGATGCAAAATGGACGTATCAACGATCAACGAGACAACGACAGACTCACCCTTGACGCCGTTGTTCGCCCGATTAGGATAGGGTACCTTGTCTCCTTCAAGTTGGCAACTCCCACCATGCCAAAGGTGACCATTTTCAATGACGAGGACGTGGAGGTGATGACCAAGTGCAAGAAGCACGAGGAGGCCTTTTCCTTGGATGCCTAGGAAGTTATGTCTGCATCTTTAAGACTTTTTGCATGGGATGTTTAAGACTTTGCCACCACTGCTTGTCATTTAACAGCCTGTGTGTGTGTGTGTGTGTGTGTTAAGACTTCGGTTGTTTCTGTTATGCCTGTTTACTGCAGCCAAGCATGGATCAGAAAGTGAGTCTATTTGGATATAGATATACCTCCTAGATTTCTGCTACACACACAAAAGGACAAGGTGCACTGCATTATGACCGCTATATATGGCGATCTCCCTACAAGATACACAGATCATGTGTATCTACGTACACGTGGTATACTAGCACCAACCAAGTTGTAGGTGGGCTGCTGCCACACGGGCCCGAGGTGGACGCAAATCGAACGCAATTTTACGCTGGAAATGGGGCAGGCCGGGTGTGAAATGAACAAAAAATGCGGATGCAATCATGCGTTAGGCCGTGCGGTCTGTCCATTTGGGCCCAAACGGACATACGCGAACCGGATGTGGTTGTGTGTTGGAGTTAGCCTCTGGGATTTCATTTCTAGTGTAGGAGTCTAGTCGGAATGACAGAGAAAATGCAACTAACCCAGTCCCCAATGAAGAATATGGTGGTAATTCGGAGATTCCGAAAGGAGCGCTTGATGGGAAGTCCATAGACGTCCACGGTGGCCAAAAGGAGGCACCACACGCATTGCAAGGCCGCTACTACCACGAGGTGGCTGATGGAAAGAACAATGAGTCCATCTATACAACGAAATAATTTTTTTAGCGCAAAGCACAGCTTTATAACTTAACGGTGCACGGGCAAGTCAACCAAAACACAAACAGCCATTGCGGGCGGTACATTAGAGTTCCAGCCAATGCTATCATTCGGCAAACATAAACAACAAACTTTAGCTAATTCGTGCGCTACAGTATTTGCACTACGGCGACAAACACTTATAGCGTGTTGACAAAACCACATTTTCAGCTGGAATTTAGTGTCTTCAATGATGGCCACATACAGTGAGGAGTCAACCTTGGTGAAGTCCAGTGCTTCGAACAGGAGTTGTGAGACTGTCTCAAAGGTCACCCGGAGAGCACCCATGTCGACAGCCATTGAGACATCTTCATACATGGCAATTGCTTCTGCAGCAAATGGGTTGGCGATGTGCTCTCTACGGCCAACATGAGCCAGCATCACTTCACCAGCTTCATCCTGAACCACTGCTCCCCAGGACACAAATGACTCGCTCGGAGTGAATGCACCATCTAGGTTGATCTTTACCTTATCTTGCGCTGGAGGTTGCCACTTGCAGAATGTAGTTTGCTTGGTCTTCCCACTGAAGAGCTGCATGTACTCATGCGTATTGCTAAACACCCGAGGAACCACTCCTGACACATGGACAGGTAATTCTATCTCCCTTACTTTATTCCTGTGGTTCCACCAATGCCACCAAAAGGTGAGGATATGTACCCTAGTTTTTTCATCCAAGGCCCAAAGGAAATCCTGCATTGCATGCATGGATGTGATCTTCTCAAGCTCCACTCTGATTCTTTCTAAACTCATAGCCCTCCAGGCTTCTTTCACCGACTTGCATTTGACGAAAAGATGTGCACCATCTTCATCTGCTAAGCCACACAGGAGGCATTTGGTAGATTCAAGTTTAACTCCTCTTCTAGCAAGATTAGTCCGCAACGCAAGGGACTCGTGCTTAATTCTCCATGTGAACATTTGGATTTTGCACGGGTTGGGCAGCTTCCAAATCCTTTTCCAAGATTGATCATCACATCTATCCAGGTTGCCAGTCGCCATGGTGCTATTTCCCGGTACCCCACCACACCCTTGCTTCTCGAGCTGAACATGCAATTTGTAGGCGCTCTGAATTGAACGTTTCTCCTTGTTGTCAAAGTGCCAAGCCATGAAATCAGCAATGCCCTCCCAGAGCGGGATTTGCAGGATATGTCGCGCATCATCTGGCCAAAACAACTCCTTCACCAGGTCTTCATCCCAAGCGCCTGTGAGAGGGATGATTAGATCGCTGACATGTGTTAACAGGCTCTGTCCACACAGGGTGATGACTTGCCGAGACCAAGTCCTAGGGATCCACGGGTGAGTCCAGATCTTCACCATTGAGCCATCGCCTATTCTCCAGATGAAACCCTGCTTGACTAGGTTGAGGCCCTTTAGGATGCTTCTCCGCCAAGCGTAAGAGATCCCATCTCTCGGCACCGCCTCCATAATGTTACAATGTGGGAAGTAGCAGGCCTTCAGAGTTCTATTGCATAGACTCTTAGGGTTTCGGAGGAGCAGTCATCCTTCTCTGGACAACATGGCGATGTTAAAGCTGTGCATGTCCCGGAAGCCCAGTCCCCCTATTGCTTTCTGTCTCGTCAAGGTCTCCCAGCTTAGCCAATGCATCGTGTTTTCCTTGTCCTGGTTACTCCACCAAATCTTTCTTATGAGTGTGTTTAGCTCTTGGCAAAGGGTTTTTGTGAGAACGAAGCACGACATGGCAAAGGTTGGGATGGCCTACGCCACGGCCTTCACCAAATCTCCTTCCCGCTTTTTGCTAGCAGTCTTTCTTGCCATCCATAGACCCAGCAACACATACACCTCTTTATATATGAAAACGTACATCTGCGGGAACGACCAACATGTACTGGCAAACCAAGGTATTGGTCATTCCATTCTTCACTCATAATCTGCACCTCTGCCTTGACCTGGTTTTTCATATGCTCATCCCTATTAGGGGAGAACATAATAGCAGACTTCTCTGTATTGATGCACCGGCCAAAGAAGTTCTCATATATCGCAAGGATGTCATAGAGAGCAGCGGCTTCCTCCTGCTCTGCCTTTAGTAAAATCACAGAATCATTGGTGAACAAGAGGTGTGACACACTAGGCGCATTGTGGCAGATTTTGACTTCACTAATCCTTCCATGTTCCTCGGCATCATGCAACAATGCAGATAAGCCCTCAGCACAAATCACAAAGAGGTAGGGGAAAGGGGATCCCCCTGTCTCAGTCCCCTAGTTGGCACAATATGTTCTGTCAGGACCCCATTCACCTTGACCTGATATCGGACTGTTGTGACACATTGTTGTGGAACATAGTATTTCAAAAAAATTGCCTACGCACACCCAAGATCCATCTAGGTGATGCATAACAACGAGAAGGGAGAGTGTGTCCATGTACCCTCGTAGACCGAAAGCGGAAGCGTTTAGTAACACGGTTGATGTAGTCGAACGTCTTCGCGATCCAACCGATCCAAGTACCGAACGCACGGCACCTCCGCGATCTGCACACGTTCAGCTCGGTGACGTCCCTCGTACTCTTGATCTAGCTGAGGCCGAGGGAGAGTTTCGTCAGCACGACAGCGTGATGACGGTGATGATGAAGTTACCGACACAGGGCTTCGCCTAAGCACTACAACGATATGACCGAGGTGGAAATCTATGGAGGGGGGCAGCGCACACGGCTAAGACAACTGTCAACTTGTGTGTCTATGGGGTTCCCCCTCCCCCGTATATAAAGGAGGGGAGGGTCGGCCCTCTCTATGGCGCGCCCAAGGGGGAATCCTACTCCAAGTAGGAGTAGGTTCCCCCCCTTCCCTAGTTGGAGTAGGAGAAGAAGGAAGAGGGAAGGAAGAGGGGCACCCAATTCGGATTGGGCTTGGGGGGGCACTCCCTCCACCTGGCTGCCTCCTCCTCTCTCCCACTAAGGCCCAATAAGTCCCATTGACTCCCCGGGGGGTTCCGGTAACCCCCCGGTACTCCGGTAAATGCCCGCACTCATCCGGAACCATTCTGATGTCCAAACATAGCCTTCCAATATATCGATCTTTATGTCTCGGCCATTTCGAGACTCCTAGTCATGTCCGTGATCACATCTGGGACTCCGAACTACCTTCGGTACATAAAAACACATAAACTCATAATACCGATCGTCATCGAACGTTAAGTGTGCGGACCCTGTGTGTTCGAGAACTATGTAGACATGATCGAGACTCACTTTCGGTCAATAACCAATAGCGGAACCTGGATGCTCATATTGGTTCCTACATATTCTACGAAGATCTTTATCGGTCCAACCGCATAACAACATACGTTGTTCCCTTTGTCATCGGTATGTTACTTGCCCGAGATTCGATCATCGGTATCTCAATACCTAGTTCAATCTCGTTACCGGCAAGTCTCTTTACTCGTTCTATAATGCATCATCCCACAACTAACTCATTAATGACATTGCTTGCAAGGCTTATAGTGATGTGCATTACCAAGAGGGCCTAGAGATACCTCTCCGACAATCGGACTGACAAATCCTAATCTCGATCTATGCCAACTCAACAAACACCATCGGAGACACCTGTAGAGCATCTTTATAATCACCAAGTTACGTTGTGATGTTTGATAGCACACTAAGTGATCCTCCGGTATTCGGGAGTGGCATAATCTCATAGTCATAGGAACATGTATAAGTTATGAAGAAAGCAATAGCAATAAACTAAACGATCATAGTGCTAAGCTAACGGATGGGTCAAGTCAATCACATCATTCTCTAATGATGTGATCCCGCACATCAAATGACAACTCTTGTCCATGGCTAGGAAACTTAACCATCTTTGGTTAACGAGCTAGTCAAGTAGAGGCATACTAGTGACACACTGTTTGTCTATGTATTCACACATGTACTAAGTTTCCGGTTAATACAATTCTAGCATGAATAATAAACATTATCATGATATAAGGAAATATAAATAACAACTTTATTATTGCCTCTAGGGCATATTTACTTCAGTCTCCCACTTGCACTAGAGTCAACAATCTAGATTACATTGTAATGATTCTAACACCCATGGAGTCTTGGTGATGATCATGTTTTGCTCGTGAGAGAGGCTTAGTCAATGGATCTACAACATTCAGATCCGTATGTATCTTGCAAATTTCTATGTCTCCCTCCTTGACTTGATCACGGATGGAATTGAAGCGTCTCTTGATGTGCTTGGTTCTCTTGTGAAATGTGGATTCCTTTTCCAAGGCAATGGCACTAGTATTGTCACAAAAGATTTTCATTGGACCCGATGCACTAGGTATGACACCTAGATCAGATATGAACTCCTTCATCCAGACTCCTTCATTTGCTGCTTCCGAAGCAGCTATGTACTCTGCTTCACACGTAGATCCCGCCACGACACTCTGCTTGGAACTGCACCAACCGACAGCTCCACCATTCAATAAAAATACGTATCCGGTTTGTGACTTAGAGTCATCCGGATCAGTGTCAAAGCTTGCATTGATGTAATCGTTTACAACGAGCTCTTTGTCACCTCCATAAACGAGAAACATATCCTTAGTCCTTTTCAGGTATTCCAGGATGTTCTTGTCTGCTATCCAGTGATCCACTCCTGGATTACCTTGGTACCTCCCTGCTAAACTAATAGCAAGGCACACATCAGGTTTGGTACACAACATTGCATACATGATAGAACCTATGGCTGAAGCATAGGGAATGACTTTCATTTTCTCTCTATCTTCTGCAGTGGTCGGGCATTGAGTCTGACTCAACTTCACACCTTGTAATATAGGAAATAACCCTTTCTTTGCTTGATCCATTTTGAACTTCTTCAAAACTTTACCAAGGTATGTGCTTGTGAAAGTCCCATTAAGCGTCTTGATCTATCTCTATAGATCTTGATGCCTAATATATAAGCAGCTACACCGAGGTTTTTCATTGAAAAAATTCTTATTCAAGTATCCTTTTATGCCATTCAAAAATTCAGTATCATTTCCGATCAACAATATGTCATCCACATATAATATCAAAAATGCTACAGAGATCCCACTCACTTTCTTGTAAATACAGGCTTCTCCAAAAGTATGTATAAAACCATATGCTTTGATCACACTATCGAAGCGTATATTCCAAGTCCGAGAGGCTTGCACCAGTCCATAAATGGATCGCTGGAGCTTGCACACTTTGTTAGCACCTTTTGGATCGACAAAACCTTCCGGTTGCATCATATACAACTCTTCTTTAAGACATCCATTAAGGAATGCAGTTTTGACATCCATTTGCCAAATTTCATAATCATAAAATGCGGCAATTGCTAACATGATTCGGACGAACTTAAGCATCGCTATGGGTGAGAAGGTCTCATCGTAGTCAACTCCTTGAACTTGTCGAAAACCTTTTGCAACAAGTCAAGCTTTGTAGACAGTAATATTACCATCAGCATCAGTCTTCTTCTTGAAGATCCATTTATTCTCTATGGCTTGCCAATCATCGGTCAAGTCAACCAAAGTCCACACTTTGTTCTCATACATGGATCCCATCTCAGATTTCATGGCCTCAAGCCATTTTGCGGAATCTGGGCTCATCATCGCTTCCTCGTAGTTTGTAGGTTCGTCATGGTCAAGTAACATGACCTCCAGAACAGGATTACCGTACCACTCTAGTGCGGATCTTACTCTAGTTGACCTACGAGGTTCGGTAGTAACTTGATCAGAAGTTTCATGATCATCATCATTAGCTAACTCACTTACTGGTGTAGGAATTACTGGAACTGATTTCTGTGATGAACTACTTTCCAATAAGGGAGCGGGTACAATTACCTCATCAAGTTCTACTTTCCACCCACTCACTTATTTCGAGAGAAACTCCTTATCTAGAAAGAATCCATTCTTAGCAACGAATATCTTGCCTTCGGATCTGTGATAGAAGGTGTACCCAACAGTCTCCTTTGGGTATCCTATGAAGACACATTTCTCCGATTTGGGTTCGAGCTTACCAGGTTGAAGCCTTTTCACATAAGCATCACAGGCCCAAACTTTAAGAAATGACAACTTGGGTTTCTTGCCAAACCATAGTTCATATGGTCTCATCTCAACGGATTTAGATGGTGCCCTATTTAACGTGAATGCAGCCGTCTCTAAAGCATAACCCCAAAACGATAGCGGTAAATCAGTAAGAGACATCATAGATCGCACCATATCTAATAAAGTACGATTACGACGTTCGGACACACCATTACACTGTGGTGTTCCGGGTGGTGTGAGTTGCGAAACTATTCCGCATTGTTTCAAATGAAGACCAAACTCGTAACTCAAATATTCTCCTCCACGATCAGATCGTAGAAACTTTATTTTCTTGTTACGATGATTTTCCACTTCACTCTGAAATTCTTTGAACTTTTCAAATGTTTCATACTTATGTTTCATCAAGTAGATATACCCATATCTGCTCAAATCATTTGTGAAGGTAAGAAAATAACGATACCCGCCGCGAGCATCAACACTCATCGGACCGCATACATCAATATGTATTATTTCCAACAAGTCTGTTGCTCGCTCCATTGTTCCAGAGAACGGAGTTTTAGTCATCTTGCCCATGAGGCATGGTTCGCAAGCAGCAAGTGATTCATAATCAAGTGATTCCAAAAGCCCATCAGCATGGAGTTTTTTCATGCGCTTTGCACCAATATGACCTAAACGACAGTGCCACAAATAAGATGCACTATCATTATTAAACTTATATCTTTCGTCTTCAATACTATGAACATGTGTATCACTACTATCAAGATTTAGTAAAAATAGACCACTCATCAATGGTGCATGACCATAAAAGATATTATTCGTATAAATAGAACAACCATTATTCTCTTATTTAAATGAATAATCGTCTTGCATCAAACAAGATCTAGATATAATGTTCATGCTTAACGCTGGCACCAAATAACAATTATTCAGGTCTAAAACTAATCCTGAAGGTAGATGTAGAGGTAGTGTGCTGACGGCGATCACATCGACTTTGGAACCATTTCCCACGCGCACCATCACCTTGTCCTTAGCCAATCTTCGCTTAATCCGTAGCCCCTGTTTCGAGTTTCAAATATTAGCAACAGAACCAGTATTAAATACCTAGGCGCTACTGCGAGCATTAGTAAGGTACACATCAATAACATGTATATCAAATATACCTTTCACTTTGCCATCCTTCTTCTTCGCCAAATACTTGGGGTAGTTCCGCTTCTAGTGACCAGTCCCTTTGCAGTAGAAGCACTTAGTCTCAGGCTTAGGTCCAGACTTGGGCTTCTTCACTTGAGCAGCAACTTGCTTGCCGTTCTTTTTGAAGTTCCCCTTCTTCCCTTTGCCCTTCTTCTTGAAACTTGTGCTCTTGTTGACCATCAACACTTGATGCTCCTTCTTGATTTCTACCTCCGCAGCTTTTAGCATCGCGAAGAGATCAGGAATTGTCTTATCCATCCCTTGCATATTATAGTTCATCACGAAGCTTTTGTAGCTTGGTGGCAGTGATTGAAGAACTCAATGACACTATCAACCGGAAGATTAACTCCCAGCTGAGTCAAGTGATTGTAGTACCCAGACATTCTGAGTATGTGTTCACTGACAGAACTATTCTCCTCCATTTTGCTGCTGTAGAACTTATTGGAGACTTCATATCTCTCAATCCGGGCATTTTCTTGAAATATTAACTTCAACTTCTGGAACATCTCATATGCTCCATGATGTTCAAAACGTCGTTGAAGTCCCGGTTCTAAGCCGTAAAGCATGGCACACTGAACTATCAAGTAGTCATCAGATTTGCTCTGCAAGGTGTTCATAACATCTGGAGTTGCTCCTGCAGCGGGTTTGGCACCTAGCGGTGCTTCCAGGACGTAATTCTTCTGTGTAGCAATGAGGATAATCCTCAAGTTATGGACCCAGTCCGTGTAGTTGCTACCATCATCTTTCAACTTAGCTTTGTCTAGGAACGCATTAAAATTCAACGGAACAACAACACGGGCCATTTATCTACAACAACATAGACATGCAAAATACTATCAGGTACTAAGTTCATGATAAATTCAAGTTCAATTAATCATATTACTTAAGAACTCCCACTTAGATAGACATCCCTCTAATCATCTAAGTGATCACGTGATCCATATCAACTAAACCATGTTCGATCATCACATGAGATGGAGTAGTTTTCAATGGTGAACATCACTATGTTGATCATATCTACTATATGATTCATGCTCAACCTTTCGGTCTCAGTGTTCCGAGGCCCTATCTGCATATGCTAGGCCCGTCAAGTTTAATCCGAGTATTCTGCTCATGCAAAACTGGCTTGCACCCATTGTATGTGAACGTAGTGCTTATCACACCCGATCATCACATGGTGTCTCGGCATGACGAACTGTAGCAATGGTGCATACTCAGGGAGAACACTTATACCTTGAATTTTAGTGAGATATGCTACCTCTTGAGCACTGCGTTGGTTTTCCCTTGAAGAGGAAAGGGTGGTGCAGTAAAGCAGTGTAAGTATTTCCCTCAGTTTTTGAGAACCAAGGTATCCATCCAGTAGGAGACCACGCGCAAGTCACCTCGTACCTACACAAACAAATAAGAACCCCGCAACCAATGCGATAAAGGGGTTGTCAATCCCTTCACGGCCACTTGCAAGAGTGAGATCTAATAGAGATGATAATAATAAGATAAGTATTTTGGTATTTTTATGATATAGATTGAAAGTAAAGATTGCAAAATAAAATAGATTGGAAACTTGTATGATGGAAAATAGACCCGGGGTCGTAGGTTTCACTAGTGGCTTCTCTCAAAATAGCATAAGTATTACACTGGGTGAACAAATTACTGTCGAGAAATTGATAGAAAAGCAAACAATTATGAGAATATCTAGGCATGATCATGTATATAGGCATCACATCCGTGACAAGTAGACCGACTCCTGCCTGCATCTACTACTATTACTCCACACATCGACCGCTATCCAGCATGCATCTAGAGTATTAAGTTCATAAGAACAGAGTAACGCCTTAAGCAAGATGACATGATGTAGAGGGATAAACTCATGCAATATGATATAAACCCCATCTTTTTATCCTCGATGGCAACAATACAATACATGTCGTTTCCCTTTCTGTCACTGGGACCAAGCACCGCAAGATTGAACCCAAAGCTAAGCACTTCTCCCATTGCAAGAAATATCAATCTAGTAGGCCAAACCAAACTGATAATTCGAATAGACTTGCAAAGATAAACCAATCATACATAAAAGAATTCAGAGAAGATTCAAATATTGTTCATAGATAATCTGGATCGTAAACCCACAATTCATCGGATCTCGACAAACACACCGCAAAAAGAAGAGTTACATCGAATAGATCTCCAAGAGAATTGAGGAGAACTTTGTATTGAGATCCAAAGAGAGAGAAGAAGCCATCTAGCTAATAACTATGGACCTGAAGGTCTGAGGTAAACTACTCACACATCATCGGAGGGGCCATGGAGTTGATGTAGAGGCCCTCCGTGATCAGTGCCACCTCCGGCGGAGCTCCGGAAAAGGCCCCAAGATGGGATCTCTTGGGTACAGAAGGTTGCGGCGGTGGAAATAGGGTTTCGTGGTGCTCCTGGATGTTTGTGGGGTATGTGAACATATATAGGAGGAAGAAGTAGGTCGGTGGAGCTACGAGGGGCCCGCGAGGGGGGAGGGCACGCCCCCTGCCTCGTGGCCGCCTCGTTGATTGCTTGACGTCCACTCCAAGTCCTCTGGATCACGTATGTTCCAAAAATCACGCTCCCGAAGGTTTCATTCCGCTTGGACTCCATTTGATATTACTTTTCTATAAAACACTGAAATAGGCAAAAAAACAGCAATTTGGGCTGGGCCTCCGGTTAATAGGTTAGTCCCAAAAATAATATAGAAGTGTAAAATAAAGCCCATTAACATCCAAAACAGATAATATAATAGCATGGAACAATCAAAAATTATAGATACGTTGAAGACGTATCAGCATCCCCAAGCTTAATTCCTGCTCGTCCTCGAGTAGGTAAATGATAAAAACAGAATTTTTGATGTGTAATGATTTCTAGAATATTCTTCAATGTATTTTTCTTTATTGTGTCATGAATGTTCAGATCCAAAAGATTCAAGATAAAAGTTTATTGTTGACATAAAAATAGTAATACTCCAAGTATGCTAATCAAGCAATTATGTCTTATCAAAATACCATGACCAAAGAAAACTTATCCCTACAAATTCATATAGTTTGTCCATGCTTCATTTTCGTCACACAAAATGCTCTCATCATGCAAAACCCCGACGACAAGCCAAGCAATTGTTTCATACTTAGCCTTTTCAAACTCTTTCAACTTTTACACAATATATGAGCGCGAGCCATGGACATAGCACTATGGGTGGAATAGAATGTGATGGTTGAGGTTGCGTGAGAAGACAAAAAGGGAGAAAGTCTCACATTGACGCGGCTAATCAATGGGCTATGGAGATGCCCACCGATTGATGTCAATGCAAGGAGTAGGGATTGCCATGCAACGGATGCACTAGAGCTATAAATATATGAAAGCTCATCAATAAAACTAAGTGGGTGTGCATCCAACTCACTTGCTCACGAAGACCTAGGGCATTTGAGGAAGCCCATCATTGGAATATACAAGCCAAGTTATATAATGAAAAATTCCCACTAGTATATGAAAGTGACAAAATAAGAGACTCTCTATCATGAAGATCATGGTGCTACTTTGAAGCACAAGTGTGGAAAAAGGATAGTAACATTGTCCCTTCTCTCTTTTTCGCTCATTTATTTATTATTTTTTCCTTTTTTTATTTGGGCCTTCTTTCTTTTTATTTTTCTTTTGGCCTCTTTTTTTTCCTTTTCTTTTCTTTTTTTCGTCCAGAGTCTCATCCCGACTTGTGGGGGAATCATAGTCTCCATCATCCTTTTCTCACATGGGACAATGCTCTAATGATGATCATCACACTTTTATTTTCTTACAACTCAAGAATTACAACTCGATACTTAGAACAAAATATGACTCTATGTGAATGCCTCCGGCAGTGAACCGGGATTGCGATGAATCAAGAGTGAAATGTATGAAAAAATTATGAACGGTGGCTTTTCCCCAAATACGATGTCAACTACATGATCATGCAAAGCAATATGACAATGATGATGCGTGTCATAATAAATGGAACGGTGGAAAGTTGCATGGCAATATATCTCGGAATGGCTATGGAAATGCCATAATAGGTAGGTATGGTGGCTGTTTTGAGGAAGATATAAGGAGGATTATGTGTGATAGAGAGTACCATATCACGGGGTTTGGATGCACTGGCGAAGTTTGCACCAACTCTCAAGGTGAGAAAGGGCAATGCACGGTACCGAAGAGGCTAGAAATGGTGGAAGGGTGAGAGTGCGTATACTCCATGGACTCAACATTAGTCATAAAGAACTCACATACTTATTGCAAAAATATACAAGTCATCAAAACCAAGCACTACGCGCATGCTCCTAGGGCGATAGATTGGTAGGAAAAGACCATCGCTCGTCCTCGACCACCACTCATAAGGAAAGCAATCAAAGAACACCCCATGCTTCAAATTTGTCACATAAAGTTTACCATACGTGCATGCTACGGGACTTGCCAACTTCAACAAGTATTCATCAATTTCACAATTACTCAACTAGCACACTTCTAATATTACCACCTTTATATCTCAAAACCATCTATCAAGCATCCAACTTCTCTTAGCATTAAAAATTTATAACCAAAGTGAATGACCATGTTGTTCTAAAGGACTCTCAAAATTATATAAGTGAAGCATGAGATATCAATTATTTCTATAAAGTAGAACCACCGCCGTGCTCTAAAAGATATAAGCGAAGCACTAGAGCAGAAAAACTATATAGCTCAAAAGATATAAGTGAAGCACATAGAGTATTTAATAAATTCCAATTCATGTGTGTTTCTCCGAAAAGGTGTGTACAGAAAGGATGATTGTGGTAAACTAGAAAGAAAAGAATCAAATCATACAAGATGCTCCAAGCAAAACACATATCGTGTGGCGAATAAAAATATAGCTCCAAGTAAAGTTACCGATAGACGAAGACGAAAGAGGGGATGCCCCAAGCTTAGGCTTTTTGGTGTCCTTGCATTTTACCTTGGGGTGCCTTGGGCATCCCCAAGCTTAGGCTCTTGCCACTCCTTGTTCCATAATCCATCAAATCCTTACCCAAAACTTGAAAACTTCACAACACAAAACTTAAAAGAAAATCTTCGTGAGCTCCGTTAGTAAAAGAAAACAAACCACCACTTCAACATACTGTAATGAACTCATTATTGATTTATGTTGGTGTTAAACCTACTGGATTCCAACTTCTCTATGGTTTATAAACTCTATTACTAGCCATAGATTCATCAAAATAAGCAAACAACACACGAAAAACAGAATCTGTCAAAAACAGAACAGTCTGTAGTAATCTGTAGGTTTCGAATACTTCTGGAACCCCGGAAATTCTAAAATAAATTACTGTACGTGAGGAATTTATCTATTAATCATCTGCAAAAAGAATTAACTAAATAGCACTCTCAAATAAAAATGGCAGCAATTCTCGTGAGCGCTAAAGTTTCTGTTTTTTTACAGTAAGATCAAAAAGACTTTCCCCAGGTCTTCCCAACGGTTCTACTTGGCACAAACACTAATTAAACACAAAAAACACAACCAAAACATATGCTAGATAAATTATTTATTGAATAACAGGAAGGAACAATATTGTCTTGTCTCCCAACAAGCGCTTTTCTTTAAAGCCTTATAGCTAGGCATTGATAATTTTAATGATGCTCACATGAAAGACAAGAATTGAAGCGCAAAGAGAGCATAATAAAACATGTGACAAACACACTTAAGTCTAACATACTTCCTATGAATAGGTATTTTATAAGCAAACAAATTATCAAGGCGAACAAAAACTAGCATATGCAAGGAGGAAGAAAGGGACAATAGTAATCACAACAAAACGAGAGGTAATTTTGTAACATGAAAATTTCTACAACCATATTTTCCTTTCTTATAATAATTACATGTAGGATCATAATCAAATTCAACAATATAGCTATCACATACAATATTCTCAACATGATCCACATGCATGTAAAGTTGACACTCTTCCAAAATAGTGGGATGAACATTAACTAAAGTCATGACCTCTCCAAACCCACTTTTATCAAAAAATTCACAAGATTGAACATTCTTCAAATATGTGGGATCTAAAGTCGGCACTCTTCCAAACCCACTTTCAATATTATTAAAAACATTATTATCAATCTCATATTCATCATGGGGCTTAAATAAATTTTCAAGATCATAAAAAGAATCACCCCAATCATGATCATTGCAACAGATAGTAGTCAAAGCAAAACTAGCATCCCCAAGCTTGAGGTTTTGAATATCATTAACACAATTGTCATTAAGAGAATTTATAATAACATCATTACAATCATGCTTTTCATCGAAGGAACTGTCAAGTATGGGTGCAATAGCAACGATCTCATGTTTAACATAAGGAACTATAGCAAACCCATCTTCATAAATATTGGCATCATGGCCACAAGAATAGCAAGCATCATGTTCATCAAGGGATATTTCAATCAAATCATCAGAATCATAATTATCTATAGATTCGTGCACATCATTATTTTCTTCCAAAGCAACAGTCATTCTCTCAATAAATTCCTTAACATAGGCATTGTGAGCATAGTTTTCATAGCAATATTTAAGTATGTCAAGATTTTCAGATTCGTAGAGAGTAATATCATACTTTTCAATCAAAGAAGCAACTTCATAAGCACCCTTAAAAGCAACAAATTCTTCAGTTTGTTCGATATCGTAGTAACTATAAACACCCTTTGCATAAGAATATACGATTTCATTTTCATTAAACTCACATAGGTAGGGGAGGTGTTTTTTAGGGTTCTTAGAGCAACAAGTAAAATCATAAATTTCACAAAGATTCCAAGCATAACACAGCAATCTGTTTATTTGATCCCATAAGAGTCTCCCTTTTTCAGACAAATGGTGACGCACAAAATGAGCATGCTCATCTAAAAATTTCCCATCAACTAGGCTAGTTGGGGTTTCAGCACGAGCGCATAAGGATCGAAGATGATCCAAGTAGAACACTTTAAGTGGATCCATGTCAGCAGAATTTTAGCAAGCAAAGGTGCAAGCAAGTAGAAGGCACATGGAAACAGAAACAAAGATACATACGGAAAGAGGGCGAACGGAAAAGAGGGCGAATAAAATGGCAAGGGTGAAGTGGGGGAGAGGAAAACGAGAGGCAAATGGCAAATAATGTAATGCGAGGGATAAGAGTTTGTGATGGGTACTTGGTATGTCTTGACTTGTGCGTAGACTCCCCGGCAACGACGCCAGAAATCCTTCTTGCTACCTCTTGAGCACTGCGTTGGTTTTCCCTTGAAGAGGAAAGGGTGGTGCAATAAAGCAGCGTAAGTATTTCCCTCAGTTTTTGAGAACCAATGTATCAATCTAGTAGGAGACCACGCGCGAGTCACCTCGTACCTACACAAACAAATAAGAACCTCGCAACCAACGTGATAAAGGGGTTGTCAATCCCTTCACGGCCACTTGCAAGAGTGAGATCTGATAGAGATGATAATAAGAAGATAACTATTTTTGGTATTTTTATGATATAGATTGAAAGTAAAGATTTCAAAATAAAATAGATTGGAAACTTGTATGATGGAAAATAGATCCGGGGGCCATAGGTTTCACTAGTGGTTTCTCTCAAGATAGCATAAGTATTATGGTGGGTGAACAAATTACTGTCGAGCAATTGATAGAAAAGCGAATAATTATGAGAATATCTAGGCATGATCATGTACATAGGCATCACGTCCGTGACAAGTAGACCGACTCCTGCCTGCATCTACTACTATTACTCCACACATCGACCGCTATCCAGCATGCATCTAGAGTATTAAGTTCATAAGAATAGAGTAACGCCTTAAGCAAGATGACATGATGTAGAGGGATAAACTCATGCAATATGATATAAACCCCATCTTTTTATCCTCGATGGCAACAATACAATACGTGTCGTTTCCCTTTCTGTCACTAGGACCAAGCACCGCAAGATTGAACCCAAAGCTAAGCACTTCTCCCATTGCAAGAAATATCAATCTAGTAGGCCAAACCAAACTGATAATTCGAATAGACTTGCAAAGATAAACCAATCATACATAAAAGAATTCAGAGAAGATTCAAATATTGTTCATAGATAATCTGGATCGTAAACCCACAATTTGTCGGATCTCGACAAACACACCGCAAAAAGAAGAGTTACATCGAATAGATCTCCAAGAGAATCTAGGAGAACTTTGTATTGAGATCCAAAGAGAGAGAAGAAGCCATCTAGCTAATAACTATGGACCTGAAGGTCTGAGGTAAACTACTCACACATCATCGGAGGGGCCATGGAGTTGATGTAGAGGCCCTCTGTGATCAGTGCCACCTCCGGCGGAGCTCCGGAAAAGGCCCCAAGATGGGATCTCTTGGGTACAGAAGGTTGCGGCGGTGGAAATAGGGTTTCGTGGTGCTCCTGGATGTTTGTGGGGTATGTGAACATATATAGGAGGAAGAAGTAGGTCGGTGGAGCTACGAGGGGCCCATGAGGGGGAGGGCGCGCCCAAGGGGGTAGGCGCACCCCCTGCCTCGTGGCCGCCTCGTTGATTGCTTGACGTCCACTCCAAGTCCTCTGGACCATGTTTGTTCCAAAAATCATGTTCCTGAAGGTTTCATTCCTTTTGGACTCCGTTTGATATTCCTTTTCTATGAAACACTGAAATAGGCAACAAAACAGCAATTTGGGCTGGGCCTCCGGTTAATAGGTTAGTCTCAAAAATAATATAAAAGTGTAAAATAAAGCCCGTTAACATCCAAAACAGATAATATAATAGCATGGAACAATCAAAAATTATAGATACGTTGGAGACATATCAAGAAATCATCTTATAATGCTACTGCCGTACTAAGCAAAATAAGATGCATAAATTATAAACATCACATGCACTCAAATATAAGTGATATGATATGGCCATCATCATATCGTGCCTTTGATCTCCATCTCCAAAGCACTGTCATGATCACCATCGTCACTGGTGTGACACCTTGATCTCCATCGAAGCATCATTATCGTCTCACCAACTATTGCTTCTACGACTATCGCTGCCGCTTAGTGATAAAGTTAAGAAATTACATGGCGATTGCATTTCATACAATAAAGCGACAACCATATGGCTCCTGCCAGTTGCCGATAACTGTGTTACAAAACATAATCATCTCATACAAGAATTTATATAATCACGTCTTGACCATATCACATCACAACATGCCCTGCAAAAACATGTTAGACGTCCTCTATTTTGTTGTTGCAAGTTTTACGTGGCTGCTACAGGCTTCTAGCAAGAACCGTTCTTACCTACCCTTCAAAACCACAATGTAGTATAGTGATTGCTTTTTGATCTTTAGAAAGAACCCTGTTCATTGAAACCGATTCAACTAAAGTTGGAGAAATAAACACCCACTAGCCACCTGTGCGTGAAGCACGTCGGTAGAACCAGTCTTGCGTAAACGTACGCGTAATGTCGGTCTGAGCCGCTTCATCCAACAATATCGTTGAATCAAGAATCAACTAGTGACGGCAAGCAGTATGTATATACCCACGCCCACAACTCCTTTGTGTTCTACTCGTCCATATAACATCTATGCATAGACGTGGCTCTGATGCCACTATTGGGGAACGTAGTATTTCAAAAAAAATTGCCTACGCACAAGCAAGATCCATCTAGGTGATAAATAACAACGAGCGGGGAGAGTGTGTCCACGTACCCTCGTAGACCGAAAGCGGAAGCGTTTAGTAACGCGGTTGATGTAGTCGAACGTCTTCGCGATCTAACCGATCCAAGTACCGAACGCACGACACCTCCGTGATCTGCACACATTCAGCTCGGTGACGTCCCTCATACTCTTGATCCAGCTAAGGCCGAGGGAGAGTTTCGTCAGCACGACGGCGTGACGACAGTGATGATGAAGTTACCGACGCAGGGCTTCGTCTAAGCAATACAACGATATGACCGAGGTGGAAATCTGTAGAGGGGGGCACCGCACACGGCTAAGACAACTGTCAACTTATGTGTCTATGGGGTGCCCCCTCCCCCGTATATAAAGGAGGGGAGGGAGGGCCCTCTCTATGATGCACCCGAGGGGGGGTCCTACTCCCAGTAGGAGTAGGTTCCCTCCTTCCCTAGTTGGAGTAGGAGAAGAAGGAAGAGGGAGAGAGAGGGAAGGAAAGGGGGGCACCCAATTCGGATTGGGCTTTGGGGGGTACTCCCTCCACCTGGACACCTCCTCCTCTCTCCCACTAAGGCCCAATAAGGCCCATTGACTCCACGGGGGGTTCCGGTAACCCCCGGTATTCTGGTAAATGCCCGAACTCATCCAAAATCATTCCGATGTCCAAACATAGCCTTCCAATATATCGATATTTATGTCTCGACCATTTCGAGACTCCTCGTCATGTCCGTGATCACATCCGGGACTCCGAACTACCTTCGGTACATCAAAACACATAAACTCATAATACCGATCGTCATCGAACGTTAAGCGTGCGGACCCTACGGGTTCGAGAACTATGTAGACATGACCAAGACTCACTTCCGATCAATAACCAATAGCGGAACCTAGATGCTCATATTGGTTCCTACATATTCTACGAAGATCTTTATCAGTCAAGCCTCATAACAACATAAGTTGTTCCCTTTGTCATCGGTATGTTACTTGCCCGAGATTCGATCATCGGTATCTCAATACCTAGTTCAATCTCGTTGCCGGCAAGTCTCTTTACTCATTCCGTAATGCATCATCCCACAACTAACTCATTAGTCACATTCCTTGCAAGGCTTATAGTCATGTGCATTACTGGAAGACAATCTTCCCACTTCATACTGAAGGATATAACACAAGCCCTGAGCATATCTTTGAGAATCTGATTGACACGCTCGACTTGACCGCTAGTTTGAGGATGAAAAGGTGTGCTGAAACGGATGTTGGTGCCCATGGCCTTCTGAAAAGAATCCCAAAACTTGGAGGTAAAGATGCCGCCACGGTCTTAAGAGATCAACTGTGGAATGCCGTGCAGAGAGACAATCCGAGAGGTATAAAGCTCCGCCAATTGAGCTGCGGTGATAGACTCTTTGATAGGCAGGAAATGAGCCACTTTAGTGAGTTTGTCGATGACAATGAATATAGCATCATTGCCACGCTTGGACTTTGGAAATCCCATCACGAAGTCCATCTCAATGTGGTTAAACTTCCATTCTGGAATGGCAAGAGGTTGGAGGAGACCAGCTGGTCGTTGGTGTTCTGCCTTCACTCTTATGCATACATCACATTCATTCACGAACTGAGCAATCTCGCGCTTCATTCGAGTCCACCAATAAGCCTGCTTGAGGTCCTAGTACATCTTCGTACTCCCAGGGTGGATGGAGAGGAGTGAATTGTGAGCCTCGTTCATAATGACTTTACGAAGGTCACCTTTAGGCACAACAATGCGATCCTCGAAGAAGAGAGTATCCTTGTCATCAATGCGATAGCACTTGTACTTGGGTTGACTCTTGGCAATCTCAATCTTCAACTTCTTCACCATAGCATCAAGAAGTTGAGCCTCGCGAATCTGATCTTCCAAAGTAGGAGAGACTTGAAGGTTGACGAGGAAACCTTGAGGAACAACTTGCAGATTGAGTTTACGGAAAGCTTCACAAAGCTCGGGTTGGTAAGGCTTGAGAATCAGACTGTTGCAGTAAGCCTTCCTGCTCAATGCGTCAACAATTACATTGGCCTTGCCTGGAGTATATTCGATGCTCGGATTATACTCTTGAATCATTTCGACCCAACGAGTCTGCCTGAGGTTGAGATTAGGCTGAGTGAAGATGTACTTGAGACTCTTGTGGTCAGTGAAGATGTCCACTTTTCTTCCCAATAAGAGATGTCTCCAAGTCAAAAGAGCATGCACAACTGCCGCCAACTCGAGGTCATGAGTGGGGTAGTTCTTCTCGTTGGACTTCAACTGGCGAGAGGTATAAGCCACAAATTTCTTCTCTTGCATCAACACTGCACCAAGACCTTGAAGAGAGGCATCGCAGAAGACCTCAAATGGTTTGGATTCATCACGAGGAGTCAGAACTGGAGCAGTGACTAATTTCTCTTTCAAAGTGTTGAAAGCAATGTCACATTCCGGAGACCAAACGTATTTGACGTGCTTCTGGAGAAGGTTTGAAAGAGGCTTCGCGATCTTTGAGAAGTTCTCAACGAACCTTCGACAGTAGCTTGCGAGACCAAGGAAGCTGTAGAGTTGCTTCACGTTCTGAGGTGGTTCCCAATTCACAATTGCAGACACCTTCTCAGGATTCACCGCTATGCCCTTGGCAGAGATGATATGCCCAAGATAGAGAACCTCATCGAGCCAAAACTCGCACTTTGAAAACTTGGCGTAGAACTGATGCTCTCTGAGCTTATTGAGCACCAAACGCAAGTGCTTGGCATGATCTTCCTTATTCTTGGAAAAGACCAAAATATCATTGAGGTAGACCAAGAAGAAGTCATTTGTGTAGGCGTTGAAAATGAAGTTCATCATACGAGAGAAAGTCGGAGGAGCGTTGACGAGGCCAAAAGACATGACAGTGTATTCATATGAACCATAGCTTGTTCTGAAAGCCGTCTTGGGAATATCTTGCTCACGGATTCGAATCTGGTGATAGCCCATACGGAGATCAAGCTTGGAGAATACTTGAGCACCTTTGAGTTGTTCGAACAACTCATTGATGTTGGGAAGTGGGTACTTGTTCTTTATAGTCTTCTTGTTCAATGGACGGTAGTCAACACAAAGTCGGTCCGTTCCATCCTTCTTCTTCACAAAAAGAACTCCACAACCCTACGGAGAAGAACTAGGTCGGATGAGACCCATTCGCTCTTGAATATCGAGTTGCTTCTTCAGCTCCTTCAACTCTTCAGGTCCAAGCTTGTAAGGACGTTTGCAAACAGGTTCTGTGCCAGGCTCAAGATCGATGACGAATTCAACTGGCCGGTGCGGAGGCATTCCTGGAAGCTCTTCTGGAAAGACGTCTTGATATTTGCAAATGACTGGAATTTGAGAGATGGAATCCAATTCACCCTTCTCATTGAGAGAAAACAGATGGATGGTATCATCACGAGCGACAAAGACAATTACATCCTTAGACGAATGAGTCAATTGAATCTACCTGGCAGCACAATCAAGATGCGCCTTGTTCTTAGAAAGCCAATCCATTCCGAGAATAAGATCAATATCCGAGTTACCAAGGACCATTGGAGAAGAAAGAAACTTGTAATCACCCAACGTGATAGTAACATCCGGATCCATCATTTTGGTGTTCATGAACAAACCCGGAGAAGAAACCGCTATCGGCTTAGGCAAATCAGTAGTATGCACATCATGCATGGATGCAAAAGGCTTCGATAAAAATGACAAAGATGCACCAGTATCAAAAAGAACTCTTGCTGGAATGTCGTTAATAGGAAGGTTACCCATAATCACATCTGGCGAGTCCTCTGCCTGAGCTGCGTTCAACAAGTTGACCTTAGCAGACTTGGGGTTATGCTTGACCATAGTTGTACTTGCCGATCTCACAGGAGGAGGAGGAGGGAGACGCCTCTGATTGAAGCATTTGTTGGCATAGTGACCCTTCTGTTGGCACTTGTTGCACGTGACCTCTGAAAGCGGACGGTGATACGGAGCACTCGATCTTGGAGCTTGAGACGAAGTCTTGTTCTGAAAGCTAGGGTTGGGTGGGTGGGAAGATCCACTGCCACCTTTGCTCTTCTGCTGATAAGGCTGACGGAACGGAGGAGGAGGAAGCCAATACTTTTGCTGCTTAGCCACTTGAGTTGAGGAAGAAGGAGTTGCATCTCTGACTTGCTTCTTGGAAGCATCACACTTCAGTTGAGAAGTCTCTTGCTTCATTGCCATGTTGTAAAACTCATCGTACCTCTTGGGCTCAAAGAGGACAAGAGCTAGCTGGATTTCTTCTCTGAGACCACCCCTGAACTGGTATATCATGCTCTTCTCGTCAGGGATGTCTTGCTTAGCAAAACGGGCGAGCTTCTGAAACATCTTGTTGTACTCGTAGACAGACATAGAGCCTTGCTTCAGGTTGCGGAATTCCTCACGCTTGCTCTCAACCATGCTCTGAGGAATATGATGAGCTTTGAAGTCTTGACGGAATTCATCCCAGGTAATCACACGGCCTCCTCTGGAATCTTTGTACTGCTGAAACCATTCTGCAGCTTGGTCTTTGAGTTGGAAGGAAGCGAACTTGACAAAGTCCTCAAGCCTGACGTTACTGCACTCGAAATGCTTGCATATGTCCACGAGCCAATCATCAACATCTGTTGCCTCAACACAATTGCTGAAGGTCTTTGGCTGGTTAGCAAGGAACTGGTTGAGTGTAGCAAAGTGATTCTGATTGTTGCCTTGGCCCTGGTTCCCTTGGTTGCGCTCTTGAAGAAGTTGCATGATCAGCTGCGTGTTTGCATTGGTAGCGTCCATCACAGCTTGCCATGCCTCCGGAGGTGGAGGTGGTGGTGGCGGATCAGGATTCGGAGTCGTACGCGTTGGAGGAGCCATCTTGAAGAGGTTGACATCCATTAGCACATTGACAGACAAATATCGAAGCTGAATCAAACGGGTTGAAATTGCAACATATAGTCTTCACATTCAAACAAAATGAATGAATGCATTCCAATTGAAATGGTCACATATCCATAAATAGAGAAGCCACTTAGAATTGAGGTAGAAGAAAAAAAACAAGGTACGGAACAAGAACAAATACTCGGTAAGGATCACCTAATCTCAAACCAAATATCCGTGGAAGAAGAACTAGATTTACAAGAATTCCCACCTATGAAACTCCCGAACCTTTCCGGTTATGCAATCAGGTGTTGGGGATACAGGGGAAGCATAATATCTCACCCAAATCTAGCAAATCCTACATCCAGCTATATCCATCCTTCAACACATAACCGAGAAAACTTCGGAAATCATCTACCTCAACCTTCGAAAAGCATCCGTTATACGAGTTATGGCAATACTCCCGAACTCCCGCCCCAGTACTGGGTGGCGTCGAGGTTATCTCACCAACAACTGCATAAAAGAGATTTTCGGTGTCGGCGAAACTAAACTCAGGTATTCCAGAACTGCAACGATAAAATTGTGACAACAACACCTCGGAGCTCAACTCCCCGGGACACTGCCACAACCCCTAAATGACAGGAGGCACCAAGAACAATGTTCTCGTCACAAATTGATCGGAACGATACCAAGATACCCGCGTGATCCTAAAAAAATTAGTGAAATTTGAGAAGAGAAGAGTCAAAAATCTACGTCAGGATGCCTTACCAGAGTGATGAAGGGACTAGGGAGTAAAAAGAATTCCTAAACTCTCTGATATATATAATCCTAAATGACTCAAAACATTTTTTTCTAGACTCAACAACGCCAGCTATTCGATCAAGCAGGGGGGGCTCCTAAGGTCGGGGAAGGCTCTGATTACCAACTTGTAACGCCCTCGATGCGGCTATATCTCCTACGTGTCGAAGCACAACTTAGAGGCATAACCGCATTGAAAGCAATGTCGCAAGTAAGGTAATCTTCACAACAACCCATGTAAATAGATAATAGGGGAAAAAGGTACATAGTTGGCTTACACTCGCCACGTCACACAAATACATGAATAACATTACAATCATCCAATACACTCATGGTCCGACTACGGTACCAAAATAAAAGATCAACCCCAACATGCGACATAGTCCCTGATCGCCCCAACTGGGCACCACTACTGATCATCTGGGAAAGACACATAGTAACGACGAGAGTCTTCATCAAACTCCCACTTGAGCTCACGCGCATCGTCTAGAACGGCATCATCGGTCCCTGCATCTGGTTTGGAAGTAATCTGTGAGTCACGGGTACTCAGCAATCTCGCACCCTCGCGATCAAGACTATTTAAGCTTATAGGTAAGGCAAGGTAATATGTGGAGCTGCAGCAAGCGACTAGCATATATGGTGGCTAACCTGTTCGCAAAAGAGAGCGAGAAGAGAAGGCAAAGCACGAGCGAAGAACTATGATCAAGAAGTGATCCTATAACAACCTACGTCAAGCATTACTCCAACACCGTGTTCACTTCCCAGACTCCGCCGAGAAGAGACCATCACGGTTACACACGTGGTTGATTCATTTTAATTAAGTTAAGTTTCATGTTATCTACAACCGGACACTAACAAATTCCTATCTGCCCATAACCGCGGGCACGGCTTTCGAAAGTTCAAATCTCTGCAGGGGAGTCCCAACTTAGCCCATCACAAGCTCTCACGGTCAACGAAGGATATTCCTTCTCCCGAGACATTCCGATCAGGCTTGGCATCCCAGTTTTACAAGACATCCTCGACAATGGTAAAACTAAACCAGCAACACCACCCAGATGTGCCGACAAATCCCGATAGGAGCTGCACATATCTCGTTCTCAGGGCACACCAAATGAGCAAGACGTCGGGTAGGCCAGCCCAGAGTTGCCCCTGGTAGCCCCGGACATCGCTCAGTTGGACCAACACTTAGAGAAGCACTGGCCCGGGGGGGTTAAAATAAAGATGACCCTTGAGGCCGTGAAACCCAAGGGAAAAAGGCTAGGTGGCGAATGGTAAAACCAAAGTTGGGCATTGCTGGAAGAGTTTTATTCAATGCGAACTGTCAAGGGGTTCCCATTATAACCCAACCGCGTAAGGAACGCAAAATCTGGGAACATAACACCGATATGACGGAAACTAGGGCGGCAAGAGTGGAACAAAACACTAGGCAAAAGGCCAAGCCTTCCACCCTTTACCAAGTATATAGGTGCATTAAGATAACAAGATAATATAGTGATATCCCAACAATAAACAATGTTCCAACAAGGAACGATCTCCAATCTTCACCTGCAACTAACAACGCTATAAGAGGGGCTGAGCAAAGCGGTAACATAGCCAATCAACAGTTTGCTAGGACATGGTGGGTTAGAGGTTGACATGGCAATTTGGGAGGCATGATAAGCAAGTGATAGGCATCGTAGCATAGGCATAGCAAAAGAGCGAGCATCTAGCAAGCAAAGATAGAAGTGATTTCGAGGGTATGATCATCTTGCCTGCAAAGTTGTCAGAGTTGACTTGATCCTCGTAAGCAAACTCAACGGGCTCCTCGTTAGCGAACTCGTCTCCCGGCTCTGCCCAAACAAGACAAACAAGAAAAAGGAACACAATCAACCACGTGCAATGCTCAAACAACATGATGCGAACATGGTATGCTATGCGGGATGCGATATGTGGTGCATATGCAAGATTTGACAAGGAAAGATTGAACCTGGCCTCAACTTTGAAATCCAAGAGTGCCTCTGGAAAGGTGAGGTGATTTCGGTTGAAATCGATATAAATATCACCGGAATCGGATGCATGGTTTGGAAATGGCAAGCAAAACAAATATGTCACCGGTCTGCGATAATCAGCAAGTAGACATCTAAATGCATCACGATAAATATGCTACAGCACTCAAACATGACAACAAAATACATGGAAGGATCCACTCATGAAGCTTGACAAAAAATGAACACTGAGCTATGGCTAATTCATCCATTAAGAGGTTCAAACAAGCATGGCAAAAATGCAAATGGTAACAGGTTTCAGACTTGGTGAAATTAACACAAGTCTGGAATTTAACATCAGGTAGCGTACTTTGGAGCATGAAAACTATATGCTACAGGAACTTAACATGGCAAAGAAAGGCACGGCATGAAGCCACTCAAAGCACTTAACAAAAGTCCCTTAGTGACCTTGAGCCAAAAGGGATCAGAAAATACAATTGCAAGCATGCGAACATGGCAAAAACATAAACAGATTACAGACTTAGTGAAAAATTGGAGCATGCAAATCGGTTAACGAGTAGGCATGTTTACGAGCTCGATGCACTCACTACAGAGCATGGCATGACAAACTAAGCATACACCCATCAATAATGCATATCATAGAAGCTATACATGGCAAGAACAACAACATAGCATGCACGGATCAATAACAACATCCTCGGCAAAATCGCTAACAAGTCAACAATCTGCCAGGATTCACGAAATAGCAAAAGTAGAGATCGATTGACGCAAGCTAGGGTGCTCCATAAATGCAAACAAAGACATGGATGGATAGAGAACCACAATGTTAACAAATCATCCTTACTGATCATCCTCAAAAGAGGCACGGATCACTAGGAAACAACATGAACATATGGCATAATGACAAAATCAGCTCAAGGACTTAGTGAAATTCTAAGTCCCTGAAATCAGCATTCACGAATGCACTACTTTGCAAGCTTGTGCTAGTAACCACGCATACACAAAAATACATGGTAAGCACCTCTGTAAAGATGGCATGGCATATAACAAAACTCAGGTAGAGCTCAGGAGCATATCATGCACACATTAATCATGGCAAAAATGACAAATAGCTATTTGATGAAACAGATCTGGCAATTTTATCACATAGCCCTCTTCCAACAGCATTTCGGGCATCAAGATGAGCTCAAATGAAAATGATGAAATGAGATGAAATGATGTACTCTCTGGGACGAACATTTTGATATGCTACATGCGCAAATCGGAGCTACGGTTGCGGAGATACGACATGATGAAAAACGCAAAAAAACTAGGGTTTCGAGGGAAAGTCAACCCTTCGTCCGAGATCCAGATTTGCACGCCGATTGAGGTTCACCGGAGGGAGCACTGTAGACGGCCGGAGAAGGTGTCGGAGCTCGAGGAAGAGGGGCCCCGAGGCCCTCCCGGGCCGGATCTCGCCGGATCCGGTCACCGGCGAGTCGGAAAGGCGGCGGGGAGGCGCGGCGACATCGTAGGAGATGCGGGCGGCGAGGCGCGTCGGCGGCGGCGCTCTGCTCCGGCCAGCGGGGTGCGGTGGCGGCGAAGTGGCGTCGGGCGGCGCGAGAGGAAGAAGAAGCCCCGGGCGGCGGAGGAGACCCGGGCCGCGGGGGCCGGCCACGGGCCGAGCGGGCCCGCGCGGGATTGGCGGCGAAGTGGGGCGCGCGCCCCGGTTGGCGGCGGCGACTTGTCCGGTGGAGGCGGACGTGTCCGGTGGCGGCGGAGACGAATTTCTAGGGTTAGGGTAGGAGAAGACCCGGAAATTTCGAGGGGAGACCTATAAATAGGGATAGGAGGAGCTAGGAGGCTCCAAATGGAGTGCGGTTTTTGGCCACGCGATCATGATCGAACGCTCTAGATGATGGAAGGGTTTTTAGTGGGTTTTTGGGCCAAATTGGAAGGGTGTTGGGCTGCAACACAAATGAGGCCTTCTCGGTCCCTCGGTTAACCGTTGGAGTATCAAACGAAGTCCAAATGGCACGAAACTTGACAGGCGGTCTACCGGTAGTAAACCAAGGCCGCATGGCAAGTCTCGGTCCAATCCAGAAATGTTTAACCCCCACACACGAAAAGAGGTAGAAAGGAGCACCGGAGGAGATAGGAGCGCCGGAATGCAAAACGGACAACGGGGGAAATGCTCGGATGCATAAGACGAACACGTATGCAAATGCAATGCACATGTTGACATGATATGAGATGCATGACAAAGGCAACAACACACGGAGACAAAAAAACCCGAACCCGAGGAAATAAAATAACTTAGCGCCGGAAACGGCAAGAGTTGGGATACATATAAGGTAAATTACATCCGGGGTGTTACAGGAGAGAAGGGAGGTGCCCACGAGGGTGGGGGACGCGCCCACCCCCTAGGGCGCACCCCCTGTCTCGTGTGGCCCCCGAAGCTCCACCGACGTATTTCCTGCACCCATATATACTCACATACCCTAAAACTTCTAGAAGAGAAAATAGATCGGGAGTTCCGCCGCCAGAAGCCTCCGTAGCCACCGAAAGCCAATCTAGACCCATTCCGACACCCTGCCGGAGGGGGGAATCCTTCTCCGATGGCCATCTGCATCATCCCGGTGCTCTCCATGACGAGGAGGGAGTAGTTCTCCCTCGGGGCTGAGGGTATGTACCAGTACCTATGTGTTTGATCTCTCTCTCTCGTGTTCTTGAGGTGATACGATCTTGATGTATCGCGAGCTTTGCTATTATATTTGGATCCTATGATGTTTCTTCCCCCCTCTACTCTCTTGTAATGGATTGAGTTTCCCCTTTGAAGTTATATTATCGGATTGAGTCTTTAAAGATTTGAGAACACTTGATGTATGTCTTGTCGTGCGTATCTGTGGTGACAATGGGATATCACGTGATTCACTGTAGCGACCAGACCTCAAACGGTCCAATCTCTGTGCTCCGGTGTCATCCCTGGATCAGTAATGCTGACAGCACACAGTACTTGAAGGATTTATAACAGAGTAGCAATCACACACTTATTACATCGAGTCTCAAAAAGGGAACTTATTACAATAACTATGGCTTAAGGCCATCAAATAACGATAACAACGGAAGGCTTGGAAGATAAGTGAGTCCATCAACACCAACGGCATCACTGAGTATAGAACCACGACCTAAAAGCCCTTACTCGTCGTCTGAAAAGTCTGCAACATGAACGCTGGCAAGGTAACACATAGAGAGCAATGAAAGAATAAGGCTATTCTATATGCATATTTGGCTGGTGGAAAGCTCTATGGTTACAGTTTTTGCGTAAAGCCAATTTTTCCCTACTGAAAAGGAATAAATTTTATTTAACTATCATGGTAGTTGTTAAACATTGAGAATGGTTGACAACATTCTCAATCCCAATTAAGCATCATCATTAAACCCAACAAAATTAATTAGAGTAACATGATGAGATTCACATGATAATCCAAGAACTAGATACTCAAGATGTCCATAACCGGGGACACGGCTAACCATGATTATTTTTTACACTCTGCAGAGGTTTGCGCACTTTTCCCCACAAGACTCGATCTCCTCCGTTGGGATTCTCGCACTACATGGTGTTTGAGAAACGGATGACCGAGACATAGTCTTTTAGAAGCGCTAGCACCTTACGAACAGGTAGACCGTACCAACCTACATCCCCTACATCTGCTGGTCCACCACTGTAAGAGTTCGCACAACTTAGTCAACTATGCTAGAGCCCATAGTAGTTTATGGCTGCACACGGAAGTTTCTAGTATGAATGATCTCATGATCCCTTTGAGCCTAGGTGGCAGTCCATAAAGAAAAACAACAGGCAATCGCTGGAATACCCATGCCTTAATCCACCCAGATGTGTGTTTAAGTTGCCACCTTAGATAAACCATTAATTTAACAATCTCACATCTGCCATGGATACACTCACCCAATCCACGTCTACTAGCATAGCATGGCATAAATAAGCAAATGTAGAAGTAACTCCCAAAGGTTTGATAAATAACAGGTAATAGGTACTACCTCAACTACTTCCCAAAACCCGCAATTTAATTAGATCCTAATCATGCAATGTGTGAGGGTTGATCTAATGCAATAAAAACTAGGTAGTAGGAGGTATGATCAAAGTGTTACTTGCCTTGTTGATGATCCATGAAACCTAGCGATTCGAAGTAGCAAGCGGCGCAGTCCGGATACTCTATCGCAAACAAACAAGCATACAATAAGTACTCATCTAATGCACAGGTAAAACTAGAATGAGAGAATCTAACCAGAAAGTTCAACTTAAGAACTCCGGTTGGCAAAAAGAAACAAATCGAACGAAGCAAACAAAAGACAAACGGCAAAAAAACAAGCTCCGTTTACTAATCTGAATCTAGGACAAATTTTACTGAGGCAAAAACTTGTTTGAGTTAGTTAAACGGAAAGAGAGTTTCAAGACGAAACTCCAGGCGCTTGAATCGCCTGATTCCGATAAACGAGCGAAAAGTTAAACTAAAACGAACATCGGATCAGGAATCGCGATCAGAAAAATCACGGATTTAATCTGAGAAAAAGATAAACGAGCAACAGGTTAACGAACGAACGTTCGTTAACTGGAACTAAACGATGAACGCGTTCGTTAAAACGAATGAACGAGCGAACGCTCGCTAAATAACTAAACGGGAGAAAAACCGATCTAATAAAAAAACGAAAATTAGGGTTTTCAGAAAAAACCGAAGTGGTTTTTCTCAGAAAACCGGGCGGCGGCGGCTACCTCGGCTCGGGCTCCGGCGAAGCTCCGGCGGGGCTCCGGGCGGCGGCGGGTGGTGCGGGGCGGCGGCTCCTGGCGGCGGCGGCGGCAGGCGGCGCGGGCGGCGGCTTGCGGCGGTGCGGGCGACGTGGGGAGGCGGCAGTGGTGGCACGGGGCTCCAGGGGGGGCTCCGGCGGGGTTATAAAGGGGGGCGGCCAACTTGGGGAAGGGGGCGGCCTCAGGAGGCGAGTCCTCCCCGGACACGGCGGCGGCGGCGATCGGGACTCCGGTCCCGATCCGGCTCGCGGGAGGCGGCATCTGCTGGGCCGGCTCGACTGGGACTTCGGCCCAGTCGGGCGCGCGGGGGTTTTTCTTTAAACAATAACGCTGCAGCTAAAAAAATTCTAGAAAAAATAAATAAAAATCTAAAAATGCCAAAACAAATTTTCACCGTCTAAATAAAATATTTAGAACATGATGAACATTTTCTTGGCCCTAACTGCAATTTTTGAAAACGTGCATTTTTTTCTAAATTCAAATAAAATAGCAAATAAACCCAAAATAAAATCTTATTTGATTTTTTTATTAAATCCTCAATATTTCTTTATTTTGGGAAAGTCATTTTATTCCCTCTCTCATAATTTTATAATAGAAATAATTGAAGATAAAATAAGTAAAATCAAATGATCCTATTTTCAAAATTTGAGAAAACTCAAATATGAAAATAACGAAATCCCCTACTCTCTCCGAGGGTCCTTGAGTTGCGTGAAATTTCTAGGATCAACCAAAATGCAAATAAATATGACATGTAATGATGATATACTGTATAACATTCCAAATTGAAATTTTGGGATGTTACAAACCTACCCCCCTTAAGATGAATCTCGCCCTCGAGATTCGAGTTGGCTAGAAAATAGGTGAGGGTGGTCCTTCAGCAGATCTTCCTCTCGCTCCCAGGTGGCTTCATCCTCCGTGTGGTGGATCCACTGGACTTTGCAAAACTTGCTGACCTTGCTGCGGGTGACTCGGCTGGCATACTCAAGAATCTTGACTGGTTTCTCCTCATAGGTCAAATCACTGTCCAACTGAATCGCTTCCAGCGGCACTGTATCTCTCAGCGGTATATCAGCCATCTCTGTGTGGCACTTCTACAACTGGGAAACGTGGAACACGTTGTGAACTCCTGACAATCCTTCGGGCAATTCCAACTTATAAGCTACTTCTCCCATATGCTCCAAAACCTTGTATGGGCCTACAAAATGTGGCGCTAACTTTCCCTTAACTCCAAAGCGCTTAACTCCTCGAAGTGGAGATACTCGAAGATAAACTCGGTCTCCAACTTCGTAAACTGTCTCCTTGCATTTAGAATCTGCGTAGCTCTTCTGCCTGGACTGGGCTACCTTGAGCCTATCGCGAATCAATTTTACTTTCTGTTCAGACTCCTTAATCAGATCTGGTCCCAACAACTGACGGTCTCCAACTTCATCCCACGACAATGGGGTCCTGCACCTCCTTTCGTACAAGGCTTCGAAAGGGGTCATCTTCAAACTGGATTGATAACTGTTGTTGTAAGAAAACTCTGCGTATGGCAAATTCTCGTCCCAGCTAGATCCGTAATCTAGCGCACAAGCTCTCAGCATATCCTCCAAAATCTGATTGACTCTCTCGGTCTGTCCATCTGTCTACGGATGGACAGCTGTACTGAACTCTAGCCTGGTACCCAAAGTTTCGTGCAACTGATTCCAGAACTTTGAGGTAAAGTAGGTTCCTCTATCTGATACAATGATTCTGGTCATGTATATCTTTGCCAGTTTGACACTAGTATAGGTAGTCTTCACTGGAATGAAATGAGCTACCTTTGTCAAACGATCGACTACAACCCAAATCGAGTCATAGCCTGAACGAGTTCTGGGCAATCCTGTAATAAAATCCATGTCTAGCTTATCCCACTTCCATTCGGGTATCGGCAATGGCTGTAGCAATCCCGCTGGCTTCTGATGCTCGGCCTTTACTCTCTCACATACATCACAAACTGCTACATACTCCGCAATATCCTTCTTCATTCCGGTCCACCTGAAAGTATCCTTCAAATCCAAATACATCTTGGTATTTCTTGGGTGAATTGAATATGGTGAATCATGGGCCTCTTGCAGAATTAACTTCCTGATCTCCGGGTCATTAGGCACATAAACACAGTCTTCAAACCATAAGGTATCGTGCTCATCCTCACGAAAACCTTTAGCTTTCCCTTTGCTTATTTTCTCCTTAATAGAAGCGATCTCCTTGTCAGTCTTCTGGGCTTCTCTGATCTTATCCATCAAAGTAGACTGAATCTCCAATGTTGCTACATAGCCTCTCGGGACTATCTCCAAACATAGCTCACGAAGATTCTCAGCTAACTCTCTTGGTAAATCTCCCGTCATTAAGGTGTTGACATGGCTTTTACGGCTCAACGCGTCAGCTACTACGTTAGCCTTTCTAGGGTGATAATGCAACCTCATATCATAATCCTTGATGAGCTCCAACCATCTCCTTTGACTGAGATTCAACTCCTTCTGTGTGAAAATATACTTCGAACTCTTGTGATCCGTGTACACCTCACAATGGTTTCCAATGAGAAAATGTCTCCAAGTCTTCAATGCATGCACTACGGCTGCTAACTCCAAATCATGCGTAGCATAATTCAACTCATGAGGCTTAAGCTGTCGTGAGGCATATGAAACAACTCTTCCTTCCTACATAAGCACTGCTCCAAGTCCTCGACGTGAAGCGTCACAATACACCTCATAATCCTTGGTCTGATCTGGCAAAATCAACACTGGTGATGTAACCAAGCATTTCTTCAACTCCTGGAAACTGGCTTCACATTCCTCGGTCCATATGAACTTGGTATCCTTCTTCAACAACTCCGTCATCGGTTTCGCAATCTTCGGGAAATTTTCAATGAATCTTCGGTAGTATCCTGCAAGTCCAAGAAAACTCCGGATCTCTCCAAAAGTTGTTGGCGCTTCCCAATTTGTCACAGTGTCAACCTTGGTGGGATCCACTGCTATACCTTCTCCGGATATAACGTGTCCGAGAAATCCAACTTCCTTCAACCAAAACTCACATTTGCTAAACTTGGCATATAATCGATGTTCTCTGAGCTTACCAAGTACCAAACGCAAATGATCCTTATGCCCCTTTTCATTCTTCGAGTAAACTAGGATATCATCAAAGAACACTACGACGAACTTATCCAAAAACTCCATAAACACTTTGTTCATCATGTTCATAAAATATGCGGGTGCGTTAGTCAGACCGAATGACATAACAGTATACTCGTACAGCCCATACCTGGTGATAAAAGTCGTCTTAGGTATATCCTGTTCTCGAATACTCAACTGATGGTATCCTGATCGCAGATCGATCTTGGAAAATACCTTAGCTCCTTGCAATCGATCAAACAGATCATTGATCATCGGTAGTGGGTACTTGTTCTTGATGGTTACTTCATTCAATCCTCGATAATCAACAACCATCCTTAACGATCCATCCTTCTTCTCCACTAGAAGTATTGGCGATCCCCAAGGTGAAGAACTTGGGCGGATATATCCTTTATCCAGTAACTCCTTAATCTTCTTCTTAATCTCCACCAAATCCTTTGCGGGCATCCTATATGGTCTCTTAGATATTGGCCCTGTGCCTGGCAAAAGCTCAATCAAAAACTCAATATCTCTATCTGGTGGCATGCCTGGCAACTCCTCTGGAAATACATTAGGGAAATCCTTTACTATTGGTACTTCCTCTTGCACAACTCCTGTTAAGCAATTTACTTGAGTCCTTTTCGGCACATGCCGGGATACATACTTGATCCTTCTCCCTTCTGGGGTGGTAAGCAAAATTGACTTACTGGCACATTCAATGTTCCCTTCATACTTCGATAACCAATCCATGCCTAATATCACATCCAATCCTTGAGATTCCAATACTATTAGGTCTGAGGGAAATACGTAGTTACCAATCCTCAATGGTAACCGATCACACCATAGACTAGCCATATACTCTGCTCCAGGCGAGGTTACTAACATGGGTGACCTGAGGGCTTGGGTTAGCAGTTTCTACTTATCGACAAATCCCCTTGATATGTATGAATGTGATGCACCAGTATCAAAAAGAACGAGTGCAGTAAATGACTTAACCAAAAACTTACCTATTACTGCATCGGGCTGGGCTTCAACCTCCTCCACGTTAACGTGGTTCACCTGTCCCCTGTTGAAAGGGTTCAGCTTCTTCCCAGAGCTTCCATTGCCATTTCCATTCTGGGCTTCAGGACATTCATTTGCATAATGTCCGGTCTTATGGCACTTAAAGCAAGTGACTTGGCTCAGGTCTCTCTTGGCTGGGGTTGATGGGTTGGTATGGTTCTGGCCGTTGCTTCCTCCATTCCCATTACCATTCTTGGTGCCATTATGATTGTGCGAGCTACCTCCTCCATGGGTATGCTGAAAATGTCCTCCTGGTCTAGGGGTAAAACGTGGCTTCTGCTGAGCTCTAGAATTGTACTTCCCTTGTCCATACTTCCTCTTGCAGTTCTCAATTTGCTGCTGCTTCCCTTCAATCATGAGAGCACGGTCTACCAACTCCTGGTAGTTGTTGAAGGTTGCTACCATCAACTGCATGCTCAACTCATCATTCAGTCCTTCCAGAAACTTCTCCTGCTTAGCTGCATCCGTAGCAACGTCATCTAGGGCATAACGTGCTAGCTTACTAAAGTCCTCCACATACTGGCCAACTGTCCGTCCTCCTTGGTGCAAGTTGCGAAACTCTCGCTTCTTCATGGCCATAGCTCCTGCTGAAACATGGGCAGTACGGAAAGCCTGCTGGAATTGGTCCCATGTGACAGTATCGATAGGGAAAGTGGCTGTGAAATTCTCCCACCATGATGATGTGGGTCCTTCAAGCTGATGTGCGGCAAACTTCACCTTTTCCGCATCTGTGCATCCTACCGTGGTCAACTCCCTTGCTGTCTTGCGGAGCCAATCATCTGCTACTATCAGCTCGGTGCTACTGGAAAACACCAGCAGATTCAGCCTAAGAAAACGGGCTAAGTGATCAACAGGTGGTGGTGGTGGCGGTGGGTTATTGTTGTTGTTCCCTTGATTCTGATTCTGGACTAGCAACTGCATCAATGTATTTTGCTGCTGGATCAACTAAGTGAGCTCCGGTGGGAAGGTAAATCCGGGGTCACGTCTCGGAGGCATCTGAGGGTTTAGAAAAGATGAGATTTAAGAATAGAGAGGGGTCTAAAGAGAAAACACTACCCATATGCACATGAGGCAAAAGCAAACAATTCACTTCATTCAATCAAACAAGGGCATACAATCGATCTAACTATCGCAAAGTGCTCGGACTGCTATATTTACATGGTGGACTACTACTACTGATGGGGTGGTCTACTAGAAATATTCTTCGGTTGCAGACTCCATGATATCTGCTCCAGCTTCATCAACATAGTCATCATCGCTATCGTCTGGATCCGAGTCAGTGTCGTCGATGATGATGTAGTCTTCCGGGCGAATCTCCTTGGGTTCTTCGTCTTCTTCTACTGGTGTAGGGTCTCCCATAAATATTCCAATCTTCTTGATCAGATCGTCATTCTTCCCCACTAATACTTTGATTTCTTCACGTGTAGCCTTGAGTTCTTCCTCCAGTTCCTTGATTCTTGTCCTTGCCTTCTTCAGATCTATCATGTTGGCGCACATCTGGTTCTCCTGACGTCGAATGTGCTGGTTTAACTCCTGGATGAAAGATGCAATTTGATCTATCCTTCCTGGTGCTGATCATCTCCCAGTGCTCATCTCGGCGGCCACAAATCTGGTAGATAGTATCCTTGAGGTCATTGCGGTAAACTTCTCCAATGCGTCCCATGGCGATGTGAGCTGCCATGCTCTTTCCTGGACTCCAGGTTGGTGCATCAAAAGAAAACTCTATGGGTTCAGTGATTGGCATGAACGTCCTTCCTGGAACTTGAACTTGAATCATCCAGCGCTCTTCTTCCGGTAAGGTGGCATTGTAGGTTCCGGTGAAGCTTGGTACTCCTATGTTTAGATATCTAGTGACTTCCTTCAAGTGACGTCCAAAGGGTGTATCTTCATCCGGCTGGGTGAACTTGTTCCTTGCATCCGCCATCCTAAAAGAGTAGAAAAGATGAGGAGTCAGAATGAGAAAAGAGTAGTGATCTAGGGCTTTAGCTTAGTGGTCGTGTCCTACAGTCAGCGTGTGCTCTGATACCATCTTGTAGCGACCAGACCTCAGACGGTCCAATCTCTGTGCTCCGGTGTCATCCCTGGATCAGTAATATTGACACCACACGGTACTTGAAGGATTTATAATAGAGTAGCAATCACGCACTTATTACATCGAGTCTCAAAACGAGAACTTATTACAATAACTATGGCTTAAGGCCATCAAATAACGATAACAGCGGAAGGCTTGGAAGATAAGTGAGTCCATCAACTACAACGGCATCACTGAGTATAGAACCACGACCTAAAAGCACCTTACTCGTCGTCTGAAAAGTCTGCAACATGAACGTTGCAGCCCGAAAACGGGTCAGCACATGGAATATGCCCGCAAGGTAACACATAGAGAGCAATGAAAGAATAAGGCTATTCTATATGCATATTTGGCTGGTGGAAAGCTCTACGGTTACAGTTTTTGCGTAAAGCCAATTTTTCCCTACTGCAAAGGAATAAATTTTATTTAACTATCATGGTAGTTGTTAAACATTGAGAATGGTTGACAGCATTCTCAATCCCAATTAAGCATCATCATTAAACCCAACAAAATTAATTAGAGTAACATGATGAGATTCACATGATAATCCAAGAACTAGATACTCAAGATGTCCATAACTGGGGACACGGCTAACCATGATTAGTTTATACACTCTGCAGAGGTTTGCGCACTTTTCCCCACAAGACTCGATCTCCTCCGTTGGGATTCTCGCACTACATGGTGTTTGAGAAACGGATGACCGAGACATAGTCTTTCAGAAGCGCTAGCACCTTACGAACGGGTAGACCGTACCAACCTACATCCCCTACATCTGCTAGTCTACCACTGTAAGAGTTCGCAGAACTTAGTCAACTATGCTAGAGCCCATAGTAGCTTGTGGCTGCACATGGAAGTTTCTAGTATGAATGATCTCATGATCCCTTTGAGCCTGGGTGGCGGTCCATAAAGAAAAACAACATGCAATCGCTGGAATACCCAGGTGCCTCAATCCACCCAGATGTGTGTTTAAGTTGCCACCTTAGATAAACCATTAATTTAACAATCTCACATCTGTCATGGATACACTCACCCAATCCACGTCTACTAGCATAGCATGGCATAAATAAGCAAATGTAGAAGTAACTCCCAAAGGTTTGATAAATAACAGGTAATAGGTACTACCTCAACTACTTCCCAAAACCCATAATTTAATTAGATACTAAGAATGCAATGTGTGAGGGTTGATCTAATGCAATAAAACTGGGTAGTAGGAGGTATGATCAAAGTGTTACTTGCCTTGCTGATGATCCGTGAAACCTAGCGATTCGAAGTAGCAAGCGGCGCATTCCGGATACTCTATCGCAAACAAACAAGCATATAATAAGTACTCATCTAATGCACAGGTAAAACTTGAATAAGAGAATCTAACCAGAAAGTTCAACTTAAGAACTCTGGTTGGCAAAAAGAAACAAATCGAACGAAGCAAACGAAAGACAAACGGCAAAAAAAACAAGCTCTGTTTACTAATCTGAATCTAGGACAAATTTTACTAAGGTAAAAACTTGTTTGAGTTGGTTAAACGGAAAGAGGGTTTCGAGACGAAACTCGAGGCGCTTGAATCGCCTGATTCTGATAAACGAGCGAAAAGTTAAACTAAAACGAACATCGGATCAGGAATTGCGATCAGAAAAATCGTGGATTTAATCCGAGAAAAAGAAAAACGACGAACAGGTTAACGAACAAACGTTCGTTAAATGGAACTAAACGATGAACGCGTTCGTTAAAACGAACGAACGAGCGAACGCTCGCTAAATAACTAAACCGGAGAAAAACCATTCTAATAAAAAACGAAAACTAGGGTTTTCAAAAAAAAACCGAAGTGGTTTTTCTCAGAAAACCGGGCGGCGGCGGCTACCTCGGCTCGGGCTCCGGCGGGGCTCCGGGCGGCGGCGGGTGGTGCGGGGTGGTGGCTCCTGGCGGCGGCGGGTGGTGCGGGGCGGTGGCTCCTGGCGGGGTTATAAAGGGGGGGCGGCCAACTTGGGGAAGGGGGCGGCCTCGGGAGGCGAGTCCTCCCCGGACACGGCGGCGGCGGCGATCGGGACTCCGGTCCCGATCCGGCTCGCGGGAGGCGGCGGCTGCTGGGCCGGCTCGGCGGGGCCTTCGGCCCAGTCGGGCGCGTGGTTTTTTTTAAACAATATCGCTGCAACTAAAGAAATTCTAGAAAAATAAATAAAAATCTAAAAGTGCCAAAACAAATTTTCACCGTCTAAATAAAACATTTAGAACAGGATGAACATTTTCTTTGCCCTAAATGCAATTTTTGAAAACATGCATTTTTTCCTAAATTCAAATAAAATAGCAAATAAACCCAAAATAAAATCTTATTTGATTTTTTTATTAAATCCTCAATATTTCTTTATTTTGGGAAAGTCATTTTATTCCCTCTCTCATAATTTTATAATAGAAATAATTGAAGATAAAATAAGTAAAATCAAATGATCCTATTTTCAAAATTTGAGAAAACTCAAATATGAAAATAACGAAATCCCCAACTCTCTCCGAGGGTCCTTGAGTTGCGTGAAATTTCTAGGATCAACCAAAATGCAAATAAATATGATATGCAATGATGATCTACTGTATAACATTCCAAATTGAAAATTTGGGATGTTACATTCACTTGATGTATGTTTTGGTGATCAACTTGCGGGTTCCGCCCATGAACCTATGCATAGGGGTTGGCACACGTTTTCGTCGTGATTCTCCGGTAGAAACTTTGGGGCACTCTTTGAGGTCCTATATGTTGGTTGAATAGATGAATTTGAGATTGTGTGATGCATATCGTATAATCATACCCACGGATACTTGAGGTGACATTGGAGTATCTAGGTGACATTAGGGTTTTGGTTGATTTGTGTCTTAAGGTGTTATTCTAGTATGAACTCTAGGGCTGTTTGTGACACTTATAGGAATAGCGGATTGATTGGAAAGAATAACTTTGAGGTGGTTTCGTACCCTACCATAATCTCTTCGTTTGTTCTCCGCTATTAGTGACTTTGGAGTGACTCTTTGTTGCATGTTGAGGGATAGTTATGTGATCCAATTATGTTATTATTGTTGAGTGAACTTGCACTAGTGAAAGTATGAACCCTAGGCCTTGTTTCCTAGCATTGCAATACCGTTTACGCTCACTTTTACCATTAGTTACCTTGCTGTTTTTATATTTTCATATTACAAATACCTTTATCTACTATCCATATTGCACTTGTATCACCATCTCTTCGCCGAACTAGTGCACCTATACAATTTACCATTGTATTGGGTGTGTTGGGGACACAGGAGACTCTTTGTTATTTGGTTGCAGGGTTGCTTGAGAGAGACCATCTTCATCCTATGCCTCCTACGGATTGATAAACCTTAGGTCATCCACTTGAGGGAAATTTGCTATTGTCCTACAAACCTCTGCACTTGGAGGCCCAACAACGTCTACAAGAAGAAGGTTGTGTAGTAGACATCAAGGTCTAATAGGGAAATAAAAGGAAACACAGTACAAACTCAATATAAACCCGATCTATTGGTTGAAAAAGGAAAGAAAGTGGGGACTGGGGGACTGGTCAACAGAGTAAGTCCAGCACTAGATTTGCTAGCCTCACATAGTATAAGGTGGCTATACCGAACAAAAATGGGACCAACCCAGATGTCATGGAGCCTTGGTATTGATCATGTTTTGCTCGTGGAAGAGGCTTAGTCAATGGGTCTGCAACATTCAGATCCGTATGTATCTTGCAAATCTCTATGTCTCCCACCTGGACTTGATCCCGGATGGAGTTGAAGCATCTCTTGATGTGCTTGGTTCTCTTGTGAAATCTGGATTCCTTTGCCAAGGCAATTGCACCAGTATTGTCACAAAAGATTTTCATTGGACCCGATGCGCTAGGTATGACACCTAGATCGGATATGAACTCCTTCATCCAGACTCCCTGCATTCGCTGCTTCCGAAGCGGCAATGTACTCCGCTTCACATGTAGATCCCGCCACGACGCTCTGTTTAGATCTGCTCCAACTGACAGCTCCACCGTTTAATATAAACACGTATCCGGTTTGCGATTTAGAATCGTCCGGATCAGTGTCAAAGCTTGCATCCACGTAACCATTTACGATGAGCTCTTTGTCACCTCCATAAACGAGAAACATATCCTTGGTCCTTTTCAGGTACTTCAGGATGTTCTTGACTGCTGTCCAGTGATCCACTCCTGGATTACTTTGGTACCTCCCTACTAGGCTAATAGCAAGGCACACATCAGGTCTGGTACACAGCATTTCATACGTGATAGAGCCTATGGCTGAAGCATAGGGAACACTTTTCATTTTCTCTCTATCTTCTGCAGTGGTCGGGCATTGAGTCTGACTCAACTTCACACCTTGTAATACAGGTAAGAACCCTTTCTTAGCTTGATCCATTTTGAACCTCTTCAAAACTTTATCAAGGTATGTGCTTTGTGAAAGTCCAATTAAGCGTCTTGATCTATCTCTATAGATCTTGATGCCCAATATATAAGCAGCTTCACCGAGGTCTTTCATTGAAAAACTCTTATTCAAGTATCCTTTTATGCTATCCAGAAATTCTATATCATTTCCAATCAACAATATGTCATCCACATATAATATTAGAAATGCTACAGAGCTCCCACTCACTTTCTTGTAAATACAGGCTTCTCCAAAAGTCCGTATAAAACCATATGATTTGATCACACTATAAAAACATTTATTCCAACTCCGAGAGGCTTGCACCAGTCCATAAATGGATCGCTGGAGCTTGCACACTTTGTTAGCACCCTTTGGATCGATAAAACCATCAGGTTGCATCATATACAACTCTTCTTCCTGAAATCCATTCAGGAATGCAGTCTTTACATCCATTTGCCAAATTTCATAATCATAAAATGCGGCAATAGCTAACATGATTCAGACGGACTTAAGCATCACTACGGGTGAGAAGGTCTTATCGTAGTCAACTCCTTAAACTTGTTGAAAACCTTTTGCAACAAGTCGAGCTTTGTAGACAGTAACATTACCGTCAGCGTGTGTCTTCTTCTTGAAGATCCATTTGTTCTCAATGGCTTGGCGATCATCGGGCAAGTCAACCAAAGTCCACACTTTGTTCTCATACATGGATCCCATCTCAGATTTCATGGCCTCAAGCCATTTTGCAGAATCTGGGCTCATCATCGCTTCCTCATAGTTCGTAGGTTCGTCATGGTCAAGTAACACGACCTCCAGAACTAGATTACTGTACCACTCGGGTGTGGATCTTGCTCTAGTTGACCTGCGAGGTTCGGTAGTAACTTGATCAGAAGTTTCATGATCATCATCATTAGCTTCCTCACTAATTGGTGTAGATGTCACAGAAGCCTGTTTCTGTGATGAACTATTTTCCAATAAGGGAGCAGGTACAGTTACCTCATCAAGTTCTACTTTCCTCCCACTCACTTCTTTCGAGAGAAACTCCTTCTCTAGAAAGGATAAATTCTTAGCAGCGAATATTTTGCCTTCAGATCTATTATAGAAGGTGTACCCAATAGTTTCCTTTGGGTATCCTATGAGGACACATTTCTCCGATTTGGGTTCGAGCTTATCAGGTTGAAGCTTTTTCACATAAGCATCGCAGCCCCAAACTTTAAGAAACGACAACTTTGGTTTCTTGCCAAACCATAGTTCATAAGGCGTCGTCTCAACGGATTTTGATGGCGCCCTATTTAACGTGAATGCAGCCGTCTCTAAAGCATAACCCCAAAATGATAGCGGTAAATCAGTAAGAGACATCATAGATCGCACCATATCTAGTAAAGTACGATTACGACATTCGGACACACCATTACGCTATGGTGTTCCGGGTGGTGTGAGTTGCGAAACTATTCCGCATTGTTTCAAATGTAGACCAAACTCGTAACTCAAATATTCTCCTCCACGATCATATCGTAGAAACTTTATTTTATTGTTACGATGATTTTCAACTTCACTCTGAAATTCTTTGAACTTTTCAAATGTTTCAGACTTATGCTTCATTAAGTAGATATACCCATATCTGCGTAAATCATGTGTGAAGGTGAGAAAATAACGATATCCGCCACGAGCCTCAACATTCATCGGATCACATACATCTGTATGTATGATTTCCAACAAATTTGTTGCTCTCTCCATAGTACCGGAGAATGGCGTTTTAGTCATCTTGCCCATGAGGCACGGTTCGCAAGTACCAAGTGATTCATAATCAAGTGGTTCCAAAAGTCCATCAGTATGGAGTTTCTTCATGCGCTTTATACCGATATGACCTAAACGGCAGTGCCACAAATAAGTTGCACTATCATTATCAACTCTGCATCTTTTTGCTTCAACATTATGAATATGTGTATCACTACTATCGAGATTCATCAAAAATAGACCACTCTTCAAGGCTGCATGACCATAAAAGATATTACTCATATAAATAGAACAACCATTATTCTCCGATTTAAATGAATAACCATCTCGCATCAAACAAGATCCAGATATAATGTTCATGCTTAACGCTGGCACCAAATAACAATTATTTAGGTCTAAAACTAATCCCGAAGGTAGATGTAGAGGTAGCGTGCCGACGGCGATCACATCGACTTTGGAACCATTTCCCACGCGCATCATCACCTCGTCCTTAGCTAGTCTTCGCTTAATCTGTAGTCCCTATTTCGAGTTGCAAATATTAGCAACAGAACCAGTATCAAATACCTAGGTGCTACTGCGAGCTCTGGTAAGGTACACATCAATAACATGTATATCACATATACCATTGTTCACCTTGCCATCCTTCTTATCCGCCAAATACTTGGGGCAGTTCCGCTTCAAGTGACCAGTCGGTTTGCAGTAGAAGCACTCAGTCTCAGGCTTAGGTCCAGACTTGGGTTTCTTCTCCTGAGCAACAACTTGTTTGCCGTTCTTCTTGAAGTTCCCCTTCTTCTTCCCTTTGCCCTTTTTCTTGAAACTGGTGGTCTTATTGACCATCAACACTTGATGCTCCTTCTTGATTTCTACCTCCGCAGCCTTCAGCATCGCGAAGAGCTCGGGAATTGTCTTATTCATCCCTTGCATATTATAGTTCATCACGAAGCTTTTGTAGCTTGGTGGTAGTGATTGAAGAACTCTGTCAATGACACTATCAACAGGAAGATTAACTCCCAGTTGAGTCAAGTGATTATGATACCCAGACATTTTGAGTATATGCTCACTGACAGAACTATTCTCCTCCATCTTGCAGCTATAGAACTTATTGGAGACTTCATATCTCTCAATCCGGGCATTTGCTTGAAATATTAACTTCAACTTCTGGAACATCTCATATGCTCCATGACATTCAAAATGTCGTTGAAGTCCTGGTTCTAAGCCGTAAAGCATGGAACACCAAACTATCGAGTAGTCATCAGCTTTGCTCTGCCAGGCATTCATAATATCTGGTGTTGCTCCTGCAATAGGTTTGGCACTTAGCAGTGCTTCCAGGACGTAATTCTTTTGTGCAACAATGAGGATAATCCTCAAGTTACGGACCCAGTCCGTGTAATTGCTACCATCATCTTTCAACTTTGCTTTCTCAAGGAACGCATTAAAATTCAACGGAACAACAGCACGGGCCATCTATCCACAACAACATAGATAAGCAAAATACTATCAGGTACTAAGTTCATGATAAATTTAAGTTCAATTAATCATATTACTTAAGAACTCCTACTTAGATAGACATCCCTCTAATCATCTAAGTGATCACGTGATCCATATCAACTAAACCATAACCGATCATCACGTGAAATGGAGTAGTTTTCAATGGTGAACATCACTATGTTGATCATATCTACTATATGATTCACGCTCAACCTTTCAGTCTTTGTGTTCCGAGGCCATATCTGCATATGCTACGCTCCTCAAGTTTAACCCGAGTATTCTGCGTGTGCAAAACTGGCTTGCACCCGTTGTAGATGGACGTAGAGCTTATCACACCCGATCATCACGTGGTGTCTCGGCACGACGAACTTTGGCAATGGTGCATACTCAGGGAGAACACTTTTATCTTGAAATTTAGTGAGAGATCATCTTATAATGCTACCGTCAAACAAAGCAGAATAAGATGCATAAAGGATAAACATCACATGCAATCAATATAAGTGATATGATATGGCCATCATCATCTTGTGTTTGTGATCTCCATCTTTGAAGCACTGTCATGATCACCATCGTCACCGGCGCGACACCTTGATCTCCATCGTAGCATCGTTGTCGTCTCACCAACTATTGCTTCTACAACTATCGCTATCGCTTAGTGATAAAGTAAAGCAATTACATGGCGATTGCCAGTTGCCGATAACTCCGTTACAAAACATGATCTGAAGGAAATATGCCCTAGAGGAAATAATAAAGTTTTTATTTATTTCCTTATATCATGATAAATGTTTATTATTCATGCTAGAATTGTATTAATCGGAAACATAATACATGTGTGAATACATAGACAAACAGAGTGTCACTAGTATGCCTCTACTTGACTAGCACGTTGATCAAAGATGGTTAAGTTTCCTAGCCATTGACATGGGTTGTCATTTGATTAACGGGATCACATCATTAGGAGAATGATGTGATTGACATGACCCATTCCATTAGCTTAGCACACGATCATTTAGTATGTTGCTATTGCTTTCTTCATGACTTATACATGTTCCTATGACTATGAGATTATGCAACTCCCGTTTACCGCGGGAACACTTTGTGTGCTACCAAACGTAACAACGTAACTGGGTGATTATAAAGGTGCTCTACAGGTGCCTCCGAAGGTACTTGTGGGTTGGCATATTTCGAGATTAGGATTTGTCACTCCGATTGTCGGAGAGGTATCTCTGGGTCCTCTCGGTAATGCACATCACTTAAGCCTTGCAAGCATTGCAACTAATGAGTTAGTTGTGGGATGATGTATTACGGAATGAGTAAAGAGACTTTCCAGTAACGAGATTGAACTAGGTATTGAGGACGATCGAATCTCGGGCAAGTAACATACCGATGACAAAGGGAACAACGTATGTTGTTATGCGGTCTGACCGATAAAGATCTTCATAGAATATGTAGGAGCCAATATGAGCATCCAGGTTCTGCTATTGGTTATTGACCGGAGACGTGTCTCGGTCATGTCTACATAGTTCTCGAACCCGTAGGGTCCGCACGCTTAACGTTATGATGACAGTTATATTATGAGTTTATATGTTTTGATGTACCGAAGGTTGTTCGGAGTCCTAGATGTGATCACGGACATGACGAGGAGTCTCAAAATGGTCGAGACATGAAGATTGATATATTGGAAGCCTATGTTTGGATATCGGAAGTGTTCAGGGTAAAATCGGGATTTTACCGGAGTACCGGGAGGTTACCGGACCCCCCCCCCCACGGGGAATCAAATGGGCCTTAGTGGGCCTAGGTGGAAGAGAGGAGAGGAGGCAAGGGCTGGCCGCGTGCCCCTCCACCCCTAGTCCGAGTAGGACAAGGAGAGGGGGCGGCGCCCCCCCTTCCTTCCTTCTCCTCCACTCCTTCCCCCTCAAGTCCTAATCCAACTAGGAAAGGGGGGAGTCCTACTCCCAGTGGGAGTAGGACTCCTCCTGGCGCGCCCTCTCCCTTGGCCGGCCACACCCCCCTTGCTCCTTTATATACGGGGGTAGGGGGGCACCCTAGAGACACAACAATTGATCAAGTTGATCTTTTAGCCGTGTGTGGTGCCCCCCTCCACCATAGTCCACCTCGATAATACTGTAATGGTGCTTAGGCGAAGCCCTGCGTCGGTAGAACATCAACATCATCACCACGCTGTTGTGCTGACGAAACTCTCCCTCAACACTCGGCTGGATCGGAGTTCGAGGGACGTCATCGGGCTGAACGTGTGGTGAACTCGGAGGTGCCGTACGTTCGGTACTTGATCGGTCGGATCGTGAAGACGTACGACTACATCAACTGCGTTGTGCTAACGCTTCCGCTTTTGGTCTACGAGGGTACGTGGACAACACTCTCCCCTCTCGTTGCTAGGAATTTAGAATCAAATAAAAAACCCTATATTACGCTCAAGGAAAGTAGATATAGATAGGAGCTTATGCCCTCAAAAAAATACACTAGTTTCTTAAATTAAAAATAAAAAAGATTTTTTTCTTACGTCGTGAAATATTTGTTTTTCAAGATAAACAATGTCCATTAGGCACCTAATCTTTATGTCATATGCATCACCATGATCTTGCGTGTGCGTAGGAAAATTTTGAAACTACTACGTTCCCCAACAGTGGCATCCGAGCCTGGTTTTATGCGTTGATGTTATATGCACAAGTAGAACACAAGTGAGTTGTGGGCAATATAAGTCATACTGCTTACCAGCATGTCATACTTTGGTTCGGCGGTATTGTTGGATGAAGCGGCCTGGACCGACATTACGCGTGCGCTTACGCGAGACTGGTTCTACCGACGTGCTTTGCACATAGGTGGCTGGCGGGTGTCAATTTCTCCAACTTTAGTTGAACCGAGTGTGGCTACGCCCAGTCCTTGCGAAGGTTAAAACAGCACCAACTTGACAAACTATCGTTGTGGTTTTGATGCGTAGGTAAGAACGGTTCTTGCTAAGCCCGTAGCAGCCACGTAAAACTTGCAACAACAAAGTAGAGGACGTCTAACTTGTTTTTGCAGGGCATGTTATGATGTGATATGGTCAAGACATGATGCTAAATTTTATTGTATGAGATGATCATGTTTTGTAACCGAGTTATCGGCAACTGGTAGGAGCCATATGGTTGTCGCTTTATTGTATGCAATGTAATCGCCCTGTAATGATTTACTTTATCACTAAGCGGTAGCGATAGTCGTGGAAGCATAAGATTGGCGAGACGACAACGATGCTACGATGGAGATCAGGGTGTCGCGCCGGTGACGATGGTGATCATGACGGTGCTTCGGAGATGGAGATCACAAGCACAAGATGATGATGGCCATATCATATCACTTATATTGATTGCATGTGATGTTTATATTTTATGCATCTTATCTTGCTTTGATTGACGGTAGCATTATAAGATGATCTCTCACTAAATTTCAAGATAAAAGTGTTCTCCCTGAGTATGCACCATTGCCAAAGTTCGTTGTGCCCAGACACCACGTGATGATCGGGTGTGATAAGCTCTACATCCATCTACAATGGGTGCAAGCCAGTATTGCACACGCAGAATACTCAGGTTAAACTTGACGAGCCTAGCATATGCAGATATGGCCTCGGAACACTGAGACCGAAAGGTCGAGCGTGAATCATATAGTAGATATGATCAACATAGTGATGTTCACCATTGAAAGCTACTCCATTTCACGTGATGATCGGTTATGGTTTAGTTGATTTGGATCACGTGATCACTTAGAGGATTAGAGGGATGTCTTTCTAAGTGGGAGTTCTTAAGTAATATGATTAATTGAACTTAAATTTATCATGAACTTAGTACCTGATAGTATCTTGCTTGTCTATGTTTGATTGTAGATAGATGGACCGTGCTGTTGTTCCATTGAATTTTAATGCGTTCCTTGAGAAAGCAAAGTTGAAAGATGATGGTAGCAATTACACGGACTGGGTCCGTAACTTGAGGATTATCCTCATTGCTGCACAGAAAAATTACGTCCTGGAAGCACCGCTAAGTGCCAGGCCTGCTGCTGAAGCAACTGACGACGCTAAGAACGTCTGGCAGAGCAAAGCTGATGACTACTCGATAGTTCAGTGTGCCATGTTTTACGGCTTAGAACCAGGACTTCAACGACATTTTGAACGTCATGGAGCATATGAGATGTTCCAGAAGTTGAAGTTAATATTTCAAGCAAATTCCCGGATTGAGAGATATGAAGTCTCCAATAAGTTCTACAGCTGCAAGATGGAGGAGAATAGTTCTGTCAGTGAACATATACTCAGAATGTCTGGGTACCATAATCACTTGACTCAGCTGGGAGTTAATCTTCCGGTTGATAGTGTCATTGACAGAGTTATTCAATCACTGCCACCAAGCTACAAGAGTTTCATGATGAACTATACACTACAAAAAAGACACATCCGTGACATTTTGGGCCGAACGAATTTTTTTTCTGTCATACATATGACACTTCTATGATGATAATTGTGACAAAACCCGGTATCATCATAGATGTGGTGGGCTCCTACTTCTATGACAAAAAATCATGACAGAAAATGGGCTTTTCGTCCTGGGCAGGCCGGAGACGCAGCTGCATGACATTCTTTGGGCCGTCCATGACGGAAAAAACATGGTAGAAGCGAGGGGGAGGAAAATTTCGGGGAGTTCCCGGTTATGGTGGGAGGTCGAGGGCCGAGTGATGCACGCTTCTCTCGTACACGTACGCGCGTGTGTGTGAGGCATTGGCTCTAACTGAACCAGAGCGATTGCGCTGCAGGCTACACGTTACTGAACCCGAGCGATCGATTGATGGCTGTCAACTGAACCCGATCAAGCGATTCCTTCACTACTGCTGCTAACTGAAGCCGATCGATGGGATGAACAGTGAGCGTTGCGGGGGGGTTGGATGAACAGTGAGCGGTGGCGTTGCCTCTGGATGAACAGGACCCCATGGTGTGGTGGAGGGCTGGATGAATAGTAGACGGTGGAGGGGTGCCCGTGGAGGGGTGGATGAACAGGACCCCGTGGTGTGGAGGGCTGGATGAACAGTAGATGGTGGAGGGGTGGTTGAACAGGACCCCGTGGTGTGGAGGGCTGGATGAACAGTAGACGGTGGAGGGGTGCCCGTGGAGGGGTGGTTGAATAGGACCCCGTGGTGTGGAGGGATAGATGAACAGTAGACGGTGGAGGGGTGGTTGAACAGTAGCCGGTGGAGTAGCGCGCAGTGGAGGCTGGATGAACAGGAGCCCGTGGAGGCTGGATGAACAGGAGCCCATGGAGGCTGGAGGAGGTCGACGGTGGAGATGAACAGTATCCCGTGGAGTCCCATTTTGCGGTATGCCACACCCCTCCCAATGAACAGGACCCCCGTTTCGACCGTAGCACTCCAACACAAGTCCGTTTTCTCCGTTTTGCGGTACTCCACACCCCTCCCGATCAACAGGACCCCCGTTTCGACCGTAGGAGGTCCGTTTCCTTCGTTTTACGGTACGCCAGACCCCTCCAAATGAACAGGATCCCATTTCGAACGTGGCCGGTCGAACACAAGGCTGTTTCCTCTGTTCTGCGGTACGCCAGGCCTTGTTCCCATCACCTGTTCCGTCCAAGCCCTCCCGATGAACATGATGCATTCCGTTGCCTCCCCATGAACACGATGCATTCCGTTGCCTCCCCATGAACACGACGCATTCCGTTGCCTCCCCATGGACACGACGCATTCCGTTGCCTCCCCATGAACACGAGGACGACGCTGTTTCTCCATTCTGACCCAACCATGTACATGAGTCGTCGTCGTATGTATGCGCGAGTAGGCGTTCGAGACCCCGCCCATATGTACACATATGTGGCCGTATTTTCTTTCTTGCACCCTAGTCACTGTACGTACGTGTAAATGCTACGTGCGCGCCTCTACTATGACACGTGCGCGCCTCTACATCGACCAGTATGTACGTACACGTTCGCGATCAGAATGACAACGCTACGTACGCTTCGACCAGGTGGGTCCTGACTGTCAGGCTCTTCCTTGCCTGCGAAGATGTAGCTGGTCAGTCCCAGCAGTCAGGGGGCGAATCGTTTTGTTTTTTTTGCCCGGATGCACTTCCTTGCGTGCGAAGATGTAGCTGGTGGGTCCCAGCAGTCAGGGGGAATCGTTTTTTTCATGAAATACGGTGGCCCGTCCGGTGGGTCCCGCTGTCAGGTGGAGGAATAATTATTTTGCACGTAATAAGGAGGCACTTCCTTGCTGCGGCCGTGGACCCAGCTGTTAGCCTCTCCATGTAAAGTCCACGTCCGATGGAAGCCGTTCCTTGACCACGTTGACCATGCCGCGCCGAGAGCACCGGGGCGGTGGATGACGGCGAGGCCTAGGAAGGGGACGTCACGGAGCCGGGGAAGACGCAGCAGTGGATGCCCACGCGTAGAGGAGTACAAGGTTTCACTGGTTCGCTACGGTGTGAGGCTGCCGTCGCTGCAGAATAACAAGGGGTGTGGGTGAGTAGAGGGATGGCCTGGCCAGCGGTGGGAGTAGTAGGGGGCGGTGAGGTCTCCGCCGCATCGCAGCCGGCCATGGGAGGCAGGAGCACGAGGCACGACCGACGCTGGTTTGGGCGGCTGGAGCAAGAAGACCAGAGGTTGAAGAAGCACTACGGCCGTTGGATGGACATCGTACGGTCACTGGAACTAGAATCATGCATATTGACTAAGTTAACAAAGCCCTCCGTCCCCGTCAACTTAGTAGGCCCACAAGTCAGCCTCCCACCAAGGTGGGTCCCAGCTAGCAGGGGGTATTCATTTTTTCGAGCATAATAAGGAGGCACTTCCTTGCGTGCGAAGATATAGCTGGTGGGTCCGAGCTGTCAGTGGTGGTAACATTTTTTTCACGAAATACAGAGGCCCTTTCGGTGGGTCCCTGATGTCAGGTGGAGGAATACACGTGGCTTTTAAGTGGGGGTGGGGATGCTTTGTGATTTGTGAATGCCACGTGTCATCCATCAGGATGGGTCTCGCGTGAGACCTGGTCTCATAGAATTCTTTTCCTGCGATAGTATATAGTAAAGTTTGTGCTATATGAACGTACTTGCAAAATGCGTACGAATACACAAGGTTTCCAAACTTTCCCTTTTACATACTTAATTAAGGACGCTAAAAATTCCTGAACGTTCGGGATTTATCATTTGTGTCCCAAAACTAATGAGATCGCCTTACGAAACAAAAATTATACTCCTCCTAAAAGCCACGGCGCTCGCAGGAGCGCTTGCGGCGCGCCACGAGTGCCCTGGTGCGCGGCCGTTTCCCAGCGCGCTGACACAACGCCTCTTCCTCAGCCTCGCAACTCGCGAGGTGCTGATTGGCGGCTTGCCGGCGGGCGAGCGCGATCTCACCAGTGTGGTGATCCGGCGCTAACAGGTACTCCTCCTCGCTAGAAGCGTGTACCCGGTCCACGTACCGCCAAGCGTAGATGAGGCGCTTGGGCCCGACTGCACTCAGGGCATCGGCACGGGCGTCCTCCGCCACCCTCACGGCCCTCGCACGAGCCTTCTGCCAAAGAGCCAATTGCCTGACTCTCTCGGACGCGACATAGGCCTCCCAGGCAGCTTGTTCCGCGGTGCGCTTCTCTTCCTCGGCCTTCTTCTCCACCTCTATTTTGGCGCGCTCTGCTGGAGGCAAAGCCTCCCACAAGGCAACATCCATTTCTTTTCAAAGCTCCTCAAGGCTGGGGGGGCTCGGCGGTCGGCGCGGCGTTCTCCTCGTAGCAGGGAGCCGACGCGTCCTCCGGCGCGCGTGCTGGCGAGATTGGGAACGCTGACGCGTCCACCTCGACGCGTCGCGGCGAGGAGCAGAACACCGATGTGTCCTCCTCGACTAGTGGCGGAGAGGAACGGAACAGCGACGCGTCGCGTAGCGGCGAGGAGCGGAACACCGACGCATCCTCCTCGACTAGTGGCGACGAGGAACGGAATGGCGACGCGTGACTGTCCGCGCGGTGCAGCAAGGGGCTCCTAGGGCTTGGGAGGGGCGATGCCATGGTGGTCGACATGAGAGGGAGGGGGAGGAGATAGCGATGTCGTGGGAGGCGTTGTATTTATAGCGAGCAATGGCACACCTACGTAAGATATGGACCGAGCTGCACTGACTTAACTGTCGGTCCAGTTGCGTCACTGACATGTGGGCCAGACCCCTGTTGGGCCCATATGTCAGTGACCGAATGCACCTGCAGTTAAGTAACAGCTACGTGGGCATATTTGTTGGAGTAAATTACGGGGGAGCGAAGGGGTGGAAATATTGCTGGTCACAACGGATTGGACGAGCGTGGGGGGAGGAGAGTCATGCATGCAGATTTTTTCACACGGGGTGGAGTGGTGGGACCGCTGGAGGGAGAAGGAGAGTTTGGTAGGCATATTGTTTCACACATGGAGAGGAAAAAATTTGGAGATGAACGGGCTTCCTGTATGTATGGGGAACGGTGCATAATAAGTCATCTTGCATGTTGGGCTAGGTATAGTCTCAAGTCATTAAAAACAAACACGTCCCACACATGTTCATATTTCAAGGTGCACTAAATTATTGCATGCGATGATTAAGGCTAGCCATAATGGTGGTATCTTAGCTGGTATCATGCACACGGGAATAGCAAACATGCTGATGTGGCAAAGAATTAAAGAAGAGAGGGGGGTTAGAGTAACTAGAGTTCATGCATGCATTGGTAAACACATTTTTTTTGCGGAGAACGACAACACTAGTTGAGTACTTTTGCAGACTTCAAAAACTATTCCACAATGTGTCAACATTCACAATGTCAAATCAATATTTTTACACTCATTATAAAACATAGTTCTTATACTAGTACTAGTTGAGTACTCATTATAATCAGTACTCCCTCCGTCTAGGTGAGCAAGTCATCTTAGATTGTGCACTGTGACTAAGGATGAGGGGAAAACGAGAGATCTTAATGTTTATAATCAGTACTCCCTCCGTCTAGGTGAGCAAGTCATCTTAGATTGTGCACTGTGACCAAGGAGGAGGGGAAAACGAGAGATCTTAATGTTTATTTGCTAATTAATAACATTGCATGCAATGAACTAACCACTGCATGTCGTGTTGGGTAGTATCAAGTCATTAAAAGCATGCACACCCACATCTCCTATTGGTTGATATGTCAAGAAACAAGAAACGAGGTAGAAGTTAATGCATCGTGCCTAAGACTAGCCACAATGGATAGTAACATACACTAGTAACATACACATATCCCTAGACTATGTTACTACCTTCATAGTGGGTAGTAACTTAAGTGTGGTAACATGCAAAGATTCGTTTATTAGGTTATAGATTCATATTGCATTGGGACATGTGATGTTACAGTAACTAGCTAAGTTACTACAATTACCTCTCTCTTCATTAACTCATTGCCACATAAGCAAATCTGCTGAGTTGGACTCGATGTTACCGCTGAAGGTACTCCCACTGTGGCTAGTCAAAGTGTTTTGGGAGTATTGTAGATATTGATATTTTTAGTATAAATTTGGTCATGGTATTTCATTGATGCATGTCAAAGCATTGACAGGTCTGCTATGCGTGACCTGAAGATGAAAGCGTTGAGCATCTCGAAGTTGATCAACAATCTTCAATTGTCAAAGATTAGCCGTTCGGCCAATAAGGTGGCACACTTAATAGCTAAGTATATCTTTGACAATAGATTAGATGGTATTCTTGTAAATAACGTACCGCCCTATGTGGTGAATATTGTATCGAATGAGTGTACTGGTGTGGCTGGTTAATTAATATAAGGTGGTGTTCAAAAAAAGTATAAATTTGGTCAAACACTTTGCAAACGGTTGACAGGAGTAAAAAGGACCAGAGGGAGTATAATGCATGCAGAGTAGGCAAAAAAATTGCTTGTCTAAAAAAGGCAAAAAAAATGCTCATTTATAGCCGGTCAAAGTCTCAAAGGGCGCGACTGCGCGAGGGAGGCGAAGGTCGTGGGAGGCGCGACGTTTGACGGAATTAAGTGAAGTTACATCCACGCGCGGGCATGGCGTGCGAACAGGCAGAAGCTATACCGTCAGGCCTACGATATGGGTCTAGTAGACATGACATCTAGTGGGTCCCGCATAGTTCTCGAGAACTCTTTGGGGGCTTGCAGCCGTTTATCCACCGGGCAAGCCAGCAACCCCACGCCGTTCGCATGCCCTACTCGTCCCCGTCTTCTACCTTACAACAGTTCGCTCCCAGTCGTCCCGTCCTTTCACATTAGTTCGCTCCCAGTTTTTTTTTGCGGGGTACAATAGTTCAACTTCTCCTAACCCTCCTCCAAAATCCATGGCCTCCCAAATCTCCATGGTCGCCGCTGAGTACCAGGTTAGAGCCATCACCGGCGATCAGTTCATCGTCATCTACACACGTGGATCCGAGACGGTGAAAGCATGGCTTGCTCGCTTCCTACGCATGTTCAACAGTTCAACGGATGAGTGGGTCGCTTGGCTAGATGTTGAGTACACCATAGTCCTGGGATGAGAGAAGGATCTAAAGGACGAAGAGAGGAAGAAGCCTGCCCTGATCCAGGTTTACGTACATAATGTTTGCTTGGTCTACCACATATGCCATGCCGACGTTGAGTGCCAGGATTTTAAGAACTTCCTCAAGGACAAAAGAGTGAAATTCGTTACTGTAGGCTTTAAGAACGACAGTGACGTCCTGCGTCGGATAGGTCTCGTTGTAGGCCAGCCCTTCGATCTCCAGAAGGCAAGCCTGGTGTCCTCATCTTAACCTTCAATGCTGACCCTGGCAGCAGCCATGATTGATCCTTCGTACGCTAAACTGAAGAAACCTCATCACGAGTTTCATCATGCATGGGAGTCGAAGACATTAGATGAAGATCACATCTTGTACGCAGCAATGGATGCCTACCTTTGTTTAAATATCTACAAGGGTTGGATGAAGAAGCAGAGCCCAGTGTCCGGTTCAAGCAAAGAAGCATCGGCAAAGAGGAAGAGGAAGAGGGACGAGGACGAAGTTGAGGACGTGGACTCGGACTCCAAGTAGATGGCAGTGTTGTCGCTCATGCTGGTTCTACTACAGTGTCAAGCGGACTAGTTGCTTATTAGTTTATTTTCAAGGGTGTGTTGTGCTGAGGCCCCAGCAGAACTATGGGGCTGTTTGGATTGTGACTATCTTTGCCATATGTTGCCACATGATTTTTGCCACATTTGTCACACTTGCCTTACTTGAGTTGCTCAAATTGTTAGCCATACTTTGGCTTGCCTAAGGGAATCTTGCCACACTTTTTGTGTCCATGACATGTGGGGTTCACTGCTCATAAAAAATTCCTTGTCTCAAGTGTGGCTAGAACCAAACACCTACCTAACTTGGTCAAACTTGCCTAAGGTTAGGTGGCAATGTGTGGCTAGGAACCAAACAGCCCCTATGTTTATGTTCTTTCTCGTTATTTGAACTCTTTAGTACGTACAGTAGTACTAGTACTATGTCTTACTACTGTTCTTCTAGCAGTTGGTACTACTGCTCGTATCTTCGTGTTCCTACTGTACTTAATACGTTCGTACTATTAGTATAATTTGGGTCAGTCAATTTGTGAAAGAAGTTCGACGGATCGAAGAAAGTGTTGGAAATATGCCCTAGAGGCAATAATAAAATGGTTATTATATTTCCCTATTCATGATAATTGTCTATTATTCATGCTATAATTGTATTATCCAGAAATCGTAATACATGTGTGAATACATAGACCACAATGTGTCCCTAGTGAGCCTCTAGTTGACTAGCTCGTTGATCAACAGATAGTCATGGTTTCCTGGCTATGGACATGGGGATGTCATTGATAACGGGATCACATCATTAGGAGAATGATGTGATGGACAAGACCCAAATCTAAGCATAGCACAAAGATCGTGTAAGTTCGTTTTGTGAGAGCTTTTCTAATGTCAAGTATCATTTCCTTAGACCATGAGATTGTGCAACTCCCGGATACCGTAGGAGTGCTTTGGGTGTATCAAACGTCACAACGTAACTGGGTGGCTATAAAGGTGCACTACGGGTATCTCCAAAAGTGTCTGTTGGGTTGGCACGAATTGAGATTGGGATTTGTCACTCCGTATGACGGAGAGGTATCTCTGGGCCCACTCGGTAATGCATCATCATAATGAGCTCAATGTGACCAAGGGGTTGGTCACGGGATCATGCATTACGGTACGAGTAAAGTGACTTGCCGGTAACGAGATTGAACAAGGTATTGGGATACCGACGATCGAGTCTCGGTCAAGTAACGTACCGATTGACAAAGGGAATTGAATACGGGATTGATTAAGTCCTCGACATCGTGGTTCATCTGATGAGATCATCGAGGAGCATGTGGGAGCCAACATGGGTATCCAGATCCCGCTGTTGGTTATTGACCGGAGAGGCGTCTCGGTCATGTCTGCGTGTCTCCCGAACCCGTAGGGTCTACACACTTAAGGTTCGGTGACGCTAGGGTTGTAGAGATATTAGTATGCAGTAACCCGAATGTTGTTCGGAGTCCCGGATGAGATCCTGGATGTCACGAGGAGTTCCGGAATGGTCCGGAGGTAAAGATTTATATATAGGAAGTCCAGTTTCGGCCAGCGGGAAGGTTTCGGGGGTTACCGGTATTGTACCGGGACCACCGGAAGGGTCCCGGGGGTCCACCGGATGGGGCCACCTATCCCAGAGGGCCCCATGGGCTGAAGTGGCGTGGGAACCAGCCCTTGATGGGCTGGTGCGCCCCACCCAAGGGCCCAAGGCGCCTAGGGTTGGAAACCCTAGGGGCCGTTGCCCCCGAGGGGCATGCGCCCCCCTGGTTGGAAACCCTAAGGGGGCCGTTGCCCCCAGGGGCCACCCCCCTCTTTAGATGGGATCTCCAAGGGGGCATGCGCCCCCCTAGCCCCTATATATAGTGGAAGGAAGGGAGGGCAGCCGCACCTTGCTCTTGGCGCCTCCCTCTCCCTCCGTAACACCTCTCCTCCCCGCTTGTGCTTGGCGAAGCCCTGCCGGGATCCTGCTGCATCCACCACCACGCCGTCGTGCTGCTGGATCTTCATCAACCTCTCCTTCCCCCTTGCTGGATCAAGAAGGAGGAGATGTCTTCCCAACCGTACGTGTGTTGAACGCGGAGGTGCTGTCCGTTCGGCACTTGGTCATCGGTGATTGGGATCACGGCGAGTACGACTCCATCATCCCCGTTCACTTGAATGCTTCCGCTCGCGATCTACAAGGGTATGTAGATGCACTCCTATTCCCCTCGTTGCTATAATACTCCATAGATTGATCTTGGTGATGCGTAGAATTTTTTTAATTTCTGCTACGATCCCCAACAGTGGCATCATGAGCTAGGTCTATGCGTAGTTACTATGCACGAGTAGAACACAAAGTAGTTGTGGGCGTCGATATTGTCAATTTGCTTGCCGTTACTAGTCTTATCTTGATTCGGCGGCATCGTGGGATGAAGCGGCCCGGACCAACCTTACATGTACGCTTACGTGAGACCGGTTCCACCGACTGACATGCACTAGTTGCATAAGGTGGCTGGCGGGTGTCTGTCTCTCCCACCTTAGTCGGATCGGATTCGATGAACAGGGTCCTTATGAAGGGTAAATAGAAATTGGCAATTCACGTTGTGGTTTTGGCGTAGGTAAGAAACGTTCTTGCTAGAAACCTATAGCAGCCACGTAAAAACTTGCAACAACAATTAGAGGACGTCTAACTTGTTTTTGCAGCAAGTGTTTTGTGATGTGATATGGCCAAAGTTTGTGATGAATGATGAATGATATATGTGATGTATGAGATTGATCATGTTCTTGTAATAGGAATCACAACTTACATGTCGTTGAGTATGACAACCGGCAGGAGCCATAGGAGTTGTCTTTATTTATTCATGACCTGCGTGTCAACATAAACGTCATGTAATTACTTTACTTTATTGCTAAAGCGTTAGCCATAGTAGTAGAAGTAATAGATGACGAGACAACTTCAAGAAGACACGATGATGGAGATCATGCTGATGGAGATCATGGTGTCATGCCGGTGACAACGATGATCATGGAGCCCCGAAGATGGAGATCAAAGGAGCAAATGATATTGGCCATATCATGTCACTATTTGATTGCATGTGATGTTTATCATGTTTTACATCTTATTTGCTTAGAACGACGGTAGCTTAAATAAGATGATCCCTCGTAATAATTTCAAGAAAGTGTTCCCCTAACTGTGCACCGTTGCGAAGGTTCGTTGTTTCGAAGCACCACGTGATGATCGGGTGTGATAGATTCTAACGTTTGAATACAACGGGTGTAAGACAGATTTACACACGCAATACACTTAGGTTGACTTGACGAGCCTAGCATGTACAGACATGGCCTCGGAACATAGAAGACCGAAAGGTCGAGCATGAGTCGTATAGAAGATACGATCAACATGAAGATATTCACTGATGTTGACTAGTCCGTCTCACGTGATGATCGGACACGGCCTAGTTAACTCGGATCATGTTATACTTAGATGACCGGAGGGATGTCTATCTGAGTGGGAGTTCATTTAATAATTTGATTAGATGAACTTAATTATCATGAACTTAGTCTAGAATCTTTACAATATGTCTTGTAGATCAAATGGCCCACGTTGTCCTCAACTTCAACGCGTTCCTAGAGAAAACCAAGCTAAAAGACGATGGCAGCAACTATACGGACTGGGTCTGGAACCTGAGCATCATCCTCATAGCTGCCAAGAAAGATTATGTCCTAGAAGCACCGCTAGGTGACGCACCCGTCCCACAGAACCAAGACATTATGAACGCTTGGCAGACACGTGCTGATGATTACTCCCTCGTTCAGTGCGGCATGCTTTACAGCTTAGAACCGGGGCTCCAAAAGTGTTTTTAGAGACACAGAGCATATGAGATGTTCGAAGAGCTGAAAATGGTTTTTCAAGCTCATGCCCGGGTCGAGAGATATGAAGTCTCCGACAAGTTCTTCAGCTGTAAGATGGAGGAAAATAGTTCTGTCAGTGAGCACATACTCAAAATGTCTGGGTTGCATAACCGCTTGACTCAGCTGGGAGTTAATCTCTCGGATGACGTGGTCATTGACAGAATCCTTCAGTCGCTTCCACCAAGCTACAAGAGCTTTGTGATGAACTTCAATATGCAGGGGATGGAAAAGACCATTCCTGAAGTATTTGCAATGCTGAAATCAGCAGAGGTAGAAGTCAAAAAGGAACATCAAGTGTTGATGGTGAATAAAACCACTAAGTTCAAGAAAGGCAAGGGTAAGAAGAACTTCAAGAAGGACGGCAAGGGAGTTGCCGTGCCCGGTAAGCAAGCTGCCGGGAAGAAGCCAAAGAATGGACCCAAGCCTGAGACTGAGTGTTTTTATTGCAAGGGAAGTGGTCACTGGAAGCGGAACTGCCCCAAATACTTAGCGGACAAGAAGGCCGGCATCACGAAAGGTATATGTGATATACATGTAATTGATGTGTACCTTACCAGTACTCGTAGTAGATCCTGGGTATTTGATACCGGTGCGGTTGCTCACATTTGTAACTCAAAGCAGGAGCTACGGAATAAGCGAAGACTGGCGAAGGACGAGGTGACGATGCGCGTCGGGAATGGTTCCAAGGTCGATGTGATCGCCGTCGGCACGCTACCTCTACATTTACCTACGGGATTAGTTTTAAACCTCAATAATTGTTATTTAGTGCCAGCTTTGAGCATGAACATTGTATCAGGATCTTGTTTAATTCGAGATGGCTACTCATTTAAATCCGAGAATAATGGTTGTTCTATTTATATGAGAGATATGTTTTATGGTCATGCTCCGATGGTGAATGGTTTATTCTTAATGAATCTCGAGCGTAATGCTACACATATTCATAGTGTGAATACCAAAAGATGTCAGGTTGATAATGATAGTCCCACATACTTGTGGCACTGCCGCCTTGGTCACATAGGTGTCAAACGCATGAAGAAGCTCCATGCAGATGGACTTTTAGAGTCTCTTGATTACGAATCATTTGACACGTGCGAACCATGCCTCATGGGTAAAATGACCAAGACTCCATTCTCAGGAACAATGGAGCGAGCAACCAACTTGTTGGAAATCATACATACTGATGTGTGCGGTCCAATGAGTGTTGAGGCTCGCGGTGGCTATTGTTATGTTCTCACCCTCACTGATGACTTGAGTAGATATGGGTATGTCTACTTAATGAAACACAAGCCTGAGACCTTTGAAAAGTTCAAGGAATTTCAGAGTGAGGTTGAGAATCAACGTGACAGGAAAATCAAGTTCTTGCGATCAGATCATGGGGGAGAATACTTGAGTCATGAATTTGGCACACACTTAAGAAAATGTGAAATAGTTTCACAACTCACGCCGCCTGGAACACCTCAGCGTAATGGTGTGTCCCAACGTCGTAATCGCACTCTATTAGATATGGTGCGATCTATGATGTCTCTTACCGATTTACCGCTATCATTTTGGGGCTATGCTTTAGAGACTGCCGCATTCACTTTAAATATGGCTCCGTCGAAATCCGTTGAGACGACACCGTATGAATTATGGTTTGGGAAGAAACCTAAGTTGTCGTTTCTAAAAGTTTGGGGATGCGATGCTTATGTCAAGAAACTTCAACCTAAAAAGCTCGAACCCAAGTCGGAAAAATGCGTCTTCATAGGATACCCTAAGGAAACCATTGGGTATACCTTCTACCTCAGATCCGAAGGCAAGATCTTTGTTGCCAAGAATGGATCCTTTATAGAGAAGGAGTTTCTCTCGAAAGAAATAAGTGGGAGGAAGGTAGAACTTGATGAAGTATTACCTCTTGAACCGGTAAGTGGCGCAGCTCAAGAAAATGTTCCTGAGGTGCCTGCACCGACTAGATAGGAAGTTGATGATGATGATCATGAAATTCAGATCAAGTTGCTACTGAACTTTGTAGGTCCACAAGGACACGTTCCGCACCAGAGTGGTACGGCAACCCTGTCTTGGAAATCATGTTGTTAGACAACGGTGAACCTTCGAACTATGAAGAAGCGATGGCGGGCCCGGATTCCGACAAATGGCTAGAAGCCATGAAATCCGAGATAGAATCCATGTATGAAAACAAAGTATGGACTTTGACTGACTTGCCCGAAGATCGGCGAGCCATAGAAAATAAATGGATCTTTAAGAAGAAGACAGACGCGGATGGTAATGTGACCATCTATAAGGCTCGACTTGTCCCTAAGGGTTATCGACGAGTTCAAGGGGTTGACTACAATGAGACTTTCTCACTCGTAGCGAAGCTGAAGTCCGTCCGAATCATGTTAGCAATTGCCGCATTCTATGATTATGAGATATGGCAAATGGACGTCAAAACGGCATTCCTTAACGGCCTTCTTAAGGAAGAATTGTATATGATGCAGCCGGAAGGTTTTGACGATCCTAAGAATGCTAACAATGTGTGCAAGCTCCAACGCTCAATCTATGGGCTGGTGCAAGCATCTCGGAGTTGGAACATTCGCTTTGATGAGATGATCAAAGCGTTTGGGTTTATGCAGACTTATGGAGAAGCCTGTGTTTACAAGAAAGTGAGTGGGAGCTCTGTAGCATTTCTCATATTATATGTGGATGGCATACTGTTGATGGACCTTGGAGAAGCTGCTTATATATTAGGCATCAAGGCCTATTTGAACATAAAGGCCTATTTGAACAAGTGTTTTTCAATGAAGGACCTTGGAGAAGCTGCTTATATATTAGGCATCAAGATCTATAGAGATAGATCGAGACGCCTCATCGGTCTTTCACAAAGTATGTACCTTGACAAGATATTGAAGAAGTTCAATATGGATCAGTCCAAGAAGGGGTTCTTGCCTGTATTGCAAGGTGTGCGATTGAGCACGGCTCAATGCCCGACCACGGCAGAAGATATAGAAGAGATGAGTGTCATCCCCTATGCCTCAGCCATAGGGTCTATTATGTATGCCATGCTGTGTACCAGACCTGATGTAAACCTTGCCGTAAGTTTGGTAGGTAGGTACCAAAGTAATCCCGGCAAGGAACACTGGACAGCGGTCAAAAACATCCTGAAGTACCTGAAAAGGACCAAGGATATGTTTCTCGTTTATGGAGGTGGCGAAGAGCTCGTCGTAAAGGGTTACGTCAACGCTAGCTTCGACACAGATCTGGATGACTCACAAACCGGATACGTGTATATTTTGAATGGTGGGGCAGTAAGCTGGTGCAGTTGCAAGCAAAGCATCGTGGCGGGATCTACATGTTAAGCAGAATACATGGCAGCCTCGGAGGCAGCACAAGAAGCAATCTGGGTGAAGGAGTTCATCAGCGACCTAGGAGTCATACCCAATGCGTCGGGGCCGATGACTCTCTTCTGTGACAACACTGGAGCTATTGCCCTTGCCAATGAGCCCAGGTTTCACAGGAAGACCGGGCATATCAAGCGTCGCTTCAACTCCATTCGTGAAAGTGTTAAAAATGGAGACATAGAAATTTGTAAAGTACATACGGACCTGAATGTAGCAGATCCGTTGACTAAACCTCTCCCTAGAGCAAAACATGATCAACACCAGAATTCCATGGGTGTTCGATTCATCACAATGTAACTAGATGATTGACTCTAGTGCAAGTGGGAGACTGTTGGAAATATGCCCTAGAGGCAATAATAAAATGATTATTATATTTCCTTGTTCACGATAATTGTCTATTATTCACGCTATAATTGTATTATCCGAAAATCATAATACATGTGTGAATACATAGACCACAATGTGTCCCTAGTGAGCCTCTAGTTGACTAGCTCGTTGATCAACAGATAGTCATGGTTTCCTGGCTATGGACATGGGGATGTCATTGATAACGGGATCACATCATTAGGAGAATGATGTGATGGACAAGACCCAAACCTAAGCATAGCACAAAGATCGTGTAAGTTCGTTTTGTGAGAGCTTTTCTAATGTCAAGTATCATTTCCTTAGACCATGAGATTGTGCAACTCCCGGATACCGTAGGAGTGCTTTGGGTGTATCAAACGTCACAACGTAACTGGGTGGCTATAAAGGTGCACTACGGGTATCTCCGAAAGTGTCTGTTGGGTTGGCACGAATCGAGACTGGGATTTGTCACTCCGTATGACGGAGAGGTATCTCTGGGCCCACTCGGTAATGCATCACCATAATGAGCTCAATGTGACCAAGGGGTTGGTCACGGGATCATGCATTATGGTACGAGAAAAGTGACTTGCCGGTAACGAGATTGAACAAGGTATTGGGATACCGACGATCGAGTCTCGGGCAAGTAACGTACCGATTGACAAAGGGAATTGAATACGGGATTGATTAAGTCCTCGACATCGTGGTTCATCCGATGAGATCATCGAGGAGCATGTGGGAGCCAACATGGGTATCCAGATCCCGCTGTTGGTTATTGACCGGAGAGGCGTCTCGGTCATGTCTGCGTGTCTCCCGAACCCGTAGGGTCTACACACTTAAGGTTCGGTGACGCTAGGGTTGTAGAGATATTAGTATGCAGTAACCCGAAAGTTGCTCGGAGTCCCGGATGAGATCCCGGACGTCACGAGTTCCGGAATGGTCCAGAGGTAAAGATTTATATATAGGAAGTCCAGTTTCGGCCAGCGGGAAGGTTTCGGGGGTTACCGGTATTGTACCGGGACCACCGGAAGGGTCCCGGGGGTCCACCGGATGGGGCCACCTATCCCGGAGGGCCCCATGGGCTGAAGTGGCATGGGAACCAGCCCCTGATGGGCTGCTGTGCCCCACCCAAGGGCCCAAGGCGCCTAGGGTTGGAAACCCTAGGGGGCCTTTGCCCCCCGAGGGGCATGCGCCCCCCTGGTTGGAAACCCTAAGGGGGTCGTTGCCCCCAGGGGCCGCCGCCCCCCATTTAGATGGGATCTCCAAGGGGGCATGCGCCCCCCTAGCCCCTATATATAGTGGAAGGGAGGGAGGGCAGCCGCACCTTGCTCTTAGCGCCTCCCTCTCCCTCCGTAACACCTCTCCTCCCCGCTTGTGTTTGGCGAAGCCCTGCCGGGATCCTGCTGCATCCACCACCACGCCGTCGTGCTGCTGGATCTTCATCAACCTCTCCCTCCCCCTTGCTGGATCAAGAAGGAGGAGACGTCTTCCCAACCGTACGTGTGTTGAACGCGGAGGTGCTGTCCCTTCAGCACTTGGTCATCGGTGATTTGGATCACGGCGAGTACGACTCCATCATCCCCGTTCACTTGAATGCTTCCGCTCGCGATCTACAAGGGTATGTAGATGCACTCCTATTCCCCTCGTTGCTAGAATACTCCATAGATTGATCTTGGTGATGCGTAGAAATTTTTTAATTTCTGCTACGATCCCCAACAGGAAGAAGACGACAGAAGAGGTGGAAGAAGCCCTTCTAGCCATCCATGTTGCATCAAACGGCTCACATAGTCGACTGACCCAAATTGCTCCTTCAGATTGCAGGATCCACGTGGCATTCAAGGTCTCGAAGGTAGATTCCACATCCGCACCCGGTTTGTGGGCTCGACGCGCGCACGACCGGCTTTCGCCGCGACAGCCACCATGCGCGCCTCCTACGCGCTGGCGGAGACGACAATGACACGCTAGTTCCTCCTCGCTGGCATGCTGGAGCACGCGCTCGTCCTCCTCTTCGTACGCTGCGTGCATAGACGCGGCTCCACCAGCTGCTCGCGTGCTTGGCATCGTGAGAAGGGACTGTAGACGACATGAGCGGGCGAGCCTTCGGCTTCATGGCACAGGGATGGCGGCGACACGGCGGTGATGGGCGAGAAATTGTTGGACGGAGCAGGCGGGCGCCGGCATGCGCAACGGCTGCGGCGGCATATTGATGAGTGCGCGTGTGGGAGCTTACTTTAGTTTTATATATAAGGTTGGTCAAACTTAAAAGAAAACCATACTAGTACACGTAAACATTAGACTTAGGCAGCGCTTTTATTAGTTACTAGCTTATGTTCTTGCCCATTGTGACCAGCCTTAGTACCACGGCCACGATACGGAATCATGTGCAAGCGCGTGAACCGCGGCCGCGCGGTCGATCGAACGGTGCGTCACCGTGTTGCGCTCGAAGGACATCCACCGAACCTTTTTGTGTGTGTGAAAACAATCCTCGAATATTACTCAACTTTTTTTCCTGTGAAAGTTCTTGACGCTGCAATATTTCCATATATTTGAATTTAGCTCCAGTTCGTGTTTATTTGGATTTGGACATTTTAGGTGCGCCCTAGTTTTTTTTAATACTGATTTTGTGTGTGTGACTGAGAGAGAACGTGTGTATGTGTCCATATGTGTGTTGTGGCGGAAGGGCAATGTGGAGACGGTGTGCGTGTGATACAGACATAGAGAGGTGTGAATGTGCAAATGATCGTGCATGAGTGAGACATAGACAGATGCCGATATGTTGTGTATACATGAGAGAACGGTCTTCTAGTTTACTTGTGTGTGTGTGTGAGAGAGAGAGAGGGGGGGGAGAGAGAGAGAGGGAGAGAGACACAGAGAGGAGCATCCATAACACAACAACCATCTCTCTCGATTCGTCCGTCCCTCGCACGGTCGCATGCAACACATGCATCAACGCGCACATTTTGGCACCCTCACCCGGCCCCTGCCCACCTCAAGGCCCGCACAATATCTTCGTGAATACCCATTTCTCTCCTTAGGTTTGTTTTCTCTCAATATCTGACACACACACACGCACGCACACACACAGAGAGAGAGACACACGCATCACAACACACACACACTCCCCCGAGCACACAATTCATCCCCATCCAAGGTTATACGGCGACCACTCTCGCTTGTGCTTCTTTGCACCCCAACATGCACAACACCTCAATCTTCAAAGAGGGCATAGAGCAGATCGAAGACGGCGACCACACCGCGCTAGAGAATGCGGGGTCATTTGGAAGCAGGGTGATGTGACGACGGCTGGCTGACTCCTCCCCCCACCCTCTCTCTCTTGCACAAAATTACCAATCCCTCTCTCCCCCGCACAAAATTGTCAATCCCTCAACCCACGAGATCCTTCCCCTCTCATCCATGTTTTTCCTGCTCTCTCATCAAACATGTTGTCTCTTCTCCTTCCACGTATACAGAATCCAAATGCACACGCATCTCATGTATATTACATGTATGCATCTTTCTCACAGACCTAACTTCTTCCTCTCTCTCTTTCTCTCTCTATCTCGTTAGGTTTGTCTCCTACTCTCTCGTCCACATACATACAATCTTTGCCTCCCTATCTTCTCCATCTTCAAAAGCTCTCTCTGCACGTTTCATTCACACATTGGGATATGTCAAAATGTTGCTTCTATAATGGCTGATGTAGAGTTATGGTTGTTCTTGTTGCATCCTACAAAGTAATAACTATGAAATGCATTTAGATTCTCATTTGACTGGGATTATGTGAGTTTGAGCATGTTGTGAAGTACTATAGACCTTGTATACATCTTGGGATTCGACAATGATTGTAACTATTGAATTGTATAGACCATTACATTCGAAGTCAATAGCCTAATATATTTATTTCACAATTTCAACAAATGATTAGTTCACTACAAACTATGAAAACAAATGTGTACTCCCTCTGTTTTTATTTAAGTCCGCGTATTAGCATTGGTCAAAGTCAAGTTTTGTAAACTCTCAGAAAGCTTATAACAAAAAATATTAACATATACAGTAACAAATAAATACCATTAGATTCATTATTGAATGTACTTTCACATCATACATATTTGTTATGGTAAATGTTTATATTTTTCTATAAACTTGGTCAAACTTTAGGAAGTTTGACTTCAGTCAAACCTAATATGCAGAGTTTACTACTACTACTCGCTAGTTGCTTAGCCGAATCACTCAACACGCCACACGGGGAGTCCAATGTCACAAAATTTTGAGGTCGGCGGGAAAATCTCCCGCGACCCTGATTCGAGCAGTGGGAAGTTACCATCATAGCCTTCGGAACAGGCCTACGGATGACGCTTGGTAGGGGGCTGTTTTCGTAACTTTAGGTTCACCCTACCCAGCCAACCCCACCCCGGCACCCAGAGTAGTACACCTGAATACTCCCCAATTTCTATCCCACCGCAAAATAGACTTCTCCACGGCACCGCAGCCTTCGTGCTCCTCCCCTTTACATCGGCGCACTCGTCCACCGCAGCGCATCTGCCTAATCGACGACCTCGTACGCCGCACTGGAGCCGGTCAACCGTCGTCGTCGTGCACGGAGCCTCTTCCCTGACATCGTCTTCCACGGTCTCGTATCTGCTTCCCAGAAGCCGACGCCAAGCGCAGAAGTACCACCGTCGTGGACAATGAACTGACTCCCGTTGCCGACCATGACTCACAGAGGCCGCCGCGACCATCGTTCTCCTCCTCGATTGATAATGTGTGTATTGAAGCACTTAGCAGTACATGTGCAGTTCCAATTGTGTTCATACCTACCCTTCAAATTTCCTGGGTGCTATTGTTCCCGTAAAAGTAATTGGTTATAGCCTCCATTGTCCAACAAAATATCAGCTTGTAATTGTGCGTCACTCCTATATCGCGCTGTGCTTGGGTAGGTTTTTCATCTGCAACCAGTAGTGTGGCAAATGATGGAAAGGTTTTTAGAACTAGCAAAATGCCCATGCATTGCACGCATCAAGATGCATTTGTATGAGTAGTTTATCTTGTTGGAGATGCTCTAACATGGCAGACGAGTGCTTTAATGTTGCCCACAAGATGCGCGAGTATTACTAGTAGTATATTTTTCTTTCCATGTTGAGATTTTAAAACCACGAGTGCGAACATGCAGAGGAGCAATGAAGATCAAATACGGGATATTCGAGACATCTTCAAGGAGCGTGGCAAGTTAAAGAGGAGCTGCACCGAACCTGTAAAACGAGCTTTGGTAAATAACACCCTTTCAATTACTTCCGTGTAGCCTCGTGTTCTTCGATGTGTATATGTTTTAGTTTATGTTTCTCTTAAGCGTGGTGTTCTTCGATGTGTAATAAGAAGAGTCTTAATCGTCCTAATGCTTTTGTTTTTAGCTTGATGTAGGAAGTGGGTGTTCTCACCTTGTAGTCTGTTTTTATTTATTTATTCCTTTTGAATTCACTTCTCCGAGTTCTGTTTATCTGGCTTCTACTAAATGGATCTAGGTTGCTCTGAGTATTGATCTAAAAAAGAAGTAACTTCATGTCAGTATGCAGTTCCTGCGAGGAGGGAAGTATGGTCAACCTCGAGATCATGTTTCCAAAATGAGGCTGGATTACACACAAGGTGCCAATTCCCTAATGATGCTGGATTAGACACAAGGTGCAAATTCCAAGATGATGTTGGATTACACACAAGCCAGGTGGAGTCGTTAGCTGTTCGTGTCCTCGTGGCATTAGTAAAGGCTGAAAGAAAGCGTGCAGCAGCCCTTGAGAATGTAGCTGAGTTCCTAAAGAAGCGAAAAGATCAATCAGATGCTCTCTTCACCCAAGCCAAAGAAGAGATGGAAGAAGCCAGAAATAAGCTAGCAGAGGCAGAGCAGGCTAGGCGTCTCCTGCTATCTAAAACTGTTGTCAATACAAAATTTCCTTCATAATAGCTAGGTTCAAATGTTTATCCAGTCAGCATGCCTGTTGTGATGTCCGTGCATCTACTGATGTGGCACAAAATGTTTTTTTTCGGGTCATGTAATAACAACAATTACTTTCCAAACAATAACAGACAAAGCATTGGACATGGTATAGTTCACGCGCAAGCCCGACATTCCAAGTTCAACTTCCACATCAAACTCGTGTTCACAGATATCTGCACATTCATACATAATGTCCACAACCATGATTCACTTCAAAGCCAAAAAAATGTGAGGAGAGTTATAAATAAAGAAAATCCTCTACTAGTTCCTGCTACCAGTGCGAGCACAACAAGTCAAGACCATGCGTAAATTAATTATATTATAGTCATTTTTTGTGTTCTAAAATGCCTGTCGGCTTGCGGAAGGACGTGTTGCCGGCACACGCGCGGATTCAATGAAGGCAGGCGGGGCAGTCTTAAGCTGGTTGCATGCGGCGAGGAGGCGTGCTCAGCCGGGCCTGCAGTGAGTGCGGCCCTCTTGGCCGACACGCCGGTTCAATGTCTGCGCTATGAGAGGTCGCGTCCGTGTCAGAGCAATCGCTCCCTCCAGTCCTTTTTTGTTTGGGTATAACAAAATCTCGTTTTCCATTCACATTTTAGTGGTAGGAGTTGTGCGTGTGTGTCTGTGAGAGAGAGAGGAGACGGTAGTCGGGGTTGTCTGATCGGTAAACAAATGAATAATGTCAGTCTGGGATGGAGAAGAAAAGGAGACCGCAACAAATGTTGTGTTTACAGAAGAGATAGAGAGAGTAATTTTAGTGGTATGAGTCATATGTAGAGACATATAGGGTGTGTGAGAGAATCCCATAGAGGGAAAGACAAAGTGAAAGACGAGTGGAGACTGTGTGTTTGGCGGTGAAAAAGAAAGCTTAGGTACCGAGTGATACCAGAAAACAGTAGAGACGTGAGAGATAATGAAAACCGTGTAATTTATAATGATAGGGAGAGTGTGACACTTCTCAAGGGAGACGTTGAGAGACCATGTTTGCGAGGATAGGAGCAAGAGCTGGAGAAAAGAGAGTGATAGCTACCTGAAGGAGCATGCATGCGAGAGAGATGGGCGTGAAAGGAGTGAACAAAAAAGGGATTCAAATATTTGAATTCGAGATGATGATACATGTAATCCATACTCGAACCAAAAATTGATCTATCAAACATGCATACTCATATGAATTCACGCACATCTATGTTATTTAATATGTAGATATTACTGATACATACATTTTAGTAGAACATAATTTGGTTAAAAAAATTCGAATTCAACCTTAAGATTTCGAGATCGTTGTATTTGTAGATCATATTATACATATAAAGGAGCAGAATTCTTTGTTGTGCTTTTGAAAGTATATATATATATATATAAATGATGTATATAGATTGTAATTCCAATTGAAAATGGACCTCGCCCGAAAAAAATAGAATACAAACGGGATTCGAATTAAGTTGGCAAGGTAAACATGCCCTCTGAAAAATTTGAACGAAGCAGGGAAAGTCGCAGTAACCGCCCGAAACCAAAATCTGCGAGATGGAAATCACTACTGCCTATCCCTGCCACGCAAAGCCTATATGCTGGATTTCTATAGGTTTCGATAGGGGTTGGTTTGTAATTTCACCCAAACATGACGTAACCGCCTCTCACCCAGATTCATACACGGTGGGCGCCAAAACACAGTGTGTCCTCGGCCGAAATCGACTCCCTCCCCGATTCATATTCATACACGGTGGGCGCCAAAAACAAACTCTCGTCGGCAAATATTCGGTGTATGCGAGATTACCGTCCTATCCCCGACCGACTAGTGTTGTTGTGATGTAGTAAAAATTTGAAACGGGGGCTAAGTTTGTAAATTTCCTCGCATTTGAGACAAGCGCGCCCTGAATACATGGTTCCCCCCTTCCTCTCTACCTCCCTTTTCCCCATTCGTACTCCTTGGGCGCCAAAACACCCTCTCCACCCCACCCTCCTTCGTCCGCCGCCGTCTGCCACCCCATCCACCACCGTCCTCCTCCACCATGACGGAGCTGATACCCCGACGCCGCAGTCCATTACAAGAGATCGACCTCTCTCATCCACGGCTTTGGACCAGGATCCTTGCATCCCGTCCTCTCGCTTCATCCCCGCCGTCGTCCACCTTGCCGGCGCCGCTCCTACGACCGTCTCGTCCACCACGCCCCGCCGCCACCGTCTACCCTCCTAGATCTGCTTCCATGCCGCCGACAGCCATCGCTACCGCAGCACCGTCAAATTCTCAACAGATGCCTACACGGCGCCGCACCAGAGGCGGTACTCTTTCGTATCTGCTCAACTTATTTATCACAACAAGAAAATAGATCGCCACTGCTTTACTCTGATTTCTTGTCTTGGTTGGGAAGTTGCCTTTGTCCGGTTTGCACCTTCAGATCCGCCATGGCATGCTCAACACCATACTCGCAATGCTTATGGTTTTCCCCTTTTTATATTCCACACTAGTTAAATCACAGTAGACTAAATTTCAAAATTGGGTCAGTCGATTTTTCAGAGCTCGCCGGAGTTCGCCGGTGTGATCGAAGGGGCTCGGGTGGTTGTGGGGCCTCGCCGAACGAAGAAAACTCGATGCGGGTGGGGGTTGGGGTGGGGTGGCGGAGGAACACAGGCGGTGGGGGCCGATGGTCCGGCCGGCGACCCGTGCGGTGTTCTGTATGGGAAGAATCAGAGACGAGGAAGAAGAAGGGTTAGGAGACGTAGGATCTTCATCCAACCGCCTGAAATGGTCGAGAGACAGCTAGGAGTTGCATGCTTCATGCGCTCTGGTTCATCATGTGTGGGCACTGCGCAACCAACATTTTATTATCCAAAATCTGCTTGCTCTTCTTTACCATGTTCCTCTTCCGTTCTTCTTTAATATGTACTCTCTCCGTTCCTAAATACAAGTCTTTGTATAGATTCCACCATGGACTACATATGGAGCAAAATGAGTGAATCTACACTCTAAAATGTACCTGGATACATCTGTATGTGATCCATAGTGGAAATCTCTACCAAGACTTATATTTTGGAACGGAGGGAGTATGATAGTAGTACAGTATGTTCCTTGTACTGAAGATGAGCAGGGACATTTGTAGTGTAGAGGTCTATACGGTCGGTTGTGATGGACACTTTGAGCCTCTTTGATTCGTAGGATCTTGTAAACATAGGAATAGGATTTGTAGTGGCCTGCCCACTTGAATCCTATAAGAATAGCAAGGAAATGCGGGGAGTTGTGTCGCCTTTGAGAGTTACATTGATATTAACAGTACTGCACCTTCACTTGAAGAGAGCTGGTATCCGAAGCCTTTCTAGCCGTACCAGCAATACTAGCACATATATTCCAGCAAGTTCCACTTTGCTGATTTTACTCTGATACTTAAGGTTTTCCCGTTATATCTACACTATGATTTGTGTAGCTGCTTTGTGTCGCACTAGCAGCAGTCCACTCTTGAAGCTGAACACTGCAATGACTTACAAAATTGGAACCAAGGCATTGAGTGCCATTCTGGATGCAATGAAACTCATACGCTCCCCACCTGTTGATTCTTGTTCAGAATATCATCCTAATGACTATTCTAACCTCGAGGAGTCAAAGGCAGATGGCTTGTCCTATTCACCCATCAAGGTGCCTCTTCTAATTTGGCAATGTTTTATTGATTGCGGGTATCTTGCATATGTTGTCTTGCATTTCTTCTACTTTGTTGCACCGCCATCTGCTTAGTTTACTCATCATATATGTCGAGATGCCATGCCCATCCATTATCAATACATATTCCATCTGTCATCATACCATGTTTTTCCACTCAAATGATGTTCTTGTGCATCAGACATCAAAAAGGAAGAGGGTGATTGCCGAACCTGAAGGAGCACCAGCAAAGTCCTTGAAAAACGTGGTGGTGCCAAAGAAATCAGACAACACCCCACTTATATTGGTTGTACAACTAGTAACACAAAACGTAGGACCGACTCCAGCAGACTGTACCCATACTTCACTGGCCACACCACTAGCCCCACCACACAGGACCTGCACTCCAGCAAAAGGTATACCGATTTCATTTGCCATAGCACCAGCTGTACCACAGAAAAATCCCACTCCAGCAAAAAGTACAGTAAGTCCACCAGCCGAAGACCTATCCCAACTGCAGAGACGGCCAATTCCTGCAGATTGGAACCCCATTCCGTTTATTCCCAGTTTAAAAGACAATGCTTTCAATGTTGTTAGGGACTACGTGCATATATTCCCATCATGGGAAGATTATTGTGAAGATAAACACCATTTTCACATCTTCCTGTCCAACTTATGTGTAAGTGCTATTATTCATGGCTATTATTTTCCTGTTTTCTGCTGATTGAACACATCAATGATTTACATTACATTGTTGTAACTAGGCGAGGGTCAATCTGGATAGTCATGACGAGCAAAGCTTGCTTGTGCTTTTCAAGGAAGCATTGCAGCAATATCGGTGTTACCCGAGGAAATCACACTTTGATGGCAAGTCTATAAACGAATTCCTGGTGAAGTCTCATGTGCTAAATTTAGAAGACATTGAATGGAAAAACCTTGTTATGCACTGGTCTCATTCCCAGGATGAGGTACTGTCTATGAAATCACATGACAATTTGAACTTCTACTTTTCCGCATGTGCCTTACGGATCTTTTTTGGAGGAAATTTGCTCGAAGAAGAATTCCGGTTTGACAAGAACGACAGGATATCTCAAATATGCTGCCCGCTGCTTTGCTCTTGTTAGTACCCGTTGTCCTGTATCACTGTACTTGCATACATACCTGGTTCATTATGTGACAGCAGTATGCATGATAGCTTGCTTATCAATTGTTCGCTCCAAATTATCTGATCTATATGAATGGTTACATTAGTGTAGAATATATCCAATGCCAATGTTTTTTTAGCTCTGCATTGTTCTTGTAAGTACATGTTGTCCTTTATCAGTGTACTTATAATGACAAGTAGTTGTTCATGTACCATCACTCTGCAGCTTATTTTCCTTTGCCCTCCATTTTCTACACATCAGATCTATATTTACTCTTACAATAAGGTTGGTACTGAAGAAGTTTAGCTGTGCATTGCTCTTGGCTGTACCTTTTGCCTGTATCGCTGCACTTACATTTATAGCTACTTGGTTATGTAGCATCACTCTTCATCTTATCTTAAATATTCTCCATTTTTTTCGTATATTATCACATCTATATTTACTCTTAACAAAATGTAGAATAAAGGCAATGCTTTTGAAGAAGATTATGTGGTAAACTTCTTGAATTGCCCCCCCCCATCAGCATGGACAAGGCCTTTATAGAGTCTGTCTTCACCAATAATGTAAGTTTGTCCATCTCAAGCCTTCAAACTTTGTTGTATATATTTTGTTAGGCATGACTGCAACAGCTGTTTATTTTTGGTGTTTGCATCAAATTGCTTGTTTAAATTTTATTATATGTAGTTCATAAACAAAAGTTCGTCCTTTCTCAATTTAAGTTTTCAGTTGTACAACCAAGTTCCTTCTTCATACCATGTAAATTAAACTATACAGAGCAAGTGATCTTCTTTTGCACTGCATGTATACTTCTGTTCTTCATCTGTAATCCAGTGGTGTGGTGAACCTACCCACTACAACACAATGTCATATTTTACAATGTCTTAACTATGAAAAATGTCATATCATTCTACTATTATTTAAACCGTCTCTTTATTTGCCAATCTGAAATGGTATAAATTGACAGCACACTAATCATTGATACTTATGAGTTCTTGATCTGTAATCCAGTGGTGTCGTGAAGCTACCAACTCCTTCACAATGTCATCTCCTGCCATGTCTTGACCTGAACAATGCCATATTGTGTTAATGCAAATTTAAACCGTGTCACTTTATTCGTCAGTAAGAAATGTGATGAATTGTCAGCACTGATACTTTTATGTGCAAAACCTGTCATCTGTTTGCTTGTTTATCTTTCAGAGTGAGAAAGATATAAGTGTTGAACAAGCGCAGACTCATCATCTTGCTCAGCTGCTTGTGCTGCAGCTCCCCAGCAGGGCTAACCTTTCTTGAACTCTATTGAAGTGCTGTCGGTTTTGTATATTATTTTGTCGGCGTGTTTATTTGCACTGGTGGCGATCTTTGATGCCCAGTGTATGTAATATGTTGTCTGCTTGTGCTTTATTATCATAGTGGCAAACTTTGATGCCTAGTGGATGTAATATGCTGTAATTTCTTTATTGTATAGTATATTTTTTTTCTTATTCACGATGCTGCAGTTATTTTACTGTATATATATATCCTGTCTTCGCAGTAAACCGGCCAAACTGTAAAATTACGGTACATAATCGGGCTGTCATGCAATCACGATGTAGGTTGGGCCTGAAACATGCCGATTAGCTCACGGGCCGGCAGCAGCCCGAAATGAACCCTGACCCATGATTGTGCGAATCAAATAACGGGCTTTTAACAGGCCGAAAAATTGTCTCGGTCCTTATTTGGCCCAATCAGATATCGGCTGCGAGAGGGCCGGATGCAAACCGGGTCGTAGTTAGGCCCAACTATATGACGGGCTTTTAATAGGCTGAAATTAATATAGGGCCGAAATGTTAAACAGGCCCTTAACATGACAAAACTAATATCAGGCCGAATTACTAAGTGGGCCTTTAGCAAGTGGGCCCAAAAGCATAGTGTCCAGTTGACGGGCCGAATCTAATATGGGCCATAATTAGGCCCAAAACCTCTTAAAGGGTCGGACCTGATCTGGGCCGTAATTTGGCCCAGAACATGGTAGGCTTTTAACGGGCCAGATCTCATATGGGCCACTATTAGGCCCGGAGCGTGGCAGGCCATTAATAGACCGTATCAAATATGGGTCGGCATTTGGCCCAAAACATGGCAGCCAGTTAACGGGCCAACCTACTAGGGTCCTCAAAATCTTGTGGGCCTACAGCTGGGCCGGCCCATTAATGTCGGCGAAATCTCGTGGGCCTTTAGCTGAGCCGACCCATTATGATCCGCAAGAATTTTGTGGGCCTTTACCTGGGCCGGCCTATTATGGCACACAAAAATCTGGTGGGCATGTACCTGGGCCGGCCCATTATGGCCCGCGAAATCTTGTGGGCCTTTAGCTGGGCCAGCCCATTATGGTCCGCAAAATCTCGTGGGCCTTTAGCTGGGCCAGCCCATTATGGTCCGCAAAATCTTGTGGGCCTTTAGTTGGGCCAGACCATTTAAACTTGTTGGGCCGTGCCATGTGTCGACGTATCATAGGCGGCTCCTGTCCAGTGAGTGGATGACATCTGTCCCGACGATGAGCCGACACGTGTTTCCTCTAGCCAATGATGATTTTACATTTGGAAAATCCCCATTGGTCGGGGCTGTTAACGGGTTATCGGATCCAAAACCCGACCCGATAGCTTAATGGCGTTCCGTTACGGTGGATGCCACATGTCGATCACCCTTGACAAAAGCACTTCTGTGACGCGTGATTTATCGTCATGGAAGTGGACACTTCCGTGATGATAATTTTGGTAATGTCATGGAACACTTCTACGACAGCAGAGGTATGACTATCTTGATTCTGTCATAAATTTGTCATGGATGTACATGCATGACAAAAAAGCGACCTACTGTGACAAACACGTATCATCACGGAAGTGTATTTTTTTGTAGTGATAATATGCAAGGGATGAATAAGACAATTCCCGAGCTCTTCGCAATGCTAAAGGCTGTGGAGGTAGAAATCAAGAAGGAGCATCAAGTGTTGATGGTAAACAAGACCACCAATTTCAACAAAAAGGGTAAAGGGAAGAAGAAGGGGAACTTCAAGAAGAACAGCAAGCAAGTTGCTGCTCAGGAGAAGAAACCCAAGTCTGGACCGAAGCCTGAAACTGAGTGCTTCTACTGCAAGCAGACTGGTCACTGGAAGCGGAACTGCCCCAAGTATTTGGCGGATAAGAAGGATGGCAAGGTGAACAAAGGTATATGTGATATACATGTTATTGATGTGTACCTTACCAGAGCTCGCAGTAGCACCTGGGTATTTGATACTGGTTCTGTTGCTAATATTTGCAACTCGAAACAGGGACTACGGATTAAGCGAACACTGGCAAAGGACGAGGTGACGATGCGCGTGGGAAACGGTTCCAAAGTCGATGTGATCGCGGTCGGCATGCTACCTCTACATCTACCTTTGGGATTAGTATTAGACCTAAATAATTGTTATTTAGTGCCAGCGTTGAGCATAAACATTATATCTGGATCTTGTTTGATGCGAGACGGTTATTCATTTAAATCGGAGAATAATGGTTGTTCTATTTATATGAGTAATATCTTTTATGGTCATGCACCCTTGAAGAGTGGTCTATTTTTGATGAATCTCGATAGTAGTGATACACATATTCATAATGTTGAAGACAAAAGATGCAGAGTTGATAATGATAGTGCAACTTATTTGTGGCACGGCCATTTAGGTCATATCGGTATAAAGCGCATGAAGAAAATCCATACTGATGGACTTTTGGAACCACTTGATTATGAATCACTTGGTACTTGCGAACCGTGCCTCATGGGCAAGATGACTAAAACGCCGTTCTCCGGTACTATGGAGAGAGCAACAGATTTGTTGGAAATCATACATACAGATGTATGTGGTCCGATGAATGTTGAGGCTCGTGGCGGATATCGTTATTTTCTCACCTTCACACATGATTTAAGCAGATATGGGTATATCTACTTAATGAAGCATAAGTCTGAAACATTTGAAAAGTTCAAAGAATTTCAGAGTGAAGTTGAAAATCATCGTAACAAGAAAATAAAGTTTCTACGATATGATCGTGGAGGAGAATATTTGAGTTACGAGTTTGGTCTACATTTGAAACAATGCGGAATAGTTTCGCAACTCATGCCACCCGGAACACCACAGCGTAATGGTGTGTCCGAACATCATGATCGTACTTTACTAGATATGGTGCGATCTATGATGTCTCTTACTGATTTACCGCTGCCGTTTTGGGGTTATGCTTTAGAGATGGCCGCATTCACGTTAAATAGGGCACCATCGAAATCCGTCGAGATAACGCCTTATGAACTATGGTTTGGCAAGAAACCAAAGTTGTCGTTTCTGAAAGTTTGGGGTTGCGATGCTTATGTGAAAAAGCTTCAACCTGATAAGCTCGAACCCAAATCGGAGAAATGTGTCTTCATAGGATACCCAAATGAGACTGTTGGGTACACCTTCTATCACAGATCCGAAGGCAATACATTCGTTGCCAAGAATGGATCCTTTCTAGAGAAGGAGTTTCTCTCGAAAGAAGTGAGTGGGAGGAAAGTAGAACTTGATGAGGTAACTGTACCTGCTCCCTTATTGGAAAGTAGTACATCACAGAAATCGGTTTCTGTGACACCTACACCAACTAGTGAGGAAGTTAATGATGATGATCATGAAACGTCAGATCAAGTTGCTACTGATCTTCTTAGATCAACCAGAGTAAGATCCGCACCAGAGTGGTACGGTAATCCTGTTCTGGAAGTCATGCTACTAGATCATGATGAACCTACGAACTATGAAGAAGCGATGGTGAGCCCAAATTCCATAAAATGGCTTGAAGACATGAAATCTGAGATGGGATCCATGTATGAGAACAAAGTGTGGACTTTGGTTGACTTGCCCATTGATCGACAAGCAATTGAGAATAAATGGATCTTTAAGAAGAAGACTGACGCTGACGGTAATGTTACTGTCTACAAAGCTCGACTTGTTGCCAAAGGTTTTTGACAAGTTCAAGGGATTGACGACGATGAGACCTTCTCACCTGTAGTGATGCTTAAGTCTGTCCGAATCATGTTAGCAATTGCCGCATTTTATGATTATGAAATATGGCAGATGGATGTCAAAACTGCATTCTTGAATGGATTTCTGGAAGAAGAGTTGTATATGATGTAGCCGGAAGGTTTTGTCGATCCAAAGGGAGCTAACAAAGTGTGAAAGCTCCAGCGATCCATTTATGGACTGGTGCAAGCCTCTCGGAGTTGGAATAAACACTTTGATAGTGTGATCAAAGCATTTGGTTTTATACAGACTTTTGGAGAAGCCTGTATTTACAAGAAAGTGAGTGGGAGCTCTGTAGCATTTCTGATATTATATGTGGATGACATATTGCTTATTGGAAATGATATAGAATTTTTGGATAGCATAAAGGGATACTTGAATAAGAGTTTTTCAATGAAAGACCTCAGTGAAGCTGCTTACATATTGGGCATCAAGATCTATAGAGATAGATCAAGACGCTTAATTGGACTTTCACAAAGCACATACCTTGACAAAGTTTTGAAGAAGTTCAAAATGGATCAAGCAAAGAAAGGGTTCTTGCCTGTGTTACAAGGTATGAAGTTGAGTAAGACTCAATGCCCGACCACTGCAGAAGATAGAGAGAAAATGAAAGATGTTCCCTATGCTACAGCCATAGGCTCTATCATGTATGCAATGCTATGTACCAGACCTGATGTGTGCCTTGCTATAAGTCTAGCAGGGAGGTACCAAAGTAATCCAGGAGTGGATCACTGGACAGCGGTCAAGAACATCCTGAAGTACCTGAAAAGGACTAAGGATATGTTTCTCGTTTATGGAGGTGACAAAGAACTCATCGTAAATGGTTACGTTGATGCAAGCTTTGACACTGATCCGGACGATTCTAAATCACAAACCGGATACGTGTTTACATTGAACGGTGGAGCTGTCGGTTGGTGCAGTTCTAAACAAAGCGTCGTGGCGGGATCTACATGTGAAGCGGAGTACATATCTGCTTCGGAAGAAGCAAATGAAGGAGTCTAGATGAAGGAGTTCATATCTGATCTAGGTGTCATACTTAGTGCATCGGGTTCAATGAAAATCTTTTGTGACAATACTGGAACAATTGCCTTAGCAAAGGAATCCAGATTTCACAAGAGAACCAAGCACATCAAGAGACACTTCAATTCCATCCGGGATCTAGTCTAGGTGGGAGACATAGAAATTTGCAAGATACATATGGATCTGAATGTTGCAGACCCATTGGCTAAGCCTCTTCCACGAGCAAAACATGATCAGCACCAAGGCTCCATGGGTGGTAGAATCATTACTGTGTAATCCAGATTATTGACTCTAGTGCAAGTGGGAGACTGAAGGAAATATGCCCTAGAGGCAATAATAAAGTTATTATTTATTTCCTTACATCATGATAAATGTTTATTATTGATGCTAGAATTATATTAACTGGAAACATAATACATGTGTGAATACATAGAAAAACAGAGTGTCACTAGTATGCCTCTACTTGACTAGCACGTTGATCAAAGATGGTTAAGTTTCCTAGCCATTAACATGGGTTGTCATTTGATTAACGGGATCACATCATTAGGAGAATGATGTGATTGACATGACCCATTCCGTTAGCTTAGCACACGATCGTTTAGTATGTTGCTATTGCTTTCTTCATGACTTATACATGTTCCTATGACTATGGGATTATGCAACTCCCTTTTACCGGAGGAACACTTTGTGTGCTACCAAACGTCACAACGTAACTGGGTGACTATAAAGGTGCTCTACAGGTGTCTCTGAAGGTACTTATTGGGTTGGCGTATTTTGAGATTAGGATTTGTCACTCCGATTGTCGGAGAGGTATCTCTGGGCCCTCTCGGTAATGCACATCACTTAAGCCTTGCAAGCATTGCAACTAATGAGTTAGTTGTGGGATGATGTATTATGGAACGAGTAAAGAGACTTGCCGGTAATGAGATTGAACTAGGTATTGAGATACCGACGATCGAATCTCGGGCAAGTAACTTACCGATGACAAAGGGAACAACGTATGTTGTTATGCAGTCTGACCGATAAAGATCTTCGTAGAATATGTAGGAGCCAATATGGGCATCCAGGTTCCGCTATTGGTTATTGACCGAAGACGTGTCTCAGTCATGTCTACATAGTTCTCGAACCCGTAGGGTCCGCACGCTTAACGTTACGATGACAGTTATATTATGAGTTTATATGTTTTGATGTACCGAGGGTTGTTCGGAGTCCCGGATGTGATCATGGACATGACGAGGAGTCTCGAAATGGTCGAGACATGAAGATTGATATATTGGAAGCCTATGTTTGGATATCGGAAGTGTTCCGGGTAAAATCGGGATTTTACCGGAGTACCGGGAGGTTACCGGACCCCCCCCCCCCCCCCGGGAATCAAATGGGCCTTAGTGGGCCTAGGTGGAAGAGAGGAGAGGAGGCAAGGGCTGGTCGCGCGCCCCTCCCCCCTAGTCCGAATAGGACAAGGAGAGGGGGCGGCGCCCCCCCTTCCTTCCTTCTCCTCCACTCCTTCCCCCTCAAGTCCTAATCCAACTAGGAAAGGGGGGAGTCCTACTCCCAGTGGGAGTAGGACTCCTCCTGGCGCGCCCTCTCCCTTGGCTGGCCACACCCCCCCTTGCTCCTTTATATATGGGGGCAGGGGGCACCCTAGAGACACAACAATTGATCAAGTTGATCTTTTAGCCGTGTGCGGTGCCCCCCTCCACCATAGTCCACCTCGATAATACTGTAACGGTGCTTAGGCGAAGCCCTGCGTCGGTAGAACATCAACATCGTCACCACGCCGTCGTGCTGACGAAACTCTCCCTCAACACTCGGCTGGATCGGAGTTCGAGGGACGCCATCATGCTGAATGTGTGCTGAACTCGGATGTGTCGTACGTTCGGTACTTGATCGGTCGGATCGTGAAGACGTACGACTACATCAACCGCGTTGTGCTAACACTTCCGCTTTTGGTCTACGAGGGTACGTGGACAACACTCTCCCCTCTCGTTGCTATGCATCACCATGATCTTGCGTGTGCGTAGGAAAATTTTGAAATTACTACGTTCCTCAACATGATCATCTCATACAATAAATATAGCATCATGTCTTGACCATATCACATCACAACATGCCCTCCAAAAACAAGTTAGACGTCCTCTACTTTGTTGTTGCAAGTTTTACGTGGCTGCTACAGGTTGAGCAAGAACCATTCTTACCTACGCATCAAAACCACAATGATAGCTCGTCAAGTTAGTGTTGTTTTAACCTTCTCAAGGACCGGGCGTAGCCACACTCGGTTCAACTAAAGTTGGAGAAACTGACACCCGCCAACCACCTGTGTGCAAAGCACGTTGGTAGAACTAGTCTCGCGTAAGCGTACGCGTAATGTCGGTCCGGGCCGCTTCATCCAACAATACCGCCGAACCAAAGTATGACATGCTGGTAAGCAGTATGAATTGTATCGTCCACAACTCACTTGTGTTCAACTCGTGCATATAACATCTACGCATAAAACCAGGCTCGGATACCACTGTTGGGGAATGTAGTAATTTCAAAAAAATTCTCCTACGCACACACAGGATTATGGAGATGCATAGCAACGAGAGGGGAGAGTGTTGTCCATGTACCCTCATAGACCGTTAAGCGGAAGTGTTATGACAACGCGGTTGATGTAGTCGTACATCTTCAGGATCGACCGATCCTCAGTATCGAACGTACAACACCTCCGCGTTCAGCACACGTTCAGCTCGGTGACGTCCCACGAACTCACGATCCAGTAGAGCTCGGGGAAGAGTTTTGTCAGCACGACGGCGTGGTGACGATGTTGATGAAGTTACCGCAGCAGGGCTTCGCCTAAACACCGCTACAGTATGATCGAGGTGGATTATGGTTGAGGGAGTCCTGGATTAGGGGGTGTTCGGGTAGCCAGACTATACCTTCAGCCGGACTCCTGGACTATGAAGATACAAGATTGAAGACTTCATCTCGTGTCCGGATGGGACTTTCCTTGGCGTGGAAGGCAAGCTTGGCGACGCGGATATTCAAGATCTCCTACCATTGTAACCGACTCTGTGTAACCCTAACCCTATCCGGTGTCTATATAAACCGGAGGGTGGTAGTCCTTAGGCAATCAACTCCATACACAACAATCATACCATAGGCTAGCTTCTAGGGTTTAGCCTCCTTGATCTCGTGGTAGATCTACTCTTGTACTACCCATATCATCAATATTAATCGAGCAGGAGCTGGGTATTACCTCCATCGAGAGGGCCCGAACCTGGGTAAAACAAAGTGTTCCCTGCCTCCTGTTACCATCCGGCCTAGACGCACAGTTCGGGACCCCCTACCCGAGATCCGCCGGTTTTGACACCGACATTGGTGCTTTCATTGAGAGTTCCTCTGTGCCGTCACAATCAGGAAGGATGCCTCCTCCCGTCTTTAAAGACGGCACCGTTGCTAAGGGAGCCTTGGTTGTCGGCCAAACCCTCCGGCTAGGTGGTTTCCTCATGACCGCCTGTTCGGCTGTTGCGCCGACGGTGACCTCTCGGGTCATCAAAAGCAACCTACACGTCAGCTCGGAGCTCGTCGAGCAGCTAGATCCAATGGAGCTCTCTTCCGTAAACGAGCTCTTGGATCGCATCGCCGCCCTGGGGGTCGCTACGGATTACGACCAGGTTGGGCTTAAACCCGATCTAAGAGAAATTAACTCTCCCCAAGTCACCCACCACGTTGTCGTCGTAGAGGCGCAGTGCGGCGACCCTTCATCTATTTTAAGGACTAGCTACGTCCGAATTCCCGACTCCTCCAAGCCGGATACCCGTGGAGAGGAGGATGTAACTCAAGACCTGAGCTTAAGATCAGGCAACGGGCTAGATTCGTTGGACAACATCCAAGAATCCGAACTTCAGAGTTCAGAAACTCTTCGGCCTCCGAATCTTGGATTGGTGAGGTTTCAGATTCAACGACACCCGCCCACCCGAACATAAGCGATCTCTCCCAAATCAGGCAGAGGCCCGAGGAAACAGTACATCATTACTGGGCCAGATTCCTCCTGGTTATGAACAGGATAAAGGATTGCCGCGAGGGAGACGCAATCTCAATTTTCTGTAGTAATTGCACAGACGAGGGAATCCTTAACGCCGTAAGTCGTCGTGATATTACACGCGTCGCTGACTTGGCGTCCATAGTACAAAAATACTGTGCGATGGAAAGCGCTTGGAAAACCGAAATAAAATTTTGGGATAATCCGGCCTTGAATAGTAATCCCGTCCGAACTAAGAGGGTGCATCATCATAAGACACCCGGGATAAACACCAAAAAGCCAAAACCCTCTACAGGGCATGGAACCGTACTGGAAAGGTGGCTTGATGGACCCTGTAGAATTCACAGTACGGAGGACGCCACACCAACTCACAGCCTTAGAGCATGTTGGATACTCCAGCAGGTGGCCAAAATTGGCGAGGACCTCTTAATCTTGGAGGCCGCAGAAAGCCAGCCCGAGGACACCAGTACCGTTCTCACAGTCTTCGAGACTTTCGCATCAAACAATATGCGAAAAAGAACACTCCGCAGCCTCGCCGAAGTCTATCAAGTTGCAACAATAAATCCATGGAGCGACACTGCTATTACCTTCAATGCAAGTGATGAACCTAGATTCCGAACAGCCCGAGCACCAGCCGCATTGGTCCTCAGTCCCATAGTGGACGGCTTTCGCCTCACCAAGGTGCTCATGGATGGAGGCAGCGGACTGAACCTCATTTATGAGGAAACCCTTCAAAAAATGGAAATAGACTGGAACCGCATCGAGCGAAGCAGCACAACCTTTAGAGGAATAATCCCCAGTCGGGAAGCGCGCTGCACAGGAAAAATCACACTAGATGTGGTGTTCGGCATGCCGGATAATTACAGGTCTGAAGAAGTCACGTTTCAGGTGGCCCCGTTTAAGAGCGGACATCACGCTTTACTAGGGCGGGAAGCATTCACAATCTTCCAAGCAATACCCCATTACGGGTACATGAAGCTTAAGATGCCCGGGCCGAATGGAATTATCACTCTAGCTAGTGATCCGGACATAGCACTCCGCGCCGAAAACAAGACGGCCGCATTAGCCCTTGAGGCGCTATCCGAAGCCTTAGCGGCCGAGGAACTGACTGCGCTGTGCTCCATGGTTAACAGGGATGATGTGATACTCGATAAGAGATCCAAATCCACATCCTTCAAGCCAGCCGACGAAATAGTCAAATTCCAGGTCCATCCAACGGACCCCAACAAAACAGCTTCAATCGGGGCACGACTGAACCCTGATGCAGACGCCGCAGTGCGAGAGTTCCTACGAGAGAACTGGGACATCTTCGCCTGGCACCCTTCAGACATGCCAGGGATCCCACGCAGGCTGGCCGAACACAGCTTAAATATCCTAAAAGGATTTAAACCTGTCAAACAAGCCCTTCGGCGTTTTTTCGAACCTAAGAGACATGCTATGGGAGAGGAGCTAGCCAAGCTATTAGAGGCCGGATTCATCAGAGACATAAAACATCCGGACTGGCTAGCAAACCTGGTGATGGTACCAAAGAAGGACAAATCCTGGCGCCTGTGTGTCGATTTTAAAGACCTTAACAAGGCTTGCCCAAAGGATCCCTTCCCCCTCCCCCGCATCGATCAAATTATCGATGCCACCGCAGGACACGATTTGTTGTGTTTCCTCGACGCATACTCCAGTTACCATCAAATCAAGATGGCAGAATCAGACCAAGCTGCAATAGCATTCATCACACCATACGGCCCATTCTGCTTCAACACAATGCCCTTCGGGCTAAAAAACGCCGGCGCAACATATCAGCGCATGATCCAGACATGTCTGGCAAACCAGATCGGCAAAACAGTGGAGGCGTATGTGGATGATGTGGTCGTCAAATCAAGACATGTCGAATCCCTAGTAAACGACTTGAGGCTTACATTCGATAACCTCTGACAATATGACATCAAGCTCAACCCAGATAAATGCGTCTTTGGCGTTCCAGCCAGAAAGCTCTTGGGTTTCATTGTATCCGGTAGAGGAATTGAAGCAAACCCAGCCAAGATTCGAGCTTTGTCACAATTGGATGTCCCAAAGGACCTTAAACAAATACAAAAATTAACCGGGTGCGTGGCGGCTTTAAGCCGCTTCATCTCCCGCTTGGGAGAAAAGGCACTACCCCTTTATCGCCTCCTTCGGTGCACCGAACACTTCGAGTGGACGGATGCCGCCACGGCCGGACTTGATGAAATAAAAGCCATATTGGCAACAAACCCAGTCCTGTCCGCGCCAATCACCGGCGAACCAATGTTATTGTACATTGCAGCAACACACCAAGTTGTCAGCGCAGTGCTCGTTGTCGAGCGGGAAACGGACGGACACAAATTCCCGCTTCAAAGGCCGGTCTACTACGTGTCCACTGTCCTCACTCCATGCAAATCACGGTACCCGCATTATCAAAAGATTGCATACGTGGTATTCATGGCATCCCGGAAGCTACGACACTAATTCAAGAGTGTTCCATAACAGTAGCCTCGGAAGTGCCACTAAACGATATTATCAACAACCGCGATGCAACGGGCCGGATTGCAAAATGGGCCATCGAGCTCCTCCCGTTCGACATAACCTATAAGCCATGGCGAGCTATTAAATCGCAAGTTTTGGCCGACTTCGTCGCAGAATGGACGGAGGCCGAGCTCCCTAAAGAGTACGACACATATTCAAACTGGATTATGCATTTCGACGGCTCCAAAATGTTGGCTGGACTGGGGGCTGGCGTCGTCCTGACGTCCCCCACAGGAGACACAGTCCAATATGTGCTCCAGATCATGTACACGGATTCCAACAATGCAGCCGAATATGAGGCCCTCCTACATGGTCTCCGGATAGCAGTATCCATGGGTATCCAGCGCCTAGAGGTACGCGGGGATTCAAACCTCGTGATATCCCAAATAAATGGAGACTTCGACGCCAAGGACCCAAAAATGGCAGCTTACCGCAACGCCGTCCTAAAAATGTCAGCTCGGTTCGAAGGGCTGGAGTTCCACCATATAGCCCGAGAAAACAATCAAGCAGCGGACGTCCTGGCACGCATCGGAGCAAGACGCGATGCAGTCCCCCCTAACATCTTTTTGGAAAGATTGTTCAAGCCATCCGTAGCATGGGAGGGGGAACCCGCAAATAACAGCCCGGACCCAGCCGCACCACTCGACGCCGAACAATCTGACACAATTTGAGGCTCTGCCAATGAAATTACACCTTCAGCCCACGTAATAATGGCGGTTATCGCCCCGTGGACAGAACCATTCCTAGCCTACCTTACTAGGCAGGAACTCCCAGAGGACCAAAACGAGGCCCGCTACATAGTGCGGCGATCTAAAGCCTATAGAGTCCATGAGGGAGAGCTTTATAAGAAAAGCACTACCGGAGTCCTTCAAAGGTGCATCTCCGAAGAGGAAGGGCGGAACCTTCTGGCTGAAATTCATGCCGGACTCGATGGTCACCACGCCGCTGCTCGGTCCCTTGTTAGCAAGGCTTTCCGTACAGGCTTTTATTGGCCGACGGCCCGGGCAGACGCTTAGGACCTAGTCCAACGATGCGCTGGTTGCCAATTTTTTGCCAACCAAAGCCATATGCCACCCACCGCACTCCAAACTATACCCATCACCTGGCCTTTTGCGGTCTGGGGGCTTGACATGGTCGGACCCCTTAAAGGTGGGACCGATAGGAAAAAATACTTACTGGTCATGGTGGATAAATTCACCAAATGGATAGAAGCCAAGCCTGTTAAAACGGTCGAATCCGGACCTATGATAGACTTCATATCCGGGGTTGTACACCGTTATGGCGTCCCCCACAGCATCATAACCGATAACGCTACAAACTTTACCGCCGACGAGGTAAAACTCTGGTGCAAAAACATGGGCATCAAGCTCGATTATGCTTCCGTTTATCACCCACAAACCAACCGCCAGGTCGAACATGCAAATGGTCTTATCATGAGCGGCATCAAACCCAGACTGGTGCAGTCCCTCAAGGAATCTAACACGCACTAGGTAGAGGAGCTCGACTCCGTGCTATGGGGGCTACGGACCACGCCAAATCGCACCATCGGATACACACCATTTTTTATGGTGTACGGCGCAGAGGCAGTTCTGCCCTGCGACATAATTCATGACTCACCTAGAGTGCGCATGTACGAAGAAAGAGAAGCCGAGCTTGATCGGTAGGACAACTTGGACGCCCTGGAGGAGGAGTGTGACGTGGCAAAAGCCCGTTCCGCATTTTATCAACAGCAGGCCCGAAGATATCAAAGCAGAGAAGTACGAGCCAAAAATTACAATGTTGGCGAACTAGTTCTACGCCTGCCGGATAAGAAAAAGGACAAACTCAAGCCCAAGTGGGAAGGTCCATTCATAATCGACCAAGTCCTGACTGGCGGGGCGTACCGCCTGCGAGATGCGTCGGATAACCGACTCGAGCCGAACCCGTGGAACGCCACCTGTCTCCGAAGATTCTATGCCTAGCGCCGGACTCTGTGTTCGTCTCCTTCCTTTGTCCATTTTTTGCATTTTTCTGTCTTACATTTCTCTCCTTCCCCTCTTTTCTTTTATAGCCCTTAAAGGCTCATCTAGTGACATGCCACTCGCGCTCATTAAACCTGGGGGCTTCTTTAACAGAAGCTTATTTATACGGGCTTCACGCCCAACACATGCGTCAAACTTCCGCATGTACCTTTTTCTTCACCATTATATGCATCGATATGACTTAAGTTTTGGCCAAGCTGGGTTGCCTGGCTCCTGTGCTTACCCCTACGTTCCCGATTGTTCGGCTAGGCGGTAAAGGGAGCACCTTTGTGATTGTTACTGCCGGGTCAGTCGGATGTGTACCTCAGACTGGGTGAAGCCGAAAGCTAGCGTTCTTAAGGGAATATTCGGTCGGTGAGATAAAAGATGATCTTTTTACTCATTTTATGCGCCCCCGGATGCTTTTTTCTGCGTCTTTTACGCAGTCCGGACATGCACTTTAGGGCATGCCTCCCAGCGAAAGGAACCCCTAACGGAACTATTCTCTCTGGAAGATGTTTCTTACTAACCATGTAATATAACATAACTAGTTGGGCACTTGTCTGATAAAGCACTAATGACCCCTACGCCTGGTCTCCACGCATACCACGGTTCTTATATAACCGCTATGGTATTCGGACACACTCCGGACCGTCAGGTCCCGAGGTTGAAGCGAAAAGGTCGGCAACGACAAACGATCTACAATCCGGCTAGAAGGCATTACACATGTCAATTCAAAATTACATAGTCATTCTGACTAATTGTATTCCTCTTCTATACCATCTAACAGGCTGTCTAATTTACAGTCCTGCTGGGAATACTTCGCGGCTAACTCTACTTGGCCGTATACTAAGCTTACAGGGATCTCCTTCCCGTCAGGCCCCACTGGTCCGACCTCGGCCATGTGGTTTGGGTCAGACTTCATAAAACGGGTCTTCACCATGGCCCAGGCCTCCCTAGCGCCTTGTCGGCAGGCCGATATCTTCCATAACCGGAAGCGCCGCCGAGCTCCCTTCAGCTTCTCCGCAAGCTCTCCAAGGCCCTCGGGCATGGAGTGGGCAGGCCATAAGGCTTGGGCAACGCCTCGCATCGCCTGCCGAATTCGCTCGTGCAGTTGCATGAGTTCGGGAAGAAGGTCACCCGTAGAACCGGGCATCTCCTCTGCAGGACGACCTGTGAGCATACCTACAGACATTACTCTGTTAGTCGACTTCATCGCCGAACTCTTTTTTCAAAGTTCGTTCAAGCACTTACTAAAAATGCCGCGTCGAAGCCGCTGATTCTCCTTCGTGGAGTCCGACAGCTGGCCACGAACATCTTTAAGTTCGACGTCCAGCTTGGTGTTGGCATCCTGAAGATCATTCTTCTCTCGCCTCACCTTTGTCAACATACTCTCACCGGCCTTTACCCGGCGTAAGAGTTGTTGCTTGTCCGGATCTAGTCCGGCGCCATCTGCAATATGACTTGTCAGATTTGCACCCACACCGCACAATACTAATCTTTCGAAGTGTATCTTACCTGAGGGGGTCTCTTTGGGCTCCCCTGCTGCGGCTAGTGCGGCCTCTAGTTGGGCCTTGCACTTTTCCAGCTCCTGGGACAGTACGGTATTCTTCTCTGTAAGAAGCTGCATAATAAATGATCCTTAAATCAGTTGTTCTAACTGTTTCAAGTCTCGGGGGCTACTGGTATATATATATATATTTGACCAAAATTTTCTTACCCGTATGTCTTTTACATACTGCTCCGTGGCTCTGGCTAAACCATTTTGAGCGGCACGGAGGTACGCATCTCCCGAATTAAAGGCATCTAAAGCCTCTTGGGAGAAACAAGCATCGCGTAGAACTATCCGGCGACGCGTGTGGTTCATGGCACTCTCCACTTCAGAATTTGTGGCAGACAGCCTGTCCGCATCCTCTGTCGGAGGAGCGTCCGGTGCGCGCCTTGTGCTCGCCTCCGCTTCCTGGCCAGACGTTGGAGCCTGGCTGGTGGAGGCGCGATTGGCAACCTCTCCGGATGTAGTCCGGCGAGGTCTCTTCATTCTGAAGATAGCACGAACGTTAATATGCCCTGACAGAATAACACCAGGGAAACAGAGGGTGCGCTATACCTTTGCTTCGGCATCTCAGTTCGGACTACATTCCTTTTTGCCCCACGGGGCCCTGCGGCCCCTCGTTGGCTAGCCACCGCAGGTTCGGCCTCCTGCCTCGGAAATCTCCCCTGCAAAACACGGTTGTCGTCAGAGACACCGGAATATGTGAGAGTGGAATCTCTCTCAAGGGAATGAGACTCCGGTTTCTATCACCTGGGAGGCCGGGATTAACCCTGGGTAATCAGCCGTGATGGCTACCAAGGTATTGTCCTTGCTTAGCTGATGGAATACCCCGTCGATAAGCTCCACTGATATGTCCGGGTCCTCTTCGGAGTCCGGATCGAGGGACCGTTCTGGGTCCTCGGGCTGTGGAGGGCGGCTGTTTATATCCTTTACCTCCTGTCGCAGTTCCTGCAATGAAGTCGTTAGACTACATATCTAACCGTGGGAGTATAAAACAAACGGGCAAGCGCAATTATTCACTTACCCAACTTGGAGGATCGTACATAGTAAATCCGGCCTGCGGATTGACGCGGAGGAATTCCTCCTTTTCTCCCTTGTACAAAGAGGATAAGATCTTTACTAGGGCGGCAGCTGAGGCTGGCCCCTTACGACCGTAACGTGTGGCGTCATCCTCCCTGTTGAAATCCCACATGGGGTGGCCTCTATATTGAAGCGGCTGCACCCCCCGCATAATGCATGCGACCATGACTCCAATCATGGTTAGTCCGGAATGATCCAACAGTCTTATCCGTCCCATCAGGTAAAGGACGTCTCTGTCGCTTTCTCTCTAAGAGCTCCGCGGACGCCAGCTCAAGCGTTTCTTCAATGGAGCACTGTTGAACTCAGGGAGACCGACCCGGATAGGGTCCGGTAGCAGGACGTCATCTATATAAAACCATTCCGAAGGCCAGTCCTCGGACGCCTTCTTTCGGGTTCCGGATAGGTATCTAGTCCCGGCGATGCGCCATACTTCGGCTCCGCCCACTTGGTACATAGACCCCTTTTAAGAACGGGGCACCAGGCAGAATAACCTCTTCCATAGCGCGAAATGAGCCTCAACGCCTAAAAATAGCTCGCAAAGGGCGACGAAACCCGCAATATGCAATACGGAGGCGGGCGTGAGATTGTGCAGCTGGAGGCCGTAGAACTCCAGAAGCCCACGGAGAAATGGATGAATTGGAAAACCCAGTCCCCTTATTAGATAGGGGACGAGGCACACCCGCTCTCCTTTAGAAGGATTGGGGGTGCTCTCCGCTTGTTTTCCGCCATTGTAGGTGGCGAGACCGGCTCGGATCGGGACCATGAATGCCTGAGGGAGAAATCCCTTGGCCTGAAGTGACGCTAACTTGCTGTGCGGGATGGTGCAACTCTCCCAGTCCCCGGGTTTGGGACCGGAGGGGCGAGGGGAGGAGCTGCGACGGTTGGCCATGTTGGAATGGACCTTTGCTGGAAGCGCTCTGATGATAACTCGTGGAGAGGAGAAGATGTGGTTTGGACCTAAATCCCCATCCCGTTAAATAGGCGGCTCGTTTATACGGCTAGGGGCGTGGATGTAAAAACGCCCTGGCTTTTCGCATTCGTTTGACACATGGAAGATGGCCATTATTGGGCGTGGAAGCCGAGGAACACTACATTACAAAAATCGGACATTATTCCTATAGGTACACAAGATTTGGAGAAGAACCCGCCTTGCAATGCCGAACAATCTGCGCGCCGGACTCGTCGTCATTGAAGCCTGGTTCGAGGGCTACTGAGGGAGTCCTGGATTAGGGGGTGTTCGGGTAGCCGGACTATACCTTCAGCCGGACTCCTGGACTATGAAGATACAAGATTGAAGACTTCGTCCCGTGTCCGGATGGGACTTTCCTTGGCGTGGAAGGCAAGCTTGGCGACGCAGATATTCAAGATCTCCTACCATTGTAACCGACTCTCTGTAACCCTAACCCTATCCGGTGTCTATATAAACCAGAGGGTGGTAGTCCGTAGGCAATCAACTCCATACACAACAATCATACCATAGGCTAGCTTCTAGGGTTTAGCCTCCTTGATCTCGTGGTAGATATACTCTTGTACTACCCATATCATCAATATTAATCAAGCAGGAGTAGGGTATTACCTCCATCGAGAGGGCCCGAACCTGGGTAAAACAAAGTGTTCCCTGCCTCCTGTTACCATCCGGCCTAGACGCACAGTTCGGGACCCCCTACCCGAGATCCGCCGGTTTTGACACCGACAATGGTGGAGGGGGGCACCGCACACGGCTGGGAGAGATCTTTGTGATCAACTTGTCTCTAGAGGTGCCCCCTGCCCCTGTATATAAAGGAGCAAGGGGGAGGCCGACCGGCCCTTGTTGGCGCGCCTAGGAGGAGGAATCCTCCTCCTAGTAGGAGTAGGATTCCTCCCTTTCCTACTCCTACTAGGAGGGGGAAAGGCAGGGAGAGAAAAGAGAAGGAAAGGGGGGCGCCGCCCACCTTCTCCTAGTCCAATTCAGACAGGGGGAAGGGGGCGCGCTCCCTGCACTAGGCCGGCCCCTCTCTCTTTCCCTTATGGCCCAACAAGGCCCATTAGCCCCGGGGGGTTCCGGTAACCCCTCCGGTACTCCGGTAAAATCCTGATTTCACCCGGAACTATTCCGATGTCCAAATGTAGGCTTCCAATATATCAATATTTATGTATCGACCATTTCAAGACACCTCGTTGTGTCCGTGATCAAATCCGAGATGCCAAACTACCTTCGGTACATCAAAACATATAAACTCATAAAACCAATCGTCACAGAACTTTAAGCGTGCGGACCCTACGGGTTCGAGAACTATGTAGACATGACCGAGACACGTCTCCGGTCAATAACCAATAGCGGAACCTGGATGCTCATATTGGTTCCTACATATTCTACGAAGATCTTTATCGGTCAAACCGCACAACACTATACGTTGTTCTCTTTGTCATCGGTATGTTACTTGCCCGAGATTCGATCGTCGGTATCCCAATACCTAGTTCAATCTCGTTACCGGCAAGTCTTTTTACTCATTCCATAAACAACCCATAACTAACTCATTAGTTATCATGCTTGCAAGTCTTATAGTGATGTGTATTACCGAGAGGGCCCAGAGATACCTCTCTGACAATCGGAGTGACAAATCCTAATCTTGATCTATGCCAACTCAACAAGTACCATCGGAGACACCTGTAGAGCACCTTTATAATCACCCAGTTACGTTGTGACGTTTTGTAGCACACAAAGTGTTCCTCCGATATTCGGGAGTTGCATAATCTCATAGTCATAAGAACATGTATAAGTCATGAAGAAAGCAATAGCAGTAAACAAACGATCAAGTGCTAAGCTAACGAAATGGGTCAAGTCAATCACATCATTCTCCTAATGATGTGATCCCATTGATCAAATAACAACTCATGTCTATGGTTAGGAAACTTAACCATCTTTGATCAATGAGCTAGTCAAGTAGAGGCATACTAGTGACACTATGTTTGTCTATGTATTCACACATGTATTATGTTTCCGGTTAATGCAATTCTACAATGAGTAATAAACATTTATCATGAAATAAGGAAATAAATAATAACTTTATTATTGCCTCTAGGGAATATTTCCTTCATCATCCTCCCTTACGTCCACATCTACATGCCTCCTCCCATACGAACGGAGTGACACATCAAGACCTCGCCGCTAGAACATGGAAACCCCTCGACTTCTACCCACTGGATTCCAGGCACACATGTTAGCGAACCCTAACTTCCACCAAAATTTGTCCAACTACTTCTCTATGAGCCGAGTCTCCGCCAAGAATAACACATCGTGATCCTCCACTCTCCCCAACTCGAGGAGAGATCGAACTGTCGGGCCATTCCCAAGTCCCAGGCAGTTCCAACTAATGATTTTCATTGTGTCCCGGACGATATCTCTTCAGTAGCATTGTTGACTTCCCCTTTCTCGCTAATGATTGTTGCCACTGCCTCCTCCATCAACCTCCCCTTGTTTGCGTCCTCCTCCATCCCAATATCTTGCTCCTCATGGATCCTTTTCTGACCCACTATTTTCTCCGTACTTAGCCCTGACTCCCTCTTTTTATCCTCTCTCTTGAGCTTCCGGTGAAACTTCCCAATCTTCTTGGGGTTTTGGTTTTCACCCGCCCCCTGCTGTCTCCCACCTCTGTTACCACCTGCGACTGCACCACTTGGTCCTTCTTCCTTGAGTCTGCTGCAACCCCGAGGGGCGATTCATGTGACTTCTCCCCAGTATCCACCTTCTGCCCATGCAAGACCACTCTTTTCCATAGTCTGTCTTGTCCTTTGTAACTAGTTCCTGTGAAGCTGACGCATTCATATCCAACCTCCTCGGATTACCCCCACGCGCTGGTTTGTTGCTTAACTGTTTTACATGGCTCGTCACCTCCTCCTCACCTTCAACTCTGCCTCCTTTACCACCAGTCTCCCGACCACCATCCTTTCTCCAAGATAAGCTATCACTACCACTCCCACTTCCTCATCTTCCACTCGAACGGCTATACCCATAGTTTTGGTTCCCTCCCACACTACCACCTTTTGCCTTCCAGTTGCGGTCATCTTCATTGACAAACCTCCTTCTCCCAATATCTGTTCTCAGCCAAGGACCAAACTAAGGGTTCTCTCCTTCGTTCATTCTGATGGAACATTCCTTCGCGACATGTCCAATAAAACAACATGTGTAGCAAAAGTCAGGAAGGTATTCGTACTCAAACCGACACCAGAGCCCCTCTTCCTACTCTTCCTCCTTCCCATCTATACTCATTTTCTTCTTTCTCTTCTGTGGTTCCTTGTCATTCTCATCATCTAGGGGGAATCCCCTCATAATTGGTTTACCTATGTTCATCCTGATCTTCACTCGCAGGAACTTTCCAATCACTTTCCCATCCATGCCAGCATCCACCTCAACAAACTGCCCAATGATGTTCCCTATCCCCTCCGCTGTATCCTCATTCGTCATACCAAGGGTAAGACTGAAGATTCTCACCCATAAAGGAATTTCATTGAAATCGTAGTCCTCGATCCTTTTGCTTGGATCATAGTCCTCCACCATAACAAGATCTTTGTCAAACATCCACAGCCCGTCCTCCAAAGCCTTCCGCTTCTCGGACTCCTGCTCGAAGGTGAACACAAACCTATTGTCCCCGGCCTCCTTGCAGTCGACCCCTTTTATTGGGCACTAGATCCGCCCCAAGGAGAGGCAGATCGCATCCGGATGAGCTAGCTTCTCGTACACCACCGTCCCAACCGCCTGGAGATCAGTTGCCTTCCCTACCAAACGGATCTTGACTCCTTTCCTCTCCTCCCCCGACAACTTCAGGCTCCTCAGCCCCGCTACTCCCTCCATCTTCCTCCTACAGACCAAGAGCCACCGTCGCACGCCGCCTAAGGTTTTGGTGTATTACGACCGTGCGCCCTAGGAAGCACACCGAAGGTTTTGGGGGGGATGGGTTTACGACAAGACCTACGTGGGGGCGAGATGAGAGCGATCTGAAGAGCACATGATGGTTACGATCGATCATGGACGAGAACAAGGGTGCGCAAAACGCCCAAACCCTAGTCGCCCCCGAGATCGTCGGAGTGGAACATGAACCATCACCAGGAGGGACAGACTCAATATGTGCCCATCTATACAAGGAAATTGATTCCATGGCAAAAGGTGCGGCGACCTAGAGCCCATCTTAAATAAGGGCCCAATATATCTATATACATAAATTATAAGAATATAGATTGCAGAACAAAAAAGTCAACACGGACAAGGGCATATGCCCCCTTCCTTAACGCATTTCACCTCATTGTATTTATTCAATAGTTATTTATAATTGAGTACATTATAATCAATATTTGCAGCATATAATCACATATAGATGGTGTGTTGAGACTTTATTTGTCAAGTAAAATTATGTTTTTATGTTAATTCCTTTTTATTTTTCATGATATATGATATATATTGTTGAAACTATATATGTTACTAATGTTAAAGTTCATTGTTCTAAATAGCACCAGGGCCTCCATAATGCTAGGGCTGGCTCCGCCTCTTCTCTACTACTTGTATCCACGGTGGTCTAGCTATCTCAACATCTATAATCTTTTGCTGCTAACTATCTGTGTGCATCGACTTCTCCGGGTGCTCTCTCTGTACTCTGGTTTGTTAAAACTCTGAGGAAAATGTGGAACACTTACAGAAAGGCAGTGGCTGTCTGGAAGTCGCTGGCGGAGATCATGAACGCGCCCGCGGTGGCCGCGAGGAGGGCCTGCATGAGGCACGTCACGAGAGAACAACACGCCCCCTGCTCTGGATGCATTAGGAGCAGGCGGGTCACTAAATAAATATATTTGCAGCCGCCGCCGCATCCGGAGCAAGGTGCGGGCCTTGTCCCTGTGCTGCCTTCACCTCCATCGGAGCCGGTGTCGGGTGCACCACCGGATGGCTTGGTCACGGGAAGATGGCGTCGCCTTGCTCCATGCAACACACGCGACGACGATGGAGGGCCAGAAGCAATGGGGGCGAAGGGGGCGAGCTGGTCGACGGAAGGAGCTGCCCCTGTATCAGCGGGGGAGCGGATGCGAGACTCAAATCACTCGAAATCCAGGGAGGGATGGCACACTCCCATTTTAGAATTCCTATTGATATTGAAGAAAACACCATGTGCGATATTAAAAGAGGTACCATGCTTGCCGAATTGATTGAACATACCTCTTTAGTTATATGGGACGAGGCGCTGATGACACATAGCAAATGTTTTGAGAGAGTTGATAGGTCACTGCGAGACATCCTTGCTGCCTCCGACCCATCAGTAGCAGACAAACCGTTTGGTGGCTTGGTGTTTGTTCTTGGCGGCGACCTTAGCACTAGTAGAAAACGGAGCTTTAAAACCGGTTCGTAAGGGTCTTTAGTGCCGGTTCCATAACCGGCACTAATTGGTGGGCACTAAAGGCCCCCCCTTTAGTACCGGTTCGGCACGAACCGGCGCTAAAGTGCCACCACATTTTTTTTTCAATTTTTAATTTTTCTGAATTATTTGGTGATTTAGTCTCTAATCACCTCTCTTAACTGCTCAAGTGTGGATCACTCATTTCAAATCATCTAACTTCCCGACCGGTCACCCATCCCTCTCACTACTCCAGCCCAAGCACGCTTAACTTTCGGGTTCTATTCTCCTTCGTTTCCAAGTCTGCACTTGTTGTTTTCCTGACAATAGTAAGATGTCAATCCTATTAACCCTCGGGAGTTTAGCTTGAGCATGAAGTCACACATTTCACTGTTTGAGTTTGAAACTATTATTCTAAAAAACAGTAATTATTTAGTAACACTAATATTTCTTGAATAAGTTTGACCATAGTTTGACCACAGTTTGACCATAGTTTGACCAGATTTGACCAAAATTCAAAAAATTGAAATAATTATTTAGTAACACTAATATTCTTGAATAATTATGTAGTAACATTAATACTTCTTGAATAAGTAGTTTGACCAGATTTAACAAATTTTTTTTAAAAAACTTAAATTTGATCATATCTTTTTTTCCTTTTGGAATTTGAGGGTTCTAAAAAATTGCAAATAGGCTGTAGGCTGTTTCCATCGGATGCGGATTTTCGTGCTGAATTTTTTGATATATTATACGTTTTTTTTCCGACATCGTATGCAAAAGTTATAGCCATTTTACATTTTCCCTACACTTTTTGCAAAACATGTCCAAATTTAAGTTTTCAAATTTTCCTAACGTGTAGATGTAGTAATATAACTACCTCTCGAAGAATTTTATTTGAAGAAGTTTTTATCATTTTCTTTTGATTTTTTCAAAACTGAAATGGCGATACACGCGAGGGGGGGAGGGGAGGGGGGTAGAGTTTGAAAATTGCCCTATAGTGCCGGTTTGTGTCTTCAACCGGGACTATAGGTTAAGACTCTGTAGTGCCGGTTGGTGACACAAACCGGTACTATAGGTTAGACCTTTAGTATCGGTTTGTGTCACAAACCGTCACTAAAGGTGCTCGTGGGGCCCTGGCCTGACGCCAGCTTGCCACCACCCCTTTAGTACCGGTTCGTGGCACGAACCGGTACTAAAGGTTCATTACGAACCGGCGCTAATGCATAGCCATTCGAACCGGCACTATTGATCACATTAGTGCCGTTTTTTACAAACCGACACTAATGCACTTCACGTTTGACCCTTTTTCTACTAGTGTAGGCAGATATTACCAGTTATTGAGGAAGGTACAAGACCACACATAGTGAATGCCACTGTCACAAAATCTCCCTTGTGGGTAAGATACTCACTTTGGCCCTGTTTGGATCCAGGGGTTAGAGTTAGTTTGGGTTAGTTTGGACTTAACTAACCCAAAAATATCCAAACAGGAGGGTTAGTTTGGGTTAGATGCATCTAACCCATTCAAAAAATCTAACCCACCCAAGAGGTGCTTATTTGGGTTAGTTCTTCTCAAGATCACTAAAAACACACATTTTTCTCTCGCTCTTCCCGCGGCAGATCCCTCCCCACTTCCTCGAAGCTTCTCGTCCTCTCCCTCCCTCCCTTTCGCACCGTCCGTGAAGGCGCCTCGCCGTATCCGCGCTCCATCTAAACCCTGCCATCCAAACACCTCTTTGGCTAGAGTTAGTTTAGGGTTAGTTCAGGGTTAGAATCTAACTCTAACCTCTAACTGAGTTAGAGTATCCAGACAGGGTTTATCTACTAGTAATATGCAACTATCCTGTGGGGGGTTAGATGAAACTTCCCGTGCTGAACTGACAGATTTCAGCCAGTGGGTGCTTGATTTAGGAAATGGAGCTCTACCTGCAGGTTTTATCTATGTTGTGCCTACGAGTGTGCTGGTAACCTCATCACTTCGATAAGAGGTTACCAGACCACATGTGTTCTGTCTAACTAAACACCACACACTTTATCGATGTCTAGAGAAGACCTGTAACCGAACACCATGCGTGCATTTGTTCTCAACCAAGTCAGAGAGGACATAAGCAAACTACATGCAGAACATGGTTTTTAGCTTGCATTTGCTTAGCCAACCGAGTTGAGAAAAAAAGAAGACCAAAAGGGCGAGAAACACCATTGAAATATCCAAACCTCATGGGATCGAATCCAACTTGTCCGGGACACAAGACTATGTCCCTACCACTAAACTACATTCAGCTATCTAGGCCCAATTAAATCACACATGGAAGAGGGAGTACATGCTATCAAACGCACCCGCTCTAGCAAAAAATCTTGTTAAACAATTGAAGGTCGCAAAGCCTCGACGGTTTTAGAGTATGGTTAATACTATAGTCAGCAATTAGGTATAAGTAGTTGGCATGTCATTTATAGCCAACATAATAGTTGGTTTAAATATGTACGTACTATTTTATTAATGACAGACCCATCTTACGATCTCACAAAGTGTCTTGGCGTCGTGCTATAGCTGGTTCTTATTCTACAACTCGGTTTTATTCTCTCTCCTTCAACTGAACAAAGATATAGAAGTAGCATTCATTATAGTCTGCTTATATCATCTTATTATACCTGCTGAGGGCATGTACAATGCATAGCCTTAGGATGATGTCTCGCATGTCATGTAGGATCGGATATGAGTAAAATATGCTTGGATAGGGAAATGGAATCCTCTCCAGGAGGCGGGTGCTTGAAGAGAAAAAATATGGTCCGGGGTCAAAAGCTGAAAAAGTTAGAGTGAAAAGTAAAAATGCATGTGTACTAAAGTCTTTATTTTCTATTTCTTAATAAGACCTACTAGTGATAGCTCGCATTGAAAAGAAAAAAATAAATGTAAATATTTCAAACTACTTTTTGTCATGGGGCATCTGTATCCATATGCCACCATTATACATGCCCTGAATATACTGTCCCAATCCAGCTGCCGCACCAACAAAGAAAAAAGTCCAGCTGCCGCTGCAAATCCACGGGGGCTTCATTACACGGCGCGAGACGCCGTCGTCGTCGCGGTCAAAACCGTGGTGCTACCCTGGAAGACCAATGAACGGCGCGGTTAGCATGAAGCACGATTCCATGAGCAAGACAAGTGCATTGCTTCCCCGTCAAACTTGGGCACATCCCGCCCACAGCATATTACCCTCCACCGCAAAGCCAAACTGAATCTACAAATACCGGGCAAAAAGACACCTTCTACCATTTCCAGGCAAGAAGTGGCTTTGACCTGAATTCTTTGCGTTCCTTTCCGGGGCCGCCAAGCCAACACATCAGACGGGCTGGGCCGGTAGGCTTACACACCGACCTTTAAGTTAAGCCCAGTCCATCGAGGGCGTCCCGTCGTCAAGTTCACCCCCTCCACCACCATCCCCATCCCACCAGACCACGCTAAACCCTATTACCGCCTCCCCTCGCCGCCAGCCCGCCACCGCCGCGATGTCGTCGGAGCCCGCGCCTGCACCCGCCTCCGCCTCCACGGAGGAGCTCGAGGCCGACCTCTCTGCCGCGACCATCAGCAAGAAGCAGCTGAAGAAGGACGCGCGGAAGGCCGAGAAGGCCGGGAAGGCGTCGCAGCGCCAGCAGCAGCAGCAGCCGCAGGCGGAGGAGGCCGACCCCTTCGCGGCCAACTACGGCGACGTCCCCGTCGAGGAGATCCAGTCCAAGGCCATCTCCGGCAGGTCCTGGACCGACATCGGCGACCTCGACGAGGCCGCCGCGGGCCGCTCCGTGCTCATCCGCGGCTCCGCGCAGACGCTGCGCCCCGTCAGCAAGAAGATGGCCTTCGTCGTGCTGCGCCAGAGCATGAGCACCGTGCAGTGCGTGCTCGTCGCCAGCGCCGACGCCGGCGTCAGCACGCAGATGGTGCGCTTCGCCACCTCCCTCAGCAAGGAGAGCATCGTCGACGTCGAGGGCGTCGTCACCCTCCCCAAGGAGCCCCTCAAGGCCACCACGCAGCAGGTCAGTCGTCTTATCTGGCCCAGTTTGCTTGTTTCTCGTCATCGGTAGCAACCATCATCCGCATAGTTAGATGGTTGTTTTGTAACCTTCCTTATTTGATTCGAATTGTTGTCGCCTAATTCGGAATATCAAGTGCACGCTCGTTACAATTTCGTTTTGTTTGTGTGTTATATATGGTGTGCCTAGCTGATGAATTGTTTGTCTGTTCCTTTGGACTGGCAGGTCGAGATCCAGGTTAGGAAGGTTTACTGCATCAATAGGGCGATCCCCACACTTCCGATCAACCTTGAGGACGCAGCCCGTAGTGAAGCAGAATTCGAGAAGGCTGAACAAGTACGTCCGTTGCAAATTCTTCCATTCGCCTTCTTCCTCTTTGCATGAGGCGCCCAGTTTTTGCTCTACGATTCTTATCCTTGCCATGGTTACAGAATGGAGAGAAGCTGGTACGTGTTCTCCAGGACACACGGTTGAACTATCGAGCTATCGATCTGCGGACACCTGCGAATCAAGCAATCTTCCGCATCCAATGCCATGTTGAGAATGTGAGTACTATTTGTCCTTGTTTGTACTGACCGACTGTTACATTTCATGCAGCAAGGCATACTGCCGTAACAAATAGCATGTTCTGTTATGTCTAGCACCACGTGCGTTGTTATTATTAAATAGAAGCAGGCCCTGTCGCCGTTCATTCTTTCATCTTAGTATCTCCATCTACCAGCAAAAGGCACCTTGCACAAAACTATATTTAACATGCAGCATTAGATATTGTTCATCAAAACTATGCTTATGTTCGTGACATTCATGTGGCATCTCATGCAGATAGATTTTATTATGTACTCCCTCCGTTCCTAAATATAAGTCTTTTTAGAGATCTCAATATGGACTACATATGGATGTATATAGACGGTAGTTTAGGGTGTAGATTCACTCATTTTGCTTTGTTAGTAGTCCATATTGGAATCTCTAAAAGGACTTCTATATTTAGGAACGGAGGAAGTATTTCTGTAGCATGTAATGTTTATTGTCAAGGACCTCGGTGCCCAAGACAGCAGGACCTCGACTACGTAGCTCGTAGTCTCGGTAGATAGGAGCGCTAGGGTTTTTGCCTAACTGCTCAATGGTGCGGGAGATGAGATTAGGAGCAGAGGGAGAGATAGGAGATAATGATTTATTGCTTGCGTCAAAGGGTGCAGATTACAGGATATATAAAGGCCTTATGGGCTTCTAACAAACTAGGAAACTAACTACTCCTGGACTCTAGGAACCAACGTAGGATCAGGACTCCTTGCCCCGATCATGCCTGGCCAGCTGTGGCCGTCGGCTGCTGCTCCTGGGCGCGTGACCCGCGCCTGTACGCAGCGCCCCACATGACATCTCTCCCCCCCTCGACGAACAGCTCGTCCTCGAGCTGAAAAGTGGGGTAGCGCTCGACGAAACTGTCAAGATCCTCCCATGTTGCCGACGAAGCAGCCTCGCCCTTCCAGTGGACAAGGAGCTGGCGAACGCTGCGTGCGAGGCGTGAACGAGTCACGCGTTCTGGTTCCGGAACAGCCGCACCGTTGTGGATTGGAGGCAAACCCGGCGGTGCAGTTGGAGGCGTGCCGAAGAACTTCTTGAGGAGGCCCACGTGGAACACATCATGGAGGCGCGAGCGCACGGGTAGCTCAAGGCGGTAGGCGACGTCGTTGACGACCTCGGAAATGCGGTACGGCCCGTAGAAGCGTGGCTTGAGCTTGCCCCTGGTCGGCAAGTTGAGAGAAGATGCGGCGCGCTGGTGAAGACGAAGCCACACCCAATCGCCCACTACATGCCTGACGTCGTGATGGCGTCTGTCGTAGTAGGACTTGTAGACCGCCTGCGCCTGCTGTAGTCGGTAGCGGACATCAGCGAGTAGCTCGTCTCGCTCCGCCATGCTCTTTGCCACGGCCGCCACCCGCGTCTCGCCTGGCTCGTAAGAGCGAATAGTGGGAGGGTCGCGTCCATACACGAGCTTGAACGGAGTTTCTTGGGTCGCCGTCTGGTAGGCGGTGTTGTAGATGTACTCGGCCCAGGGAAGCCACCGTAGCCATTGTCGCGGACGATCCCCTGTGAGGCAACGCAGGTACATAACAATGATCTTGTTAGCAGCCTCCGTTTGGCCATCCGATTGAGGATGAAATGTCGACGTCATGTGCAGCTTCGTCCCGGTGAGGCGCATGAGCTCCTGCCAAAATGCCGAGGTGAAGACGGGGTCGCGGTCCGAAACCATGGACTGCGGAATGCCATGGAGGCGCACGATCTCGGCGAAGAACACCTGTGCCACCGACTCTGCCGTGTACGGGTGGGCCATCGCCACGAAGTGGCAGTACTTGCTGAAGCGATCCACCACGGTGAGTATGACAGACTTCCCGCCCACGCGAGGGAGCGCTTCCACGAAGTCGATGCCGACGTCAGTCCACACGCCCGTGGGCACCGGCAGCGGCAGCAGCAGACCGGCGGGGTGCAAGTGCTCGGACTTGTACCTCTGGCAAGTACCGCAGGCGCGGACGTACTCTTGCACCGTCTTGCGAAGGTTAGGTGCGTGGAAGTCGCGGCGGAGACGATGCAGGGTGCGCAGGACGCCTTCGTGCCCGTCGTCGTGCACTGCGGTGAGGAGCTCCTGGAGTAGCGGGGACGACGGCGGAATGTAGAGGCGGCCGTTAAAAGTGACGAGGCCGTCGGAGAGTGACCACGGCTGCTGCCGCGTACCCGTCGTGATATCCTCACGTAGTGCGACGAGCGCCGGGTCGGTTGACGTAGCTTGCCGGAGGCGATCAATGAAGTCGAAGCGAGGACCCGATATCGCCATGACCGACGTCTCCTTCGTGTCGCGGCGGGAAAGGGCGTCCGCCACCGTGTTTGTACTACCGGCCTTGTACTCCATGGTGAAGTCGAACCCCAGTAGTTTGCCGACCCAATGATGCTGCGGAATGGTTGCCAAACGCTGGTCAAGTAGGAATTTAAGACTAGTGATCAGTTTTTACCACAAATTGGCGCCCCCAGAGGTATGGTCTCCAATGACAAATAGCGAGCACCAGGCCGATGAGTTCCCGTTCATATGCTGCCAGGGAACGGTGACGTGGCGTGACCGGCCAGCTAAAGAAAGCCACCGGGTGCTGGTCCTGAAGAAGGACGGCCCCGAAGCCGTATGTAGAGGCGTCACACTCGACGATGAACGGCCGCGTGAAGTCCGGCAACGCGAGGACGGGAGCCGTGGTGACCGCCGTCTTGAGGGCGGTAAAAGCTGCTGCCGCCTCCGGCGACCAGGAGAAACCATCCTTGCGAAGGAGGGCTGTTAGTGGCGCGGCAACCACGCCAAACTCCTTGACAAACTTGCGGTAGTACCCCGCAAGGCCGAGGAACCCTCGGACCGCGCGCGCCGAGCGTGGCTGCGGCCAATCGGCCACGACCTGCACCTTTTCCGGATCCATGGCCACTTCTGCAGCGGAGATGGTGTGACCCAGGTAGGAGATCGACTCGACGGCGAACGCGCATTTGGATCGCTTGACGAAGAGCCGGTGTTGGTGCAGGACGGTGAAGACGGTGCGCACATGTCGGAGATGGTCTGCCCACGTCTAGCTGAAAATGAGGATGTCGTCAAAGAAGACGAGAACGAAGCGGCGCAGGTACGGCCGCAACAGATCGTTCATGAGTGCCTGGAACATCGCCGGCGCGTTGCAGAGGCCGAACGGCATCACCAGGAACTCGTAGAGGCCGTCGTGGGTACGGAAGGCGGTCTTTGGGATGTCCTCCGCATGCATCTGCACCTGGTGGTAGCCGGAGTGCAAGTCGAGCTTGGTGAAGAAACGAGCGCGTCGGAGCTCGTCGAGGAGTTCGTCCACCACCGGGATCGGAAACGCATCCTTGACGGTGATGGCGTTCAGGGCGCGGTAGTCGATGCAGAAGCGCCAGGACCCGTCGGGCTTGCGGACCAGCAGTACCGGCGATGAGAATGCGGAACAACTCGCTCGGATGATGCCTTGGGCGAGCATGGCGGCGCACTGACGCTCCAGCTCGTCCTTGTGCGCGGCCGGGTAGCGATACGGGCGGACGGCCACCGGGGCGGAACCAGGCAGCAGGGTGATGTCGTGGTCGCGGCTGCGGGGTGGTGGCACGCCAGAGGGTTTGGCGAAGATGCCGTCGAACTCGGTGATGATGGCGTCGAGGAAATCGCGGCCATTGCATGATTTCAGGGCTGGCCCGTCCGGTCCTGCAATGCCGCGCCAGCAGACCCGATGGCCCCTCCGCCAGAACGTCATGGAGAGGGCGCGGAAATCCCACAGGATCGGTCCAAGCGTCGCCAGCCACTGCGTGCCTAGGACGACGTCGTAGCCCGCGAGCGGCAAGGCGAGGAAATCCTCCGAGAACGCCTCTTGGTCAATGCGGAAGGACACGGCGCGGTATGCGCCCTGGCACGTAACGCGCTCGCCGTTGGCCACCGTGACACGCATCTTCTCGGTGGTGGGGGATGGCAGTGTAGCCCGAGCGGCCGCCTCCTCGGCGATGAAGTTGTGGGTGGAGCCTGAGTCGATCAGGGCGAGGAGGGAGACACCCCCGAGGGTGATATGCATCTGCATGGTCTCGCTTGTGCGCACGCCGGAGATCGCGTGGAGCGAGATCCGAGGGTCGGCCGGCGAGGCATCAGCGGTGGCGGAGGCCGTGTCGTCGTCGTCCGGCGCCAGGTCGAGGAGAAAGATGCGCTGGCACACGCGGTTGTAGCCCCTGCCAAACTTCTCATTACAATTGAAGCATAGGCCCAGGCGACGGCGTTCCTCCATCTTTGCCTGTGACAGGCGTTTGATTTGGTGCCCGTCCGGCAGACTGGGGGCCTGCTGGGGTGCGGCTGGTGGAGCCGGTGCGGGGGGCGCGAGGCGTGGTACGGGCGCCGGCAGGATGCCCTTCTGCTGAAAATGCACCGGTTGCGCGGAGGCGAGCGCGCACTGGTCGCGCAGCTCCAATTTGCGGGCGAGGCTCATGGCGACGACAAGGGATTGCGGGTTGTGGATTTCCGCGTCGAGGCTGAGGGGTGGCTGGAGTCCCGCAGTGAAGATCTGAACCTTCTGTGTCTCTAATAAGATGCCTGCCCGGGGGAGGAGCGCCTCAAACCGCTCTTGGAAGTCGACGACGGACGTTGTGCACTTGCACGCCATTAGTTCGCCCAGCGGGTTAGCGCGCAGAGGTGGCCCGAAGCGGAGATTGAGCAGCTCGGTGAAGCGGCGCCACGGAGGCGTGCCCTCGCCGCGCTGAACCTGCATATACCATAGTTGGGCAGTACCCTCGAGATTGTATGACGCCATCCACACTTTCTCCTCCTCAGCGATCCGTTGTTGATGGAAGAAGGACTCGCATATGTTGATGAATGCGAGAGGATCTGACTTGCCGTCGAACTTGGGGAAGTCCATCTTCTGAAACCGGGGCGGTCGATCATTGTGGTGCTGCCCATCGTGGGCGCCGTCAGCGCTCGACGAGGAGGCGGACTTGTCCTTCTGGAGTGCGGTGACGGACGTCTGCAGGGACGCCACCCTTGCAGTCAAGGCCTCGATCATCTTGGCCAGATCAGCGGTGGTTGGTTCTGCCATGCCGGAAGTGACCGAGGCGGCGGCGGATGGTGGCGATGGAGGTGTGCTTGGCGCGGACGCAGGGGTGGCGGCGGGCTGTGGATGGAGCGTGGACGAGGAAGAGGATCGCCTGGAACCTGATACCAAGTTGTCAAGGACCTCGGTGCCCAAGACAGCAGGACCTCGACTACGTAGCTCGTAGTCTCGGTAGATAGGAGCGCTAGGGTTTTTGCCTAACTGCTCAATGGTGCGGGAGATGAGATTAGGAGCAGAGGGAGAGATAGGAGATAATGATTTATTGCTTGCGTCAAAGGGTGCAGATTACAGGATATATAAAGGCCTTATGGGCTTCTAACAAACTAGGAAACTAACTACTCCTGGACTCTAGGAACCAACGTAGGATCAGGACTCCTTGCCCCGATCATGCCTGGCCAGCTGTGGCCGTCGGCTGCTGCTCCTGGGCGCGTGACCCGCGCCTGTACGCAGCGCCCCACATGACATTTATCTTCTTCTTTTGGTTCATACATGTAACTATTGCTGGATACCCATGCAGAAATTCAGAGAATTTTTGTTCTTGGAGAATTTTATCGGGATTCACAGTCCAAAGTTGATTGGTGGATCAAGTGAAGGTGGTGCATCTGTATTCAAGCTGGAGTACAATGGCCAGCCTGCTTGTTTAGCACAATCTCCCCAATTATACAAGCAGATGAGCATCTGTGGTGGCTTTGGCCGCGTGTTTGAGGTTGGTCCCGTCTTTAGAGCAGAAAAGTCAAACACTCACAGGCATCTGTGTGAGTTTATTGGGTTGGATGCTGAGATGGAGATCAAGGAGCACTACTTTGAGGTAAGGAAGATTTGGAGGAAATAAGTCTTTATTTAGTTCATTTGTTGAAGTGATGGTGACCAGGTACTGGTTTTTGTACACAGGTTTGTGATATCATAGATGGCTTATTTGTAGCAATATTCAAACACTTGAATGAAAATTGTCAGAAGGAACTTGAGACAATAAATAGGCAGTATCCATTTGAACCTCTGAAGGTAAAACATTACTCCTTATTGTCTTGTGTTGTTATACGTATGCTTTTGCTTAAGTTACTGTCTCAACTTCTTCTACTTTATACAGTACCTAGAGAAAACCTTGAAGCTGACGTACGAGGAAGGTATTAAAATGCTGAAGGTACTAGCTTGTACTCTTTGTCTATTTCATCATTATGGTGACGTTCACTTGCATACAGTATGCTCTTTTGTGTTCTCACAGTGTGATTGATGTTAGAAATTTAATAGCCCCATATATTACTGGTGTTTTGATTGAGCTGTCCTAATTGAGATTCCTGTGAAACAAGAAACATACTGTTAATAGTTGTTTGGAGTGGTTATATGATCTTCAAATTACGAATAATACTAAATACTGCAGTGGCGCAGCGCATATGAATTGGTGTTGTTATATTTTGCATGTTTTCTACCAATTTGAAGTGTGTATCGACATTTTGTTTTGAACAAATGCTATCTACCAACCCGTACTTCCAGCTTGACCGTTACCATGTTTTCTTGTTAGCTGAAAAACTGGTAGAAACTGGCAGTCTTTTCTGACATCACCAGCAGAATTGTTCCTCCATAGCTGAAAATAATAATTAGAGTACATCATGAGTGGATGTGCTTGACATTTTGAAACAAGGGATTAATTTTCTTCGGAAATCAGGCCCGGTGAAAAGCTGGCGGTTACTGTGAGCTCACTTATGAGTTCAGTTGGACAAGATTTATGGATGACTTGTCTGTATGGCAGGAAGCCGGAACTGAAATCGAGCCTATGGGTGACCTTAACACTGAAGCTGAGAAGAAACTTGGTCGGCTTGTTAAGGAGAAGTACGTAGATCTACTGCTCGTATGTAACTGTATCACTTAATTTCAATAAGCTAACTTATCTGTTATTTGTAGGTATGGCACAGAATTTTTCATCCTCTATCGATATCCTTTGGCTGTGCGCCCTTTCTACACCATGCCTTGCTACGATGATCCAGCTTACAGCAACTCTTTTGATGTTTTCATTCGAGGTGAGTATTAATTAATCATTACAACACTACCAAAGAAGTTGTTTGGCTTGTGATTCCAGTTGCATGGGTATAGCTTTTGTGTTATTTTTATACATTTGAAGACCTATTTTTTCTTTGATTTCTAGTTGGTGCAAAATTGCAAAATATTTGTTATTTCTATTTACGTATCTTCATTTTTCCTAGATACTACCTATGAAGTGTTTTCATGTTCCTAATCAGCGAGGAATTAAAGTTGCTTCCCATGTCCGTATGTTACCGTTTCCTTTGTTTGCAACTAGCCACTTATACTTGAGGAAACAATTACGGCAAGTTGCTTATACCACCTCTCCTTTTAGTAAAATTAAATCATCTGGGTATGTTAAGTACTCATTTCAAACAAAAAGTACTGATAAATATACAAAAAAGGAGCATTAATTAAGTTTACCTTTTTCAACTGTTGAGTTTCTTGCGGCATCATTTTTCCTAATTGGGTAGGAAAAATTACTAGTATACTGGTACCCCAGTTCCTGAACATGTGCTTTCTGGAATTTCGCAGAAAACCCAATACACATATAGGAATGACCAATCACCCACATTCATTTGGTTACTTGTTCTTGTTGGGATGATGTGTGCCACTCTAGTCAACATCTATAATATTCAGTTGGGATGATGTGTGCCACTCTAGTCCGTAACTACATTCTGATAAATGAGAATTAACCAAACAGGATACAAGTTTAAGAGAATAATGTTTCAAAGTTATATCAAAATCGTGGAATCAGATGCATTTGGAATGGAAGTTGAAAGCTATAATGGATGCTATATGGCAGAACTATTGAACTAGATGGGTAGAGCAGGGCCACTATTCTGCCTGACACTGTTTCTTATACATATTCTTTGATATCTAGACCCATAGAATGATAGGAGTGATGTTCTATTGTGGAAAAAAAGCTTCTGTGGGTTGACAAAATAAAAACAGTAGAATGTAGTGATTATTCCAACAGGTTGTGGTTATAGGGAGATGTTGCATGACAGTATAATGGCACAGAAAGTATCTATATTAGGTCAGTTCTTCTGCCTCATGATTAGGGTTTTGAAAGAATATCTATATAGACATAGCCTGGATAAGAGAACCTTTGGATGAGAAAAGACTAACCATCATTCTTGCTTGAGCAATACGTGCTCATCTCCTCTATTTATGTATGTGTCCAAGGTAACAAAGGTTCCTAGTTAACATGAGTTGGACTCTCCACTGATTCCTGACAAGTTTGTAGTCTAGAACATACAAACTTAAACAAACTGGTATATTGAAGCAAAGTTCTCCACTACTTCCACTGATAGCTAACATCGTCCCAGCCTAGGTTTTGTGCTGGCTTGTTTCCTAGGTCCATCAATAATTCAAGAAAAAAAGACATACTGGTATAATGAAGCAAAAATCTCCCATCTGTACGACTAAAGACATTAAACAAACACATTCTCTTTGGGGATTTTGCATATGAAACTGCCTGCTATGTTCAGTATATTAGCATGAATGCTTGTTAGTTTTAATTCTGATTCTGACCAATTTTATTTGTATGACAGGTGAGGAAATTATTTCTGGAGCGCAAAGAATACATACGCCTGAACTTCTGAGGAAACGTGCAATCGAGTGTGGAATTGACGCTAGTACTATCGCATCATACATTGAATCATTCAGGTTTGTTCTTGTCTCATGTATGGCGGCAATGTTGTAATATTGCAGTATTTACCAGTACATAGTTGTTTCCAACAATCCATCTCAATGCTTCAGTAATACATATATTTTCTTCACTTCGGTACTCAATTCCTCCCATGCTGACAATCACAGCTATGGTGCACCTCCTCATGGCGGTTTTGGGGTCGGCTTGGAGAGAGTGGTTATGCTGTTCTGCGCCCTCAACAACATCAGGAAGACATCTCTTTTCCCTCGTGATCCACAGAGGCTCGCGCCATAAGTTTCTTTCCTGGGTCGACAGCTTGCACCCATGGTTGTCATCATCTTCACCAATCTGCTAGTCAAGTACTGGAACAACCTATGATGATGGGTGCAGTGCTGTTTATGGCGTGGCTAATGTGTAGCACCGTCAGTGTGTTGGAGCTTCTGTTAATACTCACCAATCTCGAACAAAATGAAAATTAATCTGCTTTTCCAAGTGGGTCTGCTAGCTGTGTTTTTGCGCTTGCTGATACTGCCGTCATTTTCGTTATTTGTCTCTGTCAAACCTAGGGATGCAGGCGGATGTGTCCGCATCCATCCGAAGCCAAAAATGCAATAATCATTACTCTTTTAAACTGCTAAAACGTTTTACAATTGTTTACATAGGGAGTATTACTTCAATTATCGTGCTAGGCTCATCATGTGGTGCATGCCTAGTCTAACTGCAATGTGTCCTTTCACGTGGATCCAGTTTTTTACGACAGCAAGAATTAGTGTGGCGTCAAGATAGTATTGAGACGAATCTTTGATAGCAGGGGTTATCTTGAAGTGCGGAGTGGCGTCAAGAGTCTTGAGACAAATCTTTGATAGCAGGGGGGTATTTTGAGTGACATTTCTCCCGGTTGAAGGTTCGATGCACATTGTATATATCTGCGGTTAACATGCGCCAAACAAGAGCAGATACATTCAACATAAGGAACATAAAAAATAATAAAAATTATACCCAAATCTGTAGACCACCTAATGAAGATTATAAGTATTGACGCGAGTTGAAGGCGCACCGTCGTCATTGCCCCTCCTTGTTATCTTAAACAATCGAAAACATACTAAGGCCTTACAGAACAGCGCACCAAAACAACAACCGCCGTCGATGAAGAGAATCTCAGATCAAAAGGATCCAATCTGAAGACATACAAACGATAAACAAAAATCAAATCCACCAAAAACAAAATTGCCAAAGACACATCCTTGCACGCCTTATGCATGCAGCACCAGGACGAGGGTAGACGGAGACAACCTTATTTCATTTTTAGAGAGAAGCCACAGTCTTGCCTCTGCGAAGAACACAAACCTAACAAAACAAAAAGATATCTAAAAATTCACCAGCCGAGCTGGCTCATTATCTTAACAAACTCCAACAAATCGAGCCGGGACCAGCCAAAGGACGTACAGTATCAGTTTGTCTTGTCCGTATACAGATTCCTTCAATCCGTTCTCCGTCTGAACTGCCGGACCCACACGCACTGGTTTCTCATCCATCCATTCTATTCGACGGCCACTCCGCAAAACCCCCACTGGCAATGGCGCTCTCCTCCTACTTGCTCGCCGGCAGCCGAGCAGCCTCCCCTTCCCTCCCCTCCCTTCCCTCACTCCGCCGCCGCAGCTGCCACCGTCCGCCGCCCCTTGCCACAACCCCGCCCCCACTCCCTTCCACCCAGCGATGGCGCCGCTCGCTCCGCTTCTGCGCCTCCTCCCCCTCCTCGTCGCCCCCGCCGCCCGTGCCGCCCGAGGACGAGGAGCCCGTGGACTACGAGGTAGTGCGATATGGTATCGACTTACATTTTAACAGATTATTTTCCATGCTAGCGCGGTTCCAAGTTCTCTCACAGAATGTGCAAGCTGCCCGCCACAAGCCTCAAGAGTCAAGCATTCGACTCACATATGCTTTATTTGAATATAAATTGCTACGCAATGTAGGGTTATTCATTATTGCCTCCCCGTGAAAAAAATGTAGGATTACTGCCAAAATAAATAGAGCAACAAAAAACCGAAGAACCTGCCTTTAGGTCAACTGTTGATCTGAGCTCCGATTGCTCAGCCTCTAATATGAAGACATATTGTAAGGGTCGGGATCGATCTACGACTAGCAGCTAGGGTTCATGGTGGAATGGAGAATTTCGGTAGCGTGTATTTCCTCCCAACCTCCCTCACAGCTACAAGTTCATTACAATCGGCCGCAGCCGCCGTCCAGTCCAAAGCCAACCCATTCGAACGTTATACAATGCTATTTAACTACCGAACCCATTCAGGGCCACCGTTCCACCTGGGCTTCATCTTGACTCGAGTGGGCCGCGCCGCAGGCCTGCTCGAGGCCTGGTTCTCTGCCGTTACTTCCTCGCTTGTCGGATGGTGAACAGTATCGGGCTCTGTTGCCGCTTGGTGGTGATCTTCAGTATCCTGCACCCGTGCGTCGCTGACAATCCTCCCTCCTTGAGAGCCGGCTTGTCCCCAAGCCGGAGCACGGGGGAATTGTTGTTTGAGAAACTCCAAATCTTCCCACGTAGCATCAGCTGGCGAAGAATCAGACCACTGAACCAGTCCTCGGACGATATTCCGACGACCGACCTGACACACCTTACGCTGCAACACTTGGACCGGAATTTGAAGTGCAGCTTGGGGTGTAGGCAAGGACTGATTGACAACAGCATCGCGGGGTAGGAACTTCTTCAGCTGTGAAACATGAAACACAGGATGCAGGCGGCTGGTTGCAGGCAGACCCAGCTTATATGCTCTGTCCCCTATCCTCTCCAACACTTGGAATGGCCCATAAAACTTAAAAGCAAGTTTATGGTTCGCCCTGGAATACAATAACAATTGAGCATATGGCTGCATTTTCAGGAACACCTGATCTCCCACAGCAAACGTTCTATCAGACCTGTGTTTGTCGGCTTGGCTTTTCATACGATGTTGTGCTCGCAGCAGATGCTGTCTTGCTGTCTCTGTAATCGCCTGGCGATATTGCAACCACTCTTGCATTTCCACTGGTGCAATTGTATCAGACTCATTAACACCAAAATATCTTGGAGTATACCCATACAGGATCTCAAAAGGAGACTTTCCCAAAGCAGAATGCCAATTGGAATTATACCAAAACTCACACAAGGACAACCACTTACTCCATTTATGAGGTTGAGCACTAATGAAACACCTGAGATAACACTCCACTTGCTGGTTAACCCTTTCAGTCTGACCATCAGTCTCAGGATGGTTTGCTGTGCTCATATTCAGCTGAGTCCCAGTTCTAGCAATCAACATTTTCCAAAATTGGCTAGTGAATATTGGATCTCTGTCAGAGATAATGTACTTTGGCATCCCATGTAACTTATAAACATTGTCCAAGAACACCTCTGCAACTTTCTGAGCATTAAAAGGATGTCTCAAGGGAATGAAATGACCATACTTGGAAAATTTATCAATTACCACCAAAATGCAGTTGAACTGAGAAGATTGAGGAAGACCACTAATGAAATCCATAGAAATAGTATGCCAAGCTTGATGTGGTACTGGTAATGGAGATAGCAGCCCAGGATAAGGAACCCTCTCTGGTTTAGCTTTCTGACAGAGCAAACAGGACTGCACCTGAGCCAGAATGAACTTTTTCATACCAAACCAAGAAAACAAGGCATGAATTCTTTTGTATGTAACTGGAAACCCTGAATGGCCCCCCAAAGGACTATCATGGAAAGCAGCAAAAATTTTCTGATGCAAAGCAGGAACAAGACCCACCCATATGCTCTGTTTATATTTAAGTAATCCATTGACCAAACTGTAGGGGGGTTTAGATGCTGGTTGAATAGCTAATTGCTGCATTATAGCTATAGCTTTCTCATCCTTCTGATAACTATCCATGATCTCAAGCAACCAAGCAGGTTGATTACTGGACACTAAGAAAAGTTGGGACTGGTCTGGAGGTCTTCTGGACAATGCATCAGCTGCAGTATTATCTGAACCTTGCTTGTACTGAATTTGGTAGTTTAAACCCAACAGTTTAGTAAGACACTTCTGTTGCCACACTGTATGTAATCTCTGATCTTGCAGGTGAGCCAGACTTCTCTGATCTGTCTTGATAGTAAAATGTTGCACTTGTAGATAAGGCCTCCACTTATCCACTGTTAGACCTTTGAACCTGAGCATTGATAGTTGTGGATGACACTAGGAGAGTTGGGACAATTTTCGTTGGTTTATTTCTCACACAATGCCATGCCAACCTGAGGGGTTGGGGATACATACTTATAGGCTGCTAGCCAGCCAAGCATATGCTGAGATGCTACTAAGATGCCAGTCTAAGATGCTAGTCTAAGATGCTATCCTAACTGCCAGTCCTTGATGGTCAGGAACTCTATCCTAACTGCCACAAGGACCATGTGCTGCAGCCCCACAAAGACCCTAGTACACAGACTTATCCAACATTCTCCCCCTAAGTCTTGTACGTCGTCTTGTGGGAGTGTTGAATCATCCCGATCCTGGAGCAAAGCTCAAGGAACTTGACCCTCCCAAGAGGCTTGGTGAGCAGGTCTGCGAGCTGATCCTTGGTGTTGATGTAGCTCGCCTCGATGCTCCCTTCTTCCACACAGCTGCGGATGAAGTGATACCTCAGCCGGATGTGCTTGCTCCGTTCATGGAACACGGGGTTCTTTGCCAGGGCCAGGGCGGACTTGCTGTCCACCAGGAGCTGCACCGTTCTGGTGTCTTGAACGAGAAGATCACCAAGCAGTCGAGCGAGCCAAAGCGCCTGAGTGCAGGCGGTGGAGGCCGCTATGTACTCAGCCTCACAGCTGGACAGGGCCACCACCTGCTGCTTGACTGATTGCCAGCTCACGAGACACTTGCCGAGGAAGAGGAGGATCCCGCTCGTGCTCTTGCTGGTGTCGATGTTGCCGGCGTGGTCGCTATCGCTGTACCCGACGAAGTGTGCTGCCCCCGGACACCTAGGGTAGTGGAGGCCGTGGTCGAGGGTCCCTGCTATGTAGCAGATGATCCTCTTCACTGCCTGCTGGTGTTCCGATGTCGGTCGCTCCATGAACCGACTGACATAGCCGACGGAGAATGCTAGGTCCGGCCGTGTGTGGGTGAGGTAGCGAAGGCTCCCCACAAGGCGTCGGTACTGCGCAGCATCCACTTCCTCCGTCGTGCTGTCGCGGCTCAGTTTCAGCCTCTCCTCCATCGGAGTGAGAGCTGGATGGCAGCCGGTGAGCCCAGCTAGCTCAACGATGCGCTTGGCGTAGGCGGACTATCGAAGCGCGATCCCGGAGTGATCCTGGTGCACCTCAATCCCTAGATAGAAGGAGAGGAGCCCCAGATCACTCATCTGGAAGGTGGCCTTCATGTCTTCCTTGAATGCCGCTACCTTTGCATCTTTGGTGCCGGTGATCACCAAGTCGTCAACATAGACGCCCACCAGCAGGGCATTTCCTCCACTGCCCCGTCGGTAGACAGCGGCTTCATGCGGGCTTTGCTCGAAGCCCATCTTCTTTAGCGTGGAGTCCAGCTTGGCGTTCCACGCCCTAGGTGCCTGCCGTAGGCCATAGAGGGCCTTGCGCAGGCGGAGTACCTTGCCCTCCTGGCCGGGAATCGCAAAACCCGGTGGCTGATGCACGTAGACTTCCTCCTTCAAGTCACCGTTGAGGAATGCCGACTTGACATCCATGTGATGGACACGCCAGCCCTCCTGGGCAGCCAGCGCAAGGAGAAGTCGCACGGACTCCATCCGTGCCACGGGAGCGAAGGCGTCGTCGAAGTCGACTCCTTCCTGCTGCAAGAAGCCTCGGGCCACCAGGCGAGCCTTGTGCTTGATGATGGCGCCGGCTCCATCCCTCTTCAGCTTGAACACCCACTTAAGGGTGATTGCGTGATGACCACGGGGGAGGTCAGCGAGCTCCCAGGTGCGGTTTTGCTCGACCGCATCCATCTCCAACTGCATCGCGGCGTGCCGTGCCGCATCTCTCTCGGCCTCTGCAAAGGACCGTGGTTCGCCGTCCTCACACGCGAGTTGTAGCTGCGCCTCCAGGTCACGTGGCATCAGTCCCGGCACCGGCTGGTCGCCGAGTAGATCATCCATCGTGCGATACCGCAGCTATTCGCCTCCATACCACGCGTCGACCCGCTCCTCGTCGTGAGTGAGCGGGGAAGCGAACTTCATCGGGTTGTGCTCTGCGTGAGCTGGTGCTGATGAAGATGAACCCGGAGTGGTGACTGCCGGGGCTGGAGTATGCGGCGTCGCCAGTTGTGGTGTCGTCGGCGTAGCGGGCACCGGAGTCGATGTAGTTTTGGGGGCCGGGGTAGACGTGCCCGACGGAGAGGAGCTGCTTGCTCCCCCGGCTTCCTTGAAGTGAGCGTACTCGACAATGAAGTCGTCATACATCGGCGTCGTGCCGTCGTCCACCGCCTTGTCCCATTGCCACCTTCGCCCTTCATTGAACACAATGTCTCGCGCCGTGCGCACACGCTGTGTCTTTGGGTCGAGGATGCGGTAGGCCTTTGAGCCCTCCGCATAGCCGATGAAGACTCCCGGAGTGCTCCTGTCGTCGAGCTTGCCGATGTGGCCAAGCTCCTTAGCGAACGCAAAACAGCCAAAGACCCGCAAATGGGAAACCGCCGGCTTCCGCCCATGCCAGGCCTCATACGGTGTCCTGCCGTCGAGTGCCTTAGTAGGCGAGCGGTTGAGGATGTAGACGGCCGTCAGCACCGCCTCTCCCCAGAAAATAGCCGGCATCCCTCGCTGCTTGAGGAGAGCCCGAGCCATCCCCACAACCGTCTGGTTGCGCCGCTCGACGACTCCGTTTTGCTGCGGGCTGTACGGCGCGGAGTAGTGGCGCTGGATGCCCTCATCGGCGCAGTACGACGCGAATTCAGCCGCCGTGAATTCGCCGCCGTTGTCAGTGCGCAACACGCGCAATTTGCGGCCGCTCTCCGCCTCTACACCAGCCTGCGCGCGCCTGATGGCGTCCGCCGCTTCTCCCTTGCTGCCGAGAATCATCACCCACATGTAGCGAGAGAGATCGTCGACGAGCAGCAGGAAGTAGCGTCGACCTCCTGGTGTGGCTGGCGTCACCGGGCCGCACAAGTCTCCGTGCACGAGCTCTAGCTTCTCCTTGGCCCGAAAACTCGCTTGTTGGGGAAAGGGGAGTCGTCTCTGCTTCGTCAGTACGCAGATGTCGCAGAACTGCTCCACATGGTTGAGGCATGGCAGGCCTCGTACCATCTCCTTGGCACTTAGACGCTTCAGGGCCTCAAAGTGAAGATGCCCAAAGCGCTCATGCCATTGCCACGCCTCGTCGTCCCGACGGACAGCGAGACAGACCGGTTGTGCCACCTGCACATCAAGGACGTAGAGTCGATTTCCACCTCTGGGTACCTTGGCGAGAAGGCGACCCTGGCGATCCCAGATGCGTAGGACCCCATGCTCAATCAGCACGCGTGAGCCGTTCTCATCCAGCTGTCCCAAGCTGATGATGGAGTTCCTTAGCGCGGGGATGTAGTAGACACCGGTGAGCAGCCGGTGCTCTCCCGTCTTGGTGGTGAAGATGACGGAGCCGACGCCCTTAATTTCCACAGCGGAGGCATCCCCAAACTTGACGGAGCCTCGCGCATCGGAATCGAGCTCGGCGAAGAATTCCCTTCGACCGGTCATGTGGTGGGTGGCGCCGGTGTCGAGGCACCACCCCGTAGTCTTGTCCTTCCCGGAGGCATCGCCGAGAAGAGCGTGTGCCTTTGGCTCGTCGAGGTGGATGAGAGCTTTTGCGACTGGTGTCGCTGAAGATAGCTCAATGCTTGCATGCGCCATGAACAGAGCCGTCTCCTCCTCCTTCGCCTGTGCGACGTGAGCCTGGCCTTGTCGTGGTTGCCGACACTCATTGGCCCAATGGCCAAACTGGCCACAGTTGTGGCAGCTGTTGTCTTGTGCCGGCTTGGGCTTGCCAGCGGCGCCGTCCTTGGCACCTCCGTGGGCGTCCCCTTCGGCACGTCCTTGTGCCCTGCCCGGGGGGCCTCTTCGCGTCTTACGCTGCTTGCCACGCTTGCGGCCGCCCGTCGTGGAAGAAGGCTCCCCCTTCTTCCTGTCACCAAGGCTGGCATCCCACGGCTCCCGAGTTAGGAGCAACTTCCCGCCGGTGGTGATGGGCCCCGAGGAAGGCTGTGGCTCGTCAGTGTCGACGACCTTGAGGCGACCTATCGCCTCCTCGATTGTCATCGTGGAGAGGTCCAGCACGGACTCGATCGACCGAGCCATCTGCTTGTACTTCTCGGGGATGCACCGAAAGAGCTTCTCGACAGCTCTCTCCTCGGTGTAGGTGGCATCACCAAACTTCACCAACTTCTGCAGCAGAGTGTTGAGACGGAGAGCAAAGTCATCAACGTCCTCACCTGGCTTGAAAGCCAGGCTCTCCCACTCCTTACGTAGTGCCTGCAGAGTGGACTTGCGAGCACGGTCGCTGCCGATGCGTGCCGCGGCGATGGCGTCCCAAGCTTCCTTGGCAGTCCGCTTGCTGGAAAGCGAGAACTGCATCTCGGGCGGGACTGCGGCGATGAGGGCGTCCAGCGCCCGTCGGTCCTCTTGGTGGTCAACGTTGCTGTCCTGGACTGCCTCCCACATGCGCCGCACCTGGAGCCTGACCTTCATGATCCCGGCCCACTCGACGTAGTTGGTTTTAGTGAGGGTAGGCCACCCAGCACTGGGACCAACATCCCTGACCACAGTCCGGACCTCGTAGAGGCCGCGGTCCTGGTCGTTGCAGCCGCCGTCGCGGTGCGTACCTCCACCTGGAGCGCGGGCGTGCTCGGCTGCCCACTGCGCCGTCCGCTCTTGCGCCACTTTGGCGCGGTCTGCGTCAGCGCCGTCGTCCGCAGGTGCGGAGCTGTTGGAGCCGCCGGAGCCGCCGCGGAGTGCTTTGGCATCCGCCGTAGCCTCACGTGCTGCGTCCGCTGCTGCTGCTGCTTCTAACTCCGCCCTGGCTGCTTCTACCTCCGCTTTGGCTGCTGCCAGCTCCGCTGCAGCCAGCCTCGACACCCTTGCTGCCGCAACAGCTGCTGCTACAGCTGCTCGCTCACGCTCCTCTGCCACGGCGCGCTCGGCCTCCTGCCGGCGCCGCATGCTCGAGGTAGCCGTGTGCTGAGAGCGACCTGCAGACATGGCTCGCTGCAGGGGGGCTGTTGCGTGAAGAGGAGGCTGTTGAAGACGAACTGTTGCTCGACAGTCCGGAGGGAGGAAAGTAACCAGAGGCAGACGGAGCAGCTGCTGCTACCGACTTGGGCTGCTCACAGGAAATGCTCAGGGTACAAGATAACGAGGCTCTGATACCACTTGTTAGACCTTTGAACCTGAGCATTGATAGTTGTGGATGACACTAGGAGAGTTGGGACAATTTTTGTTGGTTTATTTCTCACACAATGCCATGCCAACCTGAGGGGTTGGGGATACATACTTATAGGCTGCTAGCCAGCCAAGCATATGCTGAGATGCTACTAAGATGCCAGTCTAAGATGCTGGTCTAAGATGCTATCCTAACTGCCAGTCCTTGATGGTCAGGAACTCTATCCTAACTGCCACAAGGACCATGTGCTGCAGCCCCACAAAGACCCTAGTACACAGACTTATCCAACATCCACTGCTAACAAGATAACTAGATATTCTTTTTCATAGACTGAGAGAGCTCTATTCTTGGGCCCCAATGTTTTGCTGACAAATGCTAGTGGGTGCCCTTGTTGCATGAGCACCGCACCAATACCATATTCACAGGCATCAGTCTCAATCATGAAGGGTTTAATAAAATCTGGTAAAGCTAGGACAGGAGCAGAGACTAGTGCTTGTTTTAATGTCACAAAAGCTTCATCTGTAATACTGGTCCACACAAAAGGAACAGTCTTCTTAAGTAGACCAGTCAGTGGCCTTGCAATTATTCCATAATGCTTAATAAACTTCCTGTAGTAGCCACTTAACCCAAGAAATCCTCTCACCTCCTTCACATTTTGGGGAGTAGGCCATTGTTGAACAGCCACTATCTTATCAGGATCAGTAGAAACTCCCTCTGCTGAGATAACATGTCCTAGATAGGCTATCTTAGGTTGAGCGAAATCACATTTAGACATTTTTACCTTCCACTGTTCTCTATGCAGAATAGATAATACTTCATCCAAATGTTCCCAATGCTCCCTTAAGGTCTTACTGAAGACCAAAATATCATCAAAGAACACTAAAGCACACTTCCTCAAAACAGGGGAAAGATCATAATTCATTGTCCCTTTGAAATGTCCCTGGTGCTCCTGACAACCCCATGCCCATCACATTAAATTCATAATGTCCATTATGAGTCTGAAATGCTGTTTTATACTCTTCTCCTGGTGCTAGTCTAATTTGGTAATACCCAGCTTTCAAATCCAGCTTGGAAAACCAACAAGCACCTGCCAGCTCATCCAAAAGTTCATCTATAACAGGGACTGGGTACTTGCTTTTTAATGTAATAGCATTAAGGTGTCTGTAATCAATCACCATTCGCCAAGTGCCCTCCTCTTTTTTTTTAACCAGCAATACAGGAGAAGAAAACTCACTATTGCTATGCCTGATCATTCCTGAGGCCAACAGTTCTTTGATCTGCTTTTCCAATTCATCCTTTAAATGAGGAGCAATCCTATAAGGCCTCACCGACACTGGTCTTGCTCCAGGAATCAATGGAATAGTATGATCTTTGAGTCTTCTGGGTGGCAATGTGGTAGGAGTTTCAAATACTACAGCATGTTTATCCAACAACACTTGCAATTCTGGATGTTTTACTTTCTCTTCTACAGGTCTGATTAATGAAATAGAAAACACTGTAACAGCAACATCCTCAGGTAATAATCCTTGCAAAGTGACCACTGTACCCTGGTAGGAAAAGGACATCCACTTCTGCACCCAATCCACTTGCATAGGACTGTGCTGAGCAAGCCAATCCAACCCAATAATCCCATCATAACTAGCCAAGGGCAACAACCTGAAAGTAGTAGCAAATTCTGCTTGACCACAGCTCCAAGAACAAGCTTTGAGAACAGAATCACACTGCAATGTGCCTCCACCAGCCACAGCTACTGACACAGGAGGTTGTGACTGAACATTAAGCAATCGATGCTGCAAGTTACTATCAATAAAAGAGTGGGTACTGCCTGAATCCACTAGGAAAATTAGTTCCATACCCTGTATCTCAACCAGAAGTTGCAGTGTTGGTGCATTAGATTGTTTTCCAACAGCAGCAGCAGACAAGTGCATACTACAAACAGACATTCTATCCTGATCATGATCACTGCCAACAGATGACCTTGCCTCTTCTGACTGAATATGGTCTATAAGCTCCTGCACAATGTGCAACTGAACTGATGACTTGCAGACATGATCCTTAGACCATTTCTCCCCGCAAACGAAACAGAGACCTTTAGACTTGCGAAAATTCCTCAATGTAGACCATCGATCTTCAGTCTGAACCGGTTTCTGAACTTCCATGCTACGTTTGTCGTCAGAGCTGCGACTTTTAGAAGGTGGCAGTGGCAACGGCATAGGCCCCGATCGAGCAGACGAAACATGATTAAGAGGAGTAATCCCTTCCCCCAACTCCTCATGCAACAACGCTAGATCATACGCTGCGTCCAGGTCCCGTGGTTTCTGCAAAGCGACAGCAACACGAACACCAGGCTTGAGTCCATCGAGGAATCGTGTAGTGTAATGCAGCGAATTGGGCGCCTCCTCATACGCAGACAACTGATCATATAAGTCAGCAAAACGCTCCACATAATCAGCTACAGACGAAGTCTGAGATATCCTGAATAACTGACGCAAGAGCGTCTGATGTTGATTTCTCCCAAATCGGTTCTGCAAACTCTGACAAAATTCAGACCAAGTCGCTTGCGGTTGACGACGTTGCATCGATTCCAACCAACGAGCAGCAGCACCCTCAAACTGAGATGTGGCCAGAGAAATCCATCGATGAGTCGGTGTACCCCACAGCCTAAATTGATCTTCACATCGAGTTTGCCACAAACGCGGATTGGCTCCATCGAATCGTGGTAGTTCCAGACGAGCACCAAAGGCAAACGAATCAGCAGTATCAAAGGAATTCGACTCACGGCCCAGTGAAGGACGGAACGGGAAATTCGACTCTCGCGCACCTCTGACCGGAGGAGGGACATAAGTATTATGCACCTTCCCCCGATGATCGTTGTCGAAGCCGAGGGAATCAGTCGGGCCACCACCGCGACCATTCCCAGCACCACGCGATGGAGATGGATCTTCCTGCGGAGGAGAACTCCCTTTCAACTGGTCGCCGCGGATCTGCTCCATCTCCATCAACAGCTCGTCGCGGACCCCGCCCACACGTGAAGAGAGCAAGCCGTCGAGGGTCGAGGTATTCGTCGAGATCAGCTTCTCCATGGCCTTGAGGAGATCCGCACCTTGGTCGCGGAAGCGCTTGTCGAGGTCGACCGCGAGATCCGCCCGAAGGAGCTCGTAGACGCCGCGCCCGTCCTCCGACAACTTCTCCATCGTCGCCGCCCGCCGCTGATCTCGCCACCGCGTCTCGTGATGGTGTTGAGGAAGCGCCAGGACCGCCGAATCTGATACCAAGTGTAAGGGTCGGGATCGATCTACGACTAGCAGCTAGGGTTCATGGTGGAATGGAGAATTTCGGTAGCGTGTATTTCCTCCCAACCTCCCTCACAGCTACAAGTTCATTACAATCGGCCGCAGCCGCCGTCTAGTCCAAAGCCAACCCATTCGAACGTTATACAGTGCTATTTAACTACCGAACCCATTCAGGGCCACCGTTCCACCTGGGCTTCATCTTGACTCGAGTGGGCCGCGCCGCAGGGCCGCTCGAGGCCTGGTTCTCTGCCGTTACTTCCTCGCTTGTCGGATGGTGAACAGTATCGGGCTCTGTTGCCGCTTGGTGGTGATCTTCAGTATCCTGCACCCGTGCGTCGCTGACACATATGTAGTTTGGAAAAAATAAAGACATATGTAGAAGTTTTTTTTTCTTTCACTTTGGTCCCCATTTCCTGTCATCTTCAATTTTATGAAATGGTAGCTTGACAGTAGTCATTTTACTCTTGTTCTGCCGCAACTACTAGCAAGTTTGGAGTATTATACTTCTCTGAGGGAGAAGGAGTATCATATGGTTTTGCAGATCTTCCTTTATTCCGAAATTGACCCCAGAATATTTATAGACCCACATCACCACTAGTCCACTAGAATTATAGCCATTAGATCGAACTTAACTAAAATAGTAACACTTTGTTCTAAAATGCTTAAGTTTCTTTGATTAGTTACCTTTAAGTTAAACTGATGGAATTCTATAAGATCATCCCTAATGTTCCACATATAGAAACTCACATTTGTATGACACCTTTCAGAGACTATAGAAATAGTTTGGGAATGATTTCTTTAGTGTTGTTACTGAAAGTAATACTCATCTGAAAAATCCGCACAAGAGCTCCGATTATATAATACATGTATGCTACAATTTGATTTGCCTATTATTCTCGATTGTCAATGCAAGTTGTAGAGAACATGTTCATGGATAGCAAAAGGATGTTTATTTTTTACCTGAATTTATCTGTGCTATGAAGGTTTCATATGTTTTCATTAAACAACTAGCACAGTGGCCCTCACAAATGCGAGGGCATTGACGTCCAAATCATTTTCCACTTTTCCATGTCTATTTGATGTGCTTGTATATAATATTCATGGCTAAAAACACGTAACCTCATATGGATATATGTTTGGGTGCTTACTTTTATAAAGATGTTCGGGTGCTAATGAAGTTAATAAAAAGAAAGTTTACCCTTATTGAGAGGTCAGACAATAAAACAACATCCTCCCATTTACTTCCCCGATTCTGAAATACATAATGTTTTAGACATGCAACATCCATGGTCTCAAAAGATGCACCTTTGACCATTACCATTTTAGATATGAATAAATTGGTAACAAATTAGAAAAACAAATCCATAGAGTAGGAAGAAGCTTGTAAAATAGCCTCCGGTGGGGATATGTAATGTCAAAGGTGGGTAATTTTCCTTTACTTAAATCAAACAGCTATAGATTATCGGTCTATGGGCAAGATGTTTCTGATTTTTGTGAGAATTTCTAGCATATTTCCCTATTTTTGATCTGTATTGTTCTTTTAATGCAACTATCAGATATCACATGCATGGAGCATAGAGAGTTAATTTTAATTTTATTTTATTGAGAGAACACTGATATAGTAACAGAAGATTTGCAAATTCATTTAATGCTCCTCCCTCAGAAAAGGAAGATTTGCAAATCCATATGATGCTCAAGAACTCCTGTGACATTGTTGGTTTGTTGTATGCCATAAGAGTTCTTGAGTACTGATATAGTGATTTTACCTCTACGTGTGCATTGGTGGTTTGTTGTTTCTACTGCCTACTATATTCTATGCAGTTTCTAAGACCTTTCTGTTTCACCAAAATTTCAGCTGTCGGAGAGTAGTGGAAATTGTGACCCTTTATGCTCCGTTGATGAAGTTAGCTCACAGTATTTTGAAGCTAACTACAAGCCAAAGAATGATCTTGTTAAAGCTTTAACTATCCTTGCAACGGCTTTGGCTGGGGCAGCTGCAATAAACCATTCCTGGGTCGCTGCTAACCAGGTTCATACACTCCTAGTTTTTGACCAAATTACAATTGCCAGTTTAACCATTTCATGTCTTTATCCTAGCATGCATATTACATGTCTCCTTATGTCAGTAGTTGTGGATGTCTGGGTGATAATTCTTGGGAACTTGGTTAAATTCCTTTTGCAGGACATTGCAATGGTGCTAGTATTTGCTCTTGGGTACGCAGGTATCATTTTTGAGGAATCACTGGCATTTAACAAAAGTGGAGTTGGATTACTGATGGCTGTTTGTCTATGGGTTATCAGAAGTATCGGGGTAAGCTAAAAGCTGCGAATTCACCTTTGGAACTTCAACAACTCTTTTGAGATTTCAAGTTATCAGTTGTCTCTCTTGAAATTTAAGATTCAACTCAGTTGGGCCATCGTGATGTTGACATATGCATACGTCCTTACAAAATTTGAACAGAGTGCAACTTATTCAATGTCAACAAGTTTTCATTTTTGGTTTATCTTGCTAATAGATGTTTTTTTTTTCAAAACTAACCTCATACTTCTTCATGTTCTTTAAAACTGTAATCAATGCCAAGGATATTTACGATATTCTTCATGTTTAGTTGTTACTTATGACTTACAAGCAATGTTTAGTTTTTCATATGTATCAACTTGTTTTTTTTTGAGGGAATGTATTAACTTGTTTAAGATACATGTTTTGGAATATAAGCCTGTTTGTTTGCATCCTGAGATGCAAAGTTGGACTTTGCCACACATATGATAAGATGCCTTGTCGTTGCTAGTGACTCTAGTTTGGAAGCACCATAGTTTTAATACAAGGATGCTTTTCATTTTTATTACAATGATGTAATCTTCATGTTATGAATATATTTAAGCATCAATTAGATGATATTCATTAGTTGATCTTTATCATTCCTTTTCTGTTCTTCATATGATTAAGGCTCCCTCGACCGATGTAGCTGTTCAAGAGTTGAGTCGGAGTACTGCTGAAGTTAGTGAAATAGTGTTTTTCTTGCTTGGTGCAATGACCATTGTGGAGATTGTTGATTCACATCAAGGTTTTAAGCTGGTGACTGACAATATATCTACTAGAAATCCTAAAACACTTCTCTGGGTGGTGAGTCTTTCTTACCTTTATATTTTCTCATTGAACTTCATATTATGTTGGATAGGTCTTTTACTTTGTAGTTCTCGTTGTGCTACTACCACAAAGGCACAAACCAACAAACATAAATGAGTTGCCAGTGATAAACCATTGAGGCGCATTTTTTGAGTTCATAATACAGCCTTTTTGTCCATACCGGATAGATTTTTAGAACTTGTATGATCAAATTATATTTATGACTTACCTTGATAGAGAAAAAACACCCTTTGCAGTGCATGTTATTCCACTTCAATGGTATCTGACGTTCACCTTGAACTGAACAATTCTCCAACCCATGGTAATTAAATCCTGAGGAAACCTTTGGTAGTAATGCTATATTTACACACTGGCCCTTGGCCCCCAGGAAATACAAGTTGCTTATTTCCTAACTGTAGGCTTAGTGTTTTCTGTAAAGAAGTGCCCCTTCTCTTGGCCTTTTTTCTAGACCACACAGAATGACTGCATTCATGTTTATCAAGGTAGAAAGCTTTTACAATTTCAACCATGATTTCAAGTTGGTGAAACCAAATAAATGTTGTATTTTTGGAGTTAGGTTATAATCTGGTTTGGCAAAGAGAATCTGGACTTTTAAGTAGCTACTTTTGCACAGCAGCATAAAGTAGGTTCAACATACCACAATACAACAACCACACCTAAGGCGAAGAAATTATGATTTTCTGGAAGAAGAAATCGTTCTGACTCCTAGATGGTTTGATGTTCATTCTTCTTTTCTCCCTAGACATTACGTAGCTTCTTGTATCATAAATATAAATAAATATAGTAGACTTAGACTCCTTCCTTACTACTTCTGTGAAGAAAAGAAATAATCCGGTTTCGGCTTCATCTCTTTTTTGGCCTGTCTTTGGTGTTGTTGCTCAACCATGTAACGTTAAATTAATAACCTTTTATTTGAGAGCCATAAATATCACACTTTGTATTTTTTATGTATACATTGTTTCTTATTTCAGATTGGCTTTGTAACCTTCTTTTTGAGTTCTGTCTTGGACAACTTGACTTCGACTATTGTGATGGTGTCCTTGCTCCGGAAACTAGTACCTCCATCAGAGTACAGAAAGTATGACCTCTATTATTATCTCAGCAATTACGTTTGTACATAATCTGGCAATTGCTTTGCTCGTATGTTACCATATTTACTGTGAATGATCAAATCCTTGTATTCTCATTATTTTCATTTTTTTGTATTCTCTGTACACAGTAGTAAAAAACTGATTTAAAGTTGTCCTCCTGTCGTATTTTTACCACCTTTCATTATAACCCGTAGGTCCAGTGCCATGCTTTGCTTCACTCTAGTTAAGCAACTATAACTTTTCGTGCTACAAGTTTGCTTTACTTCCATAGGCCCATAGTTTGACCAATGACTGGCATATCTCATAGGCTAATTTACCTGCAAACATTCACTTAAGCTGTGACGCTCAAGATATTTGTAGAAATGCTCTCTTATTCTCGAGATGATTTTAAGTCGCGAGACGTGTGGTCTGATACTCTGATTGTAGTTGGGAGGTTGGTCCAATGAAATTTGATTTATCAAAAACTTTCTTGTATCCTTTCTTTTCAAGAAACTGAGGGGGAAGCTCCGACGGTATAAATTGTAACCTAAATTCGTGTCTGTGAGACCTTGAACCCAAGTGGTGGGATTATATAATAATTGCAACTTGGAGATATTTTGCTGATGCGTCTCAATAGTTTGTTTTATACCGATCTTTGTGCCTTACTGTACATAGCACCGAGGGGCTAATAGGAAAAGTTCGTAGTGCCAACCACCCTTCTGCCACAAAAAAGTGTTTTGGCATCAAATCAACATGAGAAGCTCCCAAGAAATTTATACAGGTTGTTCGAAGTGATGTGCAACAATTTGAAATTTTAAGGTTGAACTAGAATAATATTTTCTTTTATTATAAATTAAAAGACAAAGGGAAAGGAAATTTATTAGTTGTACAAAACACATTACTGCAAAGGAAAAGGAAATTTATTAGTTGTACAAACTACGACTTCCAATTTTTATCTCTGGAAGCTTGGCATGTGAATCCATTTGCTACCTTCCCAGTTTGCTTGGGGAATAATTCCTGTGTTGATTTGAGGCCAACTTTGTGAGTATTTTTCAAAACTAGTATCGTGTTAGAGATGGACGCACATCGTAAATTGGACCTCACTTACCTCCGCAGGATGGTATATGAACTTTTTGTTCTTCAGTTTATCAATAAATGGTGCATATTATGTATAGTAAACATTGCCTTATTGGGACAGGTTGCTAGGTGCTGTTGTTGTAATTGCGGCTAATGCTGGGGGTGCATGGACACCAATTGGTGATGTGACAACCACTATGTTGTGGATTCACGGTCAGATTACGACTTTAAAAATAATGCAGGTCAGATTTCCACATTTATTCTTGTATTTTGTGGTTTGCTTATGAAGATCCTTCATTTTAGAGTTCTCCAAAATATTCATTATGCAGATCTTTCCTTAATGTTAGAGCTCTCTAAACTGTTCATTAAGTTTTTATTTCATGCTATAATTTTCTACCCTATATTATTACTGAATGGTCTTGATCAAAACTTTAGAACTTAATGTGACCTTTTCAGATATCCTACATTATGTATGTCTTTACTGGGGAATCTTCTCAAAGTTGATTAACTAAAACTGCGTTGAAGGAGAACATCTAAATATGTTTCTTAAAAGATATTACAACTACCTCTGTTCCGAATTATAAGATGTTTTGGATATTTCAATATGGACTACATATGGACTGAAATGAGTGAACAAACACACTAAAACGCGTATATGTACATCCGGTTCAGACAAAAGTTAGAACATCTTATAATTTGTAACGGAGAGAGTAGAAGATAAGGAGAAACATGCTCCCCCCCCCTCTCTCTCTCTAGAAAAGGCTATATTTCTATAATTTTTTATTTTATCATGTCCTCAATGAGGGTGACCCTACAGTGTTCTAAAATTTTAGTCGATAGCACAGTTGCTTTTAGGGATAATTTATAGTGCAAAATTAGGTGAATTGCTTTAATCAATATAAATTGAAATGAAGATGGCCCTGAATCAAAATGCAAGGCTTTGGCGTTTTCTCGAAGAAAAAATAATCTAAATGTTATATCAAGTATTGTGATTTGCCCATCACAAAAATGGAAGCCATTTTACAAAATTAACTCCATAATCTAGATTGCGAGCAATCCATCATTTTGTGAATTTTTGTGTGTTTACCTTCTTTTTTGCATGCTTGAACAAAGGGCTACATATTTCGACTGTGGAAAATGAACTGCTTGGCTTATGATTTGGCAGGGCTTGTTTGTCCCTTCCGTAGTTTCATTGATGGTCCCACTGGCCCTGATGTCCCTCACCAGGTTATTAACAAAGGACTACTTCTAATACATGATATTAAACAAAATTCATGTGCCTTACGAAATAATTTCTTGTATATTGCATGCAGTGAAGCAAATGGATCGTCTCAGGAATCTTCAAGTTTGCTGTCATCAGAGCAAATGGCTCCTCGAGGACAACTTGTATTTGCTGTTGGACTTGGAGCCCTAGTGTTTGTTCCAGTGTTTAAATCTCTCACTGGATTGCCACCTTTCATGGGGATGCTCCTTGGTCTTGGCATTCTCTGGATTCTGACAGATGCGATACATTATGGAGAATCTGGAAGGCAGAGATTGAAAGTTCCACAAGCGCTTTCACGGATTGATACACAAGGAATTCTATTCTTCTTAGGTATTCTGTTGTCGGTTGGCAGGTAACCCCACCCCCTTCCACTCTGTACAATTATTTGGGGCTTTGCCTTTTGGAGCTCACCTTTAGAAAATTTGTGGAATCTTAATGCAATTTAATTAATATCAGGTGATGCCAGTGGCAACTTAAAAGTATTAAGAGGCATTTTAGTTATTCTTCACCCCCTCTATTTTTACATCAATGCACCGTAATTTTACGCTATGTAATTTTTGTCTTATTTCAGACGTAAAAAGAGAACGTAAGAAAATACATAATCGCAATTTAAGATTTGATATACCTAAAGATGTGGAATGTAAATTTTCACTAGAAGACTGATTAGCAGAACTAGCAAAACATATTGGTTCAAAAGTTGTCATATGACTTAGCAGTGTGAATATCTCCCGAGGGTCGAAAGAACCACAAGCCCTAAGAGAGAAAGCGCCTCCCGCGCCCAAGCTTGAAGTGCTCCTCAGATGGCTCGTTGAGTGGAGCCTCCAGCACTTGATCCTTCCTGAAATGGAGTTGTTCCACATCCACATACCCATCCTTGTCACACTAGGAAAGCCCTTATGCAACTGGGAAGTACATAAGTAATTTATAACATCTAACAACTTTAACTCAAATTGTTTCTATGCTTGGAAATTTAGTTACCCTGTTATGGTGTGTGCTCTACTTATTACTGTCTATTCCATTCCAACTTAGATGGTCGTAATTTTCTGATAGTTGTTTTGAGTAATCAATTTTCTGATAGTTGGATTTGTTCTTCCTTTGCACTAGCTTGGAAGCAGCAGGGATTTTGAGGCAGTTGGCGAACTATCTTGATGCCAATATTCCAAACGCTGACCTCATTGCAAGTATCATTGGTGTAGCATCAGCAATTATAGACAATGTTCCACTTGTTGCTGCAACCATGGGGATGTATGACCTGACTTCATTTCCTCAAGATTCAGATTTCTGGCAGCTTGTTGCGTTCTGTGCTGGTACGGGTGGTTCGATGCTTATCATCGGCTCTGCAGCAGGAGTGGCTTTTATGGGAATGGAAAAGGTGGATTTCTTTTGGTACCTTCGCAAGGTAAACTTCTTTCTCATCCCGCTCTTAATAAGGAGATATGGAACAGCATAATAGCAATTAACAGCACAATCTGTTACAAATGAAACCTCATTATATCATGTTAGCAGGTGTATTAAGTACACTTTCTGATATACGCTGGCAAACTTCTGAATACAGCCCATATCTCTGATACTTTTCTTTGAGTAGTTTTTGGTAGAGTTGAGAGCAGAACTCCTATTTCTGACTGCAGCTTAGCTTGGAGGTTTAGCTCTGGTATTGCATTTTAAGAAGAAAAAAACGTTTCCGGTTCTTGAAGTGTGTTGTTGTTCGTTGAATTGAGTGAAAATGTGCTTGTTTCAGTTCCTTAGAGATCTATAGGTAATAAACCAAAGTTCAGTCTGCTTGTTCACAACATACTTGAGCAAACAATGACTGCCCTTTTCCATTGTCCTGGATGTGTGTCCACATTGCAATTGTCTATGCATCCTTGAGCTAAAATTGGTTGTTGACACGCATGATACTTGTTTGCGCTTGCAGGTGAGTGGTTTCGCCCTTGCAGGTTATGTAGCTGGCATCATCACTTACCTAGCTGGTCAGAACATCCATCTATCTCTTCCCACTTCACTGGCGGAGATCCCGTTTATCACGGGTTCGTAAAAGGCTGGCCACGGTGGTCCTGTACTGTAAGAAGATGTTACAGTAGACCGAGAAGAACACGCGAGCACACTGGCAGCAGAGAAACGGTTTTTACAACCTGGTCACTTGGCTCATAATACATACGGGTTGAAATAAGCGAGTCGTGAAACCACGCCCTGATTGAGCTCCTTGGCCCCTTTGAGATTTTGTGTAGTGGTACTGAAAGGCTTGGTGCGGTGTTGATGCGAGTCAAATGTGGTAGGCTAGAGCAGAATGGTTATGTAAATTAAGCTGGTAGTGATCTATGTCCCTGTCAACAGGGGACAAAAACATGTACTCTGAATTCCTATGATGAGTTTTGAGCTGTCTGCATGTTGTAATGATCGGCTTTTGTGGTGATGTTATTGGAAAGAATGAAGTGAAGTGATGTGTATTTGTTTGAAAAATAAAAATTCTGTAAAAGAATTGTCTGGAGATACAATAGGGATGATCCTGAAAACTTAACACCCGGTGCGGCTGTGTGGCACTGTCAGCACTTGCCCAATGGTCTTCAGTTTTCTGAATTGGTGATCCCGGTTGAATCCCTGGTCGTATGTATCCGTGGTGTATATTTCCACTTGAAACGAACATTTGTAAACCCCTTTCATGATTGATGAAGAGGTGGTTTATATAGTTCTGTTCTTCCCTTTGAGTCAAGTCAAATGTTGTAAATCAGGTACTCCATCTATAAAGCCGTACTAAAGCAACGACAATTATCATGGATTGGAGGCAACAATTAATATGGATTGGAGGGGAGTACTTCAATCTTGCGTGCGTTTGTGTGTGGGGTGTGAGGAGCATAATACTCCTACATAATACTGCCAGGAGGAAAAATTAGGATCTGATGTATCTGCAGAGACCGGGTGTAATGCTTAAATCTTTTAAGTAATAAAGAATCCCTTTTCGAAAAAATATGACCAAAACACAAGCAGAGATGTACTCTTCTTGGGACCGACCATCCTATAGCATCGCATATAGTAGTCCTATCCTCTGTGCTGCCATATATCAACAACGTACGTACTCCTATGTATGTATGGATGTACATGTATACAGGCCAGGCGACAGGCCAAGGAAGGAAATCCAAGTGCCTGCAACATAGGCAGCAGTGTCAACTCACATGCGCAACAGGAATGCATGCAGAGGCAGGCAGGACGAAGACACCGCCAGATACCGCTCGGCTCTCGCATGTGATGCTGGAGCAGAGCATATGCAGCTTTACACTGCCCCGCGGTGGCCGCTCTTCGTTGCATCTTTGCCCTTGCGAGATGTGATTTTTGTTTTGTTTTACTCTACCACTTGCGACTGTTGCGAGGGAGATGTGATCTCTATAATGTAGGAGTAGCAGTATCTTATAGTTTGATGATTAGAAACGCGTGGAAGTGGAAGCACCAAACGGTAACAACAAATTTCGTTCTTTTATCAAGGACAAGGAGGACAGAGCTAAGAGCTAGCGCATATACGTACATGGCCACGCATGCATGCATGTGCGCCCGTCCTACGTGCTCCGGGTAGAGCCAAAGAGACAAAGATTCCTGTGGCCCTACGCTGTGTGGGGTAGTATGTGCGTTGTACGTGTGCCCTTTTCTCTCGGTAACTCGTGACTCACTTGTCCCTCTCACCGCAGACCCCCGTCCCGAGCGACACGGATCATCTATCTGCACACATTTTTACCAAAGGCAGGCTTTGGTAATCTAGTACGTACTTCTCAGCTGGACTGCTGCTACACTGTCTCAGACTCGGTCCATTGCAGCCAGAAACCGTCTCGTCTAATACTACTACTCCCTTTACCACAAGTAATATGGATCGGAGGGATTAGCAAGCTGCTATTAGCTTGTTGACGACGAGCTCCAGTGAGCCCTATTAGGGCCCTTTCCATACAGCCGGCAATATATATAGACCAAAGCATTGAGGTTTTCAGGAGATAGAGAGAGACGGAGGTCATTGGACTGGAGTATTCCGCTTCTTTTGGGGCAGAAGATCAGAGGGTCGGTGCGGATTATATATACGTAGGTAGTAGAGGGTCCTCAGACCTCAGCCACCCCAAAGCAATAGGCAGCGGCTGCAGAAGTAGCAGGGCGGTGCGTAGCAGGTAAGTATTTCTCGTCGGCTCCTGCCGGATGGTTCAATACGTAAAAGCACCCCAGGTACCCTAACTTGCATGGAATGTGATGTTTTAGTCCTAAACTTGTAAAATGCACTTTCATCATACCCCAACTTGCACTCGATGTAATGATTTAGTCCCCGACCTATCATAGCGTGACAAGTGGCAGCCAGGTGGCTGGTTCGGTCATCGCCCGCACTTTTACAAAAAACACCTTACAGTTTTTCATAATCAACCCGCGCTACAGGAGAGCACCTGCATTAATTCTGCCTGAAATCCACTTCGCGTCCGTTTCGAGGATATAGTTGCTGTTCATTCAATTAACATTAGCACGACCATTCAATTAACTGAAACTGCACTGCAGATAGCATTAGCATTAGCATTAACTTCGATAATAAGGGTTTGTTTTCAGTCAAATCCGCATATAAGATTCACGTTGTAGTGCTTAAAAGGGAGGCGAGCAAGCAGGCTGGCCAAAGTTCAGATAAGAAGGACTAGTTTTCATCGTTGTTCTCTTCTTTATGGAAGATTAGATGCCCGCCAAAAGTGCACCATTTTCTGTGGAGGTTTGCACACAACAGCCACCCAACTTATATGAATATAAAATAGGAGTGGTGTTGATCTGGACACTAGATGCGCAGTCTGCGGGAAATACTTTGAGGATGGAGGCCATTTATTCTTCAAATGCAAACTAGCAAAACAACGCTGGAGAGCCCTGCTACTTGATGATGTCTGATCCGAGCTAGTCCAATTCACCAATCCAAAACAAGTTCTCCAGACATTTTTTGATCTGCCGGAAGAAAAGAAATTACTGACACTTGCTTGCCTCTGGCAGTGGTGGTCTGAACGGAATGGGGGAAATCATGGAAGGAAAGGAATGGAGGTTGATGCGTTTCAGTTTGCTGTGAGACGCCATGTCAGGGATTGGATGGAATTCTTCGCGTCGAAAAAAGTAGCTCACACATCGACGCAAACTAGATGGGAGACCCCTCCACAAGACTGTGTTAAGATCAATGTAGACGCCTCATTTAACGCAAGTTTGGGCCATCGAGGGCGGGGTATGATTTGCATAGATTCGGAATCAGACATTAAGTTCCTGGCAGTAGGATCTGCTGATGACGTTTCTGATGCTCTACATGCTGAAACCATATCCCTCTCACATGTTGTTCAGCTAGCTGACCAAACTGGGCGTGGGGCGGGTAATTTTTGAGACTGACAGTCTCAACTTGCAACAAGCAGTGACCTCCAACTCTTATGACTTTGCTCCACTAGGACAAATGTTTCGAGATATCAAGGCCAAACTCAATTCACAATTCATTAGCACAAGTGTAGTCCATGTCTCGCGTGACTGTAACATGCCATCACATGTACTGGCAGCAAGGGGCGCAGGATTAGTTAATGCTGAAATGCGTTTGTGGTTGGACAATTTTCCTGTTGATGTAACCCGTTATGTAACCAGCATCTCAGCCGTGTCATAAATGGAATAAGAGTGTTCCATGTCAAAAAAGAAGAGAAACAAACCAATGTTTGATCAATATGCAGGCAGTTATGTAGTTAATTTGTTACCAAACGTAATGCACTACAGAACCGAAAATGAACACATAGATAGTATAAACAACATAAGAATTGGTCAGTGTACTAGACAGAGGACTCGGTAACTATAATCTGCAATACTTTATCTACCTTATTAATGGCTCCTTTGTCACCACCTTTCTCCAAGGCAATGATATCTGGTGTATCCAGTGTGATGGTTATTTGTTTCATCCCTTGTCTGAGTAGACTGCAGGCATATCTGTGAAAAAGAGCATCTGATTTTAAGTTCATAAAATTGGCCAAATATCGCTATAAGCATCAAAACATCTAGGAGAGATGCTATACCCGATGTTGAGGGCGGTCTCCGTCTTGTCGCCCGTCAGCACCCATATCTTGATGCCGGCCTTAGCAAGTTTGTCGATGCAGTCAGTGAGTCAGGTACCTAGAAAAAGGGAAATTAGCATGCGCAAACCAAAGATAAGTCTTGAACTGTTCCATTTTACAGCATGAAAGAAGATAAGATTTACTCACCCCCTTTTGCAGCTTGTCCTCAACGGCGGCGGCTCCAAACAGAATCAAATCCCTCTCTATCAAATCTGTCGCTTCGTCAATCAGCTCATCCCGATCAGCGCTGACAGAATTCTTAGCTGCTGTGAAGTTCCTTTCGAATTTAGTGTATTCGATCTCCTCAAGTTGACGGTATGCAAGAACTAGTGTCCTCAGGCCAGCATCAGCGTAATCATTTATGTGCTTCTGTGTCGCTTCACCATACGTACTCTGAGAGTTTGATAGCCTCTCGTACATTATACTGCACATTATACATACTCTCAAAGTCCCAGTCTTATCCGTGAGAATCGTGTATACTTGGCCCAGCTCCTCGTTCATTGAATGGTCGTGCTAATGTTAATTGAATGGACAACAACTATATCCTCGGACCCGCAGTGGATTTCAGGGAGAATTAATTCAGGTGCTCTCCTGTAGCTTGGGTTGATTAGGTAAAATGGCAGGGTGTTTTTTGCAAAAGTGCAGATGGTGACTGTCCAGCCACCTGGCTGTCACTTGTCACTCTGTGATAGGCCGGGGACTAAATCATCACATCCAATGCAAGTTAGGGTATGGTGGAGTTGCATTGTGCAAGTTTGGGACTAAAACATCACATCCCATGCAAGTTAGGGTACTTCGGGTGCTTTTACCTCGATTCTTTTACCCATGGGCAATTGAGCTATAACATGCATCCGCCTGCTTATTCTACCAGCTCCGAAACAACCTATGTAGCCACGCCAAGCCAAGCTCCACCGTTGCCTCGCGTAGTCACATGCCCTGCTCCTCCGCTCACCGCCTGCCGTCTGGCGCCCATGTGTATGCCTACAATATTCAGACCGAGCTTGGTGATTTGCCTGCCATATCTTTATTTTTTTTGAACGCTGGCAGTAGCACTGCCAAATTCATTGTTCAGAAGAAGAGTAACAAGAACACCTCCAAAGGAGAAAAGCACCGCAAAAGGGCTAGTGCAGAAAGAAAAGAAAGAAAACAGAAACCCGCCAGCACCACCACAAACCCAAGATCTGCAAGCAACCGTGCACACCATCGGAATCCATCGTCGAGGCTTCCAAGATGACGCCTCCAAGAAGGAAGTGGTATCGAGAAGATCACCGTCATCCGATCTTGCTCCACCAGATCTTAGGTTTTCACCCGGAGGCCTCAGCCATGAGGCAGGAAGAGCAACGAGCTCCATGGCGGCACCTTCAAGGAAGAAGACGACATCCATAGATGCCGTTACCGTCGGCATTGACGAGGTCATCCGGAGCCAAGCCTTCCACCAACCATCCAGGATCCGAGACCAACCCAGCACCACCGGGCAGAACAAGGCCAAACACACACTACCAGACACGGGATAGTCGCCGCCGCCCACAGAATATAGGCAAGGACACGCCAACCTGACCGGTCCGCACCGCCGCTCGTAGGACCTGGGCGAACCAAATCGACTCCGGCCATCCTCCGGCTTCGTGCACAGATCTGGGCAAGAATTCGCACCGCATCGCACAGGAAAGACCGAAGTAGAACCATAGCTGACCGCCCCGCAACGCCGCGCGCCGAAACAAAGTGAAAATCAGGCCAAAACTTAATGTGCTCGCACCGCCGCGCACAAAGACTGGACCTCCGTGCTGGATCTGGTCTTCCTGAGCCTCCTCTAGCACCAACAGGCTGGACAACGCCCCTGCTCCAGGAGCTGGACGTGCACACACTTGCAAGGGGGAACCCACCAGCATCCACTGGCACTAACCGCTCCCGCCTCCCCTATCCAGGCGCCACCGGCCAGCGAGATCTGGGCCCAAGACTGCCCAAACTTAGATCGGGCTCAGAGCTCCTCATCGCCGTGTTGCCCAACCTCCTCACGCACCGGCGCCGCCACCTAGAAGATCCGCGCTGGGGGCACCGACCGCGCTCATCCCATGCCCGCTCCACCGGCCGCCAGCCCGTCAGGCCCAGATCTGGCCCGACAACCGCAGCGAGCCTCCCACCATGCACCGCCCAGGGCCACCGCGTCGCCCAGGATATCTCGCGAGCGCGAGACCCTGCACCATCTTGGCCCCATCCCGCGCCGTCCATGGCAGCAGGCGCGCCATCCGGCAGCCGTCGCGCCAAGCATTAGGCAAAAAAAGAAAAAGGGCCCCGCCGCCACCTGCACAGGAGCCGGCCCGGACTTCGCCGGCCGCTCCTCCGGCGGCGGTGAGCCGAGGGGAGGGAGGAGAGAGGGGCGAGTTGCCTCGATCTAGGGTTTTCCCCGTGTCGCCAGGGAGGGCGACGCGAGGGACGAGAGGATGAATAATGTCGTCTGCCATATCTTTATGGTCGAGCCATTTTAGGGCATCTCAGACACGGATCATCAAAACACACACATTTGTTTACATCAGATGGTCCGGACATTTTTGGCGTCCAAGTTGTCATCAATTTGGGTAGACTGGTCTGATCGTCATACCTGGCCCCAAATCGGGGGGTGGGGGGCTCATGGAGGTTGGACATCCGCCACATTAGACTCCGACAGCCCAAACCGACCTCAAAACCTCTCTCTAGCTTATTCACAAATGGTGCGGTCGGCCACCCGTCAACCCACACTTAAGACGGCCATGACAGGTCGCCCACATTTACACGAGGGCGCCGCTCGACAAGACTATTGGTTGCCCACATTCAAACGTTTGCCGTTCCGCCTACCCTAGATATATAAAGCCGAACGACCACACCCCAAAACCCTACCGTTCCGCCTACCCTGGATATATAAAGACGAACGACCACATTCAAACATTTCCCATTCCGTCTACCCACACTCAAGCTGGCTATGACAGGTCGCCCACGTTCACATGGGGGCACCGCTCGAGAAGACTATTGGTTGCCCACATTCAAACGTTTGCCATTCCGACTACCCTAGATATATAAAGCTGAACAGCCACACCCCCAAACCCTATTGTTCTGCCTACCCTGGATATATAAAGCCGAACGGCCACATTCAAACATTTGCTGTTCCGCCACCCTAAATATATAAAGCCAAACGACCACACCCCAAAACCCTACCGTTCCACCTACCCTAGATATATAAAGCCGAACGGCCACATTCAAACTTTTCCTATTTCATCTACCCACAATCAAGACGGCTATGACATATTTCATCAATTGGGCATCATAGTTCGTCACCATTGGTAATAAAGCGCAACCAAAAAGCAGATTACATACACTGTGCATCAAAGGTCGCAACCAGTGCAAATAAATGCGTCAGCAAAATAATTTACAGAACCGATGGCGCTTCAACACAGTTCAAGAAATGTTAGCCCTACCCGGGAGATGTTGCACAAGCTGATGAGACTACCCTTGTTTGACACTCATATCCTCCAACTCTAGCTACTTAGCAATACTATATGCACTGGAGTTCTATGTTATCTTTCTTAGAGATTGGACTTCGACTTGGAGCTGAGTTGAACCATGTATTTCCGCTTGAAGTTGAGACTAAAGAAGTCGAACTAATTCAGACGGCGATTTCAACGAGCTTGTGCCACTGCTATTGGCGAGTATATTGAACACTACATTAAGACATATTTGGGGTTGTCTCGCTATCTTCAAGATGTTTTACCTTCTTCACTGCAATATATGTTAGAGGGACAAGCAATCGGTTTGTCTCACTATGTTCATTACAGTTCTCTCTGTCATCAGAGATACCACTCTAAAAGAGAAAACAAGTAGAAAAGTTAAAGGTTTTGCGTGTATAAGCATCAATGGTAAGTGTGCTATCAATTTATGCCATTTTATATTGGCAAATAAAGAGATACGATTTAAAATAGCATTAACAAAATATGACATTGTTTATAATTAAGACAAAGATGGTTATGACATTGTGCAGGTGTGGCTAAGTTTGTTAGTCATTGCATTGTTCCGCAATTTTCTTTTGATGTGCACATTCTTATATTCATTATGACATGTTCAATATCTGAGATGCATGAAAACAAAAGTAGTAGTGAGATTATCCTTGTAATGCATATGGCATTCTAATCTAATAGGTGCTCCCTATAAACCCCTATGTGATATCTCTGGAATTATGATGAGAGATGTCATGCGTGATGCAATTTGATGCATACATTAATATAATTTGGTCGTACTAATAAAAATAAGCTTCCTGTTGAGAGCTCCAGTAGTAATGATAGTTGGCAGATGATAGCTTCAAAATATACTATATACAAAGTTGTAAGTGCATCTAGTGCCATCCCTAGTTGGTTTTGGAGTATTGACGACAAACCTAGTTGAGGGACTAATGTGTTTGTGAGAATTGCAGGATAACACAGGTAGAAGTCCCTCATTGATTCGATTTTCCTACCAGAGATGACCCCTAAAAATGTATGAAGACATTGAAGTCAAAGGTGGTATGTGAAGACATTCACATTGAAGACTATGACAAGAGAAGACATCGCGTGAAGACTATGGAGCGTGAAGACTTAGCAGTTTCGTCGTTCTGTGTTTTTCTTCGTTGAGTCATAGGAACCATCGTACTGTTAAGTGGGGTCCAAGAGAATCAGTCAGAATGACTGAAGTGATGCTTAACCAAAATCCTATGTCTTCGAGTGAAGACTATGAGAGCAAATCTTGTCTAGAGTTGGATAAGTCAGCTTTGCTTGTAGCCCAAGTAAAGTTGCCGTGTGTGTTTGAAATCTGACCGTTGGAACACGTGTCAGTTCCTTAGTGACCCAATGTCATTTCGGACAAATCAGGTCGGGTTGCCTAGTGGCTATAAATAGCCCACCCCCTACAACCATAAACTGTTGGCTGCTCAGAGTTAGAGTACGGCTTTTGTCGTTTGAGAGCAACCCACCTCGAAGCCTTTGAGAGAGAATTACTTGCGAGGATAAAGCCCTAAACACCCAGAGCCAAAGAGTGTTAGGCATCACTTAAGTCTTCCTGTCTGTGTGATCTGAAGACTTATTACACTTGAGGACTGTGAATCCTCCAGCCGGTTAGGCGTCGCGTTCTGAGCATCCAAGAGTCATTGTGGATCGCCGGTGAACGAAGTCTGTGAAGGTTTGGAAGTCTACCTTGAAGACTTACCAGAGTGATTGGGCGAGGACTGGGTGTCCTTAGCTCAAGGGGAATAAGGTGAAGACGAGGTCTTCTGAGTTGAATCTCAGCCTCCCTAACCAGACGTACAGTTGTCACAGCAACTGGAACTGGTCCAACAAATCATTGTCTTCGAGAGTCACTGGTTTCATCCTTCCCTTCCCTTTATTTACTGTTGGTCCTTGTGAAGTCATTGTATGATTGCATTATCTTCTGTCTTCACTGATTGACTGCTTGTTCTGATTGGCTTCACAATATCTTCCTACCTGATCCTTACTGCATAGCTGTTATTAGTCATTGCGCTTTCACTTCATTGAATACTTGACTATGGTTTGCCTAGTGTAGTCTACCTTCCGCTGCATGGTAATAGGTTTACTTCTATCGGTTGTCTTCGAAACTTCCATGTTTTGAAGACTTTCATAAAAATTGCCTATTCACCCCCCTCTAGTCAATCACTAGCACTTTCAATTGGTATCAGAGTAAGGTACTCCCTTGTTCTGTGTGATTCGGTTTAACCACCTGGAGTTTTAGCTATGTCGACTGCAGGGATAATTAAGGTCTCCGCTGCTTGCCCCGTCTTCGATGGAACTGAATATCCCTACTGGAAGAATAAGATGCGCATGCATCTTGAAGCCATTGATGTCGACCTATGGTATGTCGTCAAGAATGGCGTTCCCGAGGCTGGTGAAGGTGTCACCGCTGCTGATATCAAGAAGTTCGTTCAACTGGACTCCACTGCCAAGAACATCATCGGTGGTCATCTGACCAAAGGACAGTATGGCCGCGTGAGTGCTTTGGAAACATCTAAGCTAGTCTGGGACTGGCTCTCCAAGGTCAATGAAGGTGTCTCAACCTAGAGAGATCAGAGAATCAATTTCCTTCGCAACCTCTTCAACCGCTTCAAGAGAAATGACAATGAGAACATCCAGCTCACGTTTGATCGACTCACTAACATCACTAATGAGATTCAAGCTCTCGACGCCACTGAGATCACCAAGCATGAAGTCGTCAAGACACTCCTGAGATCACTTGACAACTCATTTGACACCCTAGCCCTGATGATTCAAGAACATCCTGATTTCAAGACACTCGATCCATCTGACATACTTGAGAGGCTCAACACACATGAGTTTCAGCTTTCTGAGAAAAGAGACATCTACGGTCCCAACTATGGGCGAACTCGTGCCTTGAAGGCAAAAGCTGTCTCCTCATCTGAAGAAGAATCTGACAGCAGTTCTGATGATCCCGAAGACATTGGAAAGGAGCTTGCTATGCTTGTGAAGAAGTTCCAAAAATTCACCAAGAAGAAAGGCTTCAGAAAGTCTTCACGATCAAGCTCAAGAAATGATGAAGCTTCTGCTCATGACTACAAGAAGATAACATGCCACAAGTGCAAGAAACCTGGCCACTACATCTCTGAGTGTCCGCAGTGGGACAATGAGAACAACAAGAAGAAGAAGAGCAAGGAATATGACTCTGATGACAAGAAGAAGAAGAAATACTCAAAGTCTTCTTCCAAGTCTTCCTCAAAGTCTTCATCACACAAGAAGAGCTCATCTGGCAAGGCACGTGCGTTTGTTGGCAAGGAAATGGATTCAGAGGAGGAGTCCGCTTCTGAGGAGGCGGAGGTGGAGTCTGAGGAGGAGTCCGATTCTGGCGTTGCGAGTCTGGCTACAGCATACGTTGCCAAGTCCATCTTCAACACTGAAGACAATGAATTCATCACCGACACCGATGCAAATGACAAGGACTACTCTGCTCCTACCTACTGCTTCATGGCACGCGGTGCCAAGGTAAACACACGCACTGCTCACTATCAAACTTCTAGTGAAGATGACTCTGATTGTGGTTCCAAACCCAGCTACAAAACACTTGCTAAAATTGCAACTGAACAATAGAAAGCTATGGAACATATTCAAAAACTGTTAGACAAAAGCGATGATCTGTTAGACGCTGAAATGACTCGATCTCAGTCCTTAATTGAAGACATAAAAAATCTTCACGTTAAGTATGAGGAACTTGAAAGTCGTCATGAAACGCTCTCAACAACTCATGAAAAGCTTTCCTATGATTATCTTCAAAGGAAGTAAGATCTTGAGAAATTGAGAGCGGCTCATGAAGATCTTCAAAAGGAAAACGAGACACTTCGCGCTGAACAGATCAGTTCCGCTCAGGAAGGATTTGAACCACCATGTCTTAAATGCATTGAGCGTGACAACGCTACTTTTGTTGCTGAGTGTTCTACTGCTGCTACTGTTGCAATATCTTCAACTACTGATGTGGTAACTAACCCCTTTGCTGAGGATACCACTGCTATTGCTGATGAGAATGCTAGGTTGAAGACATTGCTTGAAACAGGGATGTACAAAAGTCTCAAAGGGCATCAGACACTATGTGATGTCCTCAAAAGGCAGATCCTGAACCGAAACCCTAGGAAAGAGGGTGTTGGGTTCGAAAGGAAAATGAATGCTGATGGCTCTTATTGGAAACCTGAGCAGTACCCCAAAACCACATGGGTTGCTGCAAAGGAACCTTCAACAGATCCATCCACCCTATCTGGCTTCACTTGTGCTAATCCCATTGTTATTGATGAATCCTTTGATGCAAACTATAAACTGTTTAAGAATCAGAATGGTGAAGTGTTTGCCGGGTATATTGGTACTAACTGCAGGAATGGACCGCCTACGAAGAAGATCTGGGTGCCGAAAAGGTGTTTGGAGAATCTTCCTATGAATGTCATCATGACACCACAGGTGAAGAAGACAAACCCCAGACCACAGGCTTCATATGGTCCAAAGGCTTCATACAGACAGAGGACTCACCTGATTCGCACTAACGCAAATGTTTTGTAGGGAAACCATACTCAGGCCTGTGAATATGAGCGTGTTTCATCAAACCGCCATGTTCATAAGACCAAGAACTATTCTGCTTATTCTTATGAGTACTATTGTTCACCTGCAAGACTTTTTGCTAGGGCTCCAAAGCCAAAGTTCTCAGATGCTGCACTTAGACTCATTACTTCGAAGCCACCCTTGAAGATGTGGGTGGCTAAGAAAGCTTAACTCTCTTTTGCAGGGAAAGGTCTCCAGCCGAAAACCAAAATTGTCTGATGCTATTGCTGGGGACCTTAAACATCTTGTAGGGCGCAAGATCAAATACCCAAATGGTCTTATTATGTACTTTGTTCCTGAATCGCTTGCTACTCGCCCTATCAGTCCAAATCTCGATCTAAGCTTTCATAATCCACTGGTTCGTCAAATGTTTTTGCTTCACAATTCTCTTCGTGAAGCCTATCCCCCTAACTTCACTGTAGGGTACGACACCAGCTGCTTCAGAATGGATTATTGATAGTGGGTGTACCAATCACATGACTGGCAAGCGAAGCCTTCTTATGGACTCAACACTACGTCCATCTGACAAAAGTCACATCACATTTGCAGACACTGGTAAAAGCAAGGTATTGGGTCTAGGTAGAGTTGCAATCTCAAAGGATCAACACATGGATAAAGTCATGCTTGTTGAATCCCTTGGTTTCAACTTAATGTCTGTTTTAATGCTTTGCGATTTAAACATGATTGTGATGTTTGGAAAATATCGTTGCCTTGTACTAATGGAATCTGACAAGTCTCTAGTGTTTGAAGGGTATCGGAAAGATGATTTGTACATGGTAGATTTCTCAGCAGGACCACAACTTGCCGTATGTCTTCTAGCAAAAGCTTCTGAATGTTGGCTCTAGCATTAAAGGCTAGGACATGCTGGCATGAGGAACCTCCACACCCTTGCAAGGAAGAAGCATGTCATTGGCATCGAGGGCGTCAAGTTCAAGAAGGATCACTTATGCGATGCCTGTGAAGCAGGGAAGATGACGAGGGCCAAGCATCCCTCGAAGACAATCATGACAATGACTCAACCCTTCGAAATGCTCCACATGGATCTTTTCGGTCCCACTCATTACTCAACTCTTACTACTACTGCCTGTCTCTATGGCTTTGTCATTGTTGATGATTATTCAAGATATACTTGGATGCATATAATCCTCTACAAGATTGAAGTGCAGGATGTCTTCAGACGCTTCGCCAATCGAGCCATGAACAACTATGGCGTCAAGATCAAGCACATCAGAAGTGATAACAGCACTGAATTCAAGAACACTGGTCTAGACACTTATCTTGATACTTTGGGCATTACACATGAATTCGCAGCTCCCTACACACCACAGCAGAATGGCGTCGTGGAACGCAAGAACAGAACACTTATTGAGATGGCCCGGACGATGCTTGATGAATACAAGACTCCAAGAAAGTTCTGGCCTGAAGCCATTGATACTGCATGCCATATCATCAACCGTGTTTATCTTCACAAGCTTCTGAACAAGACATCCTATGAGCTCCTTACTGGCAAGAAGCCAAATATCAGTTACTTCAGAGTGTTTGGTGCCAGGTGCTGGATCAAGGATCCACATCACACTTCAAAATTTGCACCAAAAGCACATGAAGGTTTTATGCTTGGATATGGAAAGGATTCGCACTCCTACAGAGTCTTCAACCTCTTTCATTATAAAGTGGTTGAAACAGTGGATGTGCAGTTCGATGAGACTAACGGCTCACAAAGAGAGCACCTGCCAAATGTGCTAGATGAAGTTCCATCTAGTGAATCAATCAAACTTATGGGAACTGGAGAAATCATACTTCTGAAGCTCAGCCTGAAGAGGAACTTATCATCTCCGCACCTGATCAACCTGAAGACAATGATCAACCTGAAGACAATGCTCAGCCTGAAGACAATCCTTCTAACGATGACAATGATCAGCAAGAGCAAAATCTTCGTCCTGTACATCCTCGTGTTGCAAATGAAGTACAGATTGAGAGAATAATTGATAGCATCAATGCACCAGGTCCACTCACTCGTTCAAGGGCAACACAGCTGGAAAATTTCTGTGGGCACTTCGCATTTGTCTCAATATTTGAACCCAAGAAAGTTGAAGAAGCCTTCTTGGAACCTGAATGGATTCAAGCTATGCAAGAAGAGCTTCAACAGTTTGAGCTGAATAATGTATGGGAACTGGTTAAGCGTCCTGATCCTCGCAAGCATAATATAATAGGCACCAAATGGATATATCGCAACAAGCAAGATGAGCATGGTCAAGTTGTCAGAAACAAAGCTCGTCTCGTTGCTCAAGGGTACACACAAGTTGAAGGGATTGACTTCGATGAAACATTTGCTCCTGTGGCTAGACTTGAAGCCATACGCATACTGCTGGCCTATGCAAATCATCATAACATTCTTCTGTATCAAATGGATGTGAAGAGTGCCTTTTTCAATGGCAAGATTGAAGAAGAAGTGTATGTTGCACAACCGCCTGGCTTTGAATATCCAAAACATCCTGACATGGTGTACAAGCTCAACAAGGCACTATACGGCCTCAAACAAGCCCCTCGGGCTTGGTATGGCACACTCAAATACTTCCTGAAGAGCAAAGGCTTCAAACCTGGTTCCCTCGACCCCATTCTCTTCACGAAGACATATGATGGTGAACTGTTTGTGTGCCAAATATATGTGGATGACATTATCTTCGGCCGCACCAATCAGAAATACACTGACGAGTTTGGATATATGATGCAAGAGCAATATCAGATGTCCATGATGGATGAGCTGAAGTTCTTCCTTGGTCTTCAAATACGTCAGCAACGCAACGGCATCTTCATATCTCAAGAGAAGTATCTCAAAGATTGCCTGAAGAAATTTGGGATGCAAGACTGCAAAGGCTTCACGACACCAATGCCAGCCAAACATCATCTGGGTCCCGACGACTATGGTAAAGAGTTCGATCAAAAGGTATACCGCTCCATGATTGGTTCTTTACTTTATCTATGTGCATCTAGGCCAGATATTATGCTTAGTATTTACATGTGTGCTCGATTCCAAGCGGCACCAAAGGAATCGCATCACTTAGCTGTGAAGCGAATTCTTCGATATTTGGCTCACACCCCAACATTAGGATTATGGTATCCAAAGGGCTCAGAGTTTGATCTGGTTGGATTCTCGGATGCTGATTATGCTGGTGACAAGGTGGATCGCAAGTCTACATCAGGCACATGTCATTTTCTGGGACGATCACTTGTATGTTGGTCTTCAAAGAAGCAGAACTGTGTATCTCTCTCCACTGCTAAATCTGAATACGTTGCTGCTGGATCTTGTTGCGCTCAGCTTCTATGGATGAAGCAAACACTCAAAGATTATGGCATTCATCTGAAGCAAGTGCCACTCTATTGCGACAACGAAGGCGCCATCAAGATTGCCAACAACCCAGTTCGGCACTCGAAGACAAAGCACATTGAAATTCGTCATCACTTTCTCAGAGATCATGTTGTGAAGGAAGATATTGATATCATACACGTCAACACTGAAGAGCAATTGGCAGATATCTTCACCAAGCCCTTGGATGAGAAGAGGTTTTGCAAGTTACGGTGTGAGCTAAATATCTTGGAATCCTCAAATGTCCTGTGATTAGGCACACATCCTAACACTTATGCATATTGATGACTTAGATGTGCAACACACAAAGTAAAGTATATCTTCAATCAATGAAGACTTACATTCTAAGTGTGAATACATTAATGTGGAATTTGACTTCGGAGCGCCACGATAATTGTGCGTCGTGTCTGGGTCTAATACTTCCTATACGGTGGGTAATGCCACCACCAAATTTTTCTGTTTGAAGTGTTTCACTCATGGCGTTACGTTTGGTATGTCTTCACATTTGGTTTGGCCTCAATCTCAACCTGTCTTCATGATTATCTTCACTATGTTGATTATATATATATATACTAGTGTTCTGTCCTCTACAGCATTCACTTATAGCTATGTCTTCTTATTGAATCTTTTGAACTAAGTGAATGTGATCGGACCCTAACCTCTCTATGCTTTCTATCTCAAACTCTATCTCTCCAAATCATATGCATTCTATTGAAACTGTCGAATATCCTCTCTGCGTCCTTGTCAGCAGAAGATACAGAGACAAACATTAAGTCTGTTTTCAATGTTAGTTCCTTCACCTGAAACCCGGAGAAGTGGGAATGACCACCCGATAATCCAGGTGTGCGTGGGAACATGGGACAACTCCAAGTATGTTGCATGTTTGCCACGTGTTCCTCAGATGTGAACCGCCAGGGGCACCTACGTAATTGCGCTGTGCTGCACACTTCCTTATAAATACATGTCCCCTGCGGTCAAGAAAACCTTCTTCCACCTCTCCACCTCGTCAAACCTTAGCGCCCCCACTAGCTCTCGACGACACCGGCGACGAAGCGCTTAGCTGCCGCGACTTCTCCGACGCCGTCCTCACGCCGGCCGCGGACATCGTCTTCTCCGCTGCCGCCGTAGGTGTTCTCTGTCGCCAAGATAGGGCACGGTGGATTGAAATGCTCGGTCTCCTACTCTTCCCATTTAGCAGTTCTTCGCGTGGTAAATATAACTCTACTTTTACCATCCTTTTGATCCTCAAAGATTCATCCTGTTTGCCAAAATAAGTTTCTGCCTATACAATGTTGGATCTATCCTGTCTGCATCCCATACTGCCTAGAATATTCACTTAAGCTTCATATCTAGTTAGATTCCTCACTTGTACTTATTCGCGGATTCGTACAAATCTGGAACCAACTCTCAACATATAAGTGAATGTCTTCGCACGATGAGGTCAATGTCTCCTAAACTGATTTATCTTCAAAATCTTCTGAGAATGCATATGACCTCTTCCCCTTCCCTCGCATCTCTAATGGCAGACAGCGTCGTGGGGGAACGTCAAGAGATTTGCCTGATGACCTCTCAGAGCTTTACAAGACAGATCCTGAAGAGGATTACAATTAGCGCAAGACCCGAATCCAATGGATTCGAAGATATTGGGCAGAACAATGGTTCAAATACAGGTTTGTGACCCAAGAATATGCTGAGAAAAATGCCATCAAACGACCATGGGGAGACATCCTATACAGAAATCTTCAACCCAGGTCCAGAGATGAAGCCATTGAACAAGGCTTCTATCCCTGCATGGTTCGTGGACCACAGCCTGCGGATGCACACCCATCGTCATTGCTATGGTGTCGTGACGACAATCAGTTCAAGCGCAACTTCCGATTTGCCAAGAATTCGGCCAAGCAAAACAAGAAGTCATGGGGACTTGACTTCAACACTGGCCCTTCTGCTCCCCGTGCCGATGGCACCCGCGAAGCTGAACCCAATCTTGTTGGGCCCTTCTACAACCTGGAAGGTCTCATCACTCATATCAAGGTTCAAGGAACAACCGTGGATGAGCCTGCAGATGACGATGAATCTGATGAAGCACCTGCACCGCCGAAGCCAAAGAAACTGAAGAAGCCCAAAGCTTCAAAGCCTGCCTCAGCACCAAAAATCTCACGAGCGAAGCCACTGGCTACTGCACCTCCTGAAGACAGTGTGCAGTCTGAAGATTTGTCACGCATCTCCAAGCCCTTGAAAGTAAAGATGCCTTTGCAACACACCAGCCAAGAACTGACAGCTGCTGCTATTTTGTGCAACGACGCCATTGATCTGTCCAGCGATGAAGATCTTGCAGATGATGCTCTTGAGCAACTGATCAAGAGCAAAGAAGAAGCAGAAATCTTCAACGATTTGCCTCTCTTTGATGTGGCAATCATCCATAACTTCATTGATGAGTGGTTTGACACGCCCAACCTCAGCTTTGAAGATCTGCAACTTCCAATTGGCCTCAGTGTCGCCTTCACTGGCGCCATTGCTTCTGAGCTAACTCTAGCTCAATGCATCGTTGAACTAAAGCAAAAGATCGACTATGAGAAAGCTCAGTTCAAGAAGCACATGGCCAAGCTCAGCGTGCAAGATGTCAAAAACTTCCAGATCATGCTGCACGAGCTCAAGGAAGCCTTTCTCAAGAAGCGTGAAGAAGCTAAAGGCTCTCGTGAGCGCATGAAGAGCCTGGCAGACAAGTGTGTGCAAGCCTACAATGAGGCTGAGAAGCGCAAGGCTCTTGGTCGTCCTGGCATCGATCCCAGGATGGCTGCAAAGAAGAAGAAGCCAGCTATGGCCGAACCCGAAGCACCAAGGCAGGAAGCACATCCCATTGTCTTCCCAGCCAGCATGACTGGCTCAAAGCCAAAGGTCAGGTCAACCGCTTCAGAACTGAAGAAGACGAGGACTGCTGAGGCTGAAGCCAGAAAGAGAAAACATCCTGAAGCCTCTGATGCTGCTCCCTCCAAGAAGAAGCGCAAAACCAAGAAGGATCGGGCTGCTCCCACAGAGCCCTTAATTGTTGAACCTATCTCAATGGTTCGCCCTGCATCTGCACACCAAGAGCGCCAACTGATTGTCCATGAGCCTGCTTCCACAGAGGCTCATGAAGCTGAAGACATTCCAGCAGTTGATCCCACCGCCGCTGAAGACATTGGTCACCATGACAATGTTGAAGATGATGTAGTTCTTCCTCAGATCGAGCACAACTTGGTATCATCGCCTGTTCTCACGAACAGCGAACTCATTAGCATTGGTCATCCTCTGACGCCAATTGCTCAGGATGCATCGTGGGCTGATCACCCACAACAACAAGACACTCCGAGTACTCAACAACAACAAGTCACACCACCCTGGCAAGAAGAAGAAGATGACTTTGAGGCCCAGCAAACTCCATTTCCAAAGGCGTCGCCAGCGTTGCGCAGGCTTCACAAAGGACCAAGGCCTCAAGTCCCTCTATCGAGCGTTCCAGAAGGAGAAGTGCACCACCAATCTGTTGCACGTCAAGTGTTTCCAGATGCCACTCCTACTGTGACTGAATCCGAAGCCAAACTGGCTGAAGATGTTCCGGCTGCATCAGCCAATGAAGAAGAAGCCCCAAGAGTTGCTACACCCCCGTCTCACCAAGATGTTGTTCTCAAGGAGAACGTGACCGACCCTCCAGCTTCTGAAGTGGAGGTTGAGAATCCTGAGGCTGCCACCACCAACACCAATGAAGCCAATGATGTAGTCATGGCTGAAGCAAATGTGGAGCCTGCACTGAAGTCAATGTGGCCCCTGAAGCCCATGAAGACAATGCCAATGCCCCTGTTCCCCCTCCAAGACCTCACACAATGGAGCTGGCATTTGATCGTGGTCAGCCGGTTATGGTTCGATGGCCCATTCTGACTCCTCCGTCTGCTGCTGGTCCACGATTTGAGTACCACGTCGAGCACATGCCTCATGTCCAAAAGCCCAAGCCAAGACTTCCACGATTCCCAGGCACTGCCACTTCACCTGGGGTCTTCAATGCGAATGGCTTCGTGGCACATAATACCTTCTTCAACAGCTCCAAGAACCCTTATACCAAACCGCGCATTTCTTCAGATCGGTTCTGGAGCTATCAGCAGCGCAGCTACTATTCCTGTGTCCTATACAATCAAGGGGGCATATTTCCACATATGCGCCTCGACTCTGAAGCTATGGCTGGTCTGCCCTGCCTCGAAGAAGCATTGGACTGTTTCAGAGATGCTGGTCTGCTGCAGTTCATCACCGACAAGGAGCACTGGAATGAAGAATTGTTGCTTCAATTCTATGCCACTCTTCATATTCAAGGCTACAACAGGGATCCGAAGACTTGGGTCCTTGAGTGGATGACAGGAAATGTCCATCATGAAGCTAAAGCTCTTGATATCATTAAGCTCACAGGCCTGCACACTCCTGGTGAATACTATGAACCAGGTTGTCAACAACATCAAAATGCCTTGGAAAGCATCTTTCAGAAGCCAGAACCCAACATGAGTCAAATGCTGAGCATGATGAAGGCTTTGCCTCCAGATGTTGAATATCCTAAGGAGTTCTTTGTTGAAGACCTAGAGTACCTGCCTCGCACCATCTACCACATCATCAAGAAGACTCTATGGCCTGTCAAAGGACACTCATCTGCAGCAAAGCTTGAAGGAGCAATGAAGACTTTGGTTTTCTATATCTTCAATGGCATCAGCTTCAATGCTCAAGACTTCTTCATCAGGAAGTTGGCTGCGTCTGGCTCCGACATCTTTGGGTTGAAATTCTATGCTCCATGGGTCATGCGTCTGATCAAGCGTCACTCAGCCTTCAACTATCAGCCGTCTGTGCGCAATCATCTTAGATTCTTGCCCGAGGTTGATCTGTCAGTTGAAGCCATTTACCCAGAGCCTGCTAAGGATCCCATTTATCTTCATAATGCTGATCACCAAAGCTTCACCCAGCCCATTGAAGGAATTCCAGCAGTGTCTCGTGTTTATCCCCTTGCTGGAAACACACGTGCCCCGCGTGCTCAAACTGACGCCACTGGTAGCACTATTGTGCAAAGGCCTCCAAGACGATCTCGTGTCCTCAATGACCGAGAGCTTCTCGTCGCGCTGCATCATAAACAGGATAAACATCATGACTGGCTTAAGCGTCAGATGCAAAGCCTCTTGGTGGATGTCAACCGCATTCACAATCTTGCCACCAAGAATGCCTTTGTTGCCCATGAAACCTGTCGGCGTACATGGAAAGGGCTGACGCTTATGTGTTCTGAAGATGATCTTCAAGAGGATGGCTTATCTGAATGCTTCAAGTTTGACTCCACACCTCCAAGAAGGACTGTGCTGCGACGAACTCCGTCTCTTGAAGACTCTGAGTTCTCTTCCTCCGCGGCAACTGTGAATGCCAGAGTGATCGATGACGAAGACGATGCTGCTTCACCGCCCCCTACTTCTGCATGCATCGACACTGCCCCGAGTTCGTCTGCACCGCCTAACACCACCGACGACCTTGCTGCTTCACCTACTCCGCATGGGAACGAGTAGACGCTCTATGTCTTCAAACCTTTTTGGTCCTTACTAACAAAAGGGGGAGAAGCATATGAGTTGGATAGTCTTCAAGCGGGTCCATATGGGCGATTGCTTTATATTTTGCCTAGTGTTTACAACTCTCGTTTTGATACATTTGGTTCTTTGAGTTGTAACACTTAAAACTCGATGGTCGTCTGCTACTTATTTGCTATTCTGCCATGCGATGATAAATTCCGCATGTGCGACGATAAATTTCGCACTTAGATCATTTTGCAGACGTCCATTTTTCATTATGCATGTCATTATCTTCACATACTTTTTCATGCATGATGAATTGTCATCATAAGTTGAAGAGGATCTCCACAAGTACAACCTGCCATGTGCATTTGCATACCAAAAGCAAATTACTTATATGCACATCTTCAGGGGGAGCCTTTGCCACTTATGAAGACAATAACCTATCCTTTACAATTTCACATATTTTATTCCCCATTGAAAACTTCAACTAGTTTGACATCAATCACCAAAAAGGGGGAGATTGTAAGTGCATCTAGTGCCATCCCTAGTTGGTTTTGGAGTATTGACGACAAACCTAGTTGAGGGACTAATGTGTTTGTGAGAATTGCAGGACAACACAAGTAGAAGTCCCTCATTGATTCGGTTTTCCTACTAGAGATGACCCCTAAAAATGTATGAAGACATTGAAGTCAAAGGTGGTATGTGAAGACATTCACATTGAAGACTATGACAAGAGAAGACATCGCGTGAAGACTATGGAGCGCGAAGACTTAGCAGTTTCGTCGTTCTGTGTTTTTCTTTGTTGAGTCATAGGAACCACCGTACTATTAAGTGGGGTCCAAGAGAACCAGTCAGAATGACTGAAGTGATGCTTACCAAAATCTTGTCCAGAGTTGGATAAGTCAGCTTTGCTTGTAGCCCAAGTAAAGTTGTCGTGTGTGTTTGAAATCTGACCGTTGGAACACGTGTCAGTCCCTTAGTGACCCAGGGTCATTTCGGACAAATCAGGTCGGGTTGCATAGTGGCTATAAATAGCCCACCCCCTACAACCATAAACTGTTGGCTGCTCAGAGTTAGAGTACAGCTTTTGTCGTTTGAGAGCAACCCACCTCGAAGCCTTTGAGAGAGAATTCCTTGCGAGGATAAAGCCCTAAACACCCAGAGCCAAAGAGTGTTAGTCATCACTTAAGTCTTCCTGTCTGTGTGTTCTGAAGACTTATTACACTTGAGGACTGTGAATCCTCCAGCCGGTTAGGCGTCGCGTTCTGAGCATCCAAGAGTCATTGTGGATCGCCGGTGAACAAAGTCTGTGAAGGTTTGGAAGTCTACCATGAAGACTTACCAGAGTGATTGGGCGAGGACTGGGTGTCCTTAGCTCAAGGGGAATAAGGTGAAGACGAGGTCTTCTGAGTTGAATCTCAGCCTCCCTAACCAGACATACAGTTGTCGCAACAACTGGAACTGGTCCAACAAATCATTGTCTTCGACGAGTCACTGGTTTCATCCTTCCCTTCCCTTTATTTACTGTTGGTCCTTGTGAAGTCATTGTATGATTGCATTATCATCTGTCTTCATTGATTGACTGCTTGTTCTGATTGGCTTCACAATATCTTCCTACCTGATCCTTACTGCTTAGCTGCTATTAGTCATTGCGCTTTCACTTCATTGAATACTTGACTATGGTTTGCCTAGTGTAGTCTACCTTCCGCTTCATGGTAATAGGTTTACTTCTATCGGTTGTCTTCGAAACTTCCATGTTTTGAAGACTTCCATAAAAATCGCCTATTCACCCTCCCCCTCTAGTCGATCACTAGCACTTTCAAAAGTTCATTGTCAAACCATGATGAACAGAGCACACAGAGAAATAGTATTCCCCCATGCCTCTCTATATGTGGCGCCCATGCATTTTGAAACTCAAGTAGGAACATTAGCTCACCGGTTAAATATGTCTCTATTTTACTAATATCACTATCATATCAGATTCGTATTTGAAGAACTAAGTTTTGGAATTATAAGTGGCATGTTGTTTATCTTGAAGGGTGGAGTGCTACTAGTATGATACAAAGCATCTAGGCAGATAGTGTCGATAAAAGGGGGAAACTCTAAGCATCATGAGTAAGGTAGGGAAAGTGGAATTGGCTAGAAAATACATGTTTGTATTTTTGCTACTACTTGAAAGCCTTTGGATCCCTTGCAAGACAACTCTCTTCAACTGAAGGCGCACTACTATTACTATCAAACTAGTCTCTCGAAACCACACAACTCCCAACATTTTCTGGATATTATGGCATACCAACTCGAAGTGTTGAAAGCATCTATCAAAAGCAGCCCAATATACCTATTGACTGCAAATATCTATGCTCCTCTTCTTGACAAGGAACATACTATACTTATTAAATAAGAACAGAAAAGGAACATGTTAAAGAATATAAGAGGAAGCATATTATGAGGATTACGCTTCTTTCTATACAATGCTTGTTGCCCACTCATGATGAACTAGAGCACACAGAGAATGAAATTCCCCCTGTCTCTCTATATGTGGCGCACATGCATTTGGAAACTCAAGTGGGAACATCAACTGACCAATTAAATGCGTGTCTATTAAATAATATCAGTATCGTATCACATTCGTGTTTGAACAACTAAGATGTGTAATTATGAGTGGCGTTTTATTTAGCTTGAAGGGCGGAGATCTGCTAGTGCACACAAAGCACCTACTCGAACTGTAGTGTCGATAAAAAGGGGAACCGTAAGCATCACGAGTAAAATCGGGAAAGTGGAACTAGCTGGAACATATGGGGTTGTATTTCTGCTATGGCTAGAAAGCCTTTGGATCCCCTACATGATAGCTCTATTCAAATGAAGGTGCCCTACTATTACTATTAGTCTAGTCTCTCAGAGGCCACACAACTCCCAACATTTCCTGGATATTATGGCAGACAAACTCGAAGAGTTAAAAGCATCTATCAAAAGTGGTCCAATAGACTTGTCGAGTTCAAATATCCCTGCTCCTCTTTCCGACAAGGAACATACTGTACTTATTAAAGAAGAACATAAGAGGAACATGTTAAAGAAGAACATAAGAGGAAGGATACATCTCCAACGTATATATAATTTATGAAGTGCTATATTTGTATAATTTATATATGGTTTTGGTGCAGTTTTATATTATTTTTATGGACTAACTTATTAATCTACTGCCCAATGCCAGTTCCTATTTTTTGCATGTGTTTTGGTGTCGCATGAAATCCATATCTAGGAAGGTCCAAACATGATGAAAAATTATGGTGATTTTTATGGAATATATGTGATTTTTGGGAGAAAGAATCAACACAAGATGGTGCCTGAGGGTCCCACAAACCTTGGGGGCACGCCCTACCCCCAGGGTGCACCCGTTGATCTTATGGGCAGCCCTTAGGTCAATCGAAGCCCTTCTTTTGCCGCAGCCAATTTCTGGTGGAAAATCCCCTCAAAATTTCAGCCCAATCGGAGTTACGGATGTCCGGCTACAAAAGAAACATTTTTCAGCAAGAAAACAGCCGCGGAAAATAAAATATAAATGAGAGATCCAATATAGGGGAGAGCTCCCTCTCACCCCGAAGAGCCAAGGAAGAAGAAGGAGGGTTCCCCTTCCTCCTCTCCTCCAGTAGCGCCGAGACGCCGCCGAGGACATCTCCATCATCACGATCACCACCAACTTTCCTCCGTTCTCATGGTGATGTGTGAGTAGTTCATCCTCAAGGTTGAGGGTATGTACTAGTAGCTATGTGTTCAATTCTATCTATCTCTCTCTCACGTTCTTGATGGATTGGATCTTGATTGTATCATAAGCTTTATTAATAAATTTGGATCATATGATGTTCATCTCCATCTCTTATTTTCGTGGTTAACCGAGTCTTGCTCTTTGAAGTTCATTTATGTTGGATTGAATACTTTGGAGAGATCGCCTGATGCATGTCTAGGAAATAACTTGCGGATACCCCAAATGATATTGGGGTACTCTAAGCATAAAGGTTGAACAATACGTATCATATGGTGTTGTCGTAGTACGATCTCTAAGGCTATCTGTGTCACTCTGTTGTGGTTCAATAGATTGATTGGAAACACAACTTTGAGGTGGTTTGCCACCTGCGCAAATTTACCCTACTTTCTTCGATAGAATAAAAACTTTGGAGTGATTCTTTGTTGCACTTTGAGGAATTATCATGATGTTCAGTTATGGTAATGATGTTGAGAGATTGCACTAGTGAAAGTGTGAATGCTGGGCCTTGTTTCCAAGCATCGAGACACCGTTTTCACACACTTTTGTTACTTGCTACCTTGATATTTTTATTTGTTTAGATTATAAAAGCTATTTCTACTATCCATACTACACATCTATCATCTCCTCTTCGCCGAACTAGTGCACCTATACAACTAACAATTGTATTGGGTGTGTTGGGGACACAAGACATTACTTGTATTTGATTGCAGGGTTGCTTGAGAGAGAACCACCTTCAGCCTACACCTCTTGCGAATTGATAAACCTTAGGTCATCCACTTGAGGTAAATTTGTTGTGACCTACAAAACTCTGTGATTGGAGGCCCAACAAAGCCTATAAGAATAAAGTTGCATAGTAGACATCAAGCTATTTCTGGCGCCATTACCGGGGAGGTGAGTGCTTCAAGGTATATCTTTAGATCTTGCAATTGTATCTTTTACTTTTTTCTTTATTCATTAGTTTGATTTGTAAAAAAGTACAAAAAATGGAAGTACAGTTGTGTCAAATTGTTTATCATTGTAAAGTTTATCTTGAAAACATGGATTCCAATAATTTTTTAAAAGTGTTAAAAGAAGAACTCAATAAAATGTTTTATGTGAGTTCCTTGAATGTGGAGAATGATTGAAATATTGCTAGTATGAATTCTTCAAATATCCATGATGCTAATGATATGCAAAGCCATAAGTTTGGGGATGCTATGTTTGATGAAGGTAATATTTTTAGCCCCCTACTTTTGATGAGCAAATTTATTACGATGATAACATGCCTCCTATTTGTGATGATTACAACAATGATGAAATTGGGTTTGGAAGAGTGTCAACTCTAGGTAGTGATGGTCCCACTATTTTGGAGGGCGTTGAATATTTTTACAAGGATAAAAGTGGATCCAGAGAGGTCATGACTTTAGATAATTTTGGTTCCACTATTTTGGAAGGCGTGTCAATTGATTACTACCTCCATCCTGGTTTATTGGTCCACCTTTTATTTTGTGCCAAAATTTGACCATAAATTTAACTGGAAAAATGTTAATGCATGTCATAAAAAATTATATCGCTGGATTCGTATTTGAACGTAGTTTCCAAGGATACTAGTTTTTGTGACATGCATTAACATTTTTTTAATTAGATCCATGGTCAAAATTTGACACAAAATACAAAGGGGACCAATAAACCAGGATGGAGGTAGTATTATGAAAGCAAAGTTTCTATCTATGATGATTATTGTGATGACATGTATGCTATAAAAAGTAATGATGACCATGAAACTTGTCATCATGATTTTAATATTTAGTTGAGTTATGTCAACCAAGTATCAATTGATAGTTATTTTTTGAGTTTGCTCCCAATATTATGGATGAGAAGAAATTTGCTTATGTGGAGAGTAAAAAATGCTTATGGATCATGAAAACAATGCTTTATGTGATAGTTATATTGTTGAATTTGTTCATTATGCTACTAAAAAATTATTATGAGAGGGGAATATATGCTTATATATATTTCAATAGTATCAAGTTTCCTCTCTTTATGCTTAAAATTTTGAAGCTACATTTGTTTTGCCTTCCTATGCTAGTTAATTTTTGCTCCAATAAATTGTTTGCTTGTGAGGTTCCTATGCATAGGAAGTGGGTTAGGCTTAAATGTGTTTGCTATATGATTCATGATGCTCTATTTATGTTTCAATTCCTACTTCTATGTGATCATCATTAACTTGGTTCCCACCAAAAAGACAAATGAAAATGTGTTCTTTACTCTTTAATAATTTTAATGTGGTTCCCACCGAAGAGCCAAATTTAGCAAGTTGGTTATGCACCTTTTTATCTAGATTTTCAATGTGCTCGATAGTCGGCATTTTGTTCTCAATAACTTCTAACCTTTGCATAACATGTTCCAAGGTTAATGTCGTTTTCATTAATAGTGATAGGTGGTGATCCCACTAAATTTCCCATAGCATTGAAAGCATCCATAGGGTGACTACTCAGAAAATTTCCTCTAGTAATAGTATCAAGCACAAATCTATACCAAGTAGTAACACCCACATAAAAGTTGCAAAGAAGAACATTATGGATTGCTTACGAGCAGATCTATTTGAGCATCTAAATCCTATACCAAGCATCTCTTAAACTTTCTCCCCCCTTTGTTTAAAATTAAGCACTTCATTTTCAGGGGTACAACAACAAGTAAAGAACTAGCCATAGTAATGAGCAAATAAAGCAAAAAAGATTTTTTTGTATTTTTATTTTTAAAGGAAACTAATAAAAGCAAGTAAAAATTAGAGCAAGTAAATGATAATGTGCATGAAGGGACCTTGAGTTGTTTGATGAAATCTCCCCGGCGATGGCGCCAAAAATTCTTCTACTACTTGTGATAGGCATTGGGATTCCCGCGACGAGTAAGGGTGAAGTAGTATAGTACCAGAAAGTATTTCCCTCAGTAAAGAACCAAGGTTTATCGAACCAATAGGAGATTCACTCAAACGACCTTTAGCCATACGTACACACGCAAGAGCAAATACTTGCACCCAACGCGTGCAAGAGGGTTGTCAATCTCCTTGTACTCATTATTTGCAAGGATTAATTTTGATAGTAGGAGATATATACATTGAAAAATGAAATAAAAATAAATAAATTCCAGCAAGGTATTTAGGGTTTTAGCAATATGATTTAAATGGACCCGGGGGCCATAACTTTCATTAGAGGCATCTCTGTCAAGAACATATCAAATAGTGGGTAAACAACTTACTATTGGCCAATTGATATAATAGTGCATAGCTATGATGTTTTAGAGAAAAGGCATACACCCGTCTTTATAAATAAAGCCATGCGGCAGAGTAGCACACATTTTGTGACGCCCCCGATTTAACCGTACACTAATCATGCACGCAAATGTGTACGATCAAAGATCAAGGACTCACGGGAAGATATCACAACACAACTCTACAAATAAAATAAGTCATACAAGCATCATATTACAAGCCAGGGGCCTCGAGGGCTCGAATACAAGAGCTTGATCATAGACGAGTCAGCGGAAGCAACAATATCTGAGTACAGACATAAGTTAAACAAGGTTGCCTTAAGAAGGCTAGCACAAACTGGGATACAGATCGAAAGAGGCGCAGGCCTCCTGCTTGGGATCCTCCTAACTACTCCTGGTCGTCGTCAGCGGGCATCACGTAGTAGTAGGCACCTCCGGTGTAGTAGGAGTCGTCGTCGAAGGTGGCGTCTGGCTCCTGGGCTCCAACATCTGGTTGCGACAACCAGGTAGAAGGGATAGGGGGAAAAGAGGGAGAAAGCAACCGTGAGTACTCATCCAAAGTACTCGCAAGCAAGGAGCTACACTACATATGCATGGGTAAATGTGTAAAGGGCCATATCGGTGGACTGAACTGCAGAAAGCCAGAATAAGAGGGGGATAACTAATCCTGTCGAAGACTACGCTTCTGGCAGCCTCCATCTTGCAGCATGTAGAAGAGAGTAGATTGAAGTCCTCCAAGTAGCATCGCATAGCATAACCCTAACCGCTGATCCTCCCCTCGTCGCCCTGTGAGAGAGCGATCACCGGTTGTATCTGGCACTTGGAAGGGTGTGTTTTATTAAGTATCCGGTTCTAGTTGTCATAAGGTCAAGGTACAACTCCAAGTCGTCCTGTTACCGAAGATCACGGCTATTCGAATAGATTAACTTCCCTGCAGGGGTGCACCACATACCCCAACACGCTTGATCCCATTTGGCCGGACACACTTTCCTGGGTCATGCCCGGCCTCGGAAGATCAACACGTCGCAGCCCACCTAGGCACAACAGAGAGGTCAGCACGCCGGTCTAAACCTAAGCGCACAGGGGTCTGGGCCCATCGCCCTTAGCACACCTGCACGTTGCGTACGCAGCCGGAAGCAGAACTAGCCCCCTTAATACAAGAGCAGGCTTACGTTCCAATCCGGCGCGCGCCACTCAGTCGCTGACGTCACGAAGGCTTCGGCTGATACCACGACGCCGGGATACCCATAACTACTCCCGCGTAGATGGTTAGTGCGTATAGACCAAATGGCCAAAATCAGATCAAATACCCAGATCTCGTTTAGCGTGTTAAGTATCCGCGAACGCCGACCAGGGCCAGGCCCACCTCTCTCCTAGGTGGTCGGAACCTGCCCTGTCGCTCCACCTCAAAGATCCACTCGCGGGTGCTCCTACGAGCCGACCCGTCTTTAATCACCACATGTATCATGTATAAAGTATATAGTATATACCCGTGATCAACTCCCGAGTGATCACGGCCCAATAGTATAGCATGGCAGACGGACAAGGATGTAGGGCCACTGATGATAAACTAGCATCCTATACTAAGCATTAGGATTGCAGGTAAAAGTAACAACAGTAGTAGCAAGGACAGGCTATGCATCAGTATAGGATTAACGGGAAGCAGTAACATGCTACACTACTCTAATGCAAGCAGTATAGAGAAGAGTAGGCGATATCTGGTGATCAAAGGGGGGGCTTGCCTGGTTGCTCTGGCAAGAGAGAGGGATCGTCAACTCCGTAGTCGTACTGGGTAGCAGCGGCGTCGGTCTCGGTGTCTAGCGAGAGAAGAGGGGGAAGAAACAATAAATATTTAAGCAAACAGATGCATAGCGATGCATGACATGACAAGTAGCGGTGTTAGGGGTGCCCTATCGCGGTATGAGGTGATACCGGTGAAGGGGGGAAACATCCGGGAAAGTATCCCTGGTGTTTCGCGTTTTCGCACAGATGAAACAGAGGGGGAAAGTTGCGTGTTCGCTATGCTAGGGATGCGTGGCGGATAAACGGGCTGTGTATTCAAATTCGTCTCGTCGTTCTGAGCAACTTTCATGTACAAAGTTTTTCCATCTGAGCTGCGGTTTATTTTCTATTAATTTTAAAAGATTTAAATCATTTTCAGGATTTATTTAATTATTTTAATACAACATTATCCAGAACAGTGCCTGCTGACGTCATCATGACGTCAGCAGTCAACAGAGGTGTTGACTGGTCAACTGACGTGTGGGACCCACTGGTCATTGACTGTTTAGCCTAATAAGTGTTCAACTAAACTAACTACTGTTTAATTAAACTAATTAGTTAGTTAGGTTAATCTAATTATGATTAATTAACTTAATTAATTCCTTAATTAATTAATTAATTAAATTATTATTATCTATTTATTTATTTTATTTATTTTACATATTATTTTTAATTCCTTTCTCTTTTTTTTAATTCGTTCTGGAGGCGGGGCCCTCCTGTCATTGGCCCAGAGGGGCCATAGCGGGTCGGGCGTGCGGGCGCGGCTGCGGGCGAAGCCGCAACCCGCTCAGGAGTGAGGCGCAGCAGGAGGAGGGCCGAGGGGCGCGGCTGGTGCAGCCGGCCGGCGGTGGCGGCAGAAGGGCCGCCCCGGGTGGCGCCACGGGAGGGCATATGGAGCGGAGGCGGCGACGAGCGCTACGGGGCGCGCGAGCGCAAGCAGGTGTGGGGCTCGCGGCCAGCACGACCAAGGCGTGGGCGCAGCCAAGCCGTGGCCGGCGGCTGGAGACAGGGGGAGGCCAGTGCGGGGGGGGGGGGGGGGGGGGCGAGGCAACGGCGGGTCGGCGGCGCGAGGCGCGCTGCGGGTGTGGCATAGGCCGCGGCCGATGCGTGGCCGTGGCCGGGGATGCCGCGGCGGAGTGCGAGCGGGCGCTGGGAGGGGCCGCGGTGCGCGGTAGCGTGCGCGTGCGGAACGGCGCGGCGAGCGCAGGACGAGGCCGCGGGGCGTGCGCGTGGAAGACAGGGAAGGAGAGGGGGAAGCTCACAGGGAGGCGTAGGGGTTCGGGCAGCGGGGGTTGAGGGGGATGTCGTGGACGAGCGATGGAGTGGAGGAGGACGGCGAGGTGGCGGCGGCCGGTGAGGGAGGCCCGGCGAGGTCGATCCGGCGACGGCAGTAGGTTTCGGGGCGCCGACGAGGATCGACGGGGTGGCGCGCGGCATCGGCGTCGGCGGGGTCGGGGCCCTTAGGTCAATCGAAGCCCTTCTTTTGCCGCAGCCAATTTCTGGTGGAAAATCCCCTCAAAATTTCAGCCCAATCGGAGTTACGGATGTCCGGCTACAAAAGAAACATTTTTCAGCAAGAAAACAGCCGCGGAAAATAAAATATAAATGAGAGATCCAATATAGGGGAGAGCTCCCTCTCACCCCGAAGAGCCAAGGAAGAAGAAGGAGGGTTCCCCTTCCTCCTCTCCTCCAGTAGCGCCGAGACGCCGCCGAGGACATCTCCATCATCACGATCACCACCAACTTTCCTCCGTTCTCATGGTGATGTGTGAGTAGTTCATCCTCAAGGTTGAGGGTATGTACTAGTAGCTATGTGTTCAATTCTATCTATCTCTCTCTCACGTTCTTGATGGATTGGATCTTGATTGTATCATAAGCTTTATTAATAAATTTGGATCATATGATGTTCATCTCCATCTCTTATTTTCGTGGTTAACCGAGTCTTGCTCTTTGAAGTTCATTTATGTTGGATTGAATACTTTGGAGAGATCGCCTGATGCATGTCTAGGAAATAACTTGCGGATACCCCAAATGATATTGGGGTACTCTAAGCATAAAGGTTGAACAATACGTATCATATGGTGTTGTCGTAGTACGATCTCTAAGGCTATCTGTGTCACTCTGTTGTGGTTCAATAGATTGATTGGAAACACAACTTTGAGGTGGTTTGCCACCTGCGCAAATTTACCCTACTTTCTTCGATAGAATAAAAACTTTGGAGTGATTCTTTGTTGCACTTTGAGGAATTATCATGATGTTCAGTTATGGTAATGATGTTGAGAGATTGCACTAGTGAAAGTGTGAATGCTGGGCCTTGTTTCCAAGCATCGAGACACCGTTTTCACACACTTTTGTTACTTGCTACCTTGATATTTTTATTTGTTTAGATTATAAAAGCTATTTCTACTATCCATACTACACATCTATCATCTCCTCTTCGCCGAACTAGTGCACCTATACAACTAACAATTGTATTGGGTGTGTTGGGGACACAAGACATTACTTGTATTTGATTGCAGGGTTGCTTGAGAGAGAACCACCTTCAGCCTACACCTCTTGCGAATTGATAAACCTTAGGTCATCCACTTGAGGTAAATTTGTTGTGACCTACAAAACTCTGTGATTGGAGGCCCAACAAAGCCTATAAGAATAAAGTTGCATAGTAGACATCAAGCTATTTCTGGCGCCATTACCGGGGAGGTGAGTGCTTCAAGGTATATCTTTAGATCTTGCAATTGTATCTTTTACTTTTTTCTTTATTCATTAGTTTGATTTGTAAAAAAGTACAAAAAATGGAAGTACAGTTGTGTCAAATTGTTTATCATTGTAAAGTTTATCTTGAAAACATGGATTCCAATAATTTTTTAAAAGTGTTAAAAGAAGAACTCAATAAAATGTTTTATGTGAGTTCCTTGAATGTGGAGAATGATTGAAATATTGCTAGTATGAATTCTTCAAATATCCATGATGCTAATGATATGCAAAGCCATAAGTTTGGGGATGCTATGTTTGATGAAGGTAATATTTTTAGCCCCCTACTTTTGATGAGCAAATTTATTACGATGATAACATGCCTCCTATTTGTGATGATTACAACAATGATGAAATTGGGTTTGGAAGAGTGTCAACTCTAGGTAGTGATGGTCCCACTATTTTGGAGGGCGTTGAATATTTTTACAAGGATAAAAGTGGATCCAGAGAGGTCATGACTTTAGATAATTTTGGTTCCACTATTTTGGAAGGCGTGTCAATTGATTACTACCTCCATCCTGGTTTATTGGTCCACCTTTTATTTTGTGCCAAAATTTGACCATAAATTTAACTGGAAAAATGTTAATGCATGTCATAAAAAATTATATCGCTGGATTCGTATTTGAACGTAGTTTCCAAGGATACTAGTTTTTGTGACATGCATTAACATTTTTTTAATTAAATCCATGGTCAAAATTTGACACAAAATACAAAGGGGACCAATAAACCAGGATGGAGGTAGTATTATGAAAGCAAAGTTTCTATCTATGATGATTATTGTGATGACATGTATGCTATAAAAAGTAATGATGACCATGAAACTTGTCATCATGATTTTAATATTTAGTTGAGTTATGTCAACCAAGTATCAATTGATAGTTATTTTTTGAGTTTGCTCCCAATATTATGGATGAGAAGAAATTTGCTTATGTGGAGAGTAAAAAATGCTTATGGATCATGAAAACAATGCTTTATGTGATAGTTATATTGTTGAATTTGTTCATTATGCTACTAAAAAAATATTATGAGAGGGGAATATATGCTTATATATATTTCAATAGTATCAAGTTTCCTCTCTTTATGCTTAAAATTTTGAAGCTACATTTGTTTTGCCTTCCTATGCTAGTTAATTTTTGCTCCAATAAATTGTTTGCTTGTGAGGTTCCTATGCATAGGAAGTGGGTTAGGCTTAAATGTGTTTGCTATATGATTCATGATGCTCTATTTATGTTTCAATTCCTACTTCTATGTGATCATCATTAACTTGGTTCCCACCAAAAAGACAAATGAAAATGTGTTCTTTACTCTTTAATAATTTTAATGTGGTTCCCACCGAAGAGCCAAATTTAGCAAGTTGGTTATGCACCTTTTTATCTAGATTTTCAATGTGCTTGATAGTCGGCATTTTGTTCTCAATAACTTCTAACCTTTGCATAACATGTTCCAAGGTTAATGTCGTTTTCACTAATAGTGATAGGTGGTGATCCCACTAAATTTCCCATAGCATTGAAAGCATCCATAGGGTGACTACTCAGAAAATTTCCTCTAGTAATAGTATCAAGCACAAATCTATACCAAGTAGTAACACCCACATAAAAGTTGCAAAGAAGAACATTATGGATTGCTTACGAGCAGATCTATTTGAGCATCTAAATCCTATACCAAGCATCTCTTAAACTTTCTCCCCCCTTTGTTTAAAATTAAGCACTTCATTTTCAGGGGTACAACAACAAGTAAAGAACTAGCCATAGTAATGAGCAAATAAAGCAAAAAAGATTTTTTTGTATTTTTATTTTTAAAGGAAACTAATAAAAGCAAGTAAAAATTAGAGCAAGTAAATGATAATGTGCATGAAGGGACCTTGAGTTGTTTGATGAAATCTCCCCGGCGATGGCGCCAAAAATTCTTCTACTACTTGTGATAGGCATTGGGATTCCCGCGACGAGTAAGGGTGAAGTAGTATAGTACCAGAAAGTATTTCCCTCAGTAAAGAACCAAGGTTTATCGAACCAATAGGAGATTCACGCAAACGACCTTTAGCCATACGTACACACGCAAGAGCAAATACTTGCACCCAACGCGTGCAAGAGGGTTGTCAATCTCCTTGTACTCATTATTTGCAAGGATTAATTTTGATAGTAGGAGATATATACATTGAAAAATGAAATAAAAATAAATAAATTCCAGCAAGGTATTTAGGGTTTTAGCAATATGATTTAAATGGACCCGGGGGCCATAACTTTCATTAGAGGCATCTCTGTCAAGAACATATCAAATAGTGGGTAAACAACTTACTATTGGCCAATTGATATAATAGTGCATAGCTATGATGTTTTAGAGAAAAGGCATACACCCGTCTTTATAAATAAAGCCATGCGGCAGAGTAGCACACATTTTGTGACGCCCCCGATTTAACCGTACACTAATCATGCACGCAAATGTGTACGATCAAAGATCAAGGACTCACGGGAAGATATCACAACACAACTCTACAAATAAAATAAGTCATACAAGCATCATATTACAAGCCAGGGGCCTCGAGGGCTCGAATACAAGAGCTTGATCATAGACGAGTCAGCGGAAGCAACAATATCTGAGTACAGACATAAGTTAAACAAGGTTGCCTTAAGAAGGCTAGCACAAACTGGGATACAGATCGAAAGAGGCGCAGGCCTCCTGCCTGGGATCCTCCTAACTACTCCTGGTCGTCGTCAGCGGGCATCACGTAGTAGTAGGCACCTCCGGTGTAGTAGGAGTCGTCGTCGAAGGTGGCGTCTGGCTCCTGGGCTCCAACATCTGGTTGCGACAACCAGGTAGAAGGGATAGGGGGAAAAGAGGGAGAAAGCAACCGTGAGTACTCATCCAAAGTACTCGCAAGCAAGGAGCTACACTACATATGCATGGGTAAATGTGTAAAGGGCCATATCGGTGGACTGAACTGCAGAAAGCCAGAATAAGAGGGGGATAACTAATCCTGTCGAAGACTATGCTTCTGGCAGCCTCCATCTTGCAGCATGTAGAAGAGAGTAGATTGAAGTCCTCCAAGTAGCATCGCATAGCATAACCCTAACCGCTGATCCTCCCCTCGTCGCCCTGTGAGAGAGCGATCACCGGTTGTATCTGGCACTTGGAAGGGTGTGTTTTATTAAGTATCCGGTTCTAGTTGTCATAAGGTCAAGGTACAACTCCAAGTCGTCCTGTTACCGAAGATCACGGCTATTCGAATAGATTAACTTCCCTGCAGGGGTGCACCACATACCCCAACACGCTTGATCCCATTTGGCCGGACACACTTTCCTGGGTCATGCCCGGCCTCGGAAGATCAACACGTCGCAGCCCCACCTAGGCACAACAGAGAGGTCAGCACGCCGGTCTAAACCTAAGCGCACAGGGGTCTGGGCCCATCGCCCTTAGCACACCTGCACGTTGCGTATGCGGCCGGAAGCAGAACTAGCCCCCTTAATACAAGAGCAGGCTTACGTTCCAATCCGGCGCGCGCCACTCAGTCGCTGACGTCACGAAGGCTTCGGCTGATACCACGACGCCGGGATACCCATAACTACTCCCGCGTAGATGGTTAGTGCGTATAGACCAAATGGCCAAACTCAGATCAAATACCCAGATCTCGTTAAGCGTGTTAAGTATCCGCGAACGCCGACCAGGGCCAGGCCCACCTCTCTCCTAGGTGGTCGGAACCTGCCCTGTCGCTCCACCTCAAAGATCCACTCGCGGGTGCTCCTACGAGCCGACCCGTCTTTAATCACCACATGTATCATGTATAAAGTATATAGTATATACCCGTGATCAACTCCCGAGTGATCACGGCCCAATAGTATAGCATGGCAGACGGACAAGGATGTAGGGCCACTGATGATAAACTAGCATCCTATACTAAGCATTAGGATTGCAGGTAAGTAACAACAGTAGTAGCAAGGACAGGCTATGCATCAGTATAGGATTAACGGGAAGCAGTAACATGCTACACTACTCTAATGCAAGCAGTATAGAGAAGAGTAGGCGATATCTGGTGATCAAAGGGGGGGCTTGCCTGGTTGCTCTGGCAAGAGAGAGGGATCGTCAACTCCGTAGTCGTACTGGGTAGCAGCGGCGTCGGTCTCGGTGTCTAGCGAGAGAAGAGGGGGAAGAAACAATAAATATTTAAGCAAACAGATGCATAGCGATGCATGACATGACAAGTAGCGGTGTTAGGGGTGCCCTATCGCGGTATGAGGTGATACCGGTGAAGGGGGGAAACATCCGGGAAAGTATCCCCGGTGTTTCGCGTTTTCGCACAGATGAAACAGAGGGGGAAAGTTGCGTGTTCGCTATGCTAGGGATGCGTGGCGGATAAACGGGCTACGTATTCAAATTCGTCTCGTCGTTCTGAGCAACTTTCATGTACAAAGTTTTTCCATCTGAGCTGCGGTTTATTTTCTATTAATTTTAAAAGATTTAAATCATTTTCAGGATTTATTTAATTATTTTAATACAACATTATCCAGAACAGTGCCTGCTGACGTCATCATGACGTCAGCAGTCAACAGAGGTGTTGACTGGTCAACTGACGTGTGGGACCCACTGGTCATTGACTGTTTAGCCTAATAAGTGTTCAACTAAACTAACTACTGTTTAATTAAACTAATTAGTTAGTTAGGTTAATCTAATTATGATTAATTAACTTAATTAATTCCTTAATTAATTAATTAATTAAATTATTATTATCTATTTATTTATTTTATTTATTTTACATATTATTTTTAATTCCTTTCTCTTTTTTTTAATTCATTCTGGAGGCGGGGCCCTCCTGTCATTGGCCCAGAGGGGCCATAGCGGGTCGGGCGTGCGGGCGCGGCTGCGGGCGAAGCCGCAACCCGCTCAGGAGTGAGGCGCAGCAGGAGGAGGGCCGAGGGGCGCGGCTGGTGCAGCCGGCCGGCGGCGGCGGCAGAAGGGCCGCCCCGGGTGGCGCCACGGGAGGGCATATGGAGCGGAGGCGGCGACGAGCGCTACGGGGCGCGCGAGCGCAAGCAGGTGTGGGGCTCGCGGCCAGCACGACCAAGGCGTGGGCGCAGCCAAGCCGTGGCCGGCGGCTGGAGACAGGGGGAGGCCAGTGCGGGGGGGGGGGGGGGGGGGCGAGGCAACGGCGGGTCGGCGGCGCGAGGCGCGCTGCGGGTGTGGCATAGGCCGCGGCCGATGCGTGGCCGTGGCCGGGGATGCCGCGGCGGAGTGCGAGCGGGCGCTGGGAGGGGCCGCGGTGCGCGGTAGCGTGCGCGTGCGGAACGGCGCGGCGAGCGCAGGACGAGGCCGCGGGGCGTGCGCGTGGAAGACAGGGAAGGAGAGGGGGAAGCTCACAGGGAGGCGTAGGGGTTCGGGCAGCGGGGGTTGAGGGGGATGTCGTGGACGAGCGATGGAGTGGAGGAGGACGGCGAGGTGGCGGCGGCCGGTGAGGGAGGCCCGGCGAGGTCGATCCGGCGACGGCAGTAGGTTCCGGGGCGCCGACGAGGATCGACGGGGTGGCGCGCGGCATCGGCGTCGGCGGGGTCGGGGCGCGGCTGTCTCCAGATCCAGAGGAGAGAGGAGTGAGGTGTGCGATGGGGTCGAGGCGGCAAGGGCGGGGCGGCGTCGGGAGACGCTGACGGCGAGGTGGGCACCGGGGTCGGGGCCCGATCCGGATCGAGGGGGAGTAAGGGAGGAGAGGGGAACGTGCGATGGGGAGTGGGGTTCGAGGTAGGTTAGGGTTTGCCTGGGGGTGGGGGGATAAGGCAGGGGCGGGGTGGGCTGGCCTGACGGCCCGTCGGCTTGCTGGGCCGAGGCCTAGATGGCAGGGGGTTCTCTCCCTCTCTTTTATTTTTTTGTTTTACCTTTTGTCTTTTCTTTTTATTTATTCTTTTCTGTTCTAGTTTAGTCATACTTTATTTTAGTTTTTTTTATAAAATATGACCATAGCTCCTAAAATAAGGTTTCAGAACATCCCTCTACCATAAAAAGTTTGGTGGTCAATTAAACTAGTTTAACATTTGTTTATCATTTAAAATCATTTGAATAATTGTTTTGCAATGGTTTTATTCACTTTAGAGTATTTAATCATTTCATAAAAGTGTGGTTCCTCCACCATAATTGATTATGATTTAGTTGCTACAATTTGAACATTTTTTATTTGACTATTGGAAACTTCTAATGTTTGACTTTAATTGAAATTTGAATTTGGCTCGGATCTGAACTAACACGAGATTATCAACAGTAATCGTGGTGACATGGCATCATTACCAGAGGGTTAATGTAGCTTGATTAACCGGGCGTCACACATTTTGAAGGAGCGAAACAAATAGTAGCAAACTATGAAGGCTAGCAACCGGTGGCATGCGGGCCAGAAAGTAGAAGGCGCATAGGCCAGCAACATACGAGCATATGACAAAAGGCACACACACCCACATCCAACAGGAGACGGGCGACCAAAATACTCCGGACTTAGGAAGGACACCATGTGTATCCGCTGGCGAGGAAAGAAGAAGGTCAGAGGCCCGCACCTTGGCAATCAGCCCCTCCAACGTGTCCCGATCAACTTGTTTAGTCAATAATTTCCACTGCTGCAACAAGATAGACATTTGAAACAAGAAATCAACATGCTTGTTAGGTAAAACACCCTCCATGGTGAATTTCTTCCTAGTAGTCTAGAGCGCCCGGTAAAGCGCGCTAAAGCCAACCTAAAACAATCGTTTGGAAATTCCTCGAAGGCCAGCAGAGAGAGCACGAAGCTCATCAAAAGAGTTAGGGCACCAAGATACATCCAGCCAAGAACGCATGCAACACCAAGCCAGTTTGGCCAGCACACACCAAAATAAAATGTGATTGGTGTCTTCACGAAGAGAACACAAAGCGCAAAAGTCAGAATCAGGGTCGTGCCGCTTACGAATTTGGCCAGCCAAAGGAGCCTGCCCCTGAAGGCCTGCCAGAGAAAGTTTATGATCTTGGGAGGCACCTTCGCCACCCAAACCACCTTAAACTTAGAAGTAGGGTTTCCAAAAACCATTCTAGAGTATGGGGATTTAATAGAAAACCTCCCAGTGGCCGTGTGAGGCCAAGTCACCGAGTCCTCCTCCGAGAGCACCGGGAATAAGGCAGCAAGGGGATGCCAGTCCCCCAACTCTTCAGGAGAGAGGGATCTCTAGAGACCCAAGTCCCACTCACACTACAAAAAAAGACACATTCGTCACATTTTGGGCCGAACGAATTTTTTTCTTCTGTCATGCTTATGACACTTCTATGAAAATAATTGTGACAAAAACACGTATCATCATAGATGTGGTTGGTTCCTACTTCTATGATAAAAAATCATGACAGAAAACGGGATTTTCATCCTGGGCAGGCCGGAGACGCAGCTGCATGACGAAAAAATCGTGGTAGAAGTGAGGGCGAGGAAAATATCGGGGAGTTCGCAGTTACGGTGGGTCGTCGGGGCCGAGCGATGCACTGTTGTTTGCGTGTTTCTCTCGTGTACGCACATGTGTGCGAGGCGTTGGCTAACTGAACCCGAGCGATCACACTAGCTACATTACTGAACCTGAGCGATCGATCCCTTGGCTGTTAACTGAACCCGAGCAATTCATTCGTTGCTGACTGAACCCGAGCGATTCCTTTGCTACTGTTGCTAACTGAACCCGAGGGATTGATCACTGCTGCTGCTTACTGAAGCTGATCGAGCCCCCGTGCGAGATGTAGCCAACCGGTGTTGGGTTGCCTCTCGAAGAATAGTGACCGTTGCTACTGTGTGCGTGGTATGTAGAACGAGTCGAGACATGGTGAGTCAAGCTGGTTGGCTGGCTGTGGATGAACAGTTCCCGGTGGGGGTTGGATGAACAGGACCCCGTGGTAGTAGGTCGTTGCCGCTGGATGAACAGCACCTCGAGGAGGCCGCCGCACCCCAGACGGTTGGGGGTGGATGAATAAGACCCCGTGGATGAATAGTAGATGGTGGAGGCTGGAGGAGGTCGGTGGTGGATGAACATTAGCCTCGTGGAGGCTGGAGCGAGGTACTAGACGGTGGATTGACAGGACCCCGTTTCGACCGTAGGCACTCCAACAGAAGTCCGTTTCCTCCGTTTTGCGGTATGCCACACCCCTCCCGATCATCAGGACCCCG